>NC_053165.1:91701872-92901872 GCF_016835505.1 Polypterus senegalus | reverse complement strand
CACTTTGCTCGTGCGGAAATTCTTGAGCTTGTTCTCCAGGTCCTTGTTGGTTGCTTCAAGGGTGCGCACCTTATCGAGATAGGTGGCCAGTCTGTCATTCAGACTCTGCATCTGCTGCTTTTCATTTAACATAAATGGGACACCACTGATGCTGCTACTTGAGAAAAAACCTCCACCAGCGCCGCCACCCACACCAACCACCACCAAAACCACCACCACCAACAAAACCACTACCACCACCAAAACCACCACCACCATAACCAATAGCACCACCATAACCAACACCACCAAAACCACCAGCACTAATTCCACTACCAGCACCAAAATCTCCATAACCATAACCTCTACCAGCTCCCAGACTATTGACAGCATTAAAACCAGCACCTAATCCACCCCCACTATAACCTCCATAACCATAACTTCCAGCACCACCATCACTAGCCATGGATCTTTCCAGTCTTAAACCAGACATTCTCCCACCCCCGCCGCTAACGATATGGGAGGAAGCGCTGGAGGATTGTCTTCCTCTTACTGGCATGTCTGAGATGAGGAATAGTTCAGACCTGGAGAAACTACCGACACAAGTCTATCTGTCAGCAATCGGCAGTGTGAACTCCAGGGATGCCAGGGTGCTTTATATACAACTGACTCGCCCCGTCTGCTGCTAAGCGGTTAGCTCTGTAGCCACGCCCTCTTGCCGCGGGGCACACCGGGTGGATGGAGTCGGACACCGAGGGGAAGGCGGCTTTAGAAAACAATCAATGACACATAACACATGAAAAGTGCTGATATTTTTATTCATGTGCTAATACGACTTAAACATAATTCATTATTTATAGCAGGAGGTAAAAGATAAAATCCCTTAAAGAAATGACTTATCGGAGGTGAGATTCACCGTTCGAACGTTTGATCTTAACACTGGATGAAGCCGGTGCCGGTGCGAGAAAGAGGAGGCTGAGGATCACAAACAAAAGCGCAGAACAGAAATATGGAGGGCATGAGACAATCGAGATTTGAACTATTTAAGATAACCATTTCCAGAATCACTTAAAGGAAAGGGAATATTGTGTTCTAAATTTAAATTCATATAGTCAATGGTCAAACAATGCAGAGTGGTGGTACACATCACCTTTCTTGTATACCCCGTTGGATTTGGTATGTTCGCTAAACTCTTTTACAATTTTAAAAGGGACTTACATCCACCTACGGTTCATGACTTTTGGTTGCTTCATGAAACTTTACACCAAATAAGGAGGTTTCAGAAAACAAATTAATGATTTTTTTTTGTTTAATCCAGTCCACCCCTCCAGCATTGAGTACAAGGGAGGAAACAGCAGGGGCCCTGCACTCACACTCACAGATGAAAACTGCAGGGGGTATTTGGAATAAAACCTCTTGAGATGCAGGGAGAACATACAAAGTGGACACAGAATATGACAGGGTGAGGATTCAAACACGAGTTACTGGATCTGTGAGGTACCACTGCTACATAATGTGCCACTCTGAGTTAAGGAAATCTACTTTGCTTATTTTACAAAATACTGATATCACTTGCTTTTTGAATCATGGGCACAGTAAGCTGCAAGCTCTCCAGTAAGCATGCAGTGGAAGGCAGGAACCACATTTGGACAGGACCTGAGTCTGTCACTGAGCTCTCAATGCCCACACACACTGGCACAGTTTCCTTACTTGGCAAGTCTTTGAAAAGCTGCTGGTGGCGCTGGCACAGAAACAGGAACAACACACAAAGTCCACATGAGGATCATCTGATCCAAAGGCACAGGAGCCATGAGAGAGCACCACTAGCCATCCTGCCAGCATTGTGTATTTAAGGTGCAGCTAAATTAATTAAGTCAACCAACAAAGACTTTTATTTTTTGCTAATTTAATAAAGTGTGGGAAAGAAAAATATTGCTTAAACGCATGCAGTGGTTATGGATCAGCCTGTACACTTGTAGTTTGATTGCTGTGCAGAGTGGAGACAGAACCTCTGGATTTTTCCCAGTTGATTCTGGGGTTCGTCAGTGGTGTGTTCTGCTCCTATTCTGTTCAATGATTGTATGGACTGGGTGTTGGACAGGTTGTAGCATCCAGCAGCTGTGGGGCATCTGTTAGTGAAGAAAGATTCACTGATCTTGACTTTGCTGACAATGCTGTGATCTTCACTGAGTCAATGGAGGCTCTGATGGGAGCTCTGGAGAGACTGAGTGAGGAGTCTGAGTGTCTGGGCCTGTGAACGTCCTGATAAAAACCAAGAGCCAGGCCTTTAATGACCTCTTAGGCACAGCCATCAGCAGTGTGTCTGTCTGTGGAGAGAGTGTCGACCTCGTCAAGAGGTTTTCTTACCTTGTCAGTGACATTCATGTCTCTGGTGACTCTTCCTATGAATTCTGTAGATGGATTAGGAGAGGATTGGGGTCATGATGTCACTGGAAAGGGGTGTGTGGCCCTCCCGATATCTCTGGAACAGGACGAAGGTCCAAGTCTTCTGAGTCCTGGTGCTTCTTGACTTGCTATATGGTTGCGAGACATGGATGCTATCCAGTAACTTGAGATGAAGACTGGACTCCGTCATTACTGTGTCTCTCTGGAGAATCCTTGGGTACCGCTGGTTTGACTTTGTGTTGTTCACGGAATCCTGAATGAGGCACATTACCTGCATTGTGAGGAAGAGTCAGTTATGGCACTACATGTGTCACCCGAGGGTGATCCTTATTGTTGGGGACCCAAGTGGCTGGACTAGGCCAAGGGGTCGACAACTTAACACCTGACTACAGTAGATAGAAGGTCATTTCCAGAAGGTAGGACTGGACTGTGTGTCTGCCTGGGGGTTGCCAACCAGGATCCCGAGCTGTTTGTCGTGTGGTGGCTCTGGCAATGCGCTGTACCAGTGGATGCTCCCCAACTTGACTTGACTTGGTTATGGATCTACAGCATAAACTGACCAAAATAGGAAATGCCACCCTTTATTCGGACATACAAAATATGTATGTTTCACAAAATAATATTAGCACCATTGAGCTGTGGAGACTTTTAATACAATGTACCTGAAATTATACTTTTAAAACCCATTTCGCAATTCAGTGAAAAATATTAATATGAAAAATAAAACTTCAACTGAACAGTTACAGCTAAGGCATATTAGGATATCACATTTGGCTGAATATATTTAATGTTTCTACTTTACATAAAATTCTCAAGCCTACTTAATTTGATATGTATGAGAAACTTGGCTTTATTACATTTAGCACTGCTGCTTGTCTGGTTTGTGAGTTCCATCCATCCATCTGTCCATCTGTCTGTTAATTTCTTAACCTGCTTATCCTGTGTAGGCCTGCAGTGTAGTTGAAGACTGTCCCAGCAAGTACCGGGAGCAAGGCAGGAACAAGACCAGGACAGGGTGCAAGTGCAACTCACACACACAATGGGGCAAATATGGCATTCATTTAATAACATTAAAGTTATTCAAAGAGTAAAAGAAAGCTTTTAATTCTAAACAGTATTGATCCTAAGACCAGATTTTAAGGAGAATCAAACACACCTCAATGTCTCTGCATATATATAGAAACAGTAGTAGTAAAAATATTAGTAGTAGTAGTCTTATTATTATTATTTTTATTATTATTATTATTATTATTAGTAGTAGTAGTAGTAGTAGTAGTAGTTTTAATAGCTGTAGTAGTATTACTATTGCTAGTAGTAGTAGTAAAAGTAGTAGTAGTTTTATTGCAGCAGTATCGGGTTAGTAGCAAAAGTATTAAGTATTCATTAATTATTAGTAGTAGTGTAGTAGTAGTAGTAGTAGTTTCAATAGCTGTAGTAGTATTACTATTGCTAGTAGTAGTAGTAATAGTAGTAGTTCTTTGTTGCAGCAGTATCGGTTGTATTAATATTCATAAAACTAGTAGCAAAAGTATTAGTATTAGTAGCATTATTATTAGTAGTAATAGTATTAGTAGTAGTTTTAATAGCTGTAGCAGTATTACTATTTTTATTAGTAGTAGTAGTAGTAGTAGTTTTTGTTGTATCAGTACTGGTTGTGTTAATATTAGTAATAGTAGTAGTAAAAATATTAGCAGTAGTAATAGCCATTTTATAATTATTATTACTATTAGTAGTAGTAGTAGTAGTAGTCATAGTAGCAGTATTAGTTGTAGTACTGTGTTTGCCTGAAAATAAGAAAGGATCTTCTATTAATTTTTACTCCAAAAGATGCACTTGTATTTATTTTCAGGGGATATCTTACATATATTCATGTACAACAATACGCTTTTATCCAAATACAGTCATGTCATCTTCTTCTGGAATATCGTCATAAATCTCAACATTCAAACCCTGAATTTCAGCCTGAATTTCTTGCTACTCCAGCCACTTTTCGGATCCTCCAGGATTGATGTGCGTGCTTCGATGTTTGATGTTTGATGAATGGCTCAATGTGGTAAATCAAAATGCCGACAAACAAATGCATTTGTACTGCTTTGATATTCAAGCGTTGCATATTTCTCAAAGTAATGACATGATATATTTTAAAAGTCTCACATACCACCTTCTGTGCCATCGTTTTTTTTTCACACCTTCGCAATACCATCAGAATGTACGGCGGCGTATTTCAGCCACAGAGAAAAAAAAATAAGGACATAATGAAAATTTCTATTTATTGATTAAAGTGGAAATTTCAGCTTTAAACTTGACGAGTCCACTTTAACCTCATAGTTTACTTTGTCATTAAAGCTGACTGTCGTAAACGTCATCTTAAAACCGACCCACTTATTAAATCACTACTTGCTTCTGGGGCTTCCTCCTGACCTGACAGCAGCGGCAAGCAGCATCGCCACACAGAACACATTAAATTTATAATATTCCAGCTCTCTGCACATTAAAAATATGTATGTTACATTTTACAGATAAATCGTTAACTTTGTTCAAATAATGAATACTGCTAACAGTTACACATATGGGTGGCACGGTGGCAGAGCGGTAGCGCTGCTGTCTCGTAGGGAGTCACGTCCCCTTGTGATCCCTGCCTGGAGTTTGCTAGTTTTCCGGCTGGGTCTCCACAGTGTGCTCAGTTTTCCATCAAAAGACATGAAGGTTTGGAGATTTGGTGAAGGTACAATGACAGCAGTGTATGTGTGAGCTTGAGTTCACTTTACGATGAGCTGTTGCCCTGTCCGGAGATTTAGTTTCTGTCTTGTGCCGATGCTGCTGGATGGGCGCATCCCCGAAGCATCAAAAATCCTTTTCAGAGATATTGTGGCAAGGTGTCCTCAGAATTTACTGGATGTTTCAGGCACACACGTCACATCGCATGAAGTATAAACCTGGCCTTAGGCGCCTTACTTTTCAGCTGCCGATCTTGACGAGGGCTTACTGTATTTTTGGGGTAGGGTTTATATAACAGAGCAGCCTGAAAATTATGCTAGGGCTTATTTTCAAAGTAGGTCTTATTTGTGGGGAAACACAGTAGTAGTAGTAGTGCTTGTAGTAGTATTACTGTTTTTCATAATAGAACTAGTATTAGGTGTAGTATAAGTAATATTAGTAGTGGAGGTAGTACTTTTAGTTGTAGAATTAGTAGTATTATTAGTAGTTGTATTACTAATAGCAGTAGCATTATAGTGTATCTAGCAGGTTAGTTAGTTATTGCTGACTTGACTGAACTAACATATATCTTAGATCATTTCACAGCAGTACAGCGGTGATTCTAAATAGAAGAAAGAGTCAGTAACAGTAATAGAAGTTTATACTTTAGCTTCTGTTTAATATCGGTTAAACACTCACAATAAAATGATAGTCAAAGAAGAGCTATACTTGGCCACAGCAGATGCAGTCAGAGTTTATTGCAATTGGTACTTGTCCAACATCGAGACAGCGTGCTGGAAAGAATTTTTGTCCTAAACACAGGCAGGAGCGATGTCTTCCATCCGTCTGTAGGTGAGCTCTGGGGTTCCATACAGTTGTTTGAGTTTTTATGCTTTCCCTTTGAACCTGCAACCTTCCAACATGGGGAGGTTACTGCAGCGGTTGTTTGCTTGGCAGTATCAGTTTGTGAAGCCCTGAAGTAGCTGACACCGACCATTATGACCCTTGCCATAGTACTGATCATAACCAAGCAGGGCACATTAGCACTTCAGCATTGTGTATCACGTGCCTCATCTCATCTCCTTGTCAGATTCACTCTGTCGTTTGGATTCCCATTGTAAATAAAATAATGTGTAAGAAAAACCCTCACAAGATCACAGTGGCACACATAAAACCTCTGCCAACTTAGAGTTACTGTAGTAGATTCAGTCTTAGCATTAGCTGTAGTGATAGTGGAAGTAGTAATAAAAGTATTAGTATTAGAAGTAGTAGCAGTCAAAGTAATATTAGTAGCAGTAGATAAAGGGGAGTATTAGTATTTCTAGTAGTAGAAGCAATTGTGTAGTATTAGTATTAGCATCAGTTGTAGTAGTACAAATAGTATTAGTTTTATTATAATTAAAAATGGTAGTATTAGCTGTAATAGTAGTAGTAGTAGCAGTATTTGTTGTTGGCATTGCAGTAGTAGTTGCTGTAGCAATAGAATTATTTTTATACTAATAGTAGTTGCAGTAGTAGTAGTTCTTGGTGTAGCAGAAGTAGTTGTAATTGTAGTAATGCTAGTAGTAATAGTTATAGAAGTAGTAGTAGTGGTAGTAATCATAAAATCAATATTAATATTATTATTAGTAGTAGTAGTAGTAGTAGGGAAAGTAGAAGTCATAGTAGTCGCTAATGTCCTACTCAGTTGTTTCAAAAAGTAAAACTTTTTAAACTGAGGAAAAATATACCAATAATTATTTGTTAAGGATCTCTTTGTATACCTCGTTGTCAGTTCGGCCCTCCGGTTGTAATATGACCAAGCTGTGCGCTGAGCTTACTCTTGAGCATGCAATGTACAGTTGGCCATGTGAAAAGCAATCTTGCCTCAAATCAATGCCAACCTTTTGTAGGGTCTGTCCCTGAGACTTATTAATTGTCATTGCAAAGCAGAGCCCTACTGGAAATGGGATGCGTTTGAATTGAAATGGGAGATCAGAGGGTATAACGGGGATGCGAGGAATAAAAACTCTCACACGGCGACAGAGCTGCAGTCTATGGACGTATATATGTACGTAAGTAGGATTCAGTTAGCGTTGGGAACCCGCGTACCAAATTTCTTGAAGATGGGCCCATAAGTAACAAAGACCGTTAGAAAGTTCAATATGGCGGCTGACAGTGACGTCAAACCACCGAAATAAGCACGTACATCGGTGTCGGTTAGCGCAGGGAAGCCGCCTACCAAATTTCGTGAAGATGGGGCTATAAATAAGAAAGTTTAACATGGCGGACGTTGTCGACCGTTATGACCGAAATGTGTAGAATTTCGAAATGAAACCTGCTTAATTTTTGTAAGTAAGCTGTAAGGAATAAGCCTGACAAATATCAGCTTTCTACCTACATGGGAAGTTGGAGAATTAGTGATGAGCGAGGAGCGAGTCAGTCAGTCAGTGAGGGCTTTGCCTTTTATTAGTATTGATAAAACACCAACCAGCTCAGCTGATTTTACTCCTCACCACTGTTTCTTTTAAACGTTTTCAGTTTTACTTTCAGTTCCTGAAACCTGCTGGACAAACCTGAGAAAACTCCATTATACTTTAGTAGCAAGTCAACAGTCTGCTTGCAGCTTCTGCTCAGTCCATTTATTCAGTTCAGTAAACCTTATTCTTATCATTCTTATTGGTAAAGCTCTGCGTACTGTTCTAATAAATACTACTAAATGTATTTTTATTCAAACATTATGATTATACATATACTGCACATTATTATATTAGAAAAATATTTACAAATACAAACAATACCAAAAAATCCCTCACCTTTCCATTTTAGGTGTGTTCACTTATAACGCACAAAGCACTTATTACGATAGCACATGAATATCTGAGTGTCTGGCGACATAAAACAACACGGCCCCATGTGGAACAGTTGTTTTGACAAATGGCATATATATTGTTCAATAAAATTTGTAGAAACACTTCAATTTTCATTCAGATTTCTCAAACAGATTGCGCTGTATGAAGTTTTAAAATTTCAGAATGTCCCATTGAAAAGCATTGGTGAATTTGTAAACTCGTCCATCTTAAAACAGAGCGATGTTCTGTGCGACTTCAACTAGAAATGAGTTAACTACTTCAGTTTCACCGTGAGAGCAGTTGCTTCAACTTGTATGTTTTGTAAATTTTCCTCTTTTAGTCGTCTGACAGCCACTCGCTCAGTACAAGTGAGTCAGACGCAGGGCAGAGCACACGTGCCAACAGCTCAATGAGCAGAGCAGGGCTCTCTCCTGGTGTTTGAGGTACGTTAATTAATAAAGTACAAAAAGAGTCCGTTTTCTAGAAATAAATGGGGAAGCAATTATGTAAGCACATAGAGTATAAGACTGAATTAATAGGACATTATTATCTGCAGGGGTGGCGCAGTGGGTAGCGCTGCTGCCTCGCAGTTAGGAGACCTGGGCTCACTTCCCGGGTCCTCCCTGCGTGGAGTTTGCATGTTCTCCCCGTGTCTACCTGGGTTTCCTCCAGGCGCTCCGGTTTCCTCCTACAGTCCAAAGACATACTGGTTAGGTGGATTGGCGATTCTGAATTGGCCCTAGTGTGTGCTTGGTGTGTTTGTGTGTGTCCTGTGGTAGGCTGGTACCCTGCCCAGGATTGGTTCCTGCCTTGTGCCCTGTATTGGCTGGGATTGGCTCCAGCAGACCCCCGTGACCCGGTGTTCGGATTCAGCGGGTTAGAAAATGGAAGGATGGATTATCTGCAGATTATTATTGTAAAGAACCAAATTTATCAACCTGCAGTCAAATGGCATTTGAAGTAAGTAATAACACGGGAAAGGCACAGCTGCTGTAACTGATTAAGCACAGGAGGGGTTTAAAAATAATTCAATTCAGCTTTATTGCGGTGGGCTGGCACCCTGCCCAGGGTTTGTTTCCTGCCTTGCTCCCTGTGTTGGCTGGGATTGGCTCCAGCAGACCCCCGTGACTCTGTAGTTAGGATATAGCGGGTTGGATAATGGATGGATGGATGTTAAACCTACAAAGGGCACCTTTTGCGATAAGCTATAGCTTACATTATCCATCCATATATTTTCTAAATATTGTGTTGATTTGTTTATATCAGAACGTCGATCTGTTATTATTATTATTATTATTATTATTGGTATTAGTAGTAGTAGTAATAGTAGTAGTAATAGTAGTAGTAGTAGTATTAGAATTAGTATTATCATTATTAGTAGTAGTATTAGAGTTAGTAGTAGTAGTAGTATTAGAGTTAGTATTATTAGTAGCAGTAGAAGTAGTAGTAGTAGCAGTAGTAGTATTAGAGTTAGTATTATTAGTTTTCATAGTAGCAGTAGTAGTAATAGTAATATTATTGTTCTTGATCATGTTGCTCAAATAACAGTGTCAATGTTTTCTGTGATCTAGTTACAGTAACGTCTGTCTTTCTGAGATAGAATTGCAGGCAAAGTATAAAGAATGAAGTTAAATATAAATAGTGGCTCGGTTTTTAATACAACTTTAGTTTTGGGGGTGGTTTTGGGAACCACTCGTTAATTTATGAGCGACCTTAAGTAATATATAAAGTATATAGCATTACAAAGCTTTTGGGAAACAGAACCCAGTGCCTTATTTATATACGACCTTAAAGAAAGAGAGAGAGAGAGAGAAGTATCGGAGCGGTGCGATAGAAAAGTCGCAACGGTAAAAATGCAGTTAAGAGGGGACGTTGAAAAAGTTTCTGCAGTTTTATATTTTTGTTGGAAACGGTGAAAGTGGGAGGAGTAGTAATTGGGTATTAAAAAGTTAGTACGACGCTGGGAAAACTGCATCACAAACGAAGGTTATAAGGTAGAAAAGTGATGTCATTTGTTTTTGAAATCTTTAATAAACAGAGTTTTAAAAAGTGCGGAAACTTTCTGAACGTCCATCGTATATCAAATGTGTAGAGTAATATTATCTGGTCACTAATGAAGGCAAACAACAGAGGAAGAGCTTTCTTAAGTTTTAAAGCAACTTTAAATGTAAGCCCAGATGCTCATACTAGGAGCGAGTATAAGCAGTACATTCTGAATGTGACGTTGCAGTCCTGATGGCGTGTTGATGATTCAATTTCACTTTACCACATCAGTGTCGTATATGCTATGCCAGTATGAAGCTTATTATTGCTATTGGAGTATTAGCTATGTTGTAAGTTACACTTTTTTGCTCCCTTCTCCACATATGTATGACAGGGTTGTTGCCCATGACTTCCTAATAATTGTATTGAAAAGACCCGGAGGTCACACCCTCATGAGGTCCAGACCCATGGGGCGCTACAGTATAAATACTGATTATCAGAGGTGGGTAGAGTAGCTAAAAATTGTACTCAAGTAAGAGTAGCGTTACTTCAAAATAATATTACTCAAGTAGACGAAAAAAGTAGTCATCCAAAAAATTACTCAAGTAAGAGTAAAAAAGTATTTGGTGAAAAGACTACTCAAGTATTGAATAACTGTTTGAACATAATAAATGATTTATTTTTAGAAATGTTTTAATAAGACAGACAAAAATATAAAATAATGTGCAAATTCTGCTATTTCCAAATAATAAAATAAAGAATGAGTAAAAATAAATAACATCTTTACAAAATAAAGATGCACAAATAACACAGAGTTCCAAATCTCAGTTTTTCATAACAAAGCATTTGAAGCTGATACTTACAGCAGGTAACATGAATGTCTGAGCAGTGCAAAGTACTTACAGTGACGAGATCTCCTGTACACTGACAGTATGATACTGCATATTCACATGCCCTCCAAACAGCACAGCTGATAGAAAATAACATTAGAACAAGGCAGCTTGTGCGCGATCAAGAAGTCTCACTTTAACTTGACTGTCTGTGTCTGTGCATGTTGTGTTAAAACGTCCTTGTTCTTCACTCAGTGAAGTGATGGTTAAGCTTCAGCAGCAGTTGGCTCTCATTTTCACGTATTCTTTCTTTCCCTGTCCGCTGTCTGTGAGGAGTTTGTGCCGCTATGCTGCCACAGTTTGTGTGTGGTCATGTGACTGCATGGCTACGTCTGATTGGTGAAATGGATCCATGTGATTATTGTTGCTACATCTGATTGGTGAAATGGAGCCATGTGATTATTGTTGCTACATCTCATTGGTGAAACAGTCATGAAGTAGATCCACTGGCAACTTCTCTCTGGCAAAAATATAGTAAAAAAAGTAACAATTCTAGTGTGGCCCAATGTAGCGGAGTAAGAGTAGCGTTTCTTCTTCACAAATGTACTCAAGTAAAAGTAAAAAGTATGGTGCAGTAAAACTACTCTGAGAAGTACAGTACAATTTTTTTTAAAAGTTACTCAAGTAAAAGTAATGGTGTAAATGTAACTCGTTGCTACCCACCTCTGCTGATTATGCCATTCTGCAAACTTTTGTTAATTTTTCTATTAATCAGTCGAAAAGTCTGTTAAAAGTCGTTTAAGTTTACACCATCAGTCTTAGCTTGCTAGGCTGTTTGAAGTTGCCACGAGAAACGTGCTTGGTTAAGATTGACGGGAAAGTTTAGTTTGTATTGTTTCATATTAAAAATGTATTTTTATACCAATTTTATGAGTTTTCTAATTTAAAAGCTAATCATTTTTATTGTTTTCCATTTTTTTTCTCCAAAAATAATGTATATATTGTGATACTCAGAGACTGCAAAGTTTAGCAAAGCCGGTACAGCAATACCTACAGTATATGAGTTAAGTGTGTCATCTCATGACTGGTGGGCAGCATGGTGGCACAGTGGTAGCCCTGCTGCCTGACATTAAGGATACCAGTTGTCGTATCTCATGTCTTTAAAAGTAAAGGTGCCAGAGTGGTACTTGAGGGGAACCATTTTTCTGTCCTGAAAGACCCATCCACGTGAAGGTTCCAGAAAGAACCCTTTATTTATTTAGATCAGCAACAGGCAGAGTAAATAACCAAGAATAGATGGTAACAGATTTGTGAAATAATGATGGCTTCATGATATTAAAAGGAATCTTGATGTATACAATAATACAGACTAAGACCAGGTTATGTTACCCTATTAGTGTCCTGCTAGGTCAAGTACAATACATTAAAGATTTTCATTTTTTTCCATGTATTAGGAAGTTTCATATGAAAATAACCAATCTCCAAATGAAATGGTGCTTCATCAAGTAATAGTTCTACAATGAACTACAACCCAGTAAAGAAACACAATCTGCCATTAAAGAAGCATTAAGAGTGTGTGTGGAGTTTGTATGTTCTCTCTGTGTCTTCAGTGGTTTCCTTCCACTTTCTAAAGATGTGCAGATTAGGGGACAGCAGGGAGTCGTCCTTGTTACTTTCTCACCACCTGGAGGTGTTCTGGGGATAAAGGGCAAGACATCTATGGAGGATCCCACCTGATGAGCTTGAAGTTGCCCCAACGGGACCAATGGAGGTACACCAAGCAGCAGGGCTTTGGAGACAAACCAACTACCTGTGCAGCTACTTTGACAGAAGCTCTACAGTATAAAGTATGCTGCTCCACACTAATAAGAAAAAACACATCGACAGTACGTTATATGCTGCATAATTCTTTATTGTCACACAGGATTCAAGCATTGCCTTCCCAAGTAGCACAAGAGCCAAGAAAATTCCCCAAACCAAGTAGGATCTAAAAACCCAAGCCAAGTGAAGACGCTTCTCTTTCTGTCTGCATTGCAATTGTTTTAAAGGTCCAAGAAGTCACCCGCTGAGCCTCATCTTCTCTCTGATGATGGGGTTGAGGTCTCCATTGTGTTATTCCTTGACTTCTGTCTTCACCTCTGTGAACAGCAAAGAAAGACAACGTTAGAGGAGCAGCCGAGACGTCAAAGGGGTCTGAAGGTGAACAGAGGGGGTATGACAGGGCAATACTAGATATTAAAATAAATATATTGCATTATTTTTTTTTGTAATAAACAATGCCTACAGAGGGGTGTTTTTCTGTGAAACACTACACCAGATAATCATTGGCTGATTCACAATCTTTTTATTTATTTATATTTTGATTTCCCAGTAAGCTGTGCATATTCTTTAGAAATACCATGCCTGTGTTTAAAAGATGACTTTTATTCCTTGTAGTATTTAGTCATTATTTTAGATTTTATTTGTTTCTTCCTTATTTACCTTTTTATGCTTTACATTTCAGAATGTTATGCTATGCTGTGTTGTTCATCCCTCGTTATTTACTTTGTTTGAATGATCTTTATATTATATTATATTATATTATATTATATTATATTATATTATATTATATTATATTATATTATATTAGTTCAGTTTAGAATAAATTAAATTCAAATTAGATTATAAGAGCATACATCTTACATACATACATTATATCTTACCTTTGGTAACCACTGTGGTTTGTGTAACACTGCCACTGCTATGAAAAAAATAAAAAGATGTTTAAGATTAGGACACTTCACACTGAATAATTATTAATCCTAAAAATAACTGCAGTGAAAATCTAGAGAAACAAAGATAACAACACAGTGAACCCATCCCTCTACTAATAGGATCCTAAGAAACGCTTGGCAAATTCCTGCATTTCACAATTTTTCACTCTTTTTATCCTTTCATCTCTATAAATACTCCGTGGCTGCTCTCCTGCAATTCAAACTCATTTCCATCTTCACTAAAATCAGAAAACATTCAAGCAGATTCACATTACAGTTTCAGAATGAAACCCGCGGTATGACTGGACAATTTGTTACAGTTCAGAGTAAAACTGCTGTGGCATTAACACATAACAATGAACCATTTTGAGGCCCATTGTTATTATCTACATATTATTATTAAAGTACTACACATCCTTGTTCTACCTGAGTCTGGAGCTGTTAAGATGCTCGGCACACCATTTTAAATAAGCTTGTGGTCATTGTCAATGGGAGGAGGTGGTCAAGGAGGACAAGCAGAAGAAGCCTTTGCTAGTTTGGTGAAGGCCTGCTGTACCACTTGCTTGATCTGAGCAGTGCTAAGTCATTTTCTTATCACGATTACTCTCTTCATTTTCAACTCACTATCTGATGTGGATTTTCTCAAGTTTGCCTGTCTGTTGTCTATTATGTCACTTGAAACAATACATAATCGTTTCAGCCTAAAAATCAACAAAATATTTGTTTCTTTTTTAATTTTTATATATATCTTTTGTAACTTTCTTTGCGGAGATCCGGAGAGAAGGTCTGTTGGCCTGGTAGACCTCCCACCTTGCAGTTGATGAGGGTTCCCGCTATGCCAGAGTAAAAAGAGATACCCTTTCAGAGTTACTAGACTAATTTGATTCAGTACATTGAACAGTCCACAAAAATCTTTAAAGGTTCATTTCATTGGTGGAAAGTCAGGGTCTTGGGCTTTGGCTTCAGAAATTAACATTTGTCTAAAGTTGAACCTATGAAATACTCTGAAGTGAATGTTATTCTGACATATGCACAGCACTGTGGATTCTGTGTACAGGCACTTACTTACTTATTTATGTTAAAGTCTTTCGATATCTCACTGTGAGCACTCGGCTTACTTCGTGGAATTCACTTGAAGATGAGAAATAACAAGTGGGTTGAGGTTGAGAAGAGCAGCAGGTTTGTGGGGTTATCTTCAGAATGCCATACTGTTGCTAAAATAATGTAGCTCTGTACTGAGGTGACCAAGTGTTCCTCCCAACTTCTGTCCAATTTCACCTAACAGCGGATGCTGTCTTCTCTGTTCACCTGGATGGTGAGATGACAGAGCAGAAACATTCAAGTCCCTTAAGGCTCATGGGACTGGACAGATGGGCAGGCTCTTTTGTGGATCATCTTGGTCTTTTAGTCCCCTAGTCACTGACTGAGAGGCCTCCTGTAATGCGGACACAGGATGGAAGTTTTGTCTTCTAATGGTTGTTTTGTAGGCATTCGGTAGTGCAGGATCTTGTGTGTAAAGTGAGATGTGGTGAGTGCCATGTGGACATCAGTTAGGAGTTTGATTTCTTTTTAAGTGGATCCTTGCATCTAATGGAGGTATTAGGTGAATATTAACCTTCTGGTGGGTGACGTATGTTGCTGAAACTCTGCCTGTGTAATGAAATCAACAAGTGGACGTTGAACACTCCCTTGAATAAAGTGGTATTTGATAACATCAGATCGACGTTTAGCCATTGCAATGGTTTGGGGTGTTTTGTGGAAATGCTTTCAACTTCTGTTTCTCTTTCTTTAATGAATTTTGAGCTGTTCTTGCATCAGGTGAAGTGGTTGTGGACAGACATTTTGCTAATTCAAAGGTCTGCTTCTATGGGCTTCATCAGAAAGTCTGATGTGTGCTGAGTTGGCAGAAGCTAAGGCTAAAGTTTGACTCTCATGAAGTTCTTGTGTGTCGTGTAAAGGTAGATGGGTGATGTGTTCTGTGTGGGCGTTGAGTGGAAGGTTTGCCATCTCAAGTGCATCATGTGCTTTGTGGGCACTGGATAAAAATCTAGACTCCTCAGGGGTCTTAGTGTCCTCAGTGCACATTGACTGGAGGTGTAAACAAATGTGGAAGCAGAACAAGGACAAAACTTATGTTTTCATCTCTAAATTTCTCATGATGAAGATGATTCTAAAACCCTGACTTACTGGAATGGTTCTGCAAAGCCCTGCCATCTAAAAGTTGTAAAATTATTGGCAATGAGAGAAAGAATATATTTTTAATATGCATAATACCCTTCCATAACCATATTCAATGCAGCAACAGGCTTTAAATCCCTGGCTCTAAATTAAAGAATAGAATCACAATTTTATATATTATATTCTATTTTCAGTTTTCATGAAGGTGTAATTTAGAGAAGAGCATTCCTAAATGGTTTCTATGCCATCCATATATAATAAAGTAAAAGAGAGCAGGAGACAGAAGAGAAGCTCACACGGCAGACGAGGCTCCACCAGCGCCCAGCTCCACTCCTTCCAGCAGCTGCCTGTACATGGCGATCTCCTTCTCCAGTTTCTCTTTGATGTTCAGAAGGCTCCTGTAGTCCTCAGACTGGGAGGTTATGCTGTTCCGAATGCTCACCAACTCCCCCTCCATGGTGCCCACCAAGGCAGCGTAACGGTGAAGCTCCATCTGATAGCGGCCATTCACTGCTGCCAGGTTATCCTCCAAGGCGCCTTTCTGGATGGAAAATAAAATAATAAAAAAATGAAGCTCTGTGTCCTGGAATGGGCCGGTGACATCTGCAAAAGCTGGAGGTGTTATGGGGTCAACTAAGACTTCATTTAAATTTTAAAGAGCCGAAGATGCATGATGTTCTTAATGATTAGATTAGATTACATTAGATTAGACTGAACTTTATTTGTCTGTAGGGGTAATATGTCTTTTAATAGTAATCAGAGTGAACAAATCTTATTAAAATATTATTATTGTACATTTGGCTGACACCTTATCCAATTTAATATATCTAAATATTTAATGTTTTTTCATCTATAAAGATTAAATGACTGGCTTAGTGTGACACAGTGAGGAACTCTGCCACCACCCAGCACCACAGCCCAGTCCGTATATCTAACTGGTGCAGTACACAATGCCAACCCTTTTTAACAAATGGGCCACAACACCTCAGTCATCAGAGACTTGCAGACACAATAAGTTACTCACAGAGACCAGCAAGGTGTCCATCTCTGTCTGTAGGCTCTGGTGCTGATGGTGAAGCTCCGTCACTTCTATCTTTGAACTTTCACTGACGTCTGTTTCCTGGATGGCTGCAGCTTGCTTAGTTTCCACCTGTGGAGAAGAAACAGGACAGTACTGAGTGGGAGTGCAGGAGCTGGAGAGCACAGAGAGGTGGCGCCATTGAGTCATCAGGTGACATAGCTGGAGTCCAATGTCGTGTATTTGTATATAGCAGTAGGAGTGTGGATATGGATGTTGAGTATACTGTGTGAATGTGTACTCTAGAAATGGGGGACACTAAATGTGAGACATTCTGTCTAGCTATTTACTTCTTATTTATATGTATATGACAGTGGGATTTACTTCCTGATTTTTATTGCAGCAGGGTTACCTGGCAGTGCCTAAAGGAAAATAAGGCAGATAAGTTCAGTAAATAAATTCCACAGGGGGAAAAATTTTAGCCCTAAACCAACATTTCAATGATCAAACCCAATGCAGGGAGCAACTTTCCATACTCTTGGTAAGTTCCACAAAATTCCTCCTGTAGTTACGTTCTTTACAAAGCTCAAGTGAGATCATTACATAAAGATCTCAAAGGGGAAAAGGTTTAAATCAAACATACAAAGGGACAATATGTACAACATTTGGCAGAGACAAGTTTAACAATATGGATTTGTATGCTGTAATAAAACACAAAGAGACCTTCAGTGTTTTACATTTTTAGAAGATATTCTGTCTTGCTTCATGTTTCTCTAGGTTTGCGAGGCTGTGAGCATCAGAGCATTGTGTGCACCTCAACATGGAGGCCCAGTTGTGTGACAGCATGTCTCGTTATTTGTTCATTGGCATAATTATACTTAGCTCTGTGGGAGAGCCTGTCTGGCAATTTAAGTTTTTTGTACATTTAATTATACCACATTGGAGCAAGAAGAGAAAAAGATCAAGAGAGAAGACAAGTCCAAATTCAAAACCTGGAGTTCACAAAGTCTTGTCAAATCTTATTTAAGAACCAAAACTCAACAGTCAAGAAAAAGCTGCAAAATGAATTCACCAGAAAACAAAGAATTGAACGCCTTTTGAAATGCTATTAAATTATGAGTTAACCTCAATCTTGAATAAAGACAGGTATTTGGCAGTGGGATTTTATCGCAGAACTCCAATAACATAATAATAATAATAATAATAATAATAATAATAATAATAATGTCATTGAACAGGTACAGCAATATGTAATCATCGCATACCCCTTGGGGTCTGAGCGCAGGGTCAGCTCTTGTTCAGCACCCCTGGAGCAGCGGCAGGTTTAGGGCAGGATTGTCAGATCCTGAGGCCTCAGCTATTTTGGTTCTGCTCTGTTCAACTACAACTAGTGCTGATTACAAAAGTTTCAGGATTTTGACATATAATACCTTTTACTTACCCCTGTGTTATACTTGTCTATTTTTCCACATTGAGAAACATTTTTTTCTACATGTTATATTTATCATTGTATGTTATTTTAATCACAGAGTTTATTTTGGCATTTAGTGGTGTTGTGGATGTGAAATTTGGGTTGTGACCTGTGGGATGTTGAAGGTCAGAAGGTATAAAGTTTGCCCCTTTGACTTCCAGATTGTCCAAGTTTCCAAAGAAGACAAAGATAAGACAAAACTACTTACATGTTCAAAGAAAGTTCACATTCTGTTTATCAAATTCAATTTAATTTTATTTTTCACTCTTGGTTTTCAGGTATCCCAGTAACAAGCTATGGCTTTGTCTTGACTCCTGTTTATCCCCAGAAACTGTTTTCTTTGTCCTTCTGGCCTGCTTTTCCCAGGGGCCTAACACTTTGTCACCATCATTTTGAATAAGATGGTTGAGGAAGTGACAGGATTGGTGGCTTATGCTTTTGTGGGATTCAGCACAAAATCAACTGTTGATTTCAGCAATAGCCTCGTTTAAATAAATGGGCGTACAATTTCAAAGGTGTCAATAATTTGTGTAAGTGTCTGTTTGTGTGTGTCTCATAGTTATGTGTGTATATATAATCTAATCACTTCTGAAGATGTCTTATGTTGCCTCTACAAGACTAACCATCAGCTGTCAAACTACAATAAACTGAGGCCAGCAGATCACTTGAACACAAACTGTTTTGCAGAAGGTCAACAGAGAAAACTAAATTGAGTTATATGGTAAGATCAGAAGGAAAAGCTCCTTCAAAGCAATAATGTCATGGCTTGTCATTGTTCTGAGGATAAAAAATCTCTGATAATTTAAATTGTTGTACATACTGAATTTAAAAATAAAAAAAGTATTATCTTCCAGAAAGGTCTCCAAACCCAGGTGGAGCGGCCACCCCAGAATGCACACCAGGACTGTGAGGACTTGTCTGCCACTTACCTGCTTGTTGAACCACATCTCAAGCTCCTGCTTGTTACTACGAACGATGTCTTCATACTCTGCACGTAAGTCATCTAAAATCTGTTTCAGATCTGGGCTTTCAGTGGTGGTGACGTCCACACTCACGGTGCCGGACATCTCTTCTTTCAGGATACTCACACTCTAAAGAGCAGAGAAAATGTGGGAAGCATTATGATGACATCCATGATGTCCACTATTTAAACTTAGCAATGTGACATCAGTTAGCAGCAGTAACATTAACTTTTGAATATTTATATGCTGTTGTTGATTTCAGCAATATCTTGGTTTAAATAAATAGGCATATGATTTCAAAGGTGTTGTGGACGCTGGCCCGGACACAGACAGACAGACATCGTTGTTACACCCAACACACTGTTTATTTTACAAATATTTACAATTGACCGTGCACTCTCAAACCCCAGTGCCTCTTGCACCGTTCCCCCAATGTCCACGCCTCACAGTCCTTGTGCCTTTCTCCTGGCCGCCTCTAGTCATCCCTCCAGCTCCGTCCTCTTCCAACCGACTTCTGCTGCTGACTGGAGGGAGACGGCCCTTTATATGAGAACCTGGATGGGCTCCAGCTGCTTCCCGGCAATCAGTCGTAGCCACACCCCAGTGTGGCGGAAGTGCAAGCTGCGCACCCGGAAGCCGTCCGGGTGTCCCCTGTCATCTTCCCCCCAGCACTTCCTGGTGTGGCAGAAGTGCTGGGCTCCAGGGATATGCAGGCATTGGGGGCGGTGGCCACGGGTCCCCACTGGGCTGGGCTTCCAAGCCCTGTACCCGAGGCCCCCAACGTAACCAGGACGGACGCCCCCTGACCACAGTGTGATTAACACCTTTCTGTTTGTGTCCCTCTTACTTATGTATATATGCGTGTGTGTTGTGTTTGTGTGTCTGTCATATAGTTATATCTCTTCTCTCCTGTTCCTTCCTTCACTCTCCCCAGGTAAGCTTTGTCGTCCTCCACTCCCATCCCCAAGTGGATGAAGTACAGCAGCTTCCTGTATACCAGACCTGTTCGTACCTCCTGTGCTGTTAAATTACATCCAGGAAGCTCTTCTGGGTCAGCAGAACCTCCCAGTGACAAGAGAGCCTCCATCCCAGAAGACCCCATACAGAGCTACCCACCAAATCTACAACTCCCATATAGAGGGATGTTGGCACCCAGTGTACTGGAGGAGCACACGACCCTAGGAAGCAGTCTGCCCTGTCGATCCATTACAATGGACTCCTGACCAGTTGAGATACCAGTAAACATCCCAGTCGGGGTGCCTGTCCACCTCATCCTTTCATTAAGAAGTCTTCCCAGCTAAGTAATAAACCAACCAACCAGTCCAATCAAAACTTGTGTTTTTAAACAATAGTCAAAAATAAAACTGGAAGAAAGAGCAACTGATAAACCCCTGGATTTAGTTGTAGAGCTGCAGCCAAATTAGTGGCATAAGGTAGGAGGAAACTGAGACAGCCATGGAGTACATGCTACTTTATACCATAAAAACTATTAAAAATAAATCGAGGGATGTTATGCTCAGACTGTTTTATGTACTACTGAGACCACATTTAGAGAATCGTGTGCAGTTGTGGCCACCATGCAACAAAACACTTGAAGCTGTGATGAGGTGAACAACCGAAAACACGTCTTACTGTGACAGACTCTGAGAATTTAAACTATTTAGCTTAACAAACAGGCTTGGGGGACTGAATGGTCTCCTCTCGCTTGTCAAACCTCTTATGTTATTCAAGAGTCCAAGGAAAGTAACAGAGAGAAATGTCCATGTAGAAAGTGAGGTTGAAAAGGAAAGTGAGACAATACAGGAACAGTTTGTTTCTTCTAATAATCATATGAAAACCACAATACTACTTTTCTTACAAAACACAATTATTCATCCTGATTTTAAAGCAGAGATTACAGTGTGGATTTATAGTCGTTTTTCTGTTAATCATACCTTTCCATGCTGTTTTGTCATTTCTTCAATCTCTTTTTTCAGGGCTTCAACTTCCTGATTGTTGCTGGTTTGGTGAGAATCGTATTCTTCCTTCAGACTCTTCAGGTTGAGGATGTCAGCCTCCACTGTCTGGCGAATGAGGTACTCGGTCTCATATCTGAGAAGAACAAAGTGGTATTGCTGTTGGGTTGCTTTTAAGAATGGCTGTGAGAAAATAAACTGAGCCATAAAGAATAATTAACTGGTTTCATATGAAAGACAATCTTAACGTTTCTACAGTTTTGTATTTTTGTTGGAGAAAGTGAAGGTGAAAGGAGAAGTAATTGGGCATTAAAAAGTTGGTACAACGCTGGGAAATCTGCATCGCAAATGAAGGTGACTATGTAGAAAAGAAATGTCATTTGTTTTTGAAATTCTTAATAAATAAATATAGTTAAAAATGTACCAGAACTTTTTGAACATCCCTCGTAAAATATTCATTAAAACAAGCAAATGAGAGTTTAATAAGATTCTCTATATAAATTCTGCATATAAAAGGCTGAGCAGGATGGTAGTGCAGTGGTAAGACCTGCTGCCTCACTGATGTTCTCTCTTTAGGGTCTGCTCACCGTCTCTGTGTGGACCATCATGCACCATAAGTGTGTGTGTGTGTGTGGGGGGGTCTCTTTCCACTCTGCTTTCACTCCCTCACCACACCAGCTTATACAAACTGGGCCCTGTGTGAGTGACTTTTGTAGAAAGGTGGGCTCTGCAGTGGACTGAAGCTCCATCCAGGGGTCTTTCCTGTTTAAAACCTGATGCTCCAGGGGTAGACTGTGCCCCCCTTTGACAATAAATCAATGAACTAAGTAAGAGGGTGTTACAGTATTTTATACAACAGTGTAAATTATCACAGCTGAATATTAAAAAATACAAATCTTTGCTTGCAAGAGAAAATTGCAAAAAGTAAGTAAATGAACAATTTAAGAAGAATAAACTTCAAGGGTTCTTACTTTTTTCTGAAGTCATCAGCAGCCAGCTGAGCATTACCAATCTTCAGGGCCAGGCGAGAATTCTCAATGATGGCAGCAGATATCTGACAAGAGTAAAAATGGAAGCCGTCAATAGCAACACGAGAGGAGTTCAGGTCTGTTAAACCTGAAATGGTTAATTATATTTGAAAATTATAAATATTATAAAACTTTGTAATAGAAATCTTGAAATAAAATCACACTCCTCACATGGTACACTTTAAAACTGAATGCTTGTTTAGGATTCTTACAATGTTAGGGTCACAAAACACACCCGCTGCAGTCATTTAACTCTTAATGTACAGAATACAGCACCACCATTAAAGGTCAGGCACTCATTTACTGAACCTGTTTTTATTTTAGAGGGCCATAGACAGCAAAGGCCTATCCCACCAGCAGCAGGTGCCATACAGACAGGTCAAGACCACTGCAGAGAACAATCCCACCAACACTGGGCCAGTCTGAAATTGTTGAATTGCCACACAAACCAGCAGGGCTGTTAAATGGTAAGAGTGGGAAACCAGCAAGACTTCACAATAGTAATAGAGTTCTGGTGCCGCTGCACCCCATTCATCACGACCCCTGTATACCCTTAACAGGCACGAGATGATGTGCTTAACTCACAAACAGTACGTGTTGTAGTAGGCTTCAAAAAACGGGGCAATCTGAACTAGATAGATAGATAGATAGATAGATAGATAGATAGATAGCACTATGAAAGATAGACTATAGATAGATAGATAGATAGATAGATAGATAGATAGATAGATAGATAGATAGATAGATAGATAGATAGATAGATAGATAGATAGATAGATAGATAGATAGATAGATAGATAGATAGATAAGATAGATTTTTCAGCGTTATGAAATACAATGTAAAAACTATAAAAATATTCACCTTGAAAACAATTAAATACTTGAAATTGGTATAAAACTAATAAAATGAACTAAACGCCATTGATTGTGAAATGAAACTTGTTTTTCTCCTCCGCCCGCATGCTTTCCCATATCCTTCGACTGTTTCAAACTGTTCTGCAAGCCAAAAGTGTCTGCCTTTTAAATTAAACACTTTGTGTGCAAACACAAGAGAATTTTAACAGACACTGTGAATGACAACTTAAGCAGATTTGGTAAATTAACAAATTTTTGCGAAATGACACAATCAGTTTTTATACTGCAGCGCTTTTTCTTCCGCACCTGAAGAGCGCGTCCCTTCAGATCGTTACAATGTAATGCAATGTGCAAAGGCAACGACCCGTCATAAATATGCTGAGAAAGGGCAAAAAAGTATAAATTACAACATCGATAATAATCCAGCAGCTTCAAAAACAACAACAAAATTACAACTACGATTACTATTAACAATTATTATTATTATAATTATTATTATAATTATTGCTTTGTTGTTATTATACTGGCATTATATAGGTAACATTGATGAGGCAACTTAAAATTAAATAATCAACACGACAACATAGCTGAGACGGTAAACTTTCAATACATTCCTACTGATTTTTTTTCCAATTGTATTACCATCTGTCAAATGGGCTTACTTTGAAACTTGCGTTAAAACTCCGAACATTTCGTCCTCTGTTGTTCCCCACCATCAATGACTTGATGCCCTCTAAAAATAAATGAGCCAAAGTGGTTCTTCATAGCGATGCCATTGGGTAACCGTTTCTGGTTCCCAAAAGAATCGCCCACATGAAGGCTCAAAAAGAACCGTTATTTTATTTAGATCTGTGATAAGGTTATTAAAATAACCAAGAAGAGATGATAGCAGATTTGTGAAATATCAATAGCTTCCTGAGTTTAAAATGACTCTGCATACTCTGTCGCACAGGATAACACAAGTTCAGGTGGTCTTGATCTGTCAGTATCCTGCTAGTTAGCCGACTGTACATTAAAGATTTCTGTTTCGTTCACATATAAGGAACCTTTTGAAAGCCCAAACAACCAAATTTATATGGAAAGCACCTCAAGCAGTGGATCTACGAGAACCACACAACCCAGTAATGTGTCATTACGGACGCAGTAATTTTAAAAGTGATACTCTTCAAACTCGTTATAATTGCACTTTTACCTTTGTGACCTTTAACTAGCACCGTTCTAGTACTTCCCTCCATTTTAATGGTTTTGTATGAATAAGGCACTGTATGTCTATGTAACTCTTTTAGCACACACTTCTTTTATCACTTTGTAATTTAAGGAAAAAGTTTAAATGACGATGCCGCCTGTACCAAAGTGCCGAAAGACGTGATTTCCTCGTCGCCTCAGTCCACACTTTGTTGAAGCTCAACAATTTCAGTGCTGGGGGTTGAGGGGCTTGACGTGATATTTTAGGAGGGGCTTATCTTGGTTAAGTGACTCCGTGGCCGACGGACTTTCGCTCTCTGCAGTTTCTTCCATTTCCTCCATGGATTGCAGTCAAAGTTGTCGCAGTGGACCTCATCGGCATTATTCAAACTAAAAGGAAAATGGTGTTCGTACGGTGTATTCGTTTGTATTCGCTCTGACAGTCCGCGTGAACGTTAACGGCTTTTTTACGGGTGTCTGGTAACGAATCCATTTATAAGTACAAATAATGTACGTGACAAGTGACATTATCAAGCTCGGCGTTTATGTCTATTGAAGTTGATGAGCCAAAATTTTAAATAAAAATGTTTTGTCAACGAATTTAACTAAAAAGAAATCTACACAGAAGAAAAACCTATCCAAAGAGATTATCCAACGCGATTGCATGATGAGATTTCCTATATGACTAGCATTTATAAGAACATTTTTCAAGTTTTGATCATGACATTCAAGTTCCCAGTTGTAAAAATTAACACAACAATATAAATTACAAGGTTTATGTAGATCGGGGTGCCCAAGTCCAGTCCTGGTGGGCCACAGAGACTGCAGTTTTTCATTCTTACCCTTTTTCTAATCAGCGAGCAGTTTTAACTGCTAATTAACTCCTATTCACTTGATTTTAATTGGCCTGTTTTTAAGGATTCAAACCTCTAATTTGATGAATTTCTTAATAAAATGGCAGCCAAGCAGAAATGTGATGTGAAACGAGCCAACAGACTGGCTAAACTGGAACATCAAACTCCAGCCAATTCCACTCCCACCAGTTTCTTAATGAGAAGCCAGTTCTTGCTGTTAATTAAAGCTGTTATTAAATATCGTGACTTGTTGCTGTTCTCATTCTGCTCATTTTCTGTTTTTTCTAAGACCACCGTGAAGATGTTTTGGTGACCTGAACAGACAAACATGACTGAGACCTTCACCTTTCTTTAGTTTCAGGTTAGCTGGTCATGTGGTGGCTTGTTTTGTGTCTCATTATTGTTCGGCTGCTCATTAAGGAAAGAGAAACAACTAAGGGGTCAGAGTCACGTCAATAAAAACAAGTTCATCAGCAGCAAAAACAGCTCACTAATTTAGAAGATGGTTAGAATGAAAACCTGCAGCCACTGCGGCCCACCAGGACCAGAGTTGGACACCCTGATCTAGATATTAGAGTGATATTTACAGTTATATATGTTTATACATTGTAAAATCATAGAGTCAAAAGCAACACATTTACCAGATATAATACAATTCGCTGTATGCATTCCGACATTAATATTACCAAACAATTCAATGAAAATACCATTTAAAACAATAAAATGTAAACTTTCTCTGAGCAGCGCCCTGTCCAGGGATTGTTCCTGCCTTGCGCCCTCTGCCAGCTGGGATTGGCTCCTGCACCCCCACGACCCTGTTCTGGAATAAGCGGATTAGAAAATGACTGACTCACTTCAGCTGAGATGTCTATATATCCACACTTTTTGCTAAATGTACATTTAATTAAATAAATTAATAACCTACAAATATTTTACCCAGTGTTTTCATTTCAGTTTCATGTTTCTGAAATAATGTCATTCTCTTTCACAAAAATGAAATGTCTGACGTTCAAAAGCTTATTTTCATGAAACTCCACATTCAATCCAGACCACCTACATTTGATTAAACGTTTATGAACTTTTTGTTTTTTTAGTTCCCCCCTTAATATTATTTATGACGGAGGTAGGAAGAGGCTACATTTTTCTCCCACATTCCCCCAATGCACTAACTACGACATTGTGTCTTATCAGCTTTGTTTCCTCACATCCTTCTCTTATCAGAGCCCCCCAGTAAAGGCACATGTGGGGTTGTTCTTATACTTCAATTACTTTAATAATCTTGGTGGTCTTGCATATCCAAGCAGAGCAGGTACATTATGGATGGATGTACTGTAGGAGTTAGTTTGTAATGATGTGAAAAATAAATGCAAACTGAGTATATTACGATTGTTTTATGCTGCTGGTGAGATCTTAAAGAAAATATACAGAATATTAAATACGAAGCATCTTCTTTACAGTTTGTATAGTTTCAAAGACATTTAAAATGTTCTACCTAACATGGTGAATTAGATATCTTTGGGACATTAAAGTTAATCTGTATGCAGCCCTTACTGAATACTCTGCCAGTGATTATAATGTCTTAAATACTTACTTCTGTTCTCCAGGGTTATGATCACTGATTTCACGTAACGTCCATCAGACTTAATTTAACTAAAACCTGAGAAGGTCACAACAAACTTTATATGCTGTGTGTGGTCTTGGATTCAGACAATCCACACAGTATGCATACCTGGTCACGGAGGGGCTGCAGCTGCTCCTGGTACAAGGTGAAATCCCTGCTGACCACTTTGCTCGTGCGGAAATTCTTGAGCTTGTTCTCCAGGTCCTTGTTGGTTGCTTCAAGGGTGCGCACCTTATCGAGATAGGTGGCCAGTCTGTCATTCAGACTCTGCATCTGCTGCTTTTCATTTAACATAACCTTACTG
Organism: Polypterus senegalus; assembly: GCF_016835505.1. NCBI lineage: Eukaryota > Metazoa > Chordata > Cladistia > Polypteriformes > Polypteridae > Polypterus > Polypterus senegalus. Next base: position 92,874,962 of record NC_053165.1, on the reverse strand, counting down.
GCATGTCTGAGATGAGGAATAGTTCAGACCTGGAGAAACTACCGACACAAGTCTATCTGTCAGCAATCGGCAGTGTGAACTCCAGGGATGCCAGGGTGCTTTATATACAACTGACTCGCCCCGTCTGCTGCTAAGCGGTTAGCTCTGTAGCCACGCCCTCTTGCCGCGGGGCACACCGGGTGGATGGAGTCGGACACCGAGGGGAAGGCGGCTTTAGAAAACAATCAATGACGCATAACACATGAAAAGTGCTGATATTTTAACTCATGTGCTAATACGACTTAAACATAATTCATTATTTATAGCAGGAGGTAAAAGATAAAATCCCTTAAAGAAATGACTTATCGGAGGTGAGATTCACCGTTCGAACGTTTGATCTTAACACTGGATGAAGCCGGTGCCGGTGCGAGAAAGAGGAGGCTGAGGATCACAAACAAAAGCGCAGAACAGAAATATGGAGGGCATGAGACAATCGAGATTTGAACTATTTAAGATAACCATTTCCAGAATCACTTAAAGGAAAGGGAATATTGTGTTCTAAATTTAAATTCATATAGTCAATGGTCAAACAATGCAGAGTGGTGGTACACATCACCTTTCTTGTATACCCCGTTGGATTTGGTATGTTCGCTAAACTCTTTTACAATTTTAAAAGGGACTTACATCCACCTACGGTTCATGACTTTTGGTTGCTTCATGAAACTTTACACCAAATAAGGAGGTTTCAGAAAACAAATTAATGATTTTTTTTTGTTTAATCCAGTCCACCCCTCCAGCATTGAGTACAAGGGAGGAAACAGCAGGGGCCCTGCACTCACACTCACAGATGAAAACTGCAGGGGGTATTTGGAATAAAACCTCTTGAGATGCAGTGAGAACATACAAAGTGGACACAGAATATGACAGGGTGAGGATTCAAACACGAGTTACTGGATCTGTGAGGTACCACTGCTACATAATGTGCCACTCTGAGTTAAGGAAATCTACTTTGCTTATTTTACACAATACTGATATCACTTGCTTTTTGAATCATGGGCACAGTAAGCTGCAAGCTCTCCAGTAAGCATGCAGTGGAAGGCAGGAACCACATTTGGACAGGACCTGAGTCTGTCACTGAGCTCTCAATGCCCACACACACTGGCACAGTTTCCTTACTTGGCAAGTCTTTGAAAAGCTGCTGGTGGCGCTGGCACAGAAACAGGAACAACACACAAAGTCTACATGAGGAACATCTGATCCCCAGGCACAGGAGCCATGAGAGAGCACCACTAGCCATCCTGCCAGCATTGTGTATTTAAGGTGTAGCTAAATTAATTAAGTCAACCAACAAAGACTTTTATTTTTTGCTAATTTAATAAAGTGTGGGAAAGAAAAATATTGCTTAAACGCATGCAGTGGTTATGGATCAGCCTGTACACTTGTAGTTTGATTGCTGTGCAGAGTGGAGGCAGAACCTCTGCGTTTTTCCCAGTTGATTCTGGGGTTTCGTCAGTGGTGTGTTCTGCTCCTATTCTGTTCAATGATTGTATGGACTGGGTGTTGGACAGGTTGTAGCATCCAGCAGCTGTGGGGCATCTGTTAGTGAAGAAAGATTCACTGATCTTGACTTTGCTGACAATGCTGTGATCTTCACGGAGTCAATGGAGGCTCTGATGGGAGCTCTGGAGAGACTGAGTGAGGAGTCTGAGTGTCTGGGCCTGTGAACGTCCTGATAAAAACCAAGAGCCAGGCCTTTAATGACCTCTTAGGCACAGCCATCAGCAGTGTGTCTGTCTGTGGAGAGAGTGTCGACCTCGTCAAGAGGTTTACTTACCTTGTCAGTGACATTCATGTCTCTGGTGACTCTTCCTATGAATTCTGTAGATGGATTAGGAGAGGATTGGGGTCATGATGTCACTGGAAAGGGGTGTGTGGCCCTCCCGATATCTCTGGAACAGAACGAAGGTCCAAGTCTTCAGAGTCCTGGTGCTTCTTGACTTGCTATATGGTTTCGAGACATGGATGCTATCCAGTAACTTGAGATGAAGACTGGACTCCTGTAATTACTGTGTCTCTCCGGAGAACCTTTGTTTACCGCTGGTTTGACTTTGTGTTGTTCACGGAATCCTGAATGAGGCACATTACCTGCATTGTGAGGAAGAGTCAGTTATGGCACTACATGTGTCACCCGAGGGTGATCCTTATTGTTGGGGACCCAAGTGGCTGGACCAGACCAAGGGGTCGCCCACTTAACACCTGGCTACAGTAGATAGAAGATCATTTCCAGAAGGTAGGACTGGACTGTGTGTCTGCCTGGGGGTTGCCAACCAGGATCCCGAGCTGTTTGTCGTGTGGTGGCTCTGGCAATGCGCTGTACCAGTGGATGCTCCCCAACTTGACTTGACTTGGTTATGGATCTACAGCATAAACTGACCAAAATAGGAAATGCCACCCTTTATTCGGACATACAAAATATGTATGTTTCACAAAATAATATTAGCACCATTGAGCTGTGGAGATTTTTAATAAAATGTAACTGAAATCATACATGTAAAACACATTTCACAATTCAGTGAAAAATATTAATATGAAAAATAAAACTTCAACTGAACAGTTACAGCTAAGGCATATTAGGATATCACATTTGGCTGAATATATTTAATGTTTCTACTTTACATAAAATTCTCAAGCCTACTTAATTTGACATGTATGAGAAACTTGGCTTTATTACATTTAGCACTGCTGCTTGTCTGGTTTGTGAGTTCCATCCATCCATCTGTTTGTTAATTTCTTAACCTGCTTATCCTGTGTAGGCCTGCAGTGTAGTTGAAGACTGTCCCAGCAAGTACCGGGAGCAAGGCAGGAACAAGACCTGGACTGGGCGCAAGTGCAACTCACACACACACACACAAAGATGATCCTAAGACAAGATTTTAAGGAGAATCAAACACACCTCAATGTCTCTGCATATAAATAGAAATAGTACTAGTAAAAATATTAGTAGTAATAGTCTTATTATTATTATTTTATTATTATTATTATTAGTAGTAGTAGTAGTAGTAGCAGTTTTTGTTGCAGCAGTACCAGTTGTATTAATATTCATAATAATAGTAGCAAAAGTATTAGTAGCATTATTTTTATTAATTATTATTATATTATTAGAGTAGTAGTAGTAGTAGTAGTAGTAGTAGTAGTAGTAGTAGTAATATTTTGGTGCAGCAGTACCAGTTGTGTTAATATACATAATAATAGTAGCAAAAGTATTAGTAGTAATGTTCTTCTTCTTCTTCTTCTTCTTCTTCTTCTTATTATTATTATTATAGTAGTAGTAGTAGTAGTAGTAGTAGTAGTAGTTGTTGTAGTAGTAGTAGTAGTAGCTTTTTATTGCAGCAGTACCGGTTGTGTTAATATTCATAAAACTAGTTGCAAAAGTATCAACATTAGTAGCCATATTATTATTATTTTTTATTATTATTATTATTATTATTAGTAGTAGTAGTAGTAGTAGTAGTTAGTTTCAATAGCTGTAGTAGTATTACTATTGCTAGTAGTAGTAGTAATAGTAGTAGTTCTTTGTTGCAGCAGTATCGGTTGTATTAATATTCATAAAACTAGTAGCAAAAGTATTAGTATGAGTAGCATTATTATTAGTAGTAGTAGTAATAGTATTAGTAGTAGTTTTAATAGCTGTAGCAGTATTACTATTGTTATTAGTAGTAGTAGTAGTAGTAGTTTTGTTGTATCAGTACTGGTTGTGTTAATATTAGTAATAGTAGTAGTAAAAATATTAGCAGTAGTAATAGCCATTTTATAATTATTATTACTATTAGTAGTAGTAGTAGTAGTAGTCATAGTAGCAGTATTAGTTGTAGTACCGTGTTTGCCTGAAAATAAGAAAGGATCTTCTATTAATTTTTACTCCAAAAGATGCACTTGTATTTATTTTCAGGGGATATCTTACATATATTCATGTACAACAATACGCATTTATCCAAATACAGTCATGTCATCTTCTTCTGGAATATCGTCATAAATCTCAACATTCAAACCCTGAATTTCAGCCTGAATTTCTTGCTACTTCAGCCACTTTTCGGATCCTCCAGGATTGATGTGCGTGCTTCGATGTTTGATGTTTGATGAATGGCTCAATGTGGTAAATCAAAATGCCGACAAACAAATGCATTTGTGGTGCTTTGATATTCAAGCATTTCATATTTCTCAAAGTAATGACATGATATATTTTAAAAGTCTCACATACCACGTTCTGTGCCATCGTTTTTTTTTCACACCTTCGCAATACCATCAGAATGTACGGCGGCGTATTTCAGCCACAGAGAAAAAAAAAATAAGGACATAATGAAAATTTCTATTTATTGATTAAAGTGGAAATTTCAGCTTTAAACTTGACGAGTCCACTTTAACCTCATAGTTTACTTTGTCATTAAAGCTGACTGTCGTAAACGTCATCTTAAAACCGACCCACTTATTAAATCACTACTTGCTTCTGGGGCTTCCTCCTGACCTGACAGCAGCGGCAAGCAGCATCGCCACACAGAACACATTAAATTTATAATATTCCAGCTCTCTGCACATTAAAAATATGTATGTTACATTTTACAGATAAATCGTTAACTTTGTTCAAATAATGAATACTGCTAACAGTTACACATATGGGGTGCAATGGTGGCAGAGCGGTAGCGCTGCTGTCTCGTAGGGAGTCACGTCCCCTTGTGATCCCTGCCTGGAGTTTGCTAGTTTTCCGGCTGGGTCTCCACAGTGTGCTCAGTTTTCCATCAAAACACATGAAGGTTTGAGGATTTGGTGAAGGTACAATGACGCCAGTGTATGTGTGAGCTTGAGTTCACTTTACGATGAGCTGTTGCCCTGTCCGGAGATTTAGTTTCTGTCTTGTGCCGATGCTGCTGGATGGGCTCTTCCCCGAAGCATCAAAAATCCTTTTCAGAGATATTGTGGCAAGGTGTCCTCGGAATTTACTGGATGTTTCAGGCACACACGTCACATCGCATGAAGTATAAACCTGGCCTTAGGCGCCTTACTTTTCAGCTGGCGATCTTGACGAGGGCTTACTGTATTTTTGGGGTAGGGTTTATATAACAGAGCAGCCTGAAAATTATGCTAGGGCTTATTTTCAAAGTAGGTCTTATTTGTGGGGAAACACAGTAGTAGTAGTAGTAGTGCTTGTAGAAGTATTACTGTTTTCATAATAGAACTAGTATTAGGTGTATTATAATTAATATTAGTAGTGGAGGTAGTACTTTTAGTTGTAGAATTAATAGTATTGCATGTTCTCCCGTGTCTAGCGTGGGTTTCCTCCCACAATCCAAAGACATGCAGGTTAGGTGGATTGGTGATTCTAAATTGGCCCTAGTGTGTGCTTGGTGTTTGTGTGTGCCCTGACGGTGGGTTCGCACCCTGACCGGGATTGGTTCCTGCCCTGTGTTGGCTGGGATTGGCTCCAGCAGACCCCGTGACCCTATTCGGATTCAGCGGGTTAGACAATGGATGGATGGATGGATGGATGAATTAGTAGTATTATTAGTAGTTCGATTAGTAGTAGTCTCTCGTTTGGATTCCCATTGTAAATAAAATAATGTGTAAGAAAAACCATCACAAATCACAATGTCACACATAAAATCTCTACCTGCTTAGAGTTACTGTAGTAGATTCAGTCTTAGCATTAGCTGTAGTGATAGTGGAAGTAGTAATAAAAGTATTAGTATTAGAAGTAGTAGTAGTCAAAGTAATATTAGTAGCAGTAGATAAAGGGGAGTATTAGTATTTCTAGTAGTAGAAACAATTGTGTAGTATTAGTAATAGCATCAGTTGTAGTAGTACAAAAGTATTAGTTTTATTAGAATTAAAATGGTAGTATTAGCTGTAATAGTAGTAGTAGTAGCTGTATTTGTTGTTGGCATTGTATTTGTTGTTCCTGTAGCAATAGAATTATTTTATACTAATAGTAGTTGCAGTAGTAGTAGTTCTTGGTTTAGTAGAAGTAGTTGTAATTGTAGTAATGCTAGTAGTAATAGTTATAGAAGTAGTAGTAGTGGTAGTAATCATAAAATCAATATTAATATTAGTATTAGTAGTAGTAGTAGTAGTAGGGAAAGTAGAAGTCATAGTAGTCGCTAATGTCCTACTCAGTTGTTTCAAAAAGTAAAACTTTTTAAACTGAGGGAAAAGTATACCAATAATTATTTGTTAAGGATCTCTTTGTATACCTCGTTGTCAGTTCGGCCCTCCGGTTGTAATATGACCAAGCTGTGCGCTGAGCTTACTCTTGAGCATGTAACGTACAGTTGGCCATGTGAAAAGCAATCTTGCCTCAAATCAATGCCAACCTTTGTAGGGTCTGTCCCTGAGACTTATTAATTGTCATTGCGAAGCAGAGCCCTACTGGAAATGGGATGCGTTTGAATTGAAATGGGAGATCAGAGGGTATAACGGGGATGCGAGGAATAAAAACTCTCACACGGCGACAGAGCTGCAGTCTATGGACGTATATATGTACGTAAGTAGGATTCAGTTAGCGTTGGGAACCCGCGTACCAAATTTCTTGAAGACATGAGCACACATGCCAACAGCTCAATGAGCAGAGCAGGGCTCTCTCCTGGTGCTTGAGGTACGTTAATTAATAAAGTACAAAAAGAGTCAGTTTTCTAGAAATAAATGGGGAAGCAATTATGTAAGCACATAGAGTATAAGACTGAATTAATAGGACAATATTATCTGCAGGCGGCACGGTGGCGTAGTGGGTAGCGCTGCTTCGCAGTTAGGAGACCTGGGTTCACTTCCTGGGTCCTCCTGCGTGGAGTTTGCATGTTCTCTGCGTGGCTTTCCTCCAGGCGCTCTGGTTTCCTCCTACAGTCCAAAGACATACTGGTTAGGTGGATTGGCGATTCTAAATTGGCCCTAGTGTGTGCTTGGTGTGTATGTGTGTGTCCTGTGGTGGGTTGGCGCCTGCCCAGGATTGGTTCCTGCCTTGTGCCCTGTGTTGGCTGGGATTGGCTCCAGCAGACCCCGTGACCCGGTGTTTGGATTCAGCAGGTTAGAAAATGGAAGGATGTATTATCTGCAGATTATTATTGTAAAGAACCAAATTTATCAACCTGCAGTCAAATGGCATTTGAAGTAAGTAATAACACGGGAAAGGCACAGCTGCTGTAACTGATAAAACACAGGAGGGGTTTAAAAATAATTACATTCAGCTTTACTGCGGTGGGCTGGCACCCTGCCCGGGGTTTGTTTCCTGCTTTGCACCCTGTGTTGTCTGGGATTGGCTCCAGCAGACCCCTGTGACCCTGTAGTTAGGATATAACGGGTTGGATAATGGATGGATGGATTGTGTGCTTTACCTGCTCCTTGTGGGCGGAGCCCTAGGGGGCGGGGCCACCCTGATGTCACTGCTCCTGAGCCCTCACTCTGGCTATGTAGGAGCAGGAGATCATTTGTTTATTGTAGATTATTTTCTTTTCTTTGATGGATTGTGTTCCTGTGTTCTGATTATTTCTCTTTCTGATTATGGATGCTGAATTGTGGACATCATTTTGTCGACTTGTTTGCTTAAGATTGCCCTTTGAGGCAACTCCTTGTGCCTCTCTTTACTCTGTTGAGATTTTTTTTGTATTTTTGTAAATTCATCAAATAAATCCCTGATTTCTAAAGATTTTTTCCCCTTATTTACAAACTCTGGCTTTAACATTTACCAAATTGTGAAAAGTATGCAGCTATTTCTCCTCCTGTGGGACTCTTCTTATATTTTGTAGATTGTTTGGCCAGCTTCCCATTTTTTGGCCTAATCCAGCTAAAGCAAGCAGATGCTATTAGAGGGCTGGCTGTGCTTGGGTCACACTCTGCTGGGCTTGGACTCGGTGAAGACTACACATCATAATTCAAATTTTAACAAAAAATTGTAGTCAGATAAACACAGTCACTAGATTTTTTGCTTTATATTCAAAACCTTGAAACACTTAGAAGAAATTGTTAGAAATTGAAAAGTCTGAATGGTGAATTACTGCATGCTGTTGGCTTATATATCATTGTAGTAATAACATCAGCAGGCACAACCTCCATGGCCATGCTCCCGCAATATCAACACAATGTGTCGTGGCAACGGGACCACAAAACAACGGCCTTCACAAAGAACAAAATGCCACTGTGGTAATTTATAAAACAAATGATACTTGACATCAATAGACTTACATATTCCCAACAGTTCAGGGTCAGGTGCCAGTCCAGCAGGAAAGGGAACAGCACCATCCCAAACGCCTGGAGAAGATTCAAGAAGGAGGAGAGTCTTTAAGAAAAGATGAATAAATAGAAAACCAATACATGCTGTTTTGTGCTTGCATGGACTCTGAAGAGCGTGATGGCTGACAGCAGAAAGTGACAGCAATTGCTGAAGCTCATCTAGTGTTCATTGATTTAGCATCTTTAAGACCTGCTTGTGTCTGCCATGTTTTAGATAGATACTTTATTAATCCCAAGGGGAAATTCACATACTCCAGCAGCAGCATACTGATAAAAAACAATATTAAATTAAAAAGTGATAACAATGCAGGTATAACAAACAATAACTTAGTATAATGTTAACGTTTACCCCCCCTGGTAGAGTTGAAGAGTCGCATAGTGTGGGGTCTCCTCAGTCTGTCAGTGGAGCAGGACGGTGACAGCAGTCTGTCTCTGAAGCTGCTCCTCTGTCTGGAGATGATCCTGTTCAGCAGATGCAGTGGATTCTCCATGATTGACAGGAGCCTGCTCAGCGCCCATCGCTCTGCCACGGATGTTCCACTGTCCAGCTCCGTGCCTATAATAGAGCCTGTGTTCCTCACCAGTTTGTCCAGGTGTGAGGCGTCCTTCTTCATTATGCTGCCTCCCCAGCACACCACCGCGTAAAAAAGGGCGCTCGCCACAACCGTCTGATAGAACAAGAAAGTATAGTCGGCTCTGTCCTCTCTTTCATAAAGAATATCAGTATTGGCAGTCCAGTCCAATTTGTCATCTAGCTGCACTCCCAGGTACTTATAGGTCTGTACCCTCTGCACACAGTCACCTCTGGTGATCACTGGGTCCATGAGGGGCTTGGGTCTCCTAAAATCCACCACCAACTCCCTGGTTTTGCTGGTGTTCAGGTGTAAGTGGTTTGAGTCGCACCATTTAACAAACTCCTTGATTAGGTTCATACACTTTTCCACCTGCCCACTCCTGATGCAGCCCATAATAGCAGTGTCGTCAGCGAACCTTTGCTCGTGGCAGGACTGGAGAAAGTACAGTCCCCTGCAGCACAATGTCAGACCTGCAGTTCCCTAGACGCACATACTGAGGTCTGTCTGTAAGATAGTCCACGATCCATGCCACCAGGTATGAATCTACTCCCATCTCTGTCAACTTGTCCCTAAGGAGCAGAGGTTAGATGGTGCTGAAGGTGCTAGAGAAGTCCAGAAACATAATTTCTGGACTGCTTCTGTCCAAGTGGGAGAGGGATCAGAGTAGCATACAGATGATTTCATCCTCCGCTCTCACCTTCTCCTGATATACGAACTGCAGAGGGTCGAGGGTGTGGCGGACCTGTGGCCTCAGGTGGTGAAGCAGCAGCCGCTCCATGGTCTTCATCACATGAGATGTCAGAGCGACAGGCCTAAAGTCATTCAACTCACTAGGACGTGATACCTTTGGGACTGGGGTGATGCAAGATGTTTTCCAAAGCCTGGGGACTCTCCCCTGTTCCAGGCTCAGGTTGAAGATGCATTGCTACCAGAAGGAGCTCAAGCTATAATGACATTTAGTTGGCTAGAGAAGTTATAGAGGGTTACAGATATGACATGATTTAGGTAGTACATGACTAACATAGCAGCCAGGACTGGCACATTTAGTCTGAATGGTCCAAAAAGAATGAGCAGCACAGATGGACCTAATTGACCAAAGTTTGATTGTTTGGTCGAGTAAGGATACATTAGCATGGAAATGAAATAAAATTATTGTGGAGGCCAAGACATCTTCATCTGAGGATTTCAGAATAATCAGGTTTATCAGAGAACACATCAGACTGTAAGTTTTATTGTCATGGATGTTGATGGGCAAGTGACATTTTGATAGGACTGTGTCATCTTTTACTTTATAATATAGGGTTGTTAATATACACAATACAGTGAAATTCTTACTTGCGTGTGCTAATCAACATGCGACATGTCGCCATTTTCCGGTTCCATGACTAGGAGACATCATCTACAAAATACGGTACGTGGGACACTCAAAAAGACCACATTAAATGTTCTTTTGATTTATTGTTTTCATATTAAAGAAACCCAATAAGGTGGAATGGCTGTGTGTTTGAGCGATCTGAAAGCACAGCATCTCCTTCACGTCCTTCTCCACTTATGGGGTCTTTAGAAAAGGCGGCTCTGAGTCAGCAGGCCTCTTTGGAATTCCACGCACTTGTCCTCAATTACTGCACTTGTAACTTTTGAACACTTTTGTTGAGCTTGCGGTTAAGTTCACAAAGTGGAAGTTGCACCACGCCTAACAAAAATGTGCGCTTGGCAGCACGACAGCCTTGTGCTTTCCAACTTCTTGTGGTTTGTGAAAATCGTGCTGCAAGGCTCTTCCACTTCCCATACTTGAAATGTCTTATTGGTTTTCTCTTCAAAAAGCTAAAAGGTGCTGCCACTAAGAATTCTTTCACACAATATGGACATCAGTTCAGGGCCCCCTTCCTCTGAAATACATGGAATTAGCTTAATCGGCAGCTCTAGGTGAGCCTGTTGTAGACGTGTAACCCCATTTGTGTGTTTGTCTCTGGTAATGCCTAACCGGCTTTGGCTTTCTAGAACGCTGAGCTACAAAGTGAATGGACGTCTCGCTAGAACATTGTACATTCTTGATTATGTCACTACTCTGCCTTCATTTGCATATGTATTTTCTGTCCCAAAATGTGTCCCCTTGGGGAATTTTATGTAATGCTCCCACTTGCACTGCTGCCACAATAGGAGGTGTTTGCAGGAACTTGGCAAGGGTATACAAAGATGCCCCCTACATTGATTCTGCCTTTTGAAATGTTAGTTTAGGTCCAAAACTGATTTTAATTACTGACCATGGCTGCACTTTATTCTATTGAAAGCAGTGTAAAATATAAAAATATATAAAATAGAAGCAAAATACAAAGACGCATGCAGTAACGAACATTCAGAATCACCCACTTCCAGTGCTCACATTCATATACTAAACATCCATCCATCTTCCACCCACTGAATCCGAACACAGGGTCACGGGGGTCTGCTGGAGCCAATCCCAGCCAACACAGGGCACAAGGCAGGAACAAATCACAGGCAGGGTGCCAACCCACCAGGGCCAATTTAGAATCGCCAGTCCACCTAACCTGCATGTCTTTGGACTGTGGGAGGAAACGGGAGTGCCCGGAGGAAACCCACGCAGACACGGGGAGATCATGCAAACTCCACGCAGGGAGGACCCGGGAAGCGAACCTGGGCCTCCTAACTGCGAGGCAGCAGCGCTACCACTGCGCCACCGTGCCGCCCATATACTAAACATCCATGCTGATATTCTTTAGTACAGACACACGCACCAAGTTCCACTGTCGCTGCTCCGGAAAGTTTTCTCCTGGTACATCACTGACTGATGTTTGAAGAGAATGTATTTGCTCTCTCTCTTTCTTTTACAACTCTCAAACACCATTCAAAACTAAAATAAAAAAAAGCTAGCTGGCAGACCCCCGTGACCCTGTAGTTAGGATATAGCAGGTTGGATAATGGATGGATGGTGTGGAGCCGACCCGGACACAGACAGGCGGACATGTTGTTTTCAAACCACCACACGTTTTATTTACAATTATTTACAATAATGTGTCACTCAGACACTAAATAAAGTCAGTGCACAAACCCCAACACAGTCCTGGCCACTCAATGCCTTTCTTCGGGCCGCCTCCAATCTCCTCTCTGCCTCGTCCTCTTCCACCCGACTCTAACTCCTCGAGTGGTGGTGGATGGGCCCTTTTATAGCCCACCCGGAAGCATTCCAGGTGATTAACCACCTGGTCCTAATTGCATTTCCGGGTGTGGCTGAAGACTCGTCCAGCCGGCATGTGGGAAGCAGACAGCCCCCCCTAGCGGCCACTCCGGGTCCCAACCAAGCTGTGGAGGACTCCATCTTCCATGGAGCCCTCCGGGCAGTTGGGGAATCACCGTCGGCCAGGGAGGCTGCCACCAAGCGTCCCGGGGGAGGTATTGGACTGCCCATGGCAGCTCCCCCGGAACATAAGCAGCAGGGGTGTCCCTGCCGGGCATGGGACCCGGCTGTCCTTCACAATGGATAATAATATAATATAATACTAGGGGGGGTTTTGCCCCCTGCTTGTTTTGCTCGACAACCCCCTGGCCTCCGCTACGCACCAGCCACTTCACGTCTCTGCTGCTCGCGTATGTGGATTTCACTTTCACCAAACAACAAATCTTTAAATTCTCGTGGATACGCCTCTTCTTTGGGACAAAACCTTTATTTCACCAAGTAATAATTTCCTCTTATTTGCGCTAATACGATCTTTACTATCATTTTTTTGGAGAATGTGGAATTTTACTACTTTCATTACCTCTGCGTGTGTATCGCGCCAACGTTTTTGTATTCTTCACGACATTCGACTTTGTCATCTACTCTTTGTCTTTTATTTCCGGACCCAGCCGTGGTTAAATCTCTTGGCATAAAGTCTTGTCTCGTGGGATGTGAAAGTATCTCTCTGTAAAAGTCACGTCTCGTCCCAGACTAAAAAGTTTCATCTTGCCCCAGGATTTTTTATATAATAGAGAGTTAATATAATGTAATGAGCAGTCCTGGGATGGTTCCTGCCTTGTGCCCAATACATTTCAGACACATTCTAATTCCTCGCAATAAGCAGATTTCAAAATGGATTGAATGGATGCTTTAATAAATTCTGTCTTGGACACACATGGGGTGAGAGTTATGGAGGCTGGAAGCCGTGACCTGGTCCACAGCGGCCCGATAGTCAATATCAGAAGATCTCAGCTGTTCTACCAGCATACACAGCACAAACCTGACAAAGTGTCTGAAGCAACTGGAGTTGTAAATATTTTTGTTGTTAGGCATCATGGAAGCCAACTGTTTAATTAAGGAGTCCAGCCTCAACATTTTTGTCATTAACCTATATAATAAAAGCCCAGCGCGGTGTCCGTGTCCATGTCCGGGACCACGTTCCTTTTGGCTGTATAGCCGCCCCGTAGTAAAGCCCCAGTCTGTCCCCTCTCAGAATTCCCTTTCGTTCTTTCCCCTTTGCTTTTATTTTTCCTGTTCCCAAAAATCTTTTCAAAACAAAAGTGAAAAAATAGACAGAGCGTCACATTAACGTCTTCTCCCCTCTGCCTATTAAATAATCAATAAAATGAAATAAAAAAATCACGAAAGAAACAGAAACCACAACCTACCCTTACAGCGTCCACCGCGCTTCTGGCGTTACAGCCAACCACGTGGTGTATGCAGGTTATGAGGTGTGACGCTAATTAACACCCGCACTACAACAGATTATATTGTTGATATACAGTACTATTAACTATTTACAGGGATCAACTCTTTTGGGGAAGTTCATAACGAAAAAAAATTAATAATAAATAACATGTGCACTTGAGTATTTCGAGCCCCGCGTCTGAGTCGGATGGTTCCCCTGGTCACCAATCCGTGTGTTTCACTATGCCCACTATGCCTTTCCGTCTTCAGCTACACATGTGCACTTGTATGGAGGAGACCTTACCGAACAATGCCGGAACGAAATGCAACTAAACCTGCTGCTGCGAGAGAGGACACATTACAGCGTGATCACGAAACAAGGAGGCAAAGGCGTGACAGTCGCTCGCAAGAAACGGACACTCAGCATTCACACAGATTAGCTCAACGACGCGTCTCTGCCGCACAACGAAAGGCAACTGAAACCCCTACAGAGAGAGAAGACAGATTACGCCGTGATCGCGAAAGAAAGAGGCAAAAGCGTGCCAATGAGACACCCGACGAGAGGTCCTTACGATTGAGTACTTCAACTGTGGTCAGCGTAGCTCGCGCCATGTTGCTAGTTTGTTAATAACGTAGCTTTGTTGGTCCTCCTTAATGAGACTGAGAGGAGTAGGGCATTCAAGTCTTAGCAGAGGAAATTCATTCAAACAATGAAGGTAAACCATGTAATATTTAAGGGGTGTATAACATAGCATAACATCCACAAATGTAAAGTAGAAACAAAATAAGTGAAGAGCAAATAAATGAAGTAAAATTTTAAATAATGATGAATAATTTAACTAGAAAAGGTAATCCTGTGTGTGCACAGCCTAACACGTGATGCATAAATCAAAAGTAAATACATGCAATATAAGTCAGTCAATATTTATTTATAGTCCTTTAAAGTAAAAACCCCATGGGTTACACAGACATCAAAAAATAAATAAAAAGACTGAATCAGCCAATGATTATTTGGTTTAGTGTTTCACAGAAAAACACCCCTCTGTATATATTTTTAATTAGAAAAAGAATAAACCCAATAATTCTCTTTTAATATCCAGTATTGTCCTGTCGAGCCCCCTCTGTTCACCTTCAGACCCCTTTGACGTCTCGGCTGCTCCTCTAACGTTGTCTTTCTCTGCTGTGCACAGAGGTGAAGACAGAAGTCAAGGAATAACACAATGGAGACCTCAACCCCATCATCAGAGAGAAGATGAGGCTCAGCGGGTGACTTCTTGGACCTTTAAAACAATTGCAATGCAGACAGAAAGAGAAGCGTCTTCACTTGGCTTGGGTTTTTAGATCCTACTTGGTTTGGGGAATTTTCTCGTCTCTTGTGCTACTCGGCAAGGCAATGCTAGAATCCTGTGTGACAATAAAGAACCATGCAGCAGATACTGTGCTCTCAATGTATTACTTTTTCTCCTTTTGTTTGATTTATTCCAGATGTGCAGATATTCATCTAGTGCTGAGAACCCTACTTTGTTTTGTATGTCCTCTTTCAAAGCAAGCGCACTTCACGTGAACAGTTGAAATTCTGGCTGATTTTTGTTAAGAACTTGTGCCAGTGCTGCCCATTGAACCCTTTGCCTCGTTTCCAATCCTGCTTTTGCACCACTGGGTTCGGCTATTTTAATATTGTGTCAAAGTGAAGATTGTGATCCAAAAGCAGACAGACAGGGCCCAAGAAATAAGTAATGCCAGCTGACTGCCCACTTGGTTTGTGCCTATGGTGCTCAATGCTAAATATTTTACTAGGAGGATTCCCAGTATACTTTTTTTGCTTCCATCATGTTTTTAATTTTTCAACAGTTTTTCACCATATGTTTAAGCCACGTTATTTAATGAGGTACTTATCTTTACTTTTTACCATTAGAGTAGGATAGTGGCAGCTGGATTTCGCAGGAAAGCTAGAATTGCCCCTAAGAAATTGAAAAGTATCAAAAGGGGATAAAAAAGATAATATTTATAAGGAGAACACCAAACACAAAGGACCAGAACAAAACATCGACCCAGTGCTTGGTGGTCTTCCTGGTATAGCCTGGTTCTCTATATTTTTTGTCGGACTTCCACTGCTAGGTGCCACCATAAAAGCTCTTCCTCTGATCTGTTGGCTCTGTCAGACTTGCCACCGTGACGCCTTGCCTTGTTCACCATTCGTCTCTACAATGATTAACCCCCTTTTCTAAACATCAGGCTCTGCAGTTGCTTTCATTGATCATAGGTGGGTTTGAAATTCTTTTATCCATTTGTGCAGTGTCCTCTACTGGGCATTAAGACAACTGCTCCCCGTGTCATTACATGCATTTAGAGAAGCAGCGGCGCCTGCACACTGGGAGAAGCAGCCGATCGCCTTCTCTTTTAAGTGATGGACCTCTGCTGCCCCCTGGTGGCCAAGACTTGACACACCATTACTTCTCTGCAAGTCTCTCCACGACTGCTCTCTTTCTCTCTCTTTCTGAAGAGCTTCCGGAGACTTTTCGTTGGGGAATTTCAAAATCTTCCCAAGTGTTGTTTT
The DNA here is from genome assembly GCF_016835505.1 of Polypterus senegalus. Taxonomy (NCBI): domain Eukaryota; kingdom Metazoa; phylum Chordata; class Cladistia; order Polypteriformes; family Polypteridae; genus Polypterus; species Polypterus senegalus. Next base: position 92,858,938 of record NC_053165.1, on the reverse strand, counting down.
TTGGTTTTGCATACATTTTTTCCCATTTTCCTGTCATTTATCGCACACACTTTTTTATTTTGCCAACACTTAGTGGCTCTTAACAATTGCTAAATAAGGGGTGATTCAAAAAGATTCATCCGATTTTCAAAATGATTTATTTCACTTGTGAATCTTTACAGAACAAGGCAGTAGCTTGTAAATGGTTTAGGTGAGCATAAAGTTTATGTCATTTTACAAGAACTCAATATGACCTCCTCCAGCTGTACGGACGACATAAACGCGATAGTCAAATTTGTCCCGTTCACGATTGAGCAACCAGAGACATGCAGGTTAGGTGGTTTGGCGTTACTAAATTGGCCCTAGTGTGTGTTTGTGTGTGTCCTGCAGTGGGTTGGCACCCTGCCCAGGATTGGTTCCTGCCTTGTGCCCTGTGTTGGCTGGGATTGGCTCCAGCAGACCCCCGTGACCCTGTGTTCGGATTCAGCGGGTTAGAAAATGGATGGATGGATGGATGGACGATTGAGCAAGTCGGGTTTCACTGTACACTCAAAAATATTTTGCTGGATTTACTTAACTGTGTTATATCAATAATTTCAACAAAACTGAGCTGTGTACATTGTAAATAAAAGTGTTTAGTGTTGTACCTTTAAATGACTCACCCGGCCAATGTAAAGTAGTCAAATTAGATTAAATACATTTTGTTTCGATCAACAAACTAAACTCAGTTACAGAACCCCAACATTCCAATATCATATTACTTTAGTGAATTTAATTACTTCAATATATTAGTAGTATTAACTAAATGGACATGCAGAAGAGATACAGCATTTTATCTTAGGTGTAGATGTCATTACTTATGAATAACATGTTGTGTAATAAATATTCAAACTTGATCATTACTGTTCCGTAGGTATTCATTTATTACTACATAAAATAATCAAATTATATTTTAGTTGATTGCATTTTTCAGGAAATTTTAAGATTTAATTGCTGTTTTGGAAACGAAGAAAAACGCGTTTCTGATGTAGGGTGGGCGACGTGTACCAAAAACGTTTCATAAATTGGTTTCTAAATCCCCATGAAATCCATGGCATTGCAAAGTCTTTAACTTTCTTTCTAACTGCACAAAGGTGCGGGGAACCCTCGGAATGTGTTGACAACAAATGGGGCGGATTTTTATGCAAACATGGAATCGTCATGTATAACTAATTTAAATGTATAAGGAAAGTTTTGAGGATTAGAAAAGAATTAATCTTGAGATATCTCTGAACTGCATTCCTGTTTCTATACTCTTGAGCACCAGATACCGTGTCTGTAACATCAATCAAATCCTACATGCATTTTGTTTTGATGCTCGGAAGATGGCCAACTCTCCTCTGGGTCTTCAAATTCTTCTTTGATTTACTGGTCTTCAGCCCTCTCATCACCTTGAGCAACACATTGTTGACCCTCAGCACCACTTTGCTTCCCAGGTGAGGTGCCCTTCAATTGAGGTTTGCATGCCCTTGCTGTGTTCGTCAGGACTTCTTCAAATAGCCTATAGCCAAAGTCTGCAACTCCGATCCTGGAATACTGCTGGTTTCTATTTCTAACCCTCAGAGTAAAACCCACAGCCGTAGAAGTTCATCAGGACCAGAGTGGGACTCCCCTGTGCTAAGAAAATGAAGTCTTAATTGACCCGATGTGTGTAAGAATGGTATCCCTTCTAAGGTGTGTACCTGACTGCTAGGGCAAAATCATTTGCCTGCTAAACTGACTTAGGAATTCTGGGATAATAAAATGAAGGGCTGGATCACCCCATCTATCTGTAGTTTAACTTCCTCACTACAGGACACGCAGGCCATCCAAAGTGAAATATGCATGTTATCCATTACTCCCCCATGGTACCTGATTTTTATGATAGATCTGTTCACTGAATGTGCTAACCCTTATGTCCCTCTTTCTTTGTGCTTCTTGTTGCATTTGTTCATCAGTCATTGCAGCCCTCTTGTGGATGCCGGACAACATTACACCCAGGCACTGACCCTGAATGCTTTGTTGTATTAATCTATTGACTAGCTGTGTTACCTATTTAGGAGGGGGTTGAAATCTAAGTAATCAATATTATTCAGCATTAACATGTGCAGTGCATCATCTATTGGAATGTATGTTGAAATGCCTGACGTAATAAAATGCATTGCATTTGTCGTTCCAACGGATGGTGCATCACAAACATCCACCAAAATAAAATGATAAGTGTCTGTGTGGGTGTGCCTGTGTGTCCATCAGGTTGCTATGTCTCTGTTATTCCAACAGATGGTGCATTATAAACATGAACACTGCTTTTACAAGTTTTATACCAAATGACATATAGCAGAGGAACATGCATTGCATTTGTCATTCCTACAAATGGTGCATCACAAGCACTAATATTATTTTTATGAATTCCATGCCAAATAGCGTATTACAGAAGCAAATGCATTGCATTTGTCATTTCAGTAGATGGTGCATCACAGACATTAACACTGCTTTTACCAGTTCCATTCCAAATGACATACTGTATCTGTCTTCTTATTTGGGACAATATTATTTTTATATATGATATAATGTTTATATATCTCTCTTGCTCTGTCGCAAGCTTATGTAAAACTCTAATTTCCCCTTGGGGCAAATAAAGTAAATTGATCTATCTATCTATCTATCTATCTATCTATCTATCTATCTATCTATCTATCTATCTATCTATCTATCTATCATATAGTGCCTTTCACATCTATCTATCTATCTATCTATCTATCTATCATATAGTGCCTTTCACATCTATCTATCTATCTATCTATCTATCTATCTATCTATCTATCTATCTATCTATCTATCTATCTATCTATCTATCATATAGTGCCTTTTACATCTATCTATCTATCTATCTATCTATCTATCTATCTATCTATCTATCTATCTATCTATCTATCTATCTATCATATAGTGCCTTTTACATCTATCTATCTATCTATCTATCTATCTATCTATCTATCTATCTATCTATCTATCTATCTATCTATCTATCTATCTATCAGACAGAGGCACACATATCGCATGGCGCACTGCAAACGTTAAGACTGACACTCTCTCCACAGACTGACGCATTGCTGATGGCTGTGCCTAAGAGCTCATTAAAAGCCTGGACTGTTAGTCCAAATAGTCTGTAGTAAAATGCATTACTACTAATGTTTGTGATGGGCCATATGTTGGAATAACACATGCAATGCATATGCCCAGTATGTGCTATTTGGTGTGTGGATTTGTAAAAGAAGTTGTAATGTTTGAGATGCACCATCTGTTGGAATGACAGAGACAGAACAATCAGACAGACACACAAATAAACAATCACACAGACACTTTTCATTTTATTAAAGTGGATTATCTCCCTTGGTGGCTACAAATTATGCCTAAACGCACGCTGGTCCATACATAAGCAAATTGCTGCAGAAGCCTTTCAGGTGTCTTAAAGACTTCTGCCTCCCTTGATTTAGTCGTGCATTCCTGCTGCCCTTCCTTCATTTTACACTCACTGAAGCAGTTTGATTGCGGTGAGCTGGCCCTGCCCGGGTTTGTTTCCTGCCTTGCACCCTGTGTTGGCTGGGATTGGCTCCAACAGACCCCTGTGACCCTGCGTTAGGATATAGTGGGTTGGCTAATGGATGGATGGATGGATGGATGGAGCAGTTTAAGCCTGTCCACTTATGCATCCCAGCCAAGACAGATTAACACATCTAATATAAAGCAATTCAGTGCCCCTACCATGTTTACTATGTAGTCTGGCCTCACAAAAATAAAGATCTGTTTAGTTTTGCACTGGGACTCTTGTGGTCAGATGCAGAGGTTGTCCTCTTTTGAGCAAATGTGTACTTGTGGCTCTGACTTCTGGGAGTTTCCTCTCTTAAAAGTTGACCCTTGGCACACCAGCAGACCAGCGGCTGGGAGTTTCAAGTCGGTTTTATTTGATGATGTAAACCAGACTCTAAAGGGTTAACCCAGAGCACTCACATTGTAATCCACTTCAGGCAATTTTGTGTCTTTTTTTTTTTTTTTTGGTTTTTACAATAATCTCTTAAAATAAAAGCATGATTGTAGCTCTGCTGAAGTTCACCTGCCAGAGTGGAGTGAATTATACTCTCCAAGTTTCGACTGAGAAAAGAAATGTTTGCACCCCAAAGGCAAGAGAGCATTCCAGAGCTGGGTGTCATCTTACCTGTGTGGTGGTGGTGAGGGTTGAAAGTTAAAGAAAAAGAAAAGAAAAGTTTAGAAAGGGAAAGGCTTATCTTGGCAAATCTCTCGACCTCCCTGAGCAGGAAACCTTTGCTCTGCCAGTTCTTTCCTTGGCTCGAGTGCACAAGTGAGATTACTGAAATATGTGCTCAGCTTGCCAGGCTGGCTGTGGGCTAAGCCTTCTGGGCAAGGGAAGGCCAGCTGTTATCCAGAGGATTGAGACACTGTAATAAGGCATCAACAGTTTAGAAGGTTATCCTCTCGCTGTTGTTATTGGCCGGTAGTGAGCTTGTGAACATACGTTAGTTGTAGAATTCTCCTTTTCACACGCTGCCATTTGTGTCCCCTGACTACAGTGGGTGACTTCAGTGTCAGTGTGTTCTGTTTGATTTACAGAGACAGTTAAAGTGGAAGCGATCCCTAAAATGCACATCTAGCTTTGCTGAAGCCTTGGGTTTTGTTTAATTTGTACTTCTTGATCCTCCTGCTCTGTTCAATGCTGGCATGGACTGGGTGTTGGAGCAAGGTCATGGGGTCCAGCAGCTGTGGGGCATCTGTTGGTGAAGAAACATTCACTGATCTTGACTTTGCTGACGATGCTGTGATCTTCACGGCATCAATGGAGGCTCTGATCAGGGCTCTCAAGAGACTGAGTGAGGATTCTGAGTGTCTGGGCTTGTGAGTGTCCTGATAAAAACCGAGATCCAGGCCTTTAATGACCTCTTGGGCACGGCCATCAGCAGTGTGTCTATCTACGGAGAGAGTGTCGACCTTGTCAAGAGGTTTACTTACCTCAGCAGTGACATTCAGGTCTCTGGTGACTCTTCCTATGAAGTCAGTAGACAGATTGGGAGAGCATGGGGGGGATCATGAGGTTGCTGGAAAGAGGTGTGTGGTCCAAGTCTTTAGAGTCCTCATGCTTCCTGTCTTGCTATATGGTTTGCAAGACATGGACTCTAACCTGAGATGAAGACTGGACTATTTTGGTACTTTGTCTCTTCAGAGAATCCTTGGGTACCGCTGGTTTGACTTTGAGTTGCTCACGAGTCGAATGAGGCTCATGACCTGCATTGTGAGGGAGTGTTAGTTATGGCACTACGGCCATGTGGCGTGATTCCTGAGGGTGATCCAGCTCCCAAGATCCTCATTGTTGAGGACCCAAGTGGATGGACCAGGCCAAGGGGACACCCACATAACACCTGGCTGTGGCAGATTGAGGGTCATTTCCAGTGGGTGGGACTTGCCGCATGTCTACCTGGGGTGTTACCAAGTGGTGGTTGTGACACGAGTACCAGTGCATGCTCCCCAATCTGACCTGACCTTGGTCTGTAGTACTAGAGTGTTGTACCATGTTAGCCATTATAGATGTAGTGTAAGTCAAGCAAAATTACATCTTTTATTGGCTAACTAAAAAGATTACAATATGCAAGCTCTCAAGGCAACTCAGGCTCCTTCTTCAGACGAGATGTAATCGATAGTCATTATATCCTGCCTGAAGAAGGAGCCTGAGTTGCCTTGAAATCTTACATACTGTATTAATATTGTAATCTTTTATTTAGCCAACAAAAGTGGTCATTTTGCTTGTCTTCTCAGTACTTCTTGGTCCTAACTAGTCAGGTTTCAAGTGGGCCATTCCAGAAAGATGGCTCTACTCACGGTATGGCTCGCTTGAGCTACCAAAATGTCATCTGTTCTTATCCTGCTAGATCTCTCCTCTGCGTTTGATATGGTCAACCACCAGGTCCTCCTTGCCTCAGTTGGTTTGAGTCCTGCCTCTTGGGCAGATCCTACCGAGTGTCCTGACAGGGAGAGTTGTCGGGGGTGCATCAAATAAGCACAGGGGTGCTCCAAGGATCGGAGCTGGACACTTCCTTCTTCTCTCTATACACCTCCCTCATTAGGCCCTATCATCCAGTCTCATGGCTTCTCTTATCAGTGATATACTGATGCTATGCAGATATACATGTCATTCCATCCAAAGGACCACGTGATGTCATCTAGAATCTTAGCATGTCTCCTTGATATTTCAATCTGAATGATGGACCTCCACCTCCACCTTAACCAGGCAAGGATAAACATTCTTGTTTTCCCAGCTTGTTCATCTATTCAATACTCCTGCAGAGGACAACATGATATCTTTGCATGTCTCACTGATATTTCAACCTAGATAGAGGAACTCCACCTCTAGTTCAACCTTTCAATGATGGACCTTCTTATTCTCTCAGCTTGTCCATCTATTCAACACCTCTCCAGAGGATAACATGATATATGTGCCTGTTCAAAACTCCATCTCTATTTAGCTTGGTTCATTACCAATAACACCTGCCAAGCCAGTACTCAGTCATTGGGGGTGATTGACGACAAGCTGTCCTTCAGTCTTGAAGGTTCAATTATATCAGACTGTATCTAGCAGAATAGGAAGGACAACTCCTTTTCCAGGTTTTGATCTTTTCAGTTGTGGACTACTACAACTTTCTGGTAGCAGGAGGTCTGACAAGTGTCACCAAGCCACTGCAGATAATTCAAAAAGCAATGGCACATCTGATGTTCAAACAGCAATGGCAGGCACATGTTAATCCTCTTTTCAGATCACGACATCAGCTCCCTGATATGGCACATGTTCCGGTAATTCCTGATGCTTAACGACAGAGTAATCAACAGGTCAGCACTTGTATATAAGGAAACACTCGTGAGGTCCTATGCTCCTTCTTGCCCACTCAGTTCTTCTGGTGAACAGTATCAGCACCTATGTGTGCCATCAAATCTCATCACAGACTCTTTTCATGTGTAGCCCTTACCTGGTGGAACGAGCTGCACATCTCCATCCAAACTTCTGACTCCCTCAGTGTGTTGAAGAAGCGTTTAAAGACTCTCCTGTTTGGTGAATTTCTATCTTAATGATACTGTATTTGCTGTTAGGTCCTTATAACCTAAGCATTGTAACTCGCTTGTATTTTATTCAGAGCTCTTTTGATGATCAATTTTGTACCCTTGTTCGGTACCACTTGTGCCCAAATAGTTCCCCAGACTGAGGTTTACTTTAATTATGTTGACCTCCTTTGTATATTGCTTTGAATAAAAGCATCTCCTAAGCAGGCACATGTCGTGTAATATATATCAACCTTCTCGGCCATTATCTGCAACACCTCATGTGAACTTCCATGATTACGGGAAAAACCAGGCCTGGCTATATTTCAAAACTGCATTTATTAATTTTCTAAACCTAATTTAGGCCAAAGACTATCTCTGCAGCATCAGTTGCAATGCAGGTAGTACTAGTAGTATTGTCGTGTGTGCACAGTTCATTGAAATTCTAAATTGCATGTCTGGGCAGAATGCAACATCTTGCCAATCTCCAATGCCAAGAGCCATAATACAGAACTTAATGCGAGGGTGAATTAATAATTATTCACAGTTTAGTGATCATTTTTGGGTTGGTTTTTCCCCCAGGCACATGTGGAAACATGGGGTGTCTGTGGTTGCAGTGCAGATCCAACCTTGAACAGTCAGTTTCTTTTGTTGTCTTCTAGGAGTAAATATGGCCACTCCACTCTCCATTTGCACTAAAAAAGAGTGGTGAGCAGTATTCCACTTTTTAAGGGGTACAAGGGGATGAAACACATACAAGGCTTTCTGCACAAAATGGAGACATTGTGTTGCCATGGTGGAGTATTCATGAATGGACTGAGAAGTTTAAAAATGGTTGGACAAGTGTTAAGCACAAAGAAGGAGCAACCATGTCCGCGAAATACGATGACAACATTGAGGATGTCTTTACCAGGATTCTGATAAACCGACAAGGATTTTGTCAACTAGTTAATCACCTTTCTTCTTTATGTAGGTTAGCCCACCATACTGACTGACACACCTCAAATTGGACCTTTCAGGTATGGAGTTGTCACACAAATACGCCGGGGCTCATCTTCAGGGCTTGACTGACGTAAGCAATACCACTCCAGGGTGACAGGGGCGCAGCTGTATGTTCTCTCTCCCACACATTCCCGAGAACTCAGCCAATGAGGGTTCACAACCCTGACAGTGATGCCATGAGCAAGCCCTGCCTCTTATAATATACTGTTCAATATATTTTAGTACACTACATTGTGATTTTTGTATACTGCTATATATAAATAAATAATATCAACATTTATTTGACAGTTTCATAAATAGATATCTCATAAGTTTGTCCTATATTGAGATCTATCCTAGACGAAATCTCACTGTGACACTACACTTTATAAACTTATTATTAAACAAGCACAGGTAACTAATAAGGCTGTAACTTGAATCCCACCTATGCTGACACATCCCCCTACTTGAGCGACGTTTAGTGAGTTATGGAGAGATCAAAATATATTGGAATTTTCGGGAAAAATGTGTTTAACTTTTCCAGCAGGTGCAAAGTTCAATCATGAATGATATGCCAAGGGTCTGGGCACAAAGTATATGCATATGTCTTATACACAATATACTGTATGTGGAAATACGTTTGTTACAATATGTTAAGGGAAATATTCTTTATATTTTAAGTATAATCTCATATATATTCAAGCTACATATATATTTGTATATATATATATATATATATATATATACTGACATAATAGTGGCTTTGAGGCTAGGGAACTGCATCAGCAATAGGAAGGTTGTCAGTTCAAATCCCATAAATGCCAGAAGTGACTCTACTCTGTTGTGAACTTAACCTGCAGTTGCTCCGTCCTGGGTATGACGTTACCTTGCATCCAGCCCTGTAAGATGGTCCTCCATCTTTAAGGGAAAATTTGGAGGTTGGTGACAGGATTGGCACTCCGGCCACCATAAAAAAAACCCTCACAGTGTTCCAGTGTGGTGCTGAGGTGTCACCCACTTCACTCGGATCTCAATCCAGGTGGTTCATCATGTGGTGGGTACAGCAATGTGCCATCAACGCATACTCCCAACCCCCCTATGTATATTTTACATTATACAGACAAATATGTCCACATATTTTTTGGGTGTATTACAATATATTTCATTTTAATAAGGGTGCACCCGATGTTAGATAGATAGATAGATAGATAGATAGATAGATAGATAGATAGATAGATAGATAGAAGGCATTATTTAATAGATAGATAGATAGATAGATAGATAGATAGATAGATATGTGAAAGGTACTAATTGAGAGATAGATAGATAGATAGATAGATAGATAGATAGATAGAAAGGCACTATTTAATAGATAGATAGATAGATAGATAGATAGAAAGGCACTATTTAATAGATAGATAGATAGATAGATAGATAGATAGATAGATAGATAGATAGATAGATAGATAGATAGATAGATAGATAGATAGATAGATACTTTATTAATTGCCAGGATATCAAGAATCTTAAATTCAGGGTAGGCCACAGCTCTCTGTGACTTTGTATTGGGAAAAGTGCTTTCAGGAAATGACTAGATGGATGATGTGAAGTCTTTGTGCCCACATCAGGTAGACACTGAGTTTACTTCATTGATCTTCTAGTATTTTCTCCAGACAGATGGTGAGCAGATGGGGGTCTACCATACCACCTATTAAAGTATTAAAATCCCTTCATTTTCTTCACATTGTTCTCTGTTGTAACCTTGTACTGTTGTAGTGGTGGTTGTCCTTCTAGAAGTTTTCTCCCAACTCCATACAACTCAGCTAGAATAGCCACCGGTGTATTGGTCAAATGATTTCTCATTTTAGCAGTTCTAGGAAGAGCTGTGGTTGTTCCAAATTTCTTCCATTTAAGAATTATGGAAAAAATTGTGCTTTTGGGAACATTCAATGTTTCCAAAATGCTTTTGCAGCCTTTGTCAGATCTGTGCCTCAACACAGTCCTGTCTCTAAGATCTCTAGGCAGTTCTGTCAACCTCATGATTTTTCGGACCTTCTATAGACAGGTATTTGCCTTTCCTAATCATGTCCAATCAGTGCAACTGACCAAATGTGGACTCCAAAGAAGGTGCAAGAAACTTCTCAGGGCATTTGGTCTCGTCCGATGTGGGAGATGGACGTCTGAAGTGGAGCTCCGCTAGCAGTGGTGCTATTTTTCATATTATTTGCTCATTATTCTGAGATATCCTGTATTTATTCAACCCGAGAGGGACCGCTACAGTATATGTAAACACATATAAACATGGCCAACAAGAAGGGGGACGAAAGAATCGAAGACTAAAGCTACATCCAAGCTGCGATCAGATACGCAGACAGACCTGGATCAGATGGGCGAAAGTACAGACTCCTCGGGACCACGGTCCGCTACATCGTCGCCGGCTGAGAGCGAAAAGGGAGCGAAGGTGCGATCGTGAGTGCAGATGTGGATAGCTCGCCGATTGGAGAGGATTACCTGAAACTGGAAAAGGCCGGGAGGTCCGCGGCTTCAGTTACGCAATTACGCGGGACTGGAGCAGCGGGACACCGCTTCAGCAGAGTCTGCTGCTTCATCTACACAAGAAGGCACATTTGAGCTATCTGAACTGAAAGTGTTGCTCGCTGAGCTCACGCAAGATATAAAGAAAAGCGAGAAGGCTAATGAGAAAGCAACGGCAAAGGCACTTGAGAGACTGAAACAGGAATTAAAACAGGAGATGAAACAGGCCAATGAATGTCTGCGACAGGAAATCCAACAGGCAAATGAAAGGCTGCGACAGGAATTCCAACAGGCAAATGAAAGGCTGCGTCAAGAGGTACAACTTGAACTTCGACAGGTGCTGGGTAAAATTGAAGAGCGCATTGAGAAAAACTCGCTAAACTGAGCACGCTTGCTGATCGATTGGAGCATCTTAGTGAGACATTCACGAATCGGATCGAAATAGCGAACATCTAGCTGCCAGTGCCGAGGAAAGAGCAGTAAATGTCAGTTTGGAATGTAAAAACTCGGAGAAAAACTTGGAGACAGACTGGCTGCTTTAGAAGATGGGAATAGAAGGTATAATGTCAGAATTGAAGGCCTGCGGAGAATCGAGAAAGTTTAAACCCGTGAAATTCGCAACTGAACTTTTTCTAAAATAATCGGGGCGACTTTAAAGCAGAATCTGAGATAGCAGCGCTTACAGCGACGTGATCAAACACCGTCAGACCCGACCAAGATCTTTTATAGTTCGTTTTGAACGATTATCATTTAAGTTAGAGGTGATGGAACTCCTCAGGAAAAAAGGAAGATATTATATATGAAGATTGCCACATTCGCGTCTTCCCTGACTTCTCTCCAGCAACAGCTATCAAACGCGCCTTCTATAATATTAAACAGCGCTACGGCAAGCCAATGTCAAATACGGCCTCCTGTATCCGCAAAACTGAAAGTGGAATGGCAGGGTCATTTCTATGTTTTCGCTAGCAAGGAGGAGGCAGAAAATGAGTTAAGAAAGCTGATCCCGGGACTATTCTGATACATAATTGTGAGTCATGGCGGTAAATGATAAAGCTAGGATTAATAATCTACTGTCTGATCTATTTGTTTTAAAATACGGGTTTTTTATCAGCATATACAGTATTCTCATATTCTTATATTATTATTACTTACTTATTACTTATCATTACTTAGTATTACTAGGGCTAAATGTTTATGTTTTATTGTGCTTAATTACGTTTTCCTCCTCTTTTTTCTTTTCTAATTATTTCATGTGTACCCTAAATGAGACTGTTCAATATCATACCCTTGGTTTGCTGTTATTGCTATTACTGCATTAAGACTTGTTATGCTTGTTTTGGACACATCTTTAACACCATCACCTGGGTTTATTATCTGGGGATATCATCTTAATGCACTAAAATTGATGAAGATTATATGTATGTGTATGTATGTATATATATATATATATATATGTATATATATAAGTGCAAAATTCTTTTCTTTTTTTTTCTTTTTCCTCTTTTAAAGACTATATTGGTAACAGATATCTCTATCTTTTAACCTTAAAGCGCCACTGCATGGGGGCTTGATGTGCTTTGGACGTGCTCTGTCTCTGGGTATGTCAGAGGACTGGGACTGCATGAAGTGGGTTTTAGCCTCACCTGGGGAGGCAAAAAGGGAGGGTGGGGGGTTAAGGGGAAGAGAAAGAGAGCAGGCTTGATCTATATCTAATCTATCATCTCAATCTTTATAATTATAACTATCAACGTAATAATAAGCTGCATGGCAACAACTCTTGGGGGAATAGGAAATTAAGACCTAAACTATTTCACTTCCAGTTAAGACTATAATATGACACCAAAAACTCAGAATCAGTGTCTCCATGATGGGACAGTTAACCGTAAGCTGGAATGTTAAAGGCCTGAATCACGAATTAAAGAGAAAGAAAGTACTTTCTCACCTAACAGGTCTAAATGCTAAAATAGTATTTTTACAGGAAACCCACTTACTAAGTAAGGATCAGTTCCGGCTGCAAAAAGACTGGACTGGCCAAATGTTCCATTCTAGTTTTACAAAGAAAACTAGAGGGGTGGGAATTCTCATACATAGAACAGTACCATTTGTAGCATCAGATGTAGTATTGGATCCTGAAGGGAGATATGTGATGGTCATGGGAGACTTATCTAACTGTAAAATGATTTTGATAAATGTTTATGCACCTAATGTTGATGATAAGGAATTTATACAAAATTTATTTGCATCCATTCCCAATCTGAACACTCATAAACTTATAATGGCTGGGGACTTTAATTGTGTTCTAAATCCACTTTTAGATAAGACTTCCTCCACAGGGGAACGCAACTAACACCGCAAAGATAATTACAAAGTTTATAACTGATCACAACTTATCAGATCCCTGGAGGTTTTAAACCCAAATTCAAGAACATATTCTTTCTACTCACCAGTACATCATTGCTACTCAAGGATTGATTACTTCTTTATAGATAATAACTTCTTGCCTAAGATTAAATCTTGTAAATACGATGCTATTGTTATTTCAGACCATGCTCCGATGATCTTGGAGCTGAAATTACTAAGCCCCATACACTCACCCCAGATGGCGCCTCAATCCGCTTCTATTAGCTGACGAGAATTGTACTGAATTTATATCCAAACAAATTGAATTCTTTCTAGAGACAAATACATCCCCTGAGATCTCTGCAGGAATACTCTGGGAAACTCTTAAGGCCTTCTTAAGAGGACAGATTATCTCATATCTTTCCCACAGAAATAAATCCGAAGCGAAGAAAGTAGCAGAGATAAAAGCGAAATTACTAAAATAGATGAAGAACATGCCAGACTACCAAGCGAGACTCTACATAAGAGGAGGCAGGCTCTACATTCAGAATTAAACCTCTTGACAACTAAAGAAACCGAACAACTAATTTACAAATCCAGACATCATTATTATGAACATGGAGAAAGCTAATAAGCTTTTAGCAACAAATTCACAAGCAAGATATGCATAGCAATCTCGTAATTACTAACACGAATGGAGATAAAATCATCGAACACAAAAATATAATGTACACTTTTAGAGACTACTATAAATCCCTATATACTACTGAGTTTAAAGAAGACAATATACAATCTAATGCATTTCTGGATAAATTACAGATACCACAAATTGGCGCTTTTAGTGTGGAGGAACTCGATAAACCTCTGTCATTATCAGAATTACTGGATGCTATAAAGTCACTCCAAGGTGGAAAAGCAGCAGGCCCTGACGGCTACCCTGCAGAGTTTTACAAGAAATTCTCCGCTCAGCTAGCTCCCTCCTATTAGCAACATTTACAGAAGCCAGAGATAACCAATCTCTTCCACAAACCTTTCGCCAAGCACTAATCACTGTCTTTCCAAAACAAAATAAGGACTTATTACAATGTGCATCATACAGACCAATTTCACTTCTGAATAACGACGTTAAAATACTCTCTAAAATCATAGCTAGAAGGATGGAGAAAGTGCTCCCCTCAGTAATATCACAAGACCAAACTGGATTTATTAGGGGCCGACACTTATCTTCAAATCTTCGACGCCTGTTTAATGTAATATACTCACCAACTAAATCAAACACCCCAGAAATATTATTATCATTGGATGCAGAAAAAGCATTCGACATGATTGAATGGAAATACCTTTTACTATTTTGGAGAAGTTTGGGTTTGGCCCGAACATTTGTGCATGGATTAAATTACTGTATACTAACCCAGAAGCTTCAGTTTGCATCAATAACATTTGCTCAGACTACTTTAAACTAGAGCGTGGCACAAGACAAGGATGCCCTTTGTCACCACTGCTGTTTGCAATTGCCATTGAACCACTGGCAATACATTGTCGAAATACTGATCAGATAAAGGGGATTAGCAGAGAAGGACTGGAACAGAAAATCTCATTATATGCAGATGACATGGTACTGTATATATCGGACCCAGAAAATTCTGTGCCTGCAGTCTTAGCAGCACTCACAGAATTTCAAAAGCTCTCTGGTCTCAGAATTAATCTGAATAAAAGTGTACTCTTTCCGGTGAATTCGCAAGCATATAATATTAGATTAGACACCCTTCCTTTTATCATTGCAGAACAGTTTAAATACCTCGGGGTAAACATCACAAGTAAACATAAAGCTCTTTATCAACAAAATTTCGTCGTCTGCATGGAAAAAATTAAACAAGACTTGCATAGATGGTCAACCCTTCATCTCACACTAGCTGGAAGAATTAACACTGTTAAGATGAATATTCTTCCTAAGCTCCTTTTTTTATTTCAAAACATACCAATATACATTAATAAATCGTTCTTTAAGCAATTAGATTCAACAATAACCTCATTTATTTGGAATTCTAAACATCCACGCATCAAAAGAGCGACCCTACAAAGACAAAAGGCAGAAGGGGCATGGCTCTACCTAACTTCCAGTTTTATTACTGGGGCAAATATACAGTCGATAAGAACCTGGACACAAATAGAAGAACATACACAGGCATGGACCGCAATAGAAGTAAAATCCTGCAGTACTTCTTTGTATTCCTTGCTTTGTGCTCCAATAAACACACGTTATCGGCAATACACTAATAACCCAATTGTGCTCCACTCACTTAGAATCTGGAACCAATGTAGAAAGCATTTTAAGACGGAGAAGCTTCTTTCTGTGGCACCTGCAAAAGAACCACCTCTTTCAACCCTCACAAACATATGCAGTTTTAATATCTGGAAAAATTTGGAATTAACTTGCTTAGAGATCTTTATATAGACAACGTCTTTGCATCCTATGAACAATTACATTCCAAATTTAACATTCCAGCTACAAATTTCTTTCACTATCTTCAAATCAGGAACTTTGTTAAACAGAACCTTCCAGATTTTCCTCATCTTGCACCCTCATCCACGCTGGAAAAATTATTGCTCAATTTCAAGGAGTTAGACTCCATCTCTACAATATATAAAATCCTTTTACAATCCCTTCCTTTCAAAGATCCAAGAGGACACTGGGAAAATGACCTCTCAATTAATATATCAGAAAAGGAGTGGAAAGTAGCAATGCAGAGAATTCACTCAAGCTCCATATGCGCAAAGCATACAATTATACAACTCAAAATTATATATCGAGCACATCTGTCTCGACTAAAACTCTCCAAAATGTTTCCAGGGCATGATCCAACCTGCGAACGTTGCAACCAAGCCCCAGCCTCACTAGGTCACATGTTCTGGGCCTGCTCCAAATTAACATTATTCTGGACAAAAATTTTTAATTACCTCTCAGACAGTCTTGGACTCACAATCCCTCCTAACCCATTAACAGCTGTGTTTGGGGTTCTTCCAGAGGGTCTTAAAGTGGAGAAAGACAAACAAATTGTGATTGCATTCACTACACTGTTGGCACGCAGACTTATTCTGATAAACTGGAAGAACCCAAACTCTCCTCTTTTAAGTCAGTGGGAAACTGATGTGTTATATTATTTAAAATTGGAAAAAATCAAATACTCAGTTAGAGGATCTGTGCAGACTTTTTTCAAAACATGGCAGGATCTAATCAGTAATATTTTGAAATGAGTTTATAAAGCACAGAGAATTTGTTGATTTAGGTATTTTTAAAGCCTTAAATTTTACACCTTTGGCTTGCTCTCTCTCTCAAGGGTGGGGATCGATCTGTTCTTAGCATAATTCTTTTTTTTTGTAAAAACTTGATTGCTATGTATTGATTGTAATAAAATTAATAAATAAAATAAAAAAAAAGAAACTTCTCAGTGCTGATCAATAGAATGGGATGCACCTGAGCCAAATATCAAAGGGTCTCAATACTTGTATCAATGTTATATTTCTCTCTTTCTTTTAATACATTTGCAAGAACTTCTAAACTTTTGTCCTTGCTTGATGTACAAAAATATAAATTATTTTAACATAAGCCTTCAATATAGGAAAATATGAAGAACCTGAGGGGGTCTGAATCCTTTCTGATAACAATGAATCCTGCCAAAGCCAGAGTGACCATCAGGTTCTTAGCCACCACTCTTTCCAAGGCCCTTCTCCAATGATTGCTCCCTTTTTCCAGGTGACCTGATCTAGGAAGAGTTGTGGTTCTTCCAAACATCTTCTATTTAAGAACAGTGGATGCCATGCCCTTTGGAAATCTTCAATACTATACAGACATAGTTTTGTAGTTTTCCTCATATCTGTGCCTCAACACAATCCAGTCTCTAAGCTCTGCAGGTAGTTCCTTGGACCGCATGGCTTGAGTTTTGCTTGATTGTGGGACCTTCTCTAGATCGGTGTCTGTCTTTACTAATCACGTCCAGTCAATTGACTGTACTGGACTCCAGATAAGATGTAGAAACATCTCAACGGTGCTCCAAAGAATGGGATGCACTTGGGCAAAAGGAAACGGTCTGAACATTTGTGTCAATGTGATATATTTTTTTTAATTTTAATAAATTTGCAAAATTTTCTAAAATCCTATTTTTGCTTTGTTATTCTGGGGAACTGAGTGTTGCTTGATGTGTGGGGAAAAATAATTGAAATGATTTTAGCACAAGGCTGCCACATCACAAAATGTGTAGAAAGTGAAGGGGTCTGCGGATTTGTAGATATGCATTAGAATTTTAAGTTTGTCCTTAGAGAAGTCCACTATTTAAAAATAAAGTGAGTTCATATTTTGTTTTTGAAGGTGTATTGATGCAGCTGGCATCACCGCCACCTGACAATGGATGGATCCCTGTGTGATTCTTGGCGTTCGTTGCTTCTACAGTATGTGGAGTTTCTAATGACATGCAGCTGGGTCAGTCAGTGACAGTAACTTGGCATGAGGACACCTCCAACCCCAATCACACCTTCAAGACGAGTTTAACAGAAAGCAGTAGCGCCACACCCTGATCTCCCCTTGCCCACGATCTGCCTTACCAACACGACTGGTCTGGGTGTGTGTGTGTGTGTGTGTGAAGTCGATGCAAAGTCTTGTTTTGACAATTTTAGGTGGTTGCTTCTGAGTTTCACTGACTTTAAATTCTTTCGTCTAATCCTCTTTTTCAAGAGTATAACAAAGCCTACAGTGTGTCCAATCTAACCTGTTTTCCGTCGTTTTTTTTCATAACACATCTCCTTTTGTTTTGCATCTGTCTTTGGAATGTCTTCCCTTTTTCTGCCTTTTTGACATTTTTTGTAGGAAAGCTAATAAAAATAAGAGAAGGGGCTTATATAGTGTATAGTCAGAACACCGTGGTGCAGGGAGGGGTCATGAATTCAGCATTCTGGGTTCAGAACCCTTGCCATTCCTGTACAACTTGGGCCCACAGACTCAAAACATTGTCAGAGATGGCTGGGGTGGCGACCCGGCCGGGGCGCCTAGGAAGACTAGAGGAGGGCTTACACCTTCCCCAGACCATGTGGGGGCGACCGCCCTGGTTCCTTTGGGAGCCACAGGCACAAAGCTTGGAAGCTCAACCCTGTAGGGGCCCATGGTCACCGCCAGGAGGCGCCCCCATGCCTTTGTAGCCCTGGACCTCGGCACTTCTGCCACACCCGGAAGGGCCGGGGGGAAGAAGAATGGGGACATCCGGAGTGCTTCTGGGTACGCAGCCGGCACTTTCTCCACACTGGGGCGTGTCGGTGGGAGGTTGTCAGAACACACATGGAGCACATCCGGGTGCTTATAAAAGGGGCCGCCTTCATTGAATGGCTGGAGTCGGGTGAGGAGAGGACGAAGCAGGAGAAGAGAGAGTGGAGGCAGCCCGAAGAGAAAGGCACAGTGTGTGAGAGGCCTGGACTTTGGGGAAGTCTTTGGGTTGTGTGGCACTTAGTAACTGTAAATACTGTAAATAAACGCGTGGTGGTGCATAATACCATGTCTGCCTGTCTGTGTTCGGGGCTCGTTCCACAACATGTAGTACTTTTTTGAAAAATTCAAAAACAAATTTTAGGATTGAAAGATGAGACATAGTCAAAGAATGAAGAACTGGTCAATAATGAAAAGATACGGTAAAGCCAAACACGTGAGACAAAAACCGAGGTTGAAAAAGAGATCATTGCACTGCTGCCTCGCAGTAAGGAGATCAGGGTTCACATAGCGTGTGGAGTTTAAATGTTCTCCCCGTGTCAGCGTGGGCTTCCCCCAGGTGCTCCAGTTTCCTCCCACAGACCAATGACATGCAAGTTAGGTGAACTGGCGACGCTAAACTGGCCCTAGTGCATGTTTGTGTGTGTGTGTGTGTGTTTGTCATTTGATAGACTGGTGCTCTGTCCAGGGATTGTCCCTGCCTTGCACCCTAGGCTAGCTAGAATAGGCTCCATCCAATTCGTGACCTTGGTCTGGATAAAGCAGGTTGGAGAATGCCAGATCATGACAAAGTGTAGGTGGTGTCACACATTTGTGCCGGGGGATCACCTTTCTGGCTCTGCTGAGGTAAGCTGTGGCACCCTCAAGCTAACTGTCTCTCCTTCTTCACCTGAGGCAAACAAAACCCCGCCCACAGCACCCAGAACTGGCCCCACCCCTTCCAGCCAGGACTCTGTACAATCAGACATCTCACTTTGGACCCAAAGCCCAAACTGGACAGAGCCCTTTCAAGTTGCCTGTACCTTCCTGACCCGGGGAAATATTTATTTGCTGGGCCCTGACTTTTTTTGTTGTTTGTTTGTTTTGCAATGTTGAATAGAGGTCATATGAAAGCAATGAGCCTTTAATGGTGTTGTGAAAGAGATGTCACTCAATGCAGAATCTGCACATAGAAATGTGCAAACTCATAAAACAAAATGGTTACTGTAAGTCTGTCATGATTGGCTGGTCTGCAGTCTCGTAACACAAAATTGTGACAGAAATGGCATAAATCTATCACGATTGTCTGTTCTCTTAACTTTTTATTCTTCTCTGTGACCTTTTCAAGCACCGCTATTCTACAGCTTTGCTGTGCTCCACTGCTATGGCAATGTTCCCATGATCCTTATGCAAAATTCCCTGCTTCATGCTAAGGTGGGCATGACGCACCCTGTAAGACAATTGCACTTATTTTGTTCATCTGTTGTAACGTAGACTCAGCCTTCTTGTTTGTGTTTTCGAGCTAAAGTTTGCAGCTGCCCGTGTAACTATGTGTTGTGCATTACTGACAAAGTAAGTTGTTCTCTTTCTTGCAATGTTTAATGTAGTTCAATATCAATGCAAATATTTTTTCTTGTATAAAATTTTAGGTTTCGTATATACAAATCAGACCCCCGTGACCCTGTGTTCGGATTCAGCGGGTTGGTAAATGGATGGATGGATGGATGGATGGATATATACAAATGCACCATTATGCCTATGTTTGCTGTTCACGAATGAACATGTAACTAAATTTATGAACTGTTAACCTTTAAGGAGCAATGCGCTGTACTTTACTTTGTTCCCAAACATTAATATCAACATTTTTAAGGGTACAAAATAGTAGAAAGACTTCATGAGGGTGACCCAAGGGCCCCATGTCCTCTAATGGGCCCTGAGCTCACTGCCCAGCAGCATGCAGCTTGATTGGCATTCGCCATAGAATACCAGAATTGGCAGATGCACCACTGGTGCCCTGTGCTATTTACAGATGAGAGCAGGTTCACCCTGAGCACGTGACAGAAGTGAAAGGGTCTGGAGAAGCCATGGAGAACATTATGCTGTCTGTAACATCATTCAGCATGAGCAGTTTGGTGGTGGATTAATGATTGTCTGGGGAGGCATATCCATGGAGGGTCACACAGACCGCTACAGGCTTGACAAAGGCATCTTGGTTGCCATTAGGTATCAGGATGAAATCCTTGGACCCATTGTCAGACCCTATGCTGGTACAGTGGCTCCTGGTGCACGACAATTCCTGGCCTCATGTGGTGAGAGTATGCAGGCAGTTCCTGGAGGATGAAGGAATTGATACCATTGACTGGCCACCACACTTTCCTGACCTAAATCCAATAGAACACCTCTGGGACATTATGTTTTGGTCCATCCAATGCCACCAGGTTGCACCTCAGACTGTCCAGGAGCTCAGTGATGCCCTGGTCCAGATCTGGGAGGAGATCCCCCACAACACCATCTGTCATCTCATTAGAAGCATGCACCGATGTTGTCAGGCATGTATACAAGAACACAGGGGCCATACAAAGTGCTGCATACAATTTTGAGTTGCTGCAATTCAATTTTGGCAAAATGGACTAGCCTGCCACATCATTTTTTCACTCTGATTTTTGGGGCGTCTTTGAATTCAGGGCTCTGTAGGTTGATCATTTTCATTTCCATCAAACGATGTGGCATCTTTTCGTTCCTAACACATTACCCAGTCTATATCAGTATAGATATCCAGGAGGATTTCTTTTTCCTATTGAGATCTGATGTGTTTTCAAAGTGTTCCTTTAATTTTTTTGAGCAGTTTATATTAAACATAAAGCATTTCTTTTTCATGTGATTGGCATCTTGGGCCTTACGCTATGCCTTTATTCTGGATAATAATGCCATCTACTGGTTGGCTTAAAGAATATTTAAAGTTTTGAGAGGAGAGATTGGGAGCATATGCTGACATTGTGTTGCTGCACCCAACACACAACACACCACCTGGACTGGGACCCGAGAGCAGCGGGTGACACCTCAACAAACACACTAGAACAGTGTGAGGTTTGCTACAGTGGCTAGTAGAGCGCCAATCCTGCTGCCAACCCCCAAGTTTTCCTGTAAGTTGGAGGCCCTGCTTGCAGGGCTGGACACAGGTCAACGTCAAACCCAGGATGGAGCAATTGCAGGATAAGGTCGTTGCTCAATGGCCCAACAGAGTAGAGTCACTTCTGGCATTTACTGGATTCGAATCAGCAACCTTCTTATCGCTGGCACAGATCCCCAGCCTCAGAGCCACCACTCAGCCATACAAAGTTTTGAGGAACTGATGTTTACAATTGCTCTTCCTGAGTACTATATAATGTTAGAGTTGGATGGATGGATCGGTTGGGTTGTTAGAATTAATGGATGGCTCTATTAAAGTGGAGGATGAATGGAATGATGCTTGATAGGTTAATGGAAGATTAGAATGATATGTGGATGCATTTGTTTAGTAGATGAATGAATGGGTGAACAGAGCAATTGGTTACAAGTTTAAGTGCATCATCGGAGAAACCAGCATGCTGATCGATTTGTTGCTGGGTGGGTAAGTGAATTTTTGGAAGGAAGGATATGTTGGACCCCCATGACCCTGTAGTTATATATATATATATATATATATATATATATATATATATATATATTATAGATATAGTGGGTTGGATAATGGAGGGATGGATGTTGAGTTGTCGGGTGGACAGAATTATAATGGATACTATACCTGCTTCCAGTTACTTTCTGAGCAACTGATTAACGCATAAAGTACATGGGAACAACTGAAATGCTTCCATATACAAGAGGCAGCAGGTTCTTTTAGGCGTGAGATAACACTTCTGGGTGTTGTAAATTCACATTAGGTAATTTTATTTAAATGGGAACATTAAACTTCTCAATAGGGTAAACACACTCAAGGCAAATACGTTTTAAAAATTAGCTTTATTGTGCATTTTGGCCCCAAGAGCTTTCATAATAATTACTCCTTGTTAATTTTATAAAATTAAATATTATCACCTCTTTAGGAAATGTCATATCTACAGTTGGTAAATCAGTCAACACATCGATGGTGAAGAGCCCTCTGGTGTGTTTAAGGTAAGGAGGCTGATGGCAGCTTCATGAGATCCTCACACAGGAGCATGCCTGTACAAAAAAACTAAAAAAGAGAAACAGGGAACAGCGTCAAGTGAATCGGTAGTCAAAAACCACAAACACGAGGAGTGGGTTGATGGCTGGAATGCTTGGAAAAGGGGCTGTGTCAAGAGCAAGCAGGGCACGTTATAGCCAAGGTCTGCCATGTTTATGTCTAGAAAGTCAGCCATAATTTGTATATCCTGATTGATAAAGGCCATGCTGCCACTCTAGATGGGTTTTGTCTGTTTCACTGCTGTTGTTACCAGTAATTAAATTTTTGAATTCAATTTTATAGGAAGCCTTTGTCACAACCCTCAGGCCCTTGGGTGGCCCGGCCTGATGCCCCATGCTATTGGCACCAATAGATATCTAACACTGAGGATCATACAAGGGAGGCTGCAGCCATTCATGAATATGGAATTCCTATGTGTGCATATCATGATTCAGGTTGAGGAAAAAGAGAGCAGGGTCCAAATCTGGTAGATAATGGAGAAAGCATGACAGGCTTTTTATTTGGTTTCATACAGTAGATCACACCGAGGTGTTTAGTTCTCTTGAGGATGAGAAGAAGTAGAAGGTGTTGAAAGATCAGACAATTCAAATGCAAGAGGCAGCAGTCCAAGCTGTATATGAAGAAACTGAAAGTTCAAGGCAAGTCAGGCTTATTGTGATGTGAACAATGAAATCCATACTTGCATGTCTCATCAGAATGGCTGGAAAAAACACAATGCAAGCAAAAAGTGTGCAGGTGTTAGCATGTTACATACAATACAATACAATACAATTTATTTTTGTGTATAGCCCAAAATACAATACAGTTTATTTTTGTATAGCCCAAAATCACACAGGAAGTGCCGCAATGGGCTTTAACAGGCCCTGCCTTTGACAGCCCCCCAGCCTTGACTCTCTGAGAAGACAAGGAAAAACTCCCAAAAAAACCTTGTAGGGAAAAATGGAAGAAACCTCGGGAAAGGCAGTTCAAAGAGAGACCCCTTTCCAGGTAGGTTGGGCGTGCAGTGGGTGTCAAAAAGAAGGGGGTCAATACAATACAATACAATACACAGAACTGAACAAATCCTCAACACAGTATAAAAATAAACATTTTAGAAGTACATAGCAGAATTTAACAGTAGATGATATCACATAATATGATTTGGATTTGTTTAGAGTCGTGGAGACCTCATCCATCAAGCTGCCTCCCCATTTGGCCATTCCACGGCTGAATCAATGCTGGGCCAGCCAATCCGAAGAAAGGATCCCTCTTTCCCACGATTCCTGCGATCCTCCATCAGGGATGACTTTATCTTAGGCAGGCAAAACAACTTGGCAGGGGCGCCGTGGCACCAAGTGCCACATTTGAATACAGAGAACAGAAACAGAATAGGTGAGGGTTAGTATCCAATTCTAACTATCATGTTACTTATGTTTTAGTGCTGATGACTAACAACAGAGATGCAGTCTGTACAGTTAATCAGCAGCTCTAGTCAGGGTGTGCTAAACTGAAGTAGTGAGTCTTCAGCCTGAGACCAAAGGGGCATCTCTTATAGTAGCAGGCAGACCACTCCACAGTTTAGGGGCCCTGTAACTAAAAGCTCGACCTCCCACTGTTATTTTATTAATCCTTGGAATCATAAGCAGGCCGGCATCTTGAGATCTTAATGTGCGCTCTGGTTTGTAAGTCATGATAAGTTCAGACAAGTAAGCTGGACCTTGGCAATTTAATGCTTTATACATACAACAACAACAACATGTATTTCTATAGCACAAATTAAAAAGCTCAAAGTGCTTTACATGATGAAGAAAAGAGAAATGAAAGACAAATTAAGAATTAGAAGAAGACAACACTAATTACCATAGAATAAGAGTAAGGTCCGATGGCCAGGGAGGACAGAGTACATACATCAGTTAGCCATTAAAACCACTTGCCTAATATTGTGTAGGTTCCCCTCGTACCGCCAAAACAGCCCGTCAAGGCATCGACTCCACAAGACCTCTGAAGGTGCCCTTTAGTATCTCGCATCACGATATTAGCAACAGATCCTTGAAATCTTGTAAGTTGCGAGGTGGGGCCTCCATGGATTGAATTTGTTTTTCCACTACATCTCACAGATGTTTGATCAGACTGAGATGTGAGGAATTTGGAGGCCAAGTCAACACTTTGAACTCTTCGTCACGTTACGCAAACCATTCTTGAACAATTTTTACATTGTGGAATGATGCATAATCCTGCTTAATGAAGCCACTGCCATCAGGGAATGATGATGGAAGGGGTGTATGTGGTGTGCAACAGTCTTAAGGTAGATGGTATGTGTCAAAGACAAATCTTTGTGAATGCCAGAAACCAAGGTTTCCCAGCAGAATATGGCCCACAGCATCAAACAGCCTGTGCCAGCTTACCTTCTTCCCATAGTGCATCCTGCTGCTATCTCTTCCCCAGGTAAATGATACACATGTACCCAGTTGTCCACA
This sequence comes from Polypterus senegalus, assembly GCF_016835505.1. NCBI lineage: Eukaryota > Metazoa > Chordata > Cladistia > Polypteriformes > Polypteridae > Polypterus > Polypterus senegalus. Next base: position 92,834,094 of record NC_053165.1, on the reverse strand, counting down.
TGATCTAAAAGAAAATGTGATTCCTCAGATTAGGCCACCTTTTTCCATTGCTCAATAGTTCAGTTCTGAGGTGCTTTTGGCGATGGACAGGGGTCAGGATGGGCACTCTGACCGGTCTGTGATGCACAGTGTGTTCTGACGCCTTTCTCTTATGGTAAGTTTTTCAGCACTTTGCGCTACAGTAGCTCTTCTAAGGAATCGGATCAATGGGCTAGCCTTTGCTCCCCACACACATCAAGACTTTGGTGCCCTTGACCCTATCACCAGTTGACCAGTTTTCCCTCTTTGAACCACTTTTGGAAGGTGCTAACCACTGCATACTTGAACCACCCCATAAGACCGGCCATTTTGAGATGGTGTGACCCAGTCCTCTAGCCATCACAATTTGTCCCATATCAAAGTCACTCAGACCTTTATGCTTGATCTGTTCTTCTGATTCTAACACATTGCCTTCAAGAACTGACTGTTCACTTGCTGCCTAATAAAGCCCACCCCATGACAGAGCCAGCCTGAACTGAGATCATCAAAGTTATTCACTTCAACTGTCAGTGCTTTTAATGGTGGGGCTGATTTGTATACAGTTAGGTCCATAAATATTTGGACAGAGACAACTTTTTTCTAATTTTGGTTCTGTACATTACCACACTGAATTTTAAATGAAACAACTCAGATGCAGTTGAAGTGCAGACTTTCAGCTTTAATTCAGTGGGGTGCATAAAAATGTGAGGCAACTAAAGTATTTTTTTAACACAATCCCTTTATTTCAGGGGCTCAAAAGTAATTGGACAAATAAAATAACTGGAAAGAAAATGTTCATTTCTAATACTTGGTTAGAAACCCTTTGCTGGCAATGCCAGCCTGAAGTCTTGAACTCACGGACATCACCAGATGCTGGGTTTCCTCCTTTTTAATGCTCTGCCAGGCCTTTACTGCAGCGGCTTTCACTTGCTGTTTATTTGTGGGCCTTTCTGTCCGAAGTTTAGTCTTCAACAAGTGAAATGCCTGCTCAGTTGGGTTAAAATCAGGTGACTGACTTGGCCATTGAAGAATTTTCCACTTCTTTGCTTTAATAAACTCCTGTGTTGCTTTGGCTGTATGTTTTGGGTCATTGTCCATCTGTATCATGAAATGCCGCTCAATCAATCTGACTGCATTTAGCTGGATTTGAGCAGACAGTATGTCTCTGAACACCTCAGAATTCATTCGGCTGCTTCTGTCCTGTGTCACATCATCAATAAACACTAGTGTCCCGGTGCCACTGGCAGCCATGCACGCCCAAGCCATCACACTGCCTGCCTCCACCGTGTTTGACAGATGATGTGATATGCTTTGGATAATGAGCTGTTCCACACCTTCTCCATACCTTTTTCTTGCCTTCATCATTCTGGTAGAGGTTGATCTTGGTTTCATCTGTCCAAAGAATGTTTTTCCAGAACTGTGCTGGCTTTTTTAGATGTTCTTTAGCAAAGTCCAAACTAGCCTTTCTATTCTTGAGGCTTATGAGTGGCTTGCACCTTGCAGTGCACCCTCTGGATTTACTTTCATGCAGTCTTCTCTTTATGGTAGACTTGGATATTGATACGCCGACCCCCTGGAGAGTGTTGTTCACTTGGTTGGCTGTCATGAAGGGGTTTCTCTTCACCATGGAAATGATTCTGCGATCATCCACCACTGTTATCTTCCGTGGACGTCCAGGTCTCTTTGCGTTGCTGAGTTCACCAGTGCTTGCTTTCCTTCTCAGGATGTACCAAACGTGGAGATTTCGCCACTCGTAATATTGTAGCAATTTCTCAGAAGGTTTTTTTCTGTTTTCGCAGCTTAAGGATGGCTTCTTTAACCTGCATGGAGAGCTCCTTTGACCGCATGTTGTCTGTTCACAGCAAAATCTTCCACATGCAAGCACCACACCTCAAATCAACTCCAGGCCTTTTATCTGCTTTATTGATATGACATAACGACGGAATTGAACACACCTGCCGAGGAAATAGCCTTTGAGTCAATTGTCCAATTACTTTTGAGGCCCTGAAATGAAGGGATTGTGTTTAAAAAATGCTTTAGTTGCCTCACATTTTTATGCAATCGTTTTGTTCAACCCACTGAATTAAAGCTGAACGTCTGCATTTCAACTGCATCTGAGTTGTTTCATTTAAAATTCATTGTGTTGATGTACAGAACCAAAATTAGGAAAAAGTTGTCACTGTCCAAATATTTATGGACCTAACTGTATGTGTACAGAGAATATACACAATATGAATTTGCATGTATTATACAGGGTGGCGCAGAGAAACGGCAAATTTTCAATTGACGTTCAATGCGCAAATAAACACATTACAAAATACATTTAAATGTATTGTACAGGATATGCAATTAATGATTGTAATCAACATTCATTCAATATTCATTTCATGTTTTACATCATGAAGGTGTTGTCCATTTCTCCGTACACATTCTGACAACCTGTTGTGGAAATTCTGCATTGTTCAAAGTAACGTGTCAAGAGGAATGCCAGTGATTTCCTCTTCAGTCTTTCTTTTTAGTTCAGCGTATGGTTACAGGACGTGTGTGGTACACTTAGCTTTTAAGATGTCCGCACAGAAAAAACAAAATCACAAACAGTTATATCTGGCGATCTCGGAGGCCTTGGAATGTCACAGTTGAGTGAAATGTCACGCCTTTCAAGCAATCGTCAAATAGCTGCCATTGATTGTAAGGCAGTATGCAAAGTGGCTCCACCTGGGGACTTCTTTTATTAAGGCTGAAGTTGTTTCTTCGAAATTACACACCCATGTTGTAATTGTATGAGCAGACGGGACACGATCACGACGTCCTAACTGGTAATGATGCTGAATTGCCTTTGCGCAGCAGTCACACTTCTTAAAAAGGGCTTTCACAGCAAACACTCGTTGTGCACCACTCCGCTGCTCCATTATAACTAACGACAAGGACTTCTAAATGAGGTCACATTGGTCCCAAACAACTGCCAACGCTGCAGGGTCACCAACACTTAGTTGCAAAATTTCCCGTTTCCTTGAGCCACCCTGTATAAACAGCCACTGTTGATCATGTTACAGTATTCATTCCTTATGATTAAAAGGCAGTGTGGTGTATGTTAAAGAGTGTGTTTCTGTCTATTGTCTACCCCTACCCCATCCCTTATCTTAACCCCTTTAAACGGGGCCCTGAGGCTAAAATAAAAATTTACTCGGGCCCTGATGTTAAAGGTTTGTTTCTTTTTTTATTATTGTCTTCCCGGATCCTTCCCTGTCAAATTCCCTTGAGAACAGGGCCCTGAGGTTAAGGATAAAATTATCACTCAGGTCCCTGAGAATAAAATGTGTCTTGTCGATTGTGTAGTTTGAATGGTATAGTAGTTATTTTTGTTGTTTTTCTTTGTTGAATATGTAGTCATTATTTATTCCTATTATTGTCTTAATTTTTCTTTTCCCTTCTCCAACCTGTTCTCTTTGCCCCCCCCCCCCTTTTTTATTTCCCTTTTTTCCATTTTGTTTTTTAGATATATATTTTATAATAGGGAAATTATCTTGGTCGGCAGGGCCTATAATTTTAATTATATATTTATTGTATAGTGTTTGGGTTTTAATAAAAATAATAGTGTTATCATTTTAAGTGGCTGTCTGTTTTGTTTTTAGTGTTCTTTTATATATCTCATTTTTCAAAAATATATTTAAAGTCCTACTTTATTACTTATTTTAAATATTTTTTTTATATGTTGAGAAATGGGGGGTATTTATATTTTTAAACCCTCAATTCGGCAATAAAGATTTGTAAATATTTTTTATAGTAATTTATGGGACTATTTATAAATTAATTTAGGATATTTTAGGACACTTTGATAGACTTTTAACTTTATTGATGATGTTATAATTCATAGGATGGATCCTTACTTTAAAATAAAAAAAAAAAATTATAAATGGAAATTGTGTACCAATGCATTAGAGGGATAATAATCTTCGGGTTATTATCCCCTACCCCAACCCTACGCCTAACCCTAACGGCTTTGAAGTCCAAAGCCTTCACCACTACATCATAAAGACCAGCAGTCCGTACAGCATTTTTTTCTTAAATGATTTCGATAACAATTATATCATCTTCCTGGATTACAGCCTTTGTCTCAAACAACGTCTTTCGGTTTCATGGTCTTGAGTCTTCCCTGTATTTTGTGTTGCCTTTTGCCATAATTGTACTAATTTGCTTTATTCTGAGCATAAAAGCGCTGGTGAGGTTGTTTTATTTTATCATTTTATGCTCCAGAAATCTGGAATGGTCAGTTATATTGAGCTAATCTTCTAAACATTATTTAAAAACCCACTTCTTTCAGTTGGCCTTTTCATAATTACTTTTTTGTTCCATTCTGAAATAGATTCAAATAGGCATTGCAATATCACCTACTTAAAAGACTTGCACACGTCATTAAGCACTACTTTTCTCTGTTTTCTTTGTCTGGTTTTTTATGGTGTCGCCCTGCACCGATGCTACAGGAACAAAGTAATCTGCAGCCGCTGATGTTAGGAGGGAGGTGGCTGCTTCAACTACTCAGGAGATGTCTCCATCAAATGTTCGAGAATGGTCCATCCTAACAATAATGAATAACGTGTTATGGCATTTATACATTACTGAATGTTGACTGGGTAGTCCTTGGCCTTAGAATCCATAGAGGTTTATGTATTAGACATGGTCATGAGAAGTATGGAGGAACTGTAGTGGCTCCGTTCCTGCTCACCCTGTACACTTTAGATACAATACCAAATCATACCATCTGCAGAAATTTTCAGACAAGCACAGCTGTAGTTGGGTGTATCAGTCTTAGGGAAGAGAAGGCATACAGAACTGAAGGGAATCTGCTGAATGGTGCAAATGGCACCACCTACAGATCAATATCAGTAAAGCAAAGAAGAACATTTTAGACACCAGGAGAGTCAGACCTACTCTTCCCCTGAATTTTCAATAATGGTAATGAGGTGGAGTTGCTGAGGACATATAAGTACCTCTGGCTGCATCTGAATGACAAGCTTGAGTGGAATACAAACACAGAGGCTGTATTGAAGAAAGTTTATCGTCACCTCAGTGTCCTGAGGGAGGTTGATGTTGTTTGGAGAATGCAGGCCACTCTTACGTGCTTTCTGCCAGTCTGTAGTGCCCAGTGTTGGGTTACCCTAACCCTAAGCCTAACCCTCATTTTTTATGCTGTAGTGTGCTGGGGAAATGTCTTTAGCTAAGGTGGTGCCAACAGACTAAATAAATAAAAATAAAAAATGCTGGTTCAGTCTTGGCAGTCAGGCAGGACTCAACTGGAGGAAGTGGTAGAAGAAGTGGTCACTCAGGAAGCTGCTTACTATCTTGGATAATAAACATCATCCCCGTATGAGGAGTTTTGGGTAAAGCGAGGAACACCATCAGCATCAGACAGAGACAACTGCATTGCTCCATTGGGTGCCGTGTGAAGTCGTTTCTACCCTCAGCCATCAAGCTCAATAATAAATGACCCCTCGGCCAAAGTGCTTCTGTTTCCTGTGTGCCAAAATGGTACTGAGCTGGTATAGCAGACATCTTAACAGACAATGATGCTATGTGCCATGCACTGTGCCAGTCATTTAGAAAAGTGTTGGTGGAAGTCGAATACGAACCTAACAAAGTTACCCATCTTTAAAATTTCCCCAGAATGCAATGCTTTCTGAAAAACACACGCTATGGATTTATCTATGTAATTATTTCCTCGAGTAAATGTTATCTGATGATGATGATTAATGTGATCTCAGGATTTTGAATTGTAGTTGTGCTTCTCTCCCTTAACTTACTACTTCATTACAGTATTATTTTCAGTAATTAGAGGTAAAAATGTTCACAAATGCAGAATCGCAGGCATTTGCTCTTTCCTCTCTTCACACACATCTCCCCCTCTGTGTCTGTTCTCATTCTGTTGACATGCTGGGAGGACGGTCTTGGCTCCTGCCTGCCTGACGGTGTTTCACGGGTGATCTCATTAGCCCTGTGGTTAACACTGCAGTTGTTTGACTTGCATGCTTCCTCAGGCTTTATGTGTGTGTGTGTGTGTGTTTCTGTGCTTCATTTCTTTCTCAATTGCTTACTTTCAATTGACAACTTCAGTCAACGTGCCCTTCATTACAGATGTGCAAGGAAGCTACTGGCCCTCAGCTGACCTCCATATCAAAAGATCCATCCATGATGATTTCTTATTGCTTTGACAGATCTGCTGTAAAATTGCTTTACTAAAACGAAAATAAACATTTAAGTTTTTTAGGTGCTTTTGGGGTGGCATGGTGGCACAGTGGGTAGCACTGCTGCCTCGCAGTTAGGAGACCCAGGTTCTCTTCCCAGGTCCACCCTGCGTGGAGTTTGCATGTTCTCTCCATTTCTGCGTGGGTTTCCTCCCACAGTCCAAATACATGAAGGTTAGGTACATTGGTGATCCTAAATTGTCCCTGGTGTGTGTGTGCCCTGTGGTGAGCTGGTGCCCCACCTGGGGTTTGTTTCCTGCTTTGTGCCATATGTTGGCTGGGATTGGCTCCAGCAGACCCCCATGACCCTGTAGTTAGGATATAGCGGGTTGGATAATGGATGGATGGATGGGCGCTTTTAGTTGGTGGCACAAAATACACACAAACATAGACAGGGCGTGCAAACTCCAAAAACCTCTTCCTGAGGTGTTATTTTTTGTGATGTTTTTGTTATTATTGTTATACGTTTGAATGATTTCATCATCCAAGGTGACTTACAAGATGAGGATGCGCTACACTTGTTTACATGCACAAGGCGTTCAGGGTTACCCAGGGTGTCAGAGACGGGGAAGGAACAGCAACAATCTGATAAAATGGACATTTAAGGCTAACCACTGCACTGCCCTGCCTGAAGTAGGCGCTGTCTCCCTGCACTCAAGTCCGTTCCTTACCTCAGGACTTACTGATAGCCTGGTCTGAATTGCATATTAGTGCGTCTGGCGTTGGACTGCCAAAAGAGTGAGTGAGTGAGAGAGTGAATGAGCGAGTGAGTGGGCGAGTGAGTGAGTGAGTGACTAGGCGAGTGAGTGAGCGAGTGAATGAGGGAGTGAGTGAGTGACTAGGCGGAGTGAGTGAGTGAGTGAGTGAGTGGTGGTGGTGGTGACTAGGCGAGTGGTGGTGAGTGAGTGAGTGAGCAAGGGGTGAGTGAGTGGTGAGTGGTGGTGAGTGAGTGGTGGTGAGTGGTGAGTGAGTGAGCAAGGGAGTGAGTGAGTCAGTGAGTGAGTCAGTGAGTGAGTGAGTGAGTGAGTGAGTGAGTGAGTGAGTCAGTCAGTCAGTCAGTCAGTCAGTCAGTCAGTCAGTGAGTGAGTGAGTGAGTGAGGACTTTGCCTTTTATTAGTATAGATAACCAACAAATCATTTACATAATCAATAGCAACCAAGAAAACACAACTCACCTGAAAGAAAAAAAAATACCTAATTCACATTTCAAATAAGAAAATCAATTAATCATCCTCAGCTTTACAAATTGCCTTCAAGACAGCAGGTACCACGGTCACATCAGGAAAGCCTTCACTGGACTCAGGGTCATGTCTACTAACGAGGAAATCTACAAGAGATTTTATTTCAGCCGGGGTGTTGGCATGGATCTTTTACAGCAGTTGATTAGCCAGCCTCATTGAGTAGAACCTCAACACCTCTGCCATCTTCTCGGTGCTGTACCAGCAGAGCTTTTCCATATCTATTAGATGCTGGACCTGAAATAATCCAGACTTGACTTCGTAAGGATTGCACTCTTATAGATTGTATAACTTCAGGGTCCATGATTGGGTAATCTAGAGCTCAAGAGAGACTGGCAGAACACAGGGCTCAAGGAGATCCCACCCTCTGAGTGAGTGAATGAATCACCCTCAACCTGCACCTGTTGCTGGCTAGACACACTCTGCCCGATGTTCTCCAGTACTTGAGCTCACCAACTGGAAGTGTGAAATCTAAACAGGAGCTCTTGAGTTCCTGAAGATACCTCACAGGTGGCATGGCAGTTAACACAGAAGAAAATATCAGAAGACAAAGCTGCAGCTGAATGCCTTTCAGTAGCCAACATTGGACTCCCCGGGCACTTCACCTCTGCACACAACTACTTAGTTATGCCATGCAAGCTGATTTACAAAAGTGCCCTCAAGTTCCCCCTTTGCTAAGGAGTGGGCCATGCCCAGGCTGCAATGTTTAATCAAGCGGGAGGACTCCATTATACAGTTAGTCCTCGGAGGGTTCAACTCGAGGGAAGACACAAAAATAAACAACCACACCTGTGACATATGTCAAGTGACAGGGTGAACAGCATCTCAGTCCTGATCGTAAATGTAGCCTTTACTAGGGGGAGTGTTGTAGAGGAGTGACGGAGGTGAGAGGAATATGAAAATCTCTTTAGCTGCAGGGAAAAAGTGAGCTTGTGACCCTTTCTCAGCCAGCCTTGTGTTGCCCTCGTCTCCAGCCGCAGCAGTGATGACACCAGCTATGGGTGACCGCACTGCTCTCCATTTACTGTGCGCACATGAAATCAAGTCGAGTTTTGAAAGTCCCTAAAGTCTTACTGTCTACCACACTACTTGGTCTCTCTATGGTTCTCTGAAAAACTTAAGAAAAACTTCTTAATGTTTGTGTGAAATTTACCCTGAACAAGTTTCCAACGGTGTCCCCGTGTTCTTGATGAACTCATTTTAATCACCATCTCAATCCACTGGACTAATTCCCTTCATAATTTTAAACACTTCACTTATGTCACCTCTTAATCTTCTTTTGCTTAAACTGTAAAGGCTCAGCTCTTTTAATCTTTCCTCAAAACTCATCCCCTGTAGCCCTGGAATCAGCCTAGTCGCTCTTCTCAGGACTTTCTCTTGTGCTGTTGTGTCCTTTTTGTAGCCTGGAGACCAAAACTGCACACAGGACTCCAGATGAGGCCTCACCAGTGTGTTATAAAGCTTGAGCAAAACCTCCTTGGTCTTGGACTCCACAGATCAAGGCGCTATAAAGCCTGACATTCTTAATGGCTTCTGAACACTGCCTGGCTGATGAATTCCACTACGACTCCTAAATCCTTTGATTTCCAGACCTCCCATTGTGTATTCAAACCTCACATTTTTACTTCCTACATGTAATACTTCACATTTACTGACATTAAACACGTTCAGCTCTTTTAATCTTTCCTCATAACTCATCTCCTGTAGCCCTGTAATCAGCCTAGTCGCTCTTCTCAGGACTTTCTCTTGTGCTGTTGTGTCCTTTTTGTAGCCTGGAGACCAAAACTGCACACAGGACTCCAGATGAGGCCTCACCAGTGTGTTATAAAGGTTGAGCAGAACCTTTTTGGACTCCACACACCGTACTATATAACCTGACATTCTGTTATCCTTAAATTTGGGCTGACTGGTTGTTGTGTACATCAAATCAGCACCCTCAATGGTTTACGTTCCTTCTTTTATTGATTTACTTTGATCCTTTCTATGTATGATGCTCTAAACTACGTAAGTTCAGAAATATCCATCACTACACACGCCGGCTTAGTAGATAACTTAAAGGCTCATATAAATGTAGCGGTGCTACTAGAGTGTGAAACCACAACTCCCAGCAGTCCCTGCAGTGGTTCTGATTGGTCATCTGCTGAGGGTGCAGGGGATGTCTGAATCAAAGGAGGTCAACGTGGCTTTTCAAAAGGGGGCTGCTGACCAAAAGGAAAAAATGCATTTTGTGTTTTGAGTTTCAAGTTCCTGTTTGTCTACCTTCCATTGAGTTACCTGTGCTAATTCTTTTGTCCTGGATTGTTTCTTGGTTGGGGTCCGGATTGTCTGCCATCTGCCTGTGTAAATGAAGACTGTCTGGGGATTTATGGACATCCTGCCAAGAAGGAGTGATCCTGAACCCGTCCACCCATCTTCACCATTTCAGGAACTACCGGTAGGACTATATTTACATTCCCATTGAATGTGCGGATCGCTGCACTATCCATGTTCATCATTACATTACATATGTTGCCATTTCCCATGGACTTTACAGTGAGTGTGTATTGTGGTTTGTTTTTGTGTTTATTGTACATCACCGTAAAGGGACTGGGGTGGGATCATTGTTTTCATTATTAGTGTTAATACGTTCTTTATTTGCTATTTTATTTCTGTTGGCTTTTTGTCTCAGTTTGTGAATGCGTGAAGGTCGGGCCGAGGCTGGGTACATCCCTGGAATCTCTACTAAAATAATACATAAATCACCGTCTCTTTGACGGTGTGAATCTCAGCGTCACCGGACCGCTACATAAATGTAATTACACTCTTAACCAGGGGTTGGCGCTGTTGCCTGATGCCTTTTCTCTTCCTCCCTCTGCAAAGACAGTAATTGAAGGTCATGCCCCTGTTCACATCACTTCTGATTCCCGACCACTTGAACCCGCCTCTACCTGTCCACCAAAGCGATGGCTCCATCGCCATCTTGGAGTTAGATCAAGATCATCTCTCATCATTAATTAGTAGGCAGTGTGGTGTAGTGCTAAAGGCTTTGAACTTCAAATATTGAGGTTGTGGGTTCAAACTCTGTGTGATCATAAGCAAGTCCCTTGACCTGCCTGTTCTCCATTTGGAAATGTACCCGATTGCATTATAAATGTTGTAGGTTGTCTTGGATAAAGGTGTTGTGACCACTAGGGGGCTCCAGAGAGTCTCAAACCACAGACTGACCAGACATTGAGAGAATAAAATAAAAGATTTTTTTATTCCACCAAAGGCACATCTCACAATCATTTCTCCAATAATAAGCCACAAATAAAGCACACTTATTCCTCCTTCTCCACCTCCACTGAGTTTTGTCTGCTGTTTTCCAACTCTGATTCCCTGAAATGAGACAGCGGACTCCATTTCTGTCGCACCCAGGAATGTTTCCAGTGCTGTGCCATGTCCTCCGGGAAGCACTTCTGTGCCATAGAAAAAGAAGGGAGGTCCCCCCCTGACAGTGCCCTCTATTGATCCCCAGAGACCCCAAATGAACTGTACTTCCAGACTCCAAGTCCCAAGCACCCCTGCGGGCATCCCAGTTGGGTTACCATATGAGTAGCACTACCACCTAGTGTGTAGGGGAATGGAACCAATCCCAATCCTTGGCTTTTCCCAGTCCATCTATTACCTCATCCCGGCCGGGTACAATTTTATTCCTTCTTCCCGTCGGCCTATTTGTTTGCTTCGTCTCACTTTCCAGGAGATGGTAAGTCCTCTGATCTGGCCAGAATGCCCATTCTCCTCTGTGGTAGACCAGCCCGGACACAGACAGATACTGAGACCACTGAGAAGTCCAAAGATACACGTTTATTTTCACAGCACAAAAAAACAGCCACAATAAACTCGCATGGCTCAGTCCTTTTCCTTTTCTTGCCGCCTCCACTCCTATCGCAAGCTCTTTTTACTACCACCCGACTCCGGCTCCCCGAATGGAGTGAGACGGCCCCTTTTATCCCACCCCGGAAGTGCTCCAGGTGCTCCGTGATGGTCTTCCGGCAGCACTTCCTAGTGTGGCAGAAGTGCTGCCCTTGCACCCAGAAGCACTCAGGGCGTACCTGGTTCCTGTTCCGGCAGCACTTCCTGATGTGGTGGAAGGGCTGTTGTCTTTGGCTCTGGGACTGTCCAGGCATCCCTGGCGGTGGCAGTGGACCCCACAGGGTTGAGCTTCCCTGATCCCTATCCGTGACCCTGATGCAATCGAGGGGGACTCCCCACATGCACCCTGGGGAAGATATTGCCCTTTTTCCGGTCCTTCCTTCTAAAGGCATCCCGGTGGGACAAGGTCCCTGGTCATCTGCCACACCTCCTACAAAGTAAAGGAATTCATTTTCTTATGCGTTACTTTTTTCAAGCTGACAGTTGCACAGTGTTCACCAAGCTGCCCCTAAACTTTATCTGTGTTTGTTTTCATTTTTACAAATTGCTATAGAAAAAATATATTTAAAATAAAGCGCAAAACATGACTCTGTGAAAGGGTTGAGCTTCAAATGACTGGATCTGCAATGGCTTCAGACCGCTTCACTTTCTCCACATTTTGCTGTGTTGCAGTCTTGTGCTTAAATAATTTAAGTTCATTTTTTCTCACACCAAGCCACACTTGATGCCAGATTGAGAAAATTAAAACAGGATTTTAGAATTTTTTGCAAACGTATTAAAGGTAAAGAAGTGAAGTATCCCACTGACACAAGTATTTAGATCTTTTACTCAGTACAGTACTTGTATTATGCTGTATTAAGGATTTGTTCTGTTCTGTGTACTGTATTGTATTGTTATACTACATGTTTCTTTATGTCACTATATCTGGACAATACTGTTATGAGTTTTATTCACATGTGCATGTTAACTGTGGCACACAGGGGCTCAGCAGTTAGAATTGCTAGCCAAGCATTGGATTAGATAGCCAGAGACAACTGGAGGCTTGTATAGTCAGCTTAAAAACAGGTTAGGGTATTTCTGCCCTCTATCAGCACAAATCTTCTTTCCTTATTGGGAGAATGAGAAGCGGCATGTAAGCACTATGATATGTCTGTATTTTGTGGAAGAGGAATTCAGCCCTTGTTTGGAGACGGAGAAGACCAGCAAGTCAAGCAAGACATTATAAAGGCTTGGACAACAGCCAGACCCTTAGAGGCTGTGTCGACACAAAGAGTTGTCGAAAAACCTTCCAGCGTGGGGACGGAGAAAATGGCTGACTGTGTTGATCCAGATTTCCCACCTGGATAAAAGTCTGTCCATATGCCTCCCCGTCTGTAACCGCGTAAAAGCGTCAGTAAATGTAAGCTAAAAGATATTTTGTCTCATGTGATTCTTGTACCGCCGTAATCACTATGGGAGGGATATCGCCTTTTCTGGTATATTATGATATTGTTTAATTATTTAATAAGCCACAATATTAAAAGAACACATTTCCAAGAGAGCTAATGCCTCTGCAGGAAACATGTATTGACCCCCTTCTTTTTGACACCCACTGCACGCCCAACCTACCTGGAAAGGGGTCTCTCTTTGAACTGCCTTTCCTAGGTTTCTTATATTTTTTCCCTACAAGGGTTTCTTTTGGAGTTTTTCTTGTCTTCTCAGAGAGTCAAGACTGGGGGGCTGTCAAGAGGCAGGGCCTGTTAAAGCCCATTGTGGCACTTCCTGTGTGATTTTGGGCTATACAAAAATAAACTATTGTATTGTATTGTACTTCGTTGAAGCCCCTTTATCAGCTATTCCAGCCTGGAGTCTTCTGGGGTCTGAAGTGGCAGATTTTTGGGATATTGCTGCCATTCTTCTCTGCAGATGTTCTCAAGTTCAGTCAGGGTGGATGGAGACCATCAGTGCAGTGGACAGCTGATTTCAAGTCTATCCAGAATTGTTCAATTGGGTTCAAGTCCGGGCTTTAACTTTTAAGGACACCCACAGAGTGGACCCTAACACCCTTTAGCACTTCAACTGAGGTCTTCTATGGGTGCTCTATACACCTACACAGCACCCCCAACACACACACATTCAAATCCACCCACTTCTAAGCTTTTGGAAGCTGCTTCTCCATGTAGCCCCCATTTCTGCTGAAAGTCCTTGGGCACCTCACAGGTTCAGACCAAGGAAGTTACAATATGCTACTGCGCAGTTATGTTACTGGTCGACTACAACCAGGCAAGTAAAGCGGAGGTAATTGAGAGTGAGAAGAGTATCCATATTGCTTGATTGATTTACTGCCAGAGAAAATCCTGAATGACCGAAACACATTAATTAATCAGGGTGATGATATGAAAATGAATATAGCGCAGGTGTGTCTCGTAATATCAAGCAACTTTGGGAGTGTGTGGACATGCCGGAGAAGGTTGTCATTGGGAAAAATGAATTATGAGAGATTTTATTTTTTATTTTTCCAGTGAATGTCAACTCTATGACTTTATCTGTATTTGCATATTTCAACTTGACAGCTTGGCAACGCTTTACATCGCATATCATAGCCCTGAAATTTAATTAATATCAAACCAAGCAGCATTCGGCCTTCGTTCATACATGAAATGCTCCTGGCTGTCACTTTGCAAAAGGTGATGATGAACAAGTTGCTTAAGTCGGCCACTGCCACTTCTCCTCCTTTAGTGACACATACTTTTATTATCTACCAAAGGGTTTGAAATTTAAGAAGCCGAAATGTTCTATGGGGTTTGCATGTACTCACTGTGTCTGCCTGGGTTTTCCATGAAGTTTTCCCCCAACATCACTAAAGACTTGCAGGTTTGGTTAATTTGTCGATTTCAGATTTCCTTTAGTGGGAGTCTGGGGACCCTGGGACTGTCCCAGTTACCCCTCACTTCCACAGGCGAGATCAGATGTAGAGGAAATTTAATGTCTGAGTGTTACTATATGAGGAAAGTATGATGCTAGTTGTGTGTATGTTTATTTAGATTAGATTAGATAAACTTTATTAATCTCATGGGGAAATTCAGATGCATACTGCAGCTGAAACATAAAAAAGGAGACAGACTCACAGGACAGATAATAAAGACAATCATTTGTGAAGCCAGGGCACATACAGCCACCCCAACCCGACACAGTCAGGCAGGACGCAGGCTCACCACACAACACACACCTTTATTCTTCATCTGCCAATTCCAAGCAATATACAAATAATCGCAACAATGGCAGCACAGTCCTTCCACCTCCAGTCGTCCACACAGGCTTTGTCCTTCTTCCTCCTGACTCTGGCCATTGAAAAGTGGCAACTGGCCCCCATTTATAGAATACCCAGGAGGACTCCAGGTGCCCAACGACCTTCTTCCGTTAGCACTTCTTGGAGTGGCAGAAGTGCTGCCAAACAGGGCCCAGCAAACATCCAGGCACCCCCAGGCGACTTAACAAGTAAATCAGAAGGAAGCATTGCATTGCTTTATAGTAATCAGAAGGAAAGATCCCCAGAGGCTCTTCTTAGCACAGCATGGTGGACTGAGCCTGTGGCTGAAAGTGCTCCAAGAAGGCGCCTCCTGGAGGTTATTTTTCTTGATGACAACTCAATATGCCATCATCCACTTTGCCACAACAGCTTAAAGTGTGTCCAGGGTTGGCTCTCTGATGACGTAATCTTTCCTGGTAAGTTTCTTCAGTCATTGTGCTTCCTATGAGCTCAGGCTGCTTCCTAAGGAGACTACAGGGTAGGACAGCACACTGGTTACTATGGACTGATAGAACATTTCTAGGAGTTTACTTCACACATCTTAAGACCTACACCTCTTCAGGAACTCTATTCTGCTCTGGCCCTTCTTGTACAGTGGCACTGTGTTGTCAGACCAATCCAGGTTGCAGTTCATGTGAACCCCCAGGTACTTGTACTTCTGCACAACTTCCATGTTCTCTTCATGAATGGTGGCTGGTCTCAGAGGCTTCTTGGCATGTCCGAAGTCCACCACCAGCCTATAATTTGCTGGTAATGATAGTCATTATTTATTTTAGTTTAGTAGTATTCATATTGTCTTTTTATTTATAGAAGGACAAATACTATTGCTTATTATCCCAGAGGTTCCATTATATTCCAGGTCTAGCCTCTGCCCCTGCCCCATCACACATCTGTCAGTGAACATCTTGTCTTATATAGTAAAACTGGGGCATCCAACCCTGCCCCCACCAGACCACACCCCATCTGGTATCCATCAGCAATTCAACAGAGTTCACCAGAGCATCTAACTCTCACCCACACCGTATCACACCCCACCTGGTGTCCATCAGCTTACTAATATAATGCACTAGGACTTCCAGCCCTGTCTACACCTGACCACACCCCACCTCTAGTCCATCAACAAATCAACAGAATGCTCTGGAACTTCCAACCCTGCCCCCACCTGACCACACCCCATGTGGTGTCCATCAGCAATTCAACAGAGTTCACCAGAGCATCTAACCCTCACCCACACCGTATCACACCCCACCTGGTGTCTATCAGCTTACTAATATAATGCACTAGGACTTCCAGCCCTGTCTACACCTGACCACACCCCACCTCTAGTCCATCAACAAACCAATAGAATGCACTGGAACTTCCAACCTTGTCTACACCTGACCACACCCCACCTAGTGTCCATTAACAAACCAATAGAATGCACTAGAACTTCCAATCTTGTCTACACCTGACCACACCCCACCCCGTGTCCATCAAGAAACCAATAGAATGCACTGGGACATCCAACCCTGCCCACACCTGACCACACCCCACCCCGTGTCCATCAACAAACCAACAGAGCGTACTGGGATATCCAACCCCTACTACACCTGAGCACCACATATTTCCAAACATAAGCAAGTTTTATACATGACACCCCAGACTCAAATAATATTTATCCTTGAGTGCTTACTTTTAGTAAGTCACTGCACATTGGGGAAATTCCAAAGACTGGAAAATGGCAAATATTATCCCATTTTATAAAAAGGGTGACTGGGCAGATCCAAGTAACTGTAGGCCAGTAAACTTAATGTGTATCATGGGTAAGTTAATGGAAGGAATTATGAAGGTGAAGACTGAGCAGCACACGGCAAGAGCAATCAACATGGCACTGAACAGTCAGCATGGGCTCAGAAGAGGGAGGTCATGTTTTGCTAACATGCTGGAATTCTATGAGGAAGTAACAAAAGGACACGATTAGAGTCGAGCATATGATATTATTTATCTTGACCTTCAGAAAGCATTTGATAAGATGCCACATAAAAGATTGTACATCAAACTAGAAGAAGTGGGAGTTCACGTAGTGGTGTTTAGATGGCTGCAGACTTGGCTAAAACACAGGAAGCCGAGGGTGATAGTGCGAGAAACTTCATCAGAATTGGCCGATGTTAAAAGTGGTGACCAGCAGGGGTCAGTGCTAAGGTTGCTGCTTTTTTTTAATATATATAACTGTTTTAGATAGGAATATAAGCAACAATCTGGTTAAGTTTGCAGATGACAGCAAGCTAGGAGAATCTGTTGAATCATCACAGAGTGACTTGGACAAAAAGACAAGCCTGGGCAGATTTGTGGCAGGTGAAGCTTAAAGTCAGTAAATGTAAAGTGTTACATGTAGGAAGTAAAAATCTGAGATTTGAATATACAATGATAGGTCTGAAAATTGAAAGTACACCTTAGGAGAAGGACCTGCCTTTAGGAAAAAAACAAACTCACTGCCAGTATTTGTGCATCTGTGCCAACTGAAGACGATCATCAGCTGAATTTCCTCCAAGCACTGGAATAACAAGATATACCAAGGTGTGTGTGCGTGATTTCTTTTTTGCCTGGAGAATTTAGGCCAAAGCTGAAAGTGAAATATAGAAATGATGAATGCAACACCTGGCAGATACATATAGTATGTGAGTTAAAAATAGAGGGCATGGTGTGAGAAACGGCAGATTTGAACATTGAACTGTCATGTCATTTACTAACTGCTTAACCCAGCCCAGTGGTGGGGACTCTGGAGGCTTTGGCAGATAGCTTATGATGCAAGGAATGAACAAACTCAGGACAGAGTGCCAGTCCATTTCACGGTGAACACACAGAGATACATACACACACACACACACACACACCAGGGGCCATTCCATCTAACCAGCATATCTTTGGACGGTGAGAGGAAATTGGAGTACCAGGTGGAAACCCACACAGACACAGGGAACAGCATGCCTGGATAAAAGGCGCTATATTGCACCTGACCCGGCACAGACTCATACTGAGGCATGTGTAAAAACACACCAAGACTTTATTTTTCTTCAGCTGGAGGGCACTTCTTCCCTGTGAACCCCCAGGCCACAACACAGTCCAAGTAAGCACAGTAACAACACCAAACCCTCTTCTGGAACCACCATTCCTCCCGTCTAGCTTCGTCCTCCACCTCCCGACTCTGGCTCTGAGTGGTGGTTGCTGGCCCTTTTTATAGCCCACCTGGAAGTGCTCCAGGTGCTTGATCACCTGTTTCTGATTGCACTTCCAGGCAGGGCTATAGAGTCGTCCAGGCTGGCTCAGGGACCCATGCAGCACCCCTTGGCGCCAATCCCAAATCCCAACAGGGCTTTGGAGAACTCCATTTCCCATGGGGTCCTGCAGGAAACTGAGGCATCATCTCCAGCCAGGGAGGCTGCCACCAAGCGTCCCAGGGGAGTTACTGAGAAGCCCATGGTTGCTCCCCCAGAGCATATGTAGAAGTAGCGTCCCGGCACGCCATAATGCAAGCTCTATGTAGGGCGCACTTGAACCGCAGTCTCCTTGTTGAGTGGCGTAGTGCTTCCACTATACCACCATATTATTATTATTATTATTACTAGGGGACTTCACCCCCTGCTTACTTCACTCACCAACCCCACCCAAAACATGCACTATGCACCAGCCACTTTACCTCTCTGCTGCTCGCGTTGTGAAGAGGGGGGCTAAACGCACCCCAAGGAGACGTGGCTGCTCCTCTGAAACCCCCTCTTAAACGGTGATGCATTGGGAAACAAATACAGATTTTTTTTTTTACCTCCACTTTGCTCGATCGGCTGCTGCCATGCCATGTGATGTACAACTCGCACGGCACTTCGAACATTTAAAAGCCTGTACAGCAGCTGTACTTTTGTCTCACTGCCTTGTCTCTCTTCTCCCCCAGACGTCCTCTGCTCCTGTTGGGGAGGTGCGCCGCTATGAAGAGGAAGATATCCATCCATCCATTATCCAAACCCGCTATATCCTAACTACAGGGTCACAGGGGTCTGCGTCAGCTCGAGAAAAGATATTCTATTCTTTTAATTGAGAGATGGAACTGTCGCTTCCGACTACACATGGAGCTCGACTCACTCCTGAAAGAGACTTATGTTTGCTTGAAGTGTTTCAATAACATTTCTGTCTCTAAAATCTCCTGTGTATCTGTGCAATTCTGTGACCCAGGCGTGACAGCGTTTGTGGATTTCACTTTCACCAAACAACAAATCTTTCAGTTCTCCCAGAAACGCCTCTTCATTGGGAAGAAACACTACTTTTCCCTGATGGCAACACAAATTAGGCAATCTATAAGTCTTAAACTTTAAATACAAACAATATATTCGATCTCTTTTCGCTGTTCCGTTATTTCACCGAGTAATAATTTCTGTTTGTTTTCGCTAATGCGATCTCTACTATCATTTTTTGGAGACTTTCGAATTTTCGTACTTCCATTATGTCTAACCTGCTCTGCATGTGTATCACACCAACATTCTTGAATTCTTTGCGACGTTCTACTTTGTCATCTACTCTTTATCTCGCAGGGACGTGAAAGAGTCTCTCTGAGAAAGTCTTTTATATATAATAGAAAGATTATTATTATTATTATTATTATTATTATTATTATTATTATTATTATTATTATTATTCTCACAGCAATTTAAAAGCTGCTGCTGTAGTGTCTGTGTCCCAACCAGAGTCCTATGGTCTAACCCAGCAGTTTGTGGAGAATGTGAACAGTTTCCATCAGTATAATCTTCTGCACTTCTGTGGTCTGCATGATGTTCTGGCTGCTCCTGATGATTCTTCTTGAGCCCTTTTTAGATGGTACCAAAATCCCTGAGCACCACAGGCACAAGTCTAGTCTTGGTGTACCCCTACACATCCTGCTGATCTCATTCTCCAGGTCTTCATATTTGCTCTGCTTTTCAGCTTCATTGAGCATGATGTTGTTATCATCAGGGACTGATTTGTTGGATCAGCAGGCATTGCTTCTCTTTCTTCTGATGAACAACCATATAAGGATGGTTACCTGAGTTAATATTATTAGAATTATTATAGTACAATAGTACTAGCACCATCTCATGGATCCAGAGTCCTCGACAGGTCACTTGCTGTGTGCTATCTGCACATTCTCTCCTTTGTCATCCTCAAGGACTTTTTCTGGGCAGTTTGGTTCCCTAACCCCTGACTTGCAAGTCAGCTGGTAACTCTGAATTGGTCAAATATGAATCAAGATGAGTGAGTGCACTTTGACAGAGTCAAGCATTTTGTCCCTTCCTTTCAATAATAGCTGCCTAAGCTACGACACCCAGAAAGTTGGCAAGTATTGGGCACAAGGTGGGAAAAGGCGAAATTCCATTACTAAGTGAACACACACACACACACACACACACATCATCATCAGGGGACAATTCAATCCACCTAACCTGCATGTATTTGGGACCCTGGAGGAAACCTAGGCAGGCATAGGAAAAACATGCAAACTCAACACAGGGAGCACCCGGGACTCGAAACACCATCTCCTTCTGACAAGGCAGCAGCACTACCAGTGTACCAGCATGCCACCTCCACCCTTCACATATCAAAGAAAAGAAATAAAGGTGACAGTGGATTCATTCCAGCTGTCTGTTATGTCATGCTTTTCAGCTGGGAGGGCCAGTATTGAATTATTTGGCATCTTTCCCAAAGTTGTATCTGCTTCCCCTACAGCATTTTCTTTCTTTTTTTTATTTTAAATATGCCTAACTTAATTTTTCCACAGGCGTAACTCTCCATTTGTCTTGTCTCCCACTCATCCAGACCACGATCTGTTTTACACCAGCTATGTTAAAGCCGGGCACTTGAAGAGGCTCTGTTTACTTGGTTCTGACAGGGTTAACTTTTGCCATTATGCACTGCTTTAACCTGTTCCATTTTGCTGACAGCAAGCCATGCTTCCTCTCTTAGCAGGGCCTTGACATGCCTTTCAGGTCTTCTAAGAGCCAAGATATGTTTTTGAACCGAAAAAGCTAATAAAATGCTTTACCTTTGTTTACTCTTATCTTGGAGCCTTTCATTAAGTTCTTTTTAAATTCTTGCCTATCAAAGGAATGCAGTGTGACACTATTTTCTTTCCTATCAGCCATCGCTCATCGAGTGACAGTCTTCTGTGTTATTTTGTACCTCTAGTTTGAAAATTGCCTTAGCAACCAGGCAAGAAAAGGTGCAGTCCATGGAAAAGGTCCTGAGTGCATTGCCGTAGGTGTGTCCTTGTGCTGAAATTGAGCTGTGAAGCCTTGTGAGGAAAAAGAACAGATTTTAAACACTGTATATATATATATATATATATTGTGGTCCCCGGCCGGGCTCAGGAGGACCGGAGGAGGGCTTGTCCTGGTTATGTAGGGGGCCTCGGGTAAAGGGCTTGGAAGCCCAGCCATGTAGGGACCCGTGGCCACCGCCAGGTGGCACCCCAATGTCTGCATATCTCTGAAGCCCAGCACTTCCGCCACACCAGGAAGTGCTGGGGGAAGACGACAGGGGACACCGGAAGCAGCCGGCACTTCCGCCACACTGGGGTGTGGCTATGACTGATTGCCGGGAAGCAGCTGGAGCCCATCCGGGTTCCCATATAATGGGCCGTCTCCCTCCAGTCAGCAGTGGATGTCGGGTGGAAGAGGACAGAGCTGGAGAGAGGACGGGAGGCAGCCAAAAGAAAGGCATAGAGACTGTGAGGCCTGGACAGTTGGGGGAACGATGCTGGAGGCACTGGGGGTGCACGTGAGCACAAATTGTAATAATTCTTGTAAATAAACGGTGTGTGGTGAAACTATGTTGTCCGTCTGCCTGTGTCCGGGTCCCAGTTCACAATATATACAGTATATATATATATATACTAATAAAAGGCAAAGCCCTCACTCATCACTAATCCTCCAACTTCCCGTGTAGGTAGAAGGCTGAAATTTGTCAGGCTCATTCCTTACAGCTTACTTACAAAAGTTAAGCAGGTTTCATTTAAAAATTCTACCGTAATGGTCATAACGGTTAACAACGTTCGCCATGTTGAACTTTCTTATTCATGGCCCCATCTTCATGAAATTTGGTAGGCGGCTTCCCTGAGCTAACCGAAACCAACGTACGTACTTATTTCGGTGATATGACGCCACTGTCAGCCGCCAAATTGAACTTTCCAACGTCACTAATTCTCCAACTTCCCGTGTAGGTAGAAGGCTGAAATGTGGCACTTATTTCGGTGGTATGATGCCACTGTCGGCCGCCATATTGAACTTTTCAACGGTCTTTGTTACTTATGGACCCATATTAAAGAAATTTGGCACGCGGGTTCCCAACGCTAACTGAATCCTACTTACGTACATAGCCTGCAGCTCGGTCACCATGTGAGACGGCGTTCACTAACTTGTGCTGCATATCCTTAAGTGGGAAAATCTTGAACAAGAAACACAAACATACGACTAAAAATAAAATGAGCGAATGTCATATAGATGGATATTTGCAAATTGCTCTTTTGAAAAGATTCCTGGAGATCTTTTATCACCACTGAGAGGCAGGACTTTGGTTTTATGTCTTATCCGAAGGATGGCACCATATTTACAGCACAGTGTCCCCATTAACACTCTGGGGCATCAGGATCCACATACAGACTACAGGGTAAGCACCCCCTGCTGGCCTCACCAACACCTCTTTCATCAGCAATCTAAGCTTTCCTGGTTATTCTCCTATCCAAACACTGGCCAGGCCAAAGCATGCTTAGCTTCAGCTTCATTTATAATAATAAATTATAATCAATTTATAATATAATGTATAATATAATTTATCATGCCTGGATAAACTGGTAAGGAAGGAAGGCAGGCTCTATTGTAGACACGGAGCTGGAGAGTTTGACATCCGTGGTAGAGCGATGGGCGCTGAGCAGGCTTCTGCAAATCATGGAGAATCCACTGCATCCACTGAACAGGATCATCTCCAGACAGAGGAGCAGCTTCAGAGACAGACTGCTGTCACCGTCCTGCTCCACTGACAGACTGAGGAGATCATTCCTCCGCCACACTATGCGACTCTTCAGTTCCACCCAGGGGAGGTAAACATTAACATTATACAAAGTTATTGTCTGTCTGTTATACCTGCATTTATATCACTCTTTTAATTTAATATTGTTTTTTATCAGTATGCTCCTGCTGCAATATGTGAATTTCCCCTTGGGATTAATAAAGTATCTATCTATCTATCTATCTATCTATCTATCTATCTATCTATCTATCTATCTATCTATCTATCTATCTATCTATCTATCTATCTATCTATCTATCTATCTATCTATGAACCACCAGGAATGGTGGGAGACTCTCTAGATTTATAGGGCAGAGGACAGTTCCTAGTGGTGATTGGCAGGTGACTCCACCTAATGGAAAGACCAACCACAAAATGCATGGGACATCATCAAGGCATATCTATCTATCTATCTATCTATCTATCTATCTATCTATCTATCTATCTATCTATCTATCTATCTATCTATCTATCTATCTATCTATCTATCTATCTATCTATCTATCTATCAATTACATTTATATAGTGCTTGTCTCACTACTCACTACTCTACGCTTTGCATAGATAGTAGGGAACCACTTCAATCACCACCGATGTGTAGCATCCACATGCAGCCATTATTACATCAGTACACTCACCACACATTAGCTATCAGGTGGTGAAGCTGGTGAGAGAGACAGATATTTAAAGACATGGATTATCAGGGGGCCAGAATGAATGAGGACATGATGGGCTATTTAGCTAGGATATCAGGATCAACCCTACTCTTTTAGAAAAGATGCCAAGAGCTTTTTTATGACCACAGAGAGTCTGGGCCTCCTGAAGAAAATAAAGAAACGAGAAGGTTCGGGCTACCACTGCATAAAGAAAGCCTCCAAGAAAATCAGTACAGTAACTCCTGGTATTTGGATGACCACCAATATTTGGCCTGTATAGGTTATTGGATGTTAAGACCAAACATCATAGTATAAAATAATATAATCAGGTTAATTGGAATCGATCAGCTGAGTCCTATTGTTCATAAGTCAGAGTCTGTATTTTTTTTATTTTAAATGCCAAATTTTGCATCCTTGGAGACTACCAGCCACCAGCTCTAATTTTTTCACATGTGAATAACAGCACTCAGCTACACAAGAACAAACTGAATTGAACTGTCAGTTCTAAATTTGTTCAATAGTCTGACTGGCTTGGATGGTTTCTGGTACCTGCAACCCAGACCTGAGTTTGATAATGGCAGGATGAACAAATACATTCAATTTTTAAACCTGGCAAGACATATCTCTGAATTATTTCACTAACAGGAATATCCTAAAGCAACAGCTAAAAACAGCCCCTCCAGTTACTCTTTTTTCATTGTTATTTGTTGCAGTGCAGTAAAACGGTTTATCTGAGCTGCATACACAAGAACGTTCTTCAACAATGGTGTAATGAGCCATGTCTTCAAACAGTCCAAATACATTAAAGTGAATGTTCAAGGCTGCCTTGCAAGACTCGCTAGCTGGAGTAAGAACGTTTATGTAGTGCCTGTCCATGAGAGTGACTCACACATATGGGAATTGTTCAGGCATGCATATGGCAGGTAAGTGATAGAATCATACTTGGCACCTAAAAACTGTACAAATATGTCTTATCTGAGATCTTGTGGAACTCAGGTTCCAAGTTAAAGACAAATAAAGAACTGTTTTCTAACGGCTGCATTTATTTTTGGAATTTGGAAACATTTGGAAGTGTGTGATTAATGTTTTTGAGTAGGAAGCATGAAGACCTACAACCCAGTCAAGTAAAGGTGGTTCATATAGACTGTGGACACCAGGGGCCTCTCCAGCTCCCCAAACACCCAACACAAACAGGCTCACACACAAGTATAAAGGCAAAACATCTTTTGTTGTGGGAAACTCTTCCCAAAGCATTTTCCACCACAGCCACAAGTACTAATATGCACAAGCACAATACATCACAACTCTTTTCTTCCTTCTCTCTGTGTCTATGGTCACTGTCTCCTCCACTACTCTTCACAAGCTTCGTCCACCTGCTACCTGACTCTGGCTCGTCCATGTGAGGCAGGCAGCTCCTTTTATCTCCCACTCTGGAGTATTTCTGGTTTTCCACACATGTGATGTGAAAGCACTTCTGGGTGAGGTTGGAGCCCCATATAGTAGGAGCATCTCCTGGTGGCATCCATGGAACCCAACAAGGCTAAACCAAAGAAATCCATGTCTCATAATGCCTTGTGGGAATCTGAGGAATCACTGCAACCCAGATTGGCTGTCATCTAGCGATCCAGGAGATATAATGCCCTGTGCACACTCTTTCTCTCCCGATCCTTCCATCCTAAGGACACCATCTGTCCCTCACAAGACCTAGCTGAGCATTTCCATTTTGGCTGCATATTCGTTTGTTTTTGGTATGAAAAAATGACCACCCTACAGTGAGAACATCACCCCGTGTAATACTCTTCAACTAAAATATCGATATAAGGATGTAAAAGCAAGGTCTGCATATGTGAGAGAGTTGCATTTCACAATCTCCTTGCTTGCTGGCATACATTTCTGTGTCGTTGTCGTTCTTGCATGCTATATGGTGAAGTATGTCTGGCATATTAATGAGCCATAGTATTAGCTGGCTGCTCAATGGCTCCATATTCAAGGTTACCTGTTGTCGTTCTTCATCACTGAAGCACCCCTTCTGTTTGGCTTGACCCTCAGGAGAAGTCACCACGGGAGATGTGCCAGGCTAGGGCTGCCTTTGACTACATAGAAGTGGGAATATGTTCTAATAAAGGGATCCTTTGCAGATCCAATCAAAAAGGAAATGTCTGACTACCAATAGTTTTGTCTTTTACTTTTAAATGAAATGTGCCTGAGGCCCACACACACCCACAGGCAAATACAGAAATCAAGAACAACACAAGGTAAATTGGGGCAGCCCCGTGCCTCACCCGCATCCTTTCAGACACTTTTCTCTCACAAAGTCTTGCTTTTTTGCGCCAGATAGGTGTCATCCTACTTCCTCCAAATACTTTATACTCATTTTAACTCGGTAGGTCCCTTTCCAGGCTGCCTCCAGGGTAATATGAAATGCCAGTAACCAGCTTGCTGGGCTGCCATTTGGAGGTCCCAGCTACATCTGATGAGCACCAGGGAATCTCCCTTCCATTAGTAACCAGACACCCAATTAAAAGGGAAACCACGCCATCTAGTGGCTGTTCTGGAACATTTTTAAATCTTTCCTTAGTCTAATACAAGGGTCAGTAAGTGCAGATACAATTTATCATATAAATGTCCAGAGTGGGAAAAGTAAAATACTGTCATGTGAAAAAGTAAGTACACCCCGTGGGAACTGTTGACATTTTCAACATATTGAACAAGCCATTAAGAAGGCTAACAGAATGTTAGGTTATATAGCACGATCTGTGGAGTACAAGTCCAAGGAGGTTATGCTCAACCTTTATAATGCACTGGTGAGGCCTTATCTTGAGTACTGTGTGCAGTTTTGGTCTCCAGGCTACAAAAAGGACATAGCAGCACTAGAAAAGGTCCAGAGAAGAGCGACTAGGCTGATTCCAGGTCTACAGGGGTTGAATTATGAGGAAAGATTAAAAGAGCTGAGCCTTTACAGTTTAAGCAAAAGAAGATTAAGAGGTGACATGATTGAAGTGTTTAAAATTATGAAGGGAATTAGTACAGTGGATCGAGACTTGTATTTTAAAATGAGCTCATCAAGAACACGGGGACACAGTTGGAAACTTGTTAAGGGTAAATTTCGCACAAACATTAGGAAGTTTTTCTTTACACAAAGAACGATCGACACTTGGAATAAGCTACCAAGTAGTGTGGTAGACAGTAAGACATTTGGGACTTTCAAAACTCGACTTGATGTTTTCTTGGAGGAGGCAAGTGGATAGGACTGGCGAGCTTTGTTGGGCTGAATGGCCTGTTCTCGTCTAGATTGTTCTAATTCTAATTCTACTTCATAAGAAGACATTAGATCTTCCCCCAAACAGCGCCTACAGATTAAGGTTTAAGTTTTAAGGTTTCTTTATTTAGTTATGTTTACACAAGAAAACATGAAATTTGCCTTCTCAGTTGCATCTAATAACAGACAGAATGAAATAAAACAGACAAATAGAAACAAGAAAGATTAAGGTAAGGCAGTTAGATAATACATTGTCACAATACCGAGTGTCACAATAACGAGACATACTCAAGATAAAGATTTGGGGCAGCCACCCGTATAATCTGGTATCCCAGCTGCACAGTCGTTCTTTTTGTTAGAATATACAGCACTGAATTGCATACAATCGAGTCCAAAACAAGACTGAGGGAAAAGGGGGAGAAGGCAGGCTTTTAAAGGGGAAGACAGGAAGTGAGGTCATATGGATCGGGCATGTGTTCATTGCTCATTGGATCAGACCCGGACGTGACATCAGGGGGGCCGGAGCTGGTAAGGTCTGTTTCCATTGGTTCGGTCCCGGAAGTGATGTCAAGAGGGCCAGGTGGAGGTGAAGTGAGAAAAAGAATCAGTGCACTCTGCCACATCCTGGCATGCCTCCGAACTGCCTTCATTTAAGCCCTTTAGCTGCCTCCCATGTGCATGTGTGTGACAACATATTTACACCAAAAAAAAAATGTTACACGATATATATCAGAACCTTAATCATTATCTCCGCTATTTCTTATTGAAAAGTCGTATGGCACTAGGAAGAAAGGAGTTCCTGGAGCGATTTGTTTTTAAGGCGACTATCCTTCCTGATTTACTGAACTTTAGTTCTACATGTAATGGATGACTGTCATCAGTTGAGATGATTTCCAGTTTCTTTAACGTTGCCCTCTGACACACACACACTAGTCAAATCATCTACATCAGCCCCAATAGCTTTAGCTGCACACTTCGTAATCTGCTGGAGCTTTTTTGAGTTTTGGTTTGTCAGACTATTAAACCAGGCAATGAAACTGAAAGTGATCACAGACTGGATCAGACTGCGATAGAAGGACAACATGAAGTCCTTGTCAACTTTAAATAGTTTGAGTTTATGGAGGAGAAACAAGCGCTGGTTGCATTTAGAGAATAATTTTTTTGTATTTGTATTCCAGTTAAGATTGTTATCGAGGTAAGTTCCTAAGTATTTATATTCAGTCACTATTTCCACCTCCTCTCCCAGAACTACAATAGGTGAACATACAGATTTCTGTTCTTAAAATCAAATATCATTTTTTTTGGTCTTTTTTACATTCAGAGTGAGAGAGTTTTTATTGCACTAGTTTACCATACAGTCCACTTGATTTAAATAGTGGCTTTCATTTTAATATTGCTTTCTTTTAAGTCTGTTAACTAAGCATACATATTGGACTGTTTAATGAAATGTTTTAATATTGTATCCAGTAAGGGGCAACATTGAGCCCCAAACCTCAGACCCAATTATACACAACACATTCACAGGTTCAAGTAACAGATTTTTTAATCCAGCAAGCACAAAAACAATAACACACAGCCCAAAAACCATACAAACTATGACTTTTTAATTCCCTCTGCTTCCATTTGAGTGTTGCCCACTGCCTCGTGACTCTGACTCTCCGAGCTATACTGGACCCAGAACAGCTTCTGGTGACCTGGCTTAACTTGTGAGGAGTACTTCCAGGTTGTTTGAGAACCACGGTAGTCTTCCCCCAACAGGGCCCTCTTGTGGCAGCCAGGGACCCTGACAGGGTTGTCCTTCCAGACTTCAGTTCCTAATAAACCCCTGCAGGTTTCCAAGCTGGGACGCCTCAAGTGGACAACTGCCACCTATTGTAATGGGGATGGAACTGCTCCTGACCTCCAGCTTCTACTTGTCCATACCAAGGCTTCTTACATTTTATCTCAAAGTCATGCCGTCAACCAACCGGGGCACTCACAATATTTTACACTAATGTACAGTGTCCTTGGGTATTGTGAAAGGCACTTTTAAATAAATTATTATTATTATTATTATTATTATTATTATTATTATTATTATTACTAGGGGGTTCTCCCCTGCTCACTTTGCTCGCCAGCCACTTTGCGTCTCTGCCGCTCGTATTGTGAAGAGGGGGGGCTGAACGCACCCCAAGGAGACACAGTTACTCCTCCAGCACCCCCTCTTAAAGAGTGATACAATGGGAAACAAATACAGTTTCTTTATTACCTCCTCTTTGCTCGATCAGCTGCTGACTTGCTGCTGTATCGCGTGATCTTCATCTCGCACGGCGCTTTAAACATATAAAAGCCTGTACAGCAGCTGTCCTACTCTTTGTCTTTTATTTCCAACCCCTGGTGTGGTTAAATCTTTTGGCATAAAGTCCCGTCTCACAAGAGATGAGTTCTTAGTATTTTTCAGTTTATAATTTAAAAATGGAATAAGAATCTGAACAACATCACATTAAAGTTTGATAATTCTGAAAAGAATGATACCAAACCTATATATGTAGGTTTTAAAATAAGCCCAATTTAAAACATGACAAAAAACGTGACATAAAAATGCCACCTTTGCAATCTAGGCTTAGGATTATATATATATATATATATATATATATATATATATATATATATATATGTATGTATATATATATATATATATATATATATATATATATATATATATATATATATATATATATATATAGCAGTAGGGGGCGCTATCGCTCCCTTGAACCCTCAGGTACCACGCCAAACACCAGGTAAAAGTGCTACAATAATTATTTTTATTATAATAATGTGCACTAAGTACCCTCCACTCCACACTACTCATAAATAAACACAATACTCCAATAATAAATCAATCCTCCACTTCCAGACGCGTTGCCCTCCTACCACCCAGCTCAGCTCAACGCTCTGGCGTTTCATTGTCCTTTTTATAGTCCACGACCCGGAAGTGCTCCTTGACCTGCAGTCCATGTGACTTCCTAGCACTTCTGTGTCAAATCAAAACTCTTCTTTCTTTGTCAGCCTGGAAGCACTTTATTCCTTCCGTCCTCGTGACCGGCAAGTACTTCCGGGCTGTAGGAAAAGCCAATGTCTCTGTGTCTCCCTGCAGCGTCCCCTGGCGGCCCCGACGTTATCCAGCAGGGCTGTGCACTACAACTCCAAAGCCCATGATGCCCTGCTGGAATTCGAGGCATCTCCACATTGCAGGGAGGGCTCCATCTGGCGGCTTGGGGGACTTGGCCGGGATAAACTGCCGGGCATAGTCCACAATATATATCGTAGATTATTATTATTATTATTATATTTATTATTATTAGAATGAGTGCACCATGTCAGTTTTAAGTTTCATTTGTTCAAGTACATCACCTTTCTCTGTTTCCTTGTCCAAGTATATCGGCAAAGTCAATGATTTCCATGGGGTGTCATTACTTTTTCACACGACTGCTTACTGAAGCACAGTTAAGGAGATCCTAGGATGTGTTCTTGCACTCAGGTACATGATGTGCCTGTGCCATTTGTGCCCAGCTCAGCATCCCCTAAAGTGCTATTCAGCCATCTGGGTGTGTGCGCAGGTCTCTACGCTCTGGGTGCCTGGTAAATATTACCACATGTGTGAACAGGTGTTACTGCTCAGGCCTCATCACTGATATCAGGCTTAAAGAGACACCTGAGAGAATGAGCGATGAGAGAGAGTTGGAGAGCTCCCATGCACCATTCTGTGTAGCTGAGCTCTGGCATCTCCTCTGGCTTCGGCACAAATCAATATTTGCGTAGCTAATGTGAGGGCCTCTCACCACAGGGGGCTGAAGATCAGAGCAAGGGAAACACCCTGCAAATATTTAAAACCTTTTTTGTTTTTAATTGGTTGATTGATAGTAGAAGAAAGCATTTGCTGCAGACAGCCAGGCCTTGTAACATTTTGAAATTTTCTCAAACCAGCAGAAACCATTAGTAACACGACTACAAATTGCAGTTAGGCTTCTTAGTGGATATTATTTTGTTTTTGTAACATTATCACTGGCACCTTGAACTTTTACACTTCTTTGAAATGTGCTATATAAAATAAATGTGAACTGACTGATTAGCAATGGGGAGGTGGTGATGGTCCGGGCAGGCTCCACTCTCTCTAGTTGTATTCAGGAGCCTCTTCAACCCAGATTCGTCGATAACATACCCAAGGATGAGCTGGGCAAATAAGGACATGCACAGTCAACAAGGGGTTGGTGCAAAGTGGTTCAAGTGTCCAAAGTGCAATGTATTCAATCTGCAATAAATAGTCAATAAATAATCCATTAACTCTTTCAGGGCTGAATATTTTTTTGCCAGCCACCAGATCTGTCTTTATGCAGAAGCAAGCTGCCAGAACTAAAGGGGGTTCCGGCGAGAGAGTGAAGCGAATGTGCAAAACAAAATACAGGTAAAATCCCATTATAACGAATATCTTTACAACAAAATTTTCATTACAACAAAGTATTTTTATGGTCCTGACAGCTTCCCCATATGACACGAGTCTATAGAAATCTTGTTACTACGAAGTACATTAGGCAGATATTTACATTACAACAAAGTGCACAAAAGACCTTGAAATGCCTGAATGAATCATCCACAGAGCAGCGAGTTCTGTGGCTGCAGCTCAGTTGTGCACAACAATCCCCAAACAGAAACATTGTAATTTTTTATGTTTCTTCGAACTTTCCTTGTACTGTTTTTTTTTTTTTTTGCCTTTTTTGTTTCCTGTGGTTTTCAGTGATACCTTTTCCTTATCGCTCGTCAACATTTGAAAAACATCCATTGGAATTTAACTCACTGTCGCCCTCCTATAGAAACGGCAGACACGGAAAAACGATAACAGTTCATATTAGAAAAAAAAAAAACCTTTCATTTTTTGCAGCTCTCGATTGCTGCAAAAAGAAAAAAGACGTTGCCAGTAAATTCGGAATTTTGCCATCGACACTGTCAACTTTCTTGAAAGACACAGCAAAAAAAGTAGAAAAAACTCTTGTTGCAAGCGTATGTGAACTGCTGCATTTGAAGATGTCGATAAAGCCGTTTTTATGTGGTTCAGTGATGCTCGTTCAAGAAACATTCTTGTTAATGCGGCACTCATTCAAGAAAATGTGAGGTTTGTAAATGCTCTTGGGACCTTCGTCAACGGGACAACACGCTGAAGAGCGTCCCGAAGTGCGATCTCCACGTCAACACCGTGTCAACACACCAAAGAGCGTCCCGAAGTGCGATCTCCACTTCAACACCGTGTCAACACACCAAAGAGCGTCCCGAAGTACGATCTCCGCGTCAACACCGTGTCAACACACCAAAGAGCGTCCCGAAGTGCGATCTCCGCGTCAACACCGTGTCAACACACCAAAGAGCGTCCCAAAGTGCGATCTCTGCATCTCTACAGGGCAATAGCAGGCTCACAGATATGCTGTGTCTCTCCGCAAAAGTAAACAGAAAAGATCTCGATGGGTGATACAAAGTTAGGAGCACGTAAATTGTAAATGCAGATACTTTAACAATAACAAAACACCGCTCGGGTTCAGATCAGGGGGGCCATTCCTCCCAATCACACCCTTCCAGGTCTCACTGTCATTGCCCACGTGAGAATTGAAGTCTCCCAGTAGAACGAGGGAGTCCCTAGAGTGGCACGTCTAAAAGAGACACGAAAGTGTTGGAGAGAAAAGAAGGCAAAAAAGAAAAATAATAATCTATGTGCAAATTCTGAAAATAAGGAAAGTAATAATCATCCCGGATCAAGTGGAATTGAAAACCTCGTAGGTCCAATCGGGGTTAGAAAGAAAAGATGTTGGCACCATACACATGCAGAGCAAGTTAAAGAATATGAAAGTAGTAAAATTCAAAAGTCTTAAAAAAAAAAAAGAAAGTAAAGATCACATTAGCACAAACAAATGGAAATTATTACTCGGTGAAATAACGGAACAGCGTAAAGAGATTGAATATATGCACATAGGTGATATGACAGAAGTATGTAGCTATTGTAAAGGTTTAAAGTTTAAGTCGGAGACTTGTAGATTGTCTAATTCATGTTGCCATCAGGGAAAAGTAGTATTTCTTCCCAATGAAGAGGCGTATCCGCGAGAATGAAAGGATTTGTTGTTTGGTGAAAGTGAAATCCACAAACACTGCAGGCAAAATATCCAAGTCTACAATAATCTTCTCGTGTCCGCATCATTCAATGCTCAAAATGTAGATTTACACAATAATGGACCTATGAGAATCTGTGCTCCTGCAACAATTAAAGCTACTACAAGTTTAATTTCAAAGAAATCACAATTCGGTCAGGTTTATATTTATGATCACGTGGGAAGCGATGCAACATAGAATCCAAAGAGTATGTAACAATTCCCATGAAAGTAACAATCTCTTTAAATTGTATATCCGGTTAACCAAACCCGGGGGTGGGCAAGCGAATCAAGCAGAGGATGGAGCCTCCTAGTAATTTTAATTGTGAAAATAAAGATTGAAGCAGTGGATCTGGAATAATGACAAGACAGAAAATTTACCCTGAACCACTCCAGACGTCTTGCACCCTTGACAACTGATGAAGCAATTTCTAGTTTTGTGGGAGGGAAATGGTTTGTGACAGGATAACATAGTAAGGGTCATGTGACTCTGTACACACGATAGCACAAGGTCTCCAACTGTACAGTAGTCCTAGAGCAGGAATGTCAAACTCTGGTTCTGGTGGGCTGCTGTGGCTTTAAGCTTTCATTCTAACCCTTTTCCTAATCAGTGACCAGTTTTCAATGCTAATTAAATTCTTTTCTCTTCACTTTACTAGCCCTGTTTTTAAAGATTCAGTTCTCTGAATTGATTCTTTTCATCATTAAATGACAGCCAAACAGAAATGAGATGTGAAACGAGCCAACAGATGACCAGCTAAACTGGGGCCTGAAACATCAACCAATTTCACTGCTGCTAGTTTTCTAAAAAAGAAGCTGATTCTTTCTGTTAATTAAACCCGTTATTTAATTCCATGGCTTGTTGCTGCTCTCACTCTGCCACAGCAGACATTTCCAAAACTGTTGCTTTTCTGTTTTTTGTTTTTTTTTTTCCTAAGAACGCCATCAAAATGTTTTGGTGACCTCAGCAGATCATCCTTACTGAGATCTTTACCTTTCTTTATTTTCAGATACTGTGTGATGGGCACAGGTGAGCTGCTCATTTGGCGACTTATTTTGTGTCACTTTACTGTTTGGCTGATAATTAAGGAAGAAGAGACAACTAAGAAAAAATAATTTGATTAGCAGCAAAAACTGATCACTAATTAAGAAAATGGTGTGAGAGATGGCCGGCAGTTTATCCCAGCCAGCACCCTCAGGCCGCTAGATGGAGTCCTCCCTGCAACATGGAGGTGCCCCGAATTCCTGCAGGGCATCATGGACAATGGAGTCCGGCTTCACAGCCCTGTTTGATACCATGGGGGCCACCAGGGAACGCTGCAGGGAGGCACAAGTGTTTCAATTACAGCCCGGAAGTACTCCCTAGTCACGGGGACGGAAGAAATGAAGTACTTCCGGGCGAAGATAAAGAAGAGTTTTCATCTGACCCGAAAGTGCTATGGAAACACATGGACTGAAGGACAGAAACACTTCCGGGTCAAGGACTATAAAAGGACTGTGGGAAACCCAGCAAGCCGAGCCGGAGTTGGGAGGGAGTGTGACAGTGCTGCTGGGTGGAGAGGAGGATTGATTATTGTGTATTATTGATTTATTGTGGATTATTGAATATTGTGGAGGTGGAGGTGCTTTGTGCACAATATAGAAGAAATTAAAATTACTTTTGATACTTTTACCTGGTGTCTGGACATGTTGTCTGCGGGTTTCATGGGGCAACAGCGACCCCTACTGTCACAATGGTTAGAATGAAAATCTGAAGCCACTGCAGCCCTCCAGGACCGGAGTTCAAAATCCCTTTCCTAGAGGGCTACAGTGGCTGCAGGTTTTCATTCTAACCCTCTTCTTAACTGATGACTACTTTTTGCAGCTAATTAATGACTCTTGCCTTAATTTCAATTGACTTGCTATTTAAGATTCAGACCCCTTAATTACTTCTTTTCTCCTTAATTAGCAGTGAAACAATAATGAGATAAAAAACAAGGCAGCAGGTGACCACCTAACCTGCATCCGTCATACAATATCTGAAAATAAAGAAAGGTGAAGATCTCAGTAATGTTGATTTGCTTTGATCCTGTGAAGGACAGCCGGGTCCCATGCCCGGCAGGGATGCCCCTGCTGCTTATGTTCTGGGGGAGCCACCATGGGTAGTCCAGTACCTCCCCCGGGACGCTTGGTGGCAGTCTCCATGGCTGACGGTGATTCCCCAACCACCCGCAAGGCTCCATGGGAGTCCTCCACAGCCTAGTTGGGGGCTCGGATAGCCGCTAGGAGGAGCAGCATGGACTCAGCAGCCTGGCTGGACGAATCTTCAGCCCCACCCAGAGGTGCAATTAGGACCAGGTGGTCAAGCACCTGGAACACTTCCGGGTGGGTTATAAAAAGGGCCAGCCACCACCACTCAAGGAGCCAGGGTCGGGAGGAGGAGGACTAAGCTTGAGGAGGAGTGGTGGTAGAGGAAGAAGGATTGTTGGTTGTGTTGATTGTGCTTTGGGACTGTGTTTGGGCTGCGTGGCACAGGGAAGATGTGTCCCACAGCTGAAGAAACAATAAAAGTCTTTGTGTTTTTATACTTGTCTCCTTGTCTATCTGTGTCAGGTCAGGCGCCTATATAGCGCCTTTGTTACAATCCATAGAACATTTTGATGGTGTTCTTACAAAAAAGGAAATGTCTGGTGTGGCAGAATGAGAGCATCAACAAGCCATGGGATTTAATAAATGGGTTTAATTAACAACAGGAATCAAAACTGGTTGGAGTTTGAGGCCTTGACTTTGCTGGTCATCCGTCATTTCACATCGCAATTCTGTTTCAGTGCCATTTAAGAGAAAATGAAACAATTGAGAGAAGTGAGTCTTACAAAACAAGTCAATGAAAATGAAGGTTAAAGAAATTAATTAGCATCAAAAAGTGGTCGCTAATTAAGAAAATGGTCAGAATGAAAAGCTACAGCCACAGTAGTGCTACAGGATGGGGGCTGCAGACCCCTGTGATAATAAACTGCTCAAAAAAGTTAAAGGAACACTTTGAAAACACATCAGATCTCAATGGGAGAAACAATCCTGCTGGATATCTCTACTGATATGGACTGATATGGTAATGTGCTAGAGTCGAAAGGATGTCACATCATTTGATGGAAATGAAAATGATCAACCTACAAGAGGGCTGAATTCAAAGACACCCCGAAAATCAAAGTGAAAAAATGATGCGGCTGACAGGCTCGTCCATTCTGTCGAAATTTCATTACAGAAACTCCAAATCATACTCGGTAGATTCTATGCCCCCACGTGCTTGTATGCATGCCTGACAACGTTGTGGGGGGTGGCATGCTCCTAATAAGACAACCGATCTCCTCCCATATCTGGACCAGGGCGTCACTGAACTTCTGGACAGTCTAAGGTGCAACCTGGCAGTCAACAAGGAGTTGGTGCAAAGTGGTTCAAATGTCGGAAGGACCGAAACATAATGTCCCACCCAGGGGTGTTCTATTGGATTGAGGTCAGGCGAGTGAGCGTGGGGGTCAGTCAATGGTATCAATTCCTTCATCCTCCAGGAAATGCCTACCTACTCTCGCCACATGAGGCTGGACATTGTCATGCACCAGGAGGAACCTAGGAGCCACTGCGACCAGCATAGGGTCTGACAATGGGTCCAAGGATTTCATCCCGATATCTAATGGCAGTCAAGGTGCCATTGTCTAACCTGTAGAGGTCTGTGCGTCCCTCCATGGATATGCCTCCCCAGATATACCATCACTGACCCAACACCAAACCGATGTTACAGGCAACATAACGTTCTCCGCGGCTTCTCCAGACCCATTCACATCTGTCACATGTGCTCAGGGTGAAGCTGCTCTCATCTGTGAAAAGCACAGGGCACCAGTGGTGGACCTGCTAATTCTGGTATTCTATGGCAAATGCCAATCGAGCTCCACTGTGCCGGGCAGTGAGCACAGAGCCCACTAGAGGACGTTGGGCCCTCAGGCTACCCTCATGAAGTCTGTTTCTGATTGTTTGGTCAGAGACATTTACACCAGTGGCCTGCTGCAGGTCATTTTGTAGGCTCTGGCAGTGCTCATCCTGTTCCTCCTTGCCCAAAGGAGCAGATACCGGTCAGTGCTGCTGATAGGTTAAGGACCTTCTCTGAGGGGTCTTGTCCAGCTCTCCTAGAGTAACTGCCTGTCTCCTGGAATCTCCTCCATGCCTTTGAGACTGTGCTGGGAGACACAGCAAACCTTCTGGCAATAGCACATATTGATGTGCCTGCCATCCTGGAGAAGTTGGACTACCTGTGCCAACTCTGTAGGTTCCAGGTATCACCTCATGCTACCAG
Organism: Polypterus senegalus; assembly: GCF_016835505.1. Taxonomy (NCBI): domain Eukaryota; kingdom Metazoa; phylum Chordata; class Cladistia; order Polypteriformes; family Polypteridae; genus Polypterus; species Polypterus senegalus. The sequence goes on along the minus strand of NC_053165.1, from coordinate 92,796,943 downwards.
TTATGACACTGACCACAGACAATTGCAAACTGAGTGAAAAAACAGATGAGGAGGGGAAAATGTCAGTGGCCTCCACCAGTTAAAACATGCATTCCTGTTTTGGGAGTCATCTCATTGTTGCCCCTCTAGTGCCTTTGTTATTAATTTCTTGAACACCAAAGCAGCTGAAACTGATTAACAAGACCCTCTGTAACTTCACTGACCAGATCAATAGCCCAGTAGTTTCATTGACATGACACTCATTAAAAAGTGTGCCTTTAATTTTTTTGAGCAGTACACTACCAGTGCTGCTACTAAAAGAAATGCAGTCAAGCGGGTGAAGGTGTCCTGTTTTCTAAGTAAAGAGTGTCCCCTAGTGGTGGTTGTGATGCTTCTTTATAATAATGAGAAGCGTCTCCTCAGAGGTGTATAAAACTATACAGGTACTTGTAATGATAATGGCGAAACCACCTTCAGGTGATTCCAAATGAATTCAGATGTCATAAAATTAGTTCAATGGAAATCATCTGTCTGGGATTTCCATTGTTTTTAGTCTAAATGTGCCTCATCGGGAAGGCCCAACTTGTGGTAAGTCAGTGTGGTGGGCTAACCAACAAAATGAAGACAAAAAAACACATCAAGCAACTTTGTGAAAAGCACAAGTTAGTGGATGGAGACAAGAAAATATCCAAGTTACTGAATATCCAATTCAATCAATCATGAAGAAGTGGAAAGTGTGTGGCAGAGCTGTAAATCTATCTAGAGCAGGCCATTCACAAAAACTGTGAGGTCACTCAAGAAGATAACAAGTGAAGTGGACCACCAAGAGACCCAAGAGAACTCTAAATAAAGTGACAAGCTGCATTCACTTAGACTGGTAAGATTCCAAACCCTAACGAGGACGTACCTTGACCTTTTGTTTCAATTTTTTTTCTGACTCTATTGAATGGGGGAAATCGGGTTTTCACCCCAATATTTTCCTGTGGGAACCTGCAGTGTCCTTATTGACCATACAATCTATCTATCTATCTATCTATCTATCTATCTATCTATCTATCTATCTATCTATTATATAGTGCCTTTCATATCTATCTATCTATCTATCTATCTATTATATAGTGCCTTTCATATCTATCTATCTATCTATCTATCTATCTATCTATCTATCTATCTATCTATCTATCCATTGTCACACACGTGCAAGTAGGAGACAGTTAAAGGACCCTGAGTAAATGTAATACTACACCAGACCAGGGGGTGGTAGAGTGTGCTGACTGTCTCTCTCAGTTTCTTGCAGACCATTCCCAGGAAATCTCGCCAGGTCCCGGTACCTCTGATGACATCACTTCCGGCTCTGGCACCTCTGATGACGCCACTTCCGGTTTCGGCATAGATGACATCATTTCTTTCATTCTAGCCCTTAAAACCACCATCTTAAATCCAAGTATTCAGTTCCATTTTGGACTCAGAGATGTTGCAAACTTTTTTTAGCCAGGATATAATATGCGGGTAGCTGCCTGAAACTTTTATAATGTCTGAAGTCTCATCCTTGTCACACTATCTATCTATCTATCTATCTATCTATCTATCTATCTATCTATCTATCTATGATGTGATGAATGTTGTGTTTAATTCTGTGTATATGTGCAGACAGAAAATTAACTGTGCAAGTGTATCCAAGCCTTTCCAACTGAGTGTCTCTGTCTTTGATCAAAGCCCTCTAGAGTTCAGTTTTTTATGACAGCTTAGCTCCTAACTTCCACTGTGTAATGACACCAAAAATCTTGTAAAAAGCTTTCTTACCTTCACTTTATTGCTTGGAAGGCTAATAAAGGCAAAAGCACAGCTGGTAGCTCCAGAGGTCATAAATAGGTGAAGATATTTTGGTTCTGAAATTGGGAGTAACGCATATTCTGATTTCTGCCAGTAATGGTGGAAAAACTTCAGAAATCTCCGTTTGTTTCTCTGTCTATCATATAGTGCCTTGCACATCTATCAATCTGTTTGTTATATACTGCCTACTCTATCTTTCTATTATAAAACTTCAGAAATTTCCCTTTGTCTCTTTCTTGATCCAAATCTATCTATCTATCTATCTATCTATCTATCTATCTATCTATCTATCTATCTATCTATCTATCTATCTATCTATCTATCTATCTATCGATCGTGTCTTGCACATCTATCAATCTGTTTATTATTTACTGCCTACTCTTTCTTTCTATTATATAGTGTTTTCCTATCTACCAATTACTACCTATTGCACTGTATCTGTAATACAGGGCATTTCCAGTCTATCTATCAAATGTTTCAAACAACTATAGAAACATTATGTATCATTTACTGGATGGGGTGCCTAATTCTTCTTAAAAAAGTAGACAATGCAGAAAAAAAGCAGAAATCTGTACAGATCTCTTAAACTATAAGACATATTAACCTCTAGCTTCCAGCTCCAAAGTTTGACCCAAAAAGTTCCTTTAAAAAGATGTTTTACCTTTGTCTTATTGCTTGAAAGCTTAAAAGACTCCAGTGCTCATAAACAAATAAAGGTATTTTGCTTTTGGGATCACAAGTGAAATATGGGGGTCAGCTACATTACCCCAGGCATGGCAGGAAGTACTCGTTAGACAGAGTTAAATGACAGAGTTTTAACTTACTAAATTGCTATTGCCAGAAGCCATTCAAGTTTAGGATTTCCATTCTCCTACCATTTATTTTCTAACCTGCTATATATATATATACAGTGGTGTGAAAAACTATTTGCCCCCTTCCTGATTTCTTATTCTTTTGCATGTTTGTTACACAAAATGTTTCTGATCATCAAACACATTTAACCAATAGTCAAATAGAACACAAGTAAACACAAAATGCAGTTTTTGAATGATGGTTTTTATTATTTAGGGAGAAAAAAAAATCCAAACCTACATGGCCCTGTGTGAAAAAGTAATTGCCCCCTTGCTAAAAAATAACCTAACTGTGGTGTATCACACCTGAGTTCAATTTCCGTAGCCACCCCCAGGCCTGATTACTGCCACACCTGTTTCAATCAAGAAATCACTTCAATAGGAGCTGCCTGACACAGAGAAGTAGACCAAAAGCACCTCAGAAGCTAGACATCATGCCAAGATCCAAAGAAATTCAGGAACAAATGAGAACAGAAGTAATTGAGATCTATCAGTCTGGTAAAGGTTATAAAGCCATTTCTAAAGCTTTGGGACTCCAGCGAACCACAGTGAGAGCCATTATCCACAAATGGAAAAAACATGGAACAGTGGTGAACCTTCCCAGGAGTGGCCGGCCGACCAAAATTACCCCAAGAGCGCAGAGACGACTCATCCGAGAGGTCACAAAAGACCCCAGGACAACGTCTAAAGAACTGCAGGCCTCACTTGCCTCAATTAAGGTCAGTGTTCACGACTCCACCATAAGAAAGAGACTGGGCAAAAATGGCCTGCATGGCAGATTTCCAAGACGCAAACCACTGTTAAGCAAAAGAACATTAGGGCTCGTCTCAATTTTGCTAAGAAACATCTCAATGATTGCCAGGACTTTTGGGAAAATACCTTGTGGACTGATGAGACAAAAGTTGAACTTTTGGAAGGCAAATGTCCCGTTACATCTGGCGTAAAAGGAACACAGCATTTCAGAAAAGAACATCATACCAACAGTAAAATATGGTGGTGGTAGTGTGATGGTCTGAGGTTGTTTTGCTGCTTCAGGACCTGGAAGGCTTGCTGTGATAGATGGAACCATGAATTCTACTGTCTACCAAAAAATCCTGAAGGAGACTGTCCGGCCATCTGTTCGTCAACTCAAGCTGAAGTGATCTTGGGTGCTGCAACAGGACAATGACCCAAAACACACCAGCAAATCCACCTCTGAATGGCTGAAGAAAAACAAAATGAAGACTTTGGAGTGGCCTAGTCAAAGTCCTGACCTGAATCCAATTGAGATGCTATGGCATGACCTTAAAAAGGCGGTTCATGCTAGAAAACCCTCAAATAAAGCTGAATTACAACAATTCTGCAAAGATGAGTGGGCCAAAATTCCTCCAGAGCTCTGTAAAAGACTCATTGCAAGTTATCGCAAACGCTTGATTGCAGTTATTGCTGCTAAGGGTGGCCCAACCAGTTATTAGGTTCAGGGGGCAATTACTTTTTCACACAGGGCCATGTAGGTTTGGATTTTTTTTTCTCCCTAAATAATAAAAACCATCATTTAAAATCTGCATTTTGTGTTTACTTGTGTTATATTTGACTAATGGTTAAATGTGTTTGATGATCAGAAACATTTTGTGTGACAAACATGCAAAAGAATAAGAAATCAGGAAGGGGGCAAATAGTTTTTCACACCACTGTATATAGTGGAGAGCAGCCTGGTCACAAACAGGCAAAAATCATTGTAAGTGACCACACATGCTTTATTTACAATATTTACAACAATAAAGTAAACTGCACACAACCCAGCGCCCCTGCACCAATCACCCTTTAGTCCAGGCCTTTTCCAATGCCTCTGTCTTCACCGCCTCCATTCCTCTCCTCCAGGCTTCTTCCTCTTCCACCCTAATCCAGCTGCCAAATGGAGGGTGGCGACCCCTTTTATGTTCACCTGGATGTGCTCCAGGTGCCTCCCGATGAACTTCCCTGGTAATCCTTCCGCCAGCATTTCCGGGTCTGGTGGAAATGCTGACGTCCAGAGCTCTTCCCGCATCTGAGCTCTCCCCAGCAGTGACCACAGGTCCCTATAGGTTTGAGCTTCCATGCTCTGTTCCCGTGGTCCCCATACCAGCTATAACAGCTGCCCTTTTGTGGTCTGGAGGATGGTACGCCACTATATATATATATATATACAGTAGAGGGTTGTTTCCTGCTCTCTTCGCTCGCCAACCCCCTACACGCTCATCATTTTCCGCATCTACCACTTGCGATGAATCGTGCTGTGCTTTTGGATAAACACGAATATCAACTCTATCTTTGATATCTCCGTCTTTCAAAACTATTATCGCTGACAATTCGTCACATGTTGGTTTATTAAATATGGAAGCATGATCTTTTGGATTCATATTGAAATCCAAGAAAACTTATTTGTTCATGTTTTCCAGATGAACTTTGTGTAAAGTGCAATACTTTTGGACATTTGGATTTGTTTCCATTATTGGCTGTAGAGTTTCTAATACATCCGATCATTTAACTCTTTTTATTTCTGTGTTGCATCACTTCTCCGTGATCATAAATATAAACCTAGTGGTTTCTTTGAAATTAAGCTTTTAGTAGCTTTAATTGTTGCGGGACCACAAATTCTCATAGCGTATGGTTCTGAATCGTGTAAATCTAAGTTTTGAGCACTGGAATCCCTACAGATTTTATTTTTTCTCCAGCCGTCTGGAGTTTTTTTTGTTTTTTCTGTCCCCCCTGGCCATTGAACCTTACTCTTATTCGATGTTAATTAATGTTTATTTATTTTGTTTTCTTATTGTGTCTTTTATTTTTCTATTCTTTAATATGTAAAGCACTTTGAGCTACTGTTTGTAAGAAAATGTGCTATATAAATAAATGTTGTTGTTGTTGTTGAATGATGCAAATGCAAACAGATTATTGTAGATTCAGATATTTTGCCTGTACTGTTTGTAGGTTTCACTTTCACCAAACAACAAATCTTTTAATTCTCGTGGATACGCCTCTTCATTGGAAAGAAACACTACTTTTCCCTGATGGCAACAAGAATTAAACGATCTACAAGTCTCCAAAGTAAAATTTAAAGCTGAACAATATCTATATACTTCTGTCATATTACCTACAGTATGTCCATATATTCAATCCATTTTCGCTGTTCTGTTATTTCACTGACTAATAATTTTCATTTGTTAGTGATAATGCGATCTTTATTATCATTTTTTTGAGACTTTCGAATTATATATATATATAGTGGACCACCAGGGGGCGTGGGGCTCCCCCAACCCCAACACAGACAGGCAGAGACATAAAACTTGCCTGACAACACATCTTTACTTAAGTGGGGAAGCGCTTTTCTGTTGCTCCCCACTACACAGCACAGTACAGAGCACTGAAAATACAAACAGGCACAGTCCTTCCTTCTTCCTCTCTCTTTCTCTCTGTCTCTGTCTCCGCTCCTACTCCCACATGATTTGTCCACCTCCTCTCAACTCTAGCTCCTCAGCTGGGGTGAGGTAGCTCCTTTTACAGGGCACTCGAAAGTGCTCCAGGTGTTCCTTGGCCTTCTTCCGGCAGCATTTCTGGGTGTGGTGGAAGTGGTGCCACAAAAGGCTCAGCCAATCCTGCAGCACCCCCTGGTGGCATCCACGGAACCCAATAGGGGTCCTCCTAACTACAACACCCAGCCAGTGTTCCAGCTGCATAATGGCCCTGGCCATCCATCACAATATTTATATACTGTACATATGTTATAGAGTGTCCGCCAAATAATACAAAGGGTACACGACATGTGCTTCGCTCTAATTGGGGATCATCAGGTGTACGCACCTTTTCTTCCTTTCGCGGGGATCAAACCTTGGACATCAGCACCTGAGACAGAGACTCAGACATGGAGCCACAGTATACAGTATATATATTGTGCCTTCAGAAAGTATTCAGAACCTTTCACTTTTTGTTATGTTGCAGCCTTATGTTGAACTCTTTTGAATTATTTTTCCCTCATGAAGCAGCACTTCATGTCTTAATGCTTTGATAAATTTTTTTCACCAGGACAGTGGAGATGCGATGGATGCTAGAATGGGACCTAGCCATGCCAACATCTTTGTCGTCTGGGTAGAACAGCCTTTCTTCTCTTCCTACCCAGGCTTTGTACTGGACATGTCCAAAAGATATACTGATTGTGTTGGGGTTACATCTTGCTCCAGAAACCAGCTGCAGGAAATCTTTAATGATTGTTTCCATCCATCTCTCAGGTATATACTCACCTAAAGGATTATTAGGAACACCATACTAATACGGTGTTTGACCCCCTTTCGCCTTCAGAACTGCCTTAATTCTACGTGGCATTGATTCAACAAGGTGCTGAAAGCATTCTTTAGAAATGTTGGCCCATATTGATAGGACAGAATCTTGCAGTTGATGGAGATTTGTGGGATGCACATCCAGGGCACGAAGCTCCCGTTCCACCACATCCCAAAGATGCTCTATTGGGTTGAGATCTGGTGACTGTGGGGGCCATTTTAGTACAGTGAACTCATTGTCATGTTCAAGAAACCAATTTGAAATGATTCGAGCTTTGTGACATGGTGCATTATCCTGCTGGAAGTAGTCATCAGAGGATGGGTACATGGTGGTCATGAAGGGATGGACATGGTCAGAAACAATGCTCAGGTAGCCCGTGGCATTTAAACGATGCCCAATTGGCACTAAGGGGCCTAAAGTGTGCCAAGAAAACATCCCCACACCATTACACCACCACCACCAGCCTGCACAGTGGTAACAAGGCATGATGGATCCATGTTCTCATTCTGTTTACGCCAAATTCTGACTCTACCATTTGAATGTCTCAACAGAAATCGAGACTCATCAGACCAGGCAACATTTTTCCAGTCTTCAACTGTCCAATTTTGGTTAGCTTGTGCAAATTGTAGCCTCTTTTTCCTATTTGTAGTGGAGATGAGTGGTACCCGGTGGGGTCTTCTGCTGTTGTAGCCCATCCTCCTCAAGGTTGTGCGTGTTGTGGCTTCACAAATGCTTTGCTGCATACCTCGGTTGTAACGAGTGGTCATTTCAGTCAAAGTTGCTCTTCTATCAGCTTGAATCAGTCGGCCCATTCTCCTCTGACCTCTAGCATCAACAAGGCATTTTCGCCCACAGGACTGCCGCATACTGGATGTTTTTCCCTTTTCACACCATTCTTTGTAAACCCTAGAAATGGTTGTGCGTGAAAATCCCAGTAACTGAGCAGATTGTGAAATACTCAGACCGGCCCGTCTGGCACCAACAACCATGCCCCGCTCAAAATTGCTTAAATCACCTTTCTTTCCCATTCTGACATTCAGTTTGGAGTTCAGGAGATTGTCTTGACCAGGACCACACCCCTAAACGCATTGAAGCAACTGCCATGCGATTGGTTGATTAGATAATTACATTAATGAGAAATTGAACAGGTGTTCCTAATAATCCTTTAGGTGAGTGTACATTTAAATGACCTGACATGGCAGATTTAAAACAAGTCATGACATTAAATAAGATCTGTTATTGGCAAGGATTGGTTTTTAATTAAGCTACTGGGTCGGAACAAAAACCTGCATCCATTGCAGTCCTCCGGGACAGTTCTTATTCACCACTTTTCTAATACGAGGAGCGTTTAAATACAGTGCACCTGGAAAGTATTCACAGCACTTCACGTTTTCCACATTTTATGTTACAGCCTTATTTCAAAATGGATTAAATTCATTTTTTTCCTCAGAATTCTACACACAACACCCCATAATGACAATGCGAAAAAAGTTCACTTTAGGTTTTTGCAAATTTATTAAAAATAAAAAAAATGAGAAATCCCATGTACATAAGTATTCACAGCCTTTGCTCATTACTTTGTCGATGCACCTTTGGCAGCAATTACAGCCTCAAGTCTTTTTGAATATGATGCCACACGCTTGGCACACCTATCCTTGGCCAGTTTCGCCCATTCCTCTTTGCAGCACCTCTCAAGCGCCATCAGGTTGGATGAGAAGCGTCGGTGCACAGCCAATTTAAGATCTCTCCAGAGATGTTCAATCAGATTCAAGTCAGGGCTCTGGCTGGGCCACTCAAGGACATTCACAGAGTTGTCCTGAAGCCACTCCTTTGATATCTTGGCTGTGTGCTTAGGGTCGTTGTCCTACTGAAAGATGAACCGTCACCCCAGTCGGAGGTCAAGAGCGCTCTGGAACAGGTTTTCATCCAGGATGTCTCTGTACATTGCTGCAGTCATCTTTCCCTTTATCCTGACTAGTCTCCCAGTTCCTGCCGCTGAAAAACATCCCCACAGCATGATGCTGCCACCACCATGCTTCACTGTAGGGATGGTATTGGCCTGGTGATGAGCAGTGCCTGGTTTCCACTGAACGTGACGCCTGGCATTCACACCAAAGAGTTCAATCTTTGTCTCATCAGACCAGAGAATTTTGTTTCTCATGGTCTGAGAGTCCTTCAGGTGCCTTTTGGCAAACTCCAGGCGGGCTGCCATGTGCCGTTTACTAAGGAGTGGCTTCTGTCTGGCCACTCTACCATACAGGCCTGATTGGTGGATTGCTGCAGAGATGGTTGTCCTTCTGGAAGGTTCTTCTCTCTCCACAGAGGACCTCCCCGACTAAGGCCCTACTCCTCCGACCGCTCAGTTTAGATGGCCGGCCAGCTCTAGGATGAGTCCTGGTGGTTTCGAACTTCTTCCACTTACGGATGATGGAGGCCACTGTGCTAACTGGGACCTTCAAAGCAGCAGAAATTTTTCTGCAACCTTCCCCAGATTTGTGCCTCGAGACAATCCTGTCTCGGAGGTCTACAGACAATTCCTTTGACTTCATGCTTGGTTTGTGCTCTGACATGAACTGTCAATTGTGGGACCTTCTATAGACAGGTGTGTGCCTTTCCAAATCATGTCCAATCACCTGAATTTACCACAGGTGGACTCCAATGAAGCTGCAGAAACATCTCAGGGATGATCAGGGGAAACAGGATGCACCTGAGCTCAATTTGGAGCTTCACGGCAAAGGCTGTGAATACTTATGTACATGTGCTTTCTCATTTTTTTTATCTTTAATAAATTTGCAAAAACCTCAAGAAAACCTTTTTCACGTTGCCATTATGGGGTGTTGTGTGTAGAATTCTGAGGAATAAAATTAATGTAATCTATTTTGGAATAAGACTGTAACATAACAAAATGTGGAAAAAGTGATGCGCTGTGAATACTTTCCGGATGCACTGGATAAACAGGAATTTAGGAGCTATGTTTTATTTATAGAATACAATAAAATGACTTACAAACTATTTCTTATATAGTCTCCTGCCACTGCAATACACCTGTTCCAGTGCTCAGGAAGCTTCTTGATCCCCAAAGAGTAGAAAGAAGTCTTTTGACTGCATGTTAAACCATTCTTGCACAGCGTCAATAACCTCCTCACTCGGCTTGAATTTCTTCCCTCCTAAAAATTTCTTAAGTGGGCCGAAGAGATGATAGTCCCTCTCTGAATGACTTGCACCAATCATACACTCTAGACTGAGAGAGAGACACTCGTCACCAAACTGATTTTTAAGTCTCGAATAAATCTGAGATGGAATGCCAAAACAAATTGAATTATAATGGGCTGTGCAACACTACTCTGTACCTCCTGCTCCGACATATTGATTATAACTGACAGAAAGGGGAGAAAGAGCAGCTAGCACTACTAACGTCATGTTCATATATGCGTGCGTTGGTCCAATGAGTCAGGTCCACCTTGTACTATTTATAAGAACAGAGCGTGACAATTCCTGTTTATAATTGAACACGCCTCGTATGTTGTGTATTTTTACATTGTTATTTGGAATTTTATTGTCATCAGAAATATAGCAAGTGCACAGCAGGGGGCACCAGATAGCTGAGAGAGTTTAATTGGTAAGTTTTCTTGCTGCAGGCACAAAGGGTGGAAAAAGGGGGGCAGGTTCTGTTTATGAGAAATGTACTGTAAAAGAATTGGCCTCAAGTTAAAGAGTAGAGGAAGAATTATAAGAAACAACATTATAGAGTTTAAGGGGCCTGTATATGGGGTTTGGTGGGTAAGACGGTAAAGCAGGAGAATGTGGGCTTAGTCCTTAGAGTGCCTCTGAAAAGGCAGCTAACTTAGCAGTCTTCCGACATAAGGAACTGTATTAAAACATGCTAAAAAAATAAAATAATACGCTTTAGTATGAAACTATTCGCTGTGGGTTGACACTTTACTGTAAAACAAGGTTGTCAAAACCGAGAACAGGTTTTCATTCCAACCATTTTCTTAATTAGTGCCAATTTTTACTGCTCATCAACTTCTTCACCCTTTTTTTTAATTGATTTGCTTTTTAAGACTCAGACCCTGTAATTGCTACACTTTTCCTTAATCAGCAATCAAACAAAAATGATATAGGTGAGCCAACAGATGACCAGCTAACCCGTGTCCAGCATACAAAAACTCAGTAAGTTCTTAGTAATGTTTATCTTCTCAGGTCCACAAAACATTTTGATGTTGAGAAAAAGAAAATCAAATATCAGCTGTGGCAGAATAAGAGCACCAACAAGCCATGGAAATAAATAATTAGGTTTAATTAACAATAAGAATGGGCCTCTAACTATGAAATGGATTTGAGCAAAACTGGCAGTTGGTTGAGGCCCTGACTTACTGTGCCCTCCATAATATCTGGGACAAGCCCCCAAAACAAGCAGTAGCTGAAGATGGCTGCATTAGAGGAATGGCAGTGCATCAGCAGAGAAGTCCCTCAGCACCTGGCGATGCCTAAGAATGGCAGACTTCAAGAAGTCATTGCATGCTGAGATATACGACAAAGTATTAAACATGTCGGCTTTAATAAACCTGCCATTGCTGTGTCCAAACATTATGGTGCCCAGAAACAGAGGGGACCACGGTGTAACCAAAAACGTATGCCGGTCCCCTTAAAAAAAGTTTACATTCTGTGTGGAGTGCTTTTCATATACAAATTGGTTCTTTGGGCTTTGGAAAGATTCCTGATATGTGGAGAAAAATAAAAACGTCTTTAATGTCTAGTAGGCTACCTAGCAGGAGACTGACAGAACAAGAAAATGGGAACTAAGCCTTGATTTTGTGTGCAGTAAGAGCCTTCTTAAAATCAGGAACTTATTGACATTTTACATATCTGCTATTAGCTATTCATTGATACTTATAATAAATGAACAGTTCTTTCTAGAACCTTAATGTGGATGGTTCTTTTAGGAAGCAAATAAGGTTTCTCTAGGACATGGCTTTGATATCTATCTATCTACTATACTAAAATTAATATCTATCTATCTATCTATCTATCTATCTATCTATCTATCTATCTATCTATATGTTATCCTGCCTACTATACTAGAATTAATGTCTATCTATCTATCTATCTATCTCACCTTTATTTTTCTTTAATCTCTCCTGTCTACTATACTACAATTAATGTCTATCTATCTATTTTATGGTGCCTTTCCTATCTAACTGTCTTGCCTACTATACTACAATTAATGTCTGTCTATCTATCTATCTATACTACAATTAATGTCTGCCAACCTATCTATCTATCTATCTCACCTTTATTTTTCTTTAATCTATCCTGTCTACTATACTAAAATTAATGTCTATCTATCTATCTTGCCTACTATACTACAAGTAATGTCTGTCTATGTACTGTACCTATCTATCTATAGTGCCTTGCACATCTATCAGTCTGTTTATTATTTACTGCCTACTCTTTCTTTCTATTATATAGTGCTTTCCTATCTACCAATTACTACCTATTGCACTGTATCTGTAATACAGGGCATTTCCAGTCTATCTATCAAATGTTTCAAACAACTATAGAAACATTATGTATCATTTAATGGATGGGGTGCCTAATTCTCCTTAAAAAAGTTGACAATGCAAATTGACAAAAGCAGAAATCTGTCCAGATCTCTTAAACTATAAGACATATTAACCTCTAGCTTCCAGCTCCAAAGTTTGACCCAAAAAGTGCCTTTAAAAAGATGTTTTATCTTTGTCTCATTGCTTGAAAGCTATCTATCTATTGCACCTTTATTTTTCTTTATTCTGTTTTTTTTCCAAAATTACAGATATCATGAAGAGGGGCACATTTGAACCACCCTTTAAAAATCCACCGAATGTCTCATAACGTACACATGTTCCCTTCCAGGATGTGCTATCTTGTTTTCATGTGACAATAAATCATGTCAAAAGCAGAGCTCCATTCAGCCCTTACTCGCCTCAAGGCATTGCTCTATGAATGCACCCTTGTCTGCTGGACGCTTTCAAAAGCAACTTGAGTGCTGAGTATAAATATGAGTACTTCAATAAAAGCTTCTTTTGTACTTAATAGAGTATTAGAACACACATTATTTAATTTATAATCTAATTATCTGTGTTGAGTTCCTCCTTGTTAATTCGCTTCCTTTGCACTTCCGTCTTCAGCTGAATAAATCACATTCTCGCATTCTGTATTTGAAAAATCCACATTTGATTCCAGATGAAGATAAGTATTCGAACAATAAGCGGTAACGTGCTGGAGTGTTGTGTGCCGAATGATGTCTACATCTCAGGACCTGCTGTGACACACTCACAAAGGACCAAACTATTATTGCCAAGTAACCTTATACATGTCTTTGGGGAATTTGAGAAGAAAGGCTAGGGAGAATGATCTTGTTAGGAATATAAATAGCAAGCTGACGAAGTTTGCAAATGATGCCAAATGAGAGGAATCAGCCAAATGATAATAGAGGACCCTTTACAGCATGCAGGCTTGGAAAGATTTATGCTATATGAAATTTAACATAAGGAAAAATGTAAAGTATTACATGTAGGAATATAAAACAGATTTGAATACACAATGGGAGGTTCAAAGCTGGAAAGTACATCTTAGGAAAAGGTCCAAGGAGTGTTAGTGGATTCATCCCTGTCCATGTCCAGACAGTGCAGAGATGCGATCAAGGAGGCTAATGGGATGTTAGGTTATACAGCTCAGTGTGCAGAGTGAAGTCTGTGATTCATAGACATCACCAGGTGCTGAGGGTCTTCTCCGGTGATGCTCTGCCAAGCCTCTAATGCAGCCATCTTCATCTCTTGCTTGTTTTGGGGGGTTTGTCCCCTTAAGTTTTCTTTTCAGCAGATAGAAAGCCTGCTCAATTGGATTTAAATCGGGTGACTCTCTTGGCCATTCAAGTATTTTCCATTGTTTTAGCTCAGACAAACCCCTGTTGCCTCAGTAGTATGTCTGGATCATTATCTTGTTGTAGGATGGAGTGCCGTCTAATGAGTTTGGAGGATTTACAGTACTGGAAATTGAGCTGATCAGATGTTTCTACACAACTCAGAATTCATTGTGCCACTGCCGTCAGCAGTAAAATCATCAATGGAGAGAAGAGGACCTGTGGCAGCCATACTTGCCCAAGACATAACACCCCCACCACCGCCATGTTTAAAAAATGAGGTGCTTTGGATCTTGGGCAGTTCCTTCTCATCTCCACACTCTGCTCTTGCCATCAATCTGATGCAGGTTCATCTTTGTTTCGATAGTCCACAAGACTTTTTCCCAGAATTCCACAGGTTCTTTGCCGTCCTTTTTCACAAACTGTAATCTGGCCATCCTGTTTTTGTGGCTAACTGATTGTCTGCATCTAGCAGTGTGGCCTCTGTGTTTCTGTCCCCAAAGTTTTCTTGAGGAGCCATTCCAGCTGAAGACTTCAAGTAGGAACTCAGAACTTCTGATGTACCAACTCACCATAAGAGTGCGTCTTTTTGTCTTATCGTGTACTCTTAAAAATACAAATGCCAGAGTGGTTCTTCAGAGAGACGCCACAGAGGAACAATTATCCATCCATCCATCCATTATCCAACCCGCTATATCCTAACTACAGGATCACGGGGGTCTGCTGGAGCCAAACCCAGCCAACACAGGGGGCAAGGCAGGAAACAAACCCCAGCAGGGCGCCAGCCCACCGCAGGGCAAGTGGAACAATTATTGGTTCCCAAAAAGCCCATTCCACATGAAGGTTCCAGAAAGAATGGTTTTATTTATTTAGATTTGTAACAAGCTCCATGAAGTAAATAGCCATGACTAGATTGTAATGGTTTTTGTGAAATTGTTTTTAAGAGGCCTCTTGCTGCACACCATAACACAGACAAAATCCAGGTTTTCTTAATCTGTTAGTGTCCTGCAGGTTACCCTACATTAACAATTTTATTTTTTTCTAAATATAAGGAAGTTTTTTCAAAGCACACAAAGCCGGCTTCATATGCAGAGAACCCTTCCCAGGATGAAAAGGTGCTTTGTGTCAAGCAATTGCTCTGTGAGGAACCACACAACTCGGCAAAGAACCATAAAATGCTATTAAAGAACAAGCATTTTTAATAATGTGGGGTGTGTTTAGCCATGTTTTATTTCCAAAACACAGTTTTATCCCCATTTGTTCATCAATAATGGTTAGTGCTTAATCTAATGCATTCCATATTATTTATCTGTTAATTTTCCAAACCTGCTCGATTCCGATGTAGGCTGGGGGCCGGAGACTACCAGGCAGAGTTGAATCGTCCTTATTAGATAAACTGTAATATAAATAAACAGTCATGAAACATGAGGAATGGCCTAATAAAGTGTTTTACTAGGCACTGCACAATAAAACGTAACATTCCCACTAAGTAATAAATCGCCCACTCTCAAGGGATTGCAGCTCAAAAAGGAAAAAAAAAATCAAATTAACAAATATACGGTTTGTTCTGCAGATGCCTCTTTATGAACTCTTTATGAGTAATAAAAGTGTTAAGGTAAACCTAGCATTAAAAAGCCCAGCATTCACAAGCTGGAAATTCTTTTCTCTGTTTGTTTAAACTCAGCATACATTGTTAATACTACTCTGAAAAATAATCTCCTCTATTTCTGATAAAAGCCTAAAATGACAAAGGTGGCTGAGTGGCTGTCAGGCCGAACTGGCTCTCTGAAAGCTGACCTAAGCACCTCGAGTCTTCCTGATCCACAAAGAGATGTCTTCCTCATTACTAACTCATCTGGCTGCTTTACTTTGGAGCCCTACGACCTTACCTGTCCACTTGCCATCTTTCATTATGATCATGTCGCCATCCATTAAGAAAATGAAATACATACAAAGTAATACTGTGATACGATGGGTGTGGAATTAACTAATTATTATGCCCAGAAGAAGGTCCTTTTCAAATGAATGAAAGTAAAATACAATTATTTATTACGGTCGGTTATAACCTGATGATGGCCATGGGGAAACACTTGCAGCAAACATCAATAGTGTGAAAACAATTTAAAGAAAAAAACATCAATCAAATTATATACTAGTGACCATACTACATACGGTGATATCAAAATAAAGCAAAATGCATATGGGAAACATAAAAAAAAATATGTTAAACAACTGATTCCCCTAAAAACACCTGGGGCCTCATGTATAACGCCGTGCGTAGAACTCGCACTATAACATGGCGTAAGCACAAAAGCCGAAATGTGCTTACGCACAGAAAAATCCAGATGCAGGAATCTGTGCGTACTCCAACTTCCATGTTCTTCCGCTACATAAATCCCGATCAGCGTGAAAACTAACGCTCGTGCACGCGCATTATGTAACGCCCCAAATCCTCCAATAATTACGCCTATTTGAATATGCAAATCAATATAAATCGCCCTTAAGCGCAGCCTTCTGTGAAGACAATGGGAAAAGCACGGGGAAAATATAAGAATTTCAGCGAATACCAAGTGGAGGCAAAGGAAAAACATACTATTTGTTCAAATAAACCGTGGTATAATCAACAAAAGGAAGTTGATCGAGTGACATAGCGTGTTGGAGAAACTTGAAAGCTCACATTCACAAAATCGCACAGTGCGGAAATAAAAAGAAGTCACATATCAAAGTCGCCGTGAAAAGCCGAGTTGTAGCCCACTGTCTGAGTGTCATATGAAAGCTTATTAGGGTACAGAGAAAAAAGGCACACGGTGGGGAAAAAGCACGAAATGTCAACTTCAATCTCGACATTTCCACTTTAATCACGTAGTTTATTTTGTCATTTAGTAGAACATCATAAACTTCATCTTAAAATCGTTTAATTAACCAGTTTCTCAAATCACATCGTAATTAAAGTAGCACGTTAAATGCTTTGTTTTGTATTTGATCTTCTACTCGTATGTGATCTATGTGTGTGAATCACTACTTGCTTCTTAAACTGGCTCTCTTCCTCCAACTGGACACAGAGTCCATTACATTTGTGATATTACAGCTCTCTGAATAACTAAAATACTGAGATGTATACGTGATGTCATTTTCATGATGATAGGAGTTAAAGCACGTTATTAAACATGGTTTCATGAGCCTCGTGCTCATGACAAGCATTTATCTTTTGTCGAAATTTGTCGCTGCGTTTTTAGCTGTGTTGTTATTTTCTCTTTCTGTTTTATATTCAATATATATTGGCGTGCGCCCAAGAGTCCTTGCTTTTCTTTCCCCAAGTAACCGATCGCCACACAATCAGCTCTGTAATAGACGTTAAGCCATCTGTAAGCTTAGCGCAGATTCTTCAAAACGTTTAAAGAACATTGAAATATCTTCGTAGTACATGTTTAATTATTCTATCCTTCACGACACTCCCAGTGAAGAATATAGATTATTTAAATGAAGTTAAAGTTTTATGTGTATAATTTAACAAACATATTTTGCTGCATTTCACCTTAAAAATGATATCGTCATCATATGTAAATCGCGCTTTATAAAGTGGCTCAGGTTGTGTAATATTATAACTGTAGTGCAAGTTTACAGTGGGGTGATTGTACTTATAAGTACAAACAGTTCTACAAGGAGCAATTGATTGAGTGCATTTAAAGTTCTTGGGATTAAACTGTTTCTGAACCGCGAGGTCCGTACAGGAAAGGCTTTAAAACGTTTTGCCGTGGCAGAGACAGCGTGTGCTTAATGCCGTATACCGATAATTCTCTTTCCGATCAGCTGCTGCTGTGATTCACACTCAGATACTGTGATATAAATACTTCGAGTGATGCAGTTAGAGTAATATGGAAAAAGATGATCCGCTGTGGCAACTCCTAACGGGAGGAGCTGAAAGAAGACGAAGAAGAAGAAGAAGAAGAAGAAGAAAAGAAGAAGGAGAAGTGAGAACAGTTATGGTATTTGGAATACTATGGCTGTTCCCTGGACCATTATATTGTTACGAGTTAATTACAATCAGATGCATTACACTAATAAACAATATGCGGTTAGTTTCTGTGTATTTATAAAAATAATTATTTATGAAAATAATGAGTATTCACACAAGAACAGTACCATTGCTTTGACGCTGGGTGCCGCCAGTTTGCAAAACCGAGCTGAGAACTTGGCGTACGACAAGGCATGAGGTACCGTGGAAAAGTGCGTGGCTTTACGCCAAGTGTAGGTTTTATATATCGCGATTTGAACGTGGAAAAGTTCTTTCGCAACATTTCTGTGCGTACGCACCGTTTATACATGAGGCCCCTGATATTGAGGTCAGCATCTTCTTCTTCTTCTTTCGGCTGTTCCTGTTAGGGGTCACCACATCTTTTTCCATCTCTTCCTGTCCTCGTCATCTTGCTCTTTCACACCCATCACCTGCATGTCCTCTCTCACCACATCCATAAACCTTCTCTTAGGCCTTCGTCTTTTCCTCTTGCCTGGCAGATTTAAGGTTAAAATTGCTGGCAGTACAAATAAATAATTAATAACAGCAATCTCTACAGCACTTTTCCTAGTGAATGGGGAGCCACTTCAACCACCTCCAATGTGTAACATCCACCTGGATGATGTGACGGCAGTCATTTTTGTTCCAGTGCGCTCACCACGCATTAGCTGTTAGGTGGTGTGAAGTGGTGAGAGAAAGAGAGACAATCAGAGAGAGAGGATGATTTGGCAGCCAGAATGGCTAGGCCATAGAGGGATCTTTAGCCAGGACATCAGGATTCACCCTGTTCTTTACAAAGGATGCTCCGGGGTCTTTTATGAGCACAAAGAGTCAGGAAGTTAGTGGTACGTCTCATCTGAAGGACAGCGCCACGGTGTCCCCGTCACTGCACTGAGGCATTGGGATTGACGCACAGACCCTCTTCTGGCCTCACCAAAACTTCTTCTAGCAGCAACCCAAGCATTCCTAGATGGCCTCCCTTCCAAGTACTGGCCGGGCCGAAACATGCTTAGCTTCAGGTAGGTGAACGCTTCTGAAGCACAGGTGGTAAGGGTGTTGGCTAACACAACAATAACACAAAACTTTCTTTAAAAATTAAAACAAACAATATATTACTAGCTTAAAAAGAAACAGCAAAGATAATCCACAGACGAAAAACTAGAAATAAAGAAAATGGTAACTGTTTTAGTTGCAGTGTCACACCAAAAATTGGTGTTATTTTAGATGACCCAACAACCATAAGACACTCTCAACTCTCTCTCTCTCTCTGTGTATATATATATCCATCCATTATCCAACCCGCTATATCCTAACTACAGGGTCATGGGGGTCTGCTGGAGCCAATCCCAGCCAACACAGGGTGCAAGGCTGGAAACAAACCCCGGGCAGGGCGCCAATGCATGTATATATACTGCTAAAAAAAGTTAAAGGCACACTTTTTAATCAGAGTATAGCATCAATTCAGTGAAACTTCTGGGCTATTGATCGGGTCAGTTGAGTAGCAGAGGGGGTTGTTAATCAGTTTCAGCAGCTTTGGAATTCATGAAATTAACAACAGGTACACTAGAGGGGCAACAATGAGACGACCCCCAAAGCAGGAATGGTTTAACAGGTGGAGGCCACTGACATTTTTCCCTCCTCATCTTTTCTGACTGTTTCTTCACTAGTTTTGCATTTGGCTACAGTCAGTGTCACTGCTGGTAGCATGAGGCCATACCTGGACCCTACAGAGGTGGCACAGGTAGTCCAACTTCTCCAGGATGGCACATCAATATGTGGCATTGCGAAAAGGTTTGCTGTGCCTCCCAGCCCAGTCTCAAGGACATGGAGGAGATTCCAGGAAACAGGCAGTCTAGGAAAGTTGGAAAGGGCCATAGAAGGTCCTTAACTCATCAGCAGGACTGACTGGTATCTGCTCCTTTGGGCAAGGAAGAACAGGATGAGCACTGCCAGAGCCCTACAAAATGACCTCCAGCAGGCCACTGGTGTGAATGTCTCTGACCAAACAATCAGAAACAAACTTCATGAGGGTGGCCTGAGGGCCCAACATCCTCTAGTGGGCCCTGTGCTCACTGCCTGGTACCATGGAGCTCGATTGGCATTAGCCATAGAATACCAGAATTGGCAGGTCCACCACTGGCGCCCTGTGCTTTGCACAGATGAGAGCCAGTTCACCCTTAGCAAATGTGACAGATGTGAAAGGGTCTGGAGAAGCCGTAGAAAATGTTATGCTTCCTGTAACATCATTCAGCATGACCGGTTTGGTGGTGGGTCAGTGATGATCTGGGGAGACATATCCATCCAGGGATGCACAAACCTCTACAGGCTAGACAATGGCACCTTGAATGACATTATGTAATGGAATTAAATCCTTGGACCCATTGTCAGGCCCTATGCTGGTGCAGTGGGTCCTGCGTTCCTCCTGGTGCATGACAATGCCCTACCTCATGTGGCGAGAGTATGCAGGCAGTTCCTGGAAGACCTTAATCCAATAGAACACCTCTGGGTGTGACATTATGTTTTGGTCTATCCAACGCTGCCAGGTTGCACCTCAGACTGTCCAGGAGCTCAGTGATGACCTGGTCCAAATCTGAGAGGAGATCTCGCAGGACACAATCCGTCATCTCATTAGGAGCATACCAACGACGTTGTCAGGCATGCTTATAAACACGTGGGGGCCATACAAACTACTGAGTTCTATTTGGAGTTGCTGCAATGAAATATCAGCAGAATGGACTAGCCTGTCTGCCGCATCATTTTTTCACTTTGATTTTCGGGGTGTCTTTGAACTCAGGGCTCTGTAGGTTGATCATTTTCATTTCCATCAAACGATGTGGCATCTTTTCGTTCCTAACACATTACCCAGTCCAGTATATATCCAGGAGGATTTCTTTTTCCCATTGAGATCTGATGTGTTTTCAAAGTGTTCCTTTAATTTTTTGAGGAGTTTATATATGCATATAAGATCTGTTTCCTGCAATTGAGAGGACATGGAGGATGTTTGCCGACTGGCTGACTAACCACAAGCGTTACCTAGTAGGTAACCACCTAATAATAAGATTGCGATTAGACTCAGGCTTAAAAGTATATATATATATATATATATATATATATATATATATATATATATATATATATATACAGTATATATATACAGTATATATATACAGTATATATTTATATACATATACTTGCGACTGGGCTACAAATTGTACGTTTGTGAAATCCATACTTTCTCTGCAAAGAAGTATTTATTTTATAAGTCCTTGAAATGATTTTGTTATCATGGCACTGATTTGTGCTTAAAATAGACCTTTTCAGCCAATGTATTCAAGAGCTTCCTGGTTATACAGGGCTGCGACATGTGAATTCAGCTCTTTAGCACACCTCATTTGATTTTTTCCGGCAAACAAATTTTCAAAACAAAATGACTCTAATCAGAGTCGGAGTAATAATTAAATTGGCGTGGTCATTTTAGATCTGAGATCAGCTAAAATTTAAACAATGACCGTTGTTAATACCCAGCCATCATTACTCAGTTTGCCAATAGATGTCAGAAGGATGGATGGCAAAACCAAACTGTCCAAAGATAGATTTTGACGTACCAAGCAAATGGCGATACGTTCTAAATTAATTGCGGTTCCACAGCTGTCGAAGGGTTTAAGTCAGTTGACGATGTTAGTCCTGGAAAGTACGCCCCACCAAACCAACGTTCCAAAAACCAACCGAACTTACTGTTATCTGCTCGAACCAACTCCAACTTACAATACAGTTACTGAAGTATTCGAACAGTCTTAGCCAATCATGCAATACTGCGTCCACGTTTGCCACGTTATGTTCTAACTACAGAGGCAGAGTCCCATTGCATGGTTCTAACTTGTATTGACACGAACACCATACATACGGGGTATTGATGCGAACACTATACATACGGACAGTATCAAATTATATATAAGCATATATACAGTATGGCAATTTACATATATGTATATATAATTTATATATATATGGTGCCCTGACTGGGATTTGTTCCTGGCTTGTGCCCTGTGCTGGCTGGGATTGGCTCCAGCAGACCCCCGTGACCCTGTGTTTGTATATAGTGGGTTGGATAATGGACGGATGGATATATATATATATATATTACAGGGTGGCCCACAAAAAAGTAGCCCGCCTCCCTGGCGAAAAAAGGCGTCCTTCCATAAAGAAAGAACTTGAAATGCAAAAATCTTTACTCACTCTTTACAGAAAGTGCTGAAAATGATTCTTTGTGGAATGGAATACGTCGCTCAGCTCGTACTCACACGTTTGCACTATGTCTACACAGCTTTCGTGATGAGGGTAGTCAATCGGCGCGCCACTCTGGCAGGAAGGCGGGCTACTTTTTTGTGGGCCACCCTGTAGTATGATACTTTATTAGTCCCCAAGGGGAAATTGTCTTTTTGCATGACATTTTGATGGACAGAGCAAAGAGTCAGCCAGTGTACATCACCCCTGGAGCAAATTTAAGGTTTAGGGTCTTGCTCAAGGGACCAATAGAATAGGATCTCTTTGGGCATTCACGAGATTTCAAATGGCAGCCTTCCCGATACCAGCACAGATCCTTGGCCTCAGAGCCACCACTCCAATGTGTGACATTATATACATATAAATAGATAGATACTGTAGATTATGATAATTAAGATGAATAAATTCATGCAAAATACAGCGATGGGCAAAAGTTTGTTTTCAGTTGTTCATATGGAAAAAGACATGCATTTCATGATTGTTAGAAAAGCTTTATTAACTCGTTAGTTTTATTAACTTTATTAACTCAAAAGAATGCCACAATGGCATAGTGCACTTAGGTACAATCTCATAAGTGCTCAAAACTGTCAGCCTTCATTATTAATACATTCTTGTAGTCTACTTGCTACACTCAAACACACTTTAACAATAATAAGAAGATGAAGACAAATAACACAAATAAATAATACAATAATTAATAAATAAATAATAATACAAGAATAAACTGTGTTTTGTGTACTCACAACAGTAAACCTACTAAAATAATTTATGAGTGTGATTAGACTATATGTGCTCTTGTGCCTATCAAATGAATATCTAAATAGTCTGGTTAGCAACAATAACCTAAAACCAAAGTATATATTATTGCACAACTAATTTTAACTTTGTTTTTTTGTTTTGTTAGATTGTGCTCTGTAAGTTTATTAGTTTTGTTTTTTTAATGATTAGTACTTAATTTAGTTTTCTTTGCCTTTTCTATTGACATTTTCATTGTGTGTGTATTATTTCATGTTAAATATGTAATGTCATTGCTTAACACCATATATGTTCTGTAATTTTTTTAGATATTCATTTGATAGAATGTTTACCTTATTTTTGAAGATGTTATATTTAAAATAATTCTGAGTTTATTTTCAGCTGTTTTGCTAATATATTTGTAGTTTGGATTAAATGCTTCATGGACTGTTCTACTTATTTTTCTGTTTATTGCCTCACTTCCATAAGCAGGCTCATTGTTTGCTGGCTTAGGCAGACTGGTTTTCTAATTGATTAAATTTCCCATTCCATCGTCATGTGACTAACAAGATCAGAACATCTTTCATCACATTTTGTGAAGCCAGATATTTATCAATCATTTGAAATTTCCGTCACTCCTTTAACATGCACCGGGTTGTTCAAGGTTTGATTTATATTCAGTTAGCAGGGACGGGCCATGTACAATGGATCAATGTAAAATGTCAAGAATGCAAAACTTGTGTGGCATTTAAATATGAAATATTTTACTATGTTATAATTTACCTTGTCAAATAGTCACTGTTGCCAAAATAACTAGGACAAGGAAATTACTTAACATTACCACCTCCTTAATGCCAATGAGATGACTTGAAATTTGTACACATGTACATTCAGAAACATTTTTTAAATTCCATTAAGTACTATATATTATAGAAATAATTCAACAAAAAAAAATCAGCATGCATAAATGA
This sequence comes from Polypterus senegalus, assembly GCF_016835505.1. Lineage (NCBI taxonomy): Eukaryota > Metazoa > Chordata > Cladistia > Polypteriformes > Polypteridae > Polypterus > Polypterus senegalus. Next base: position 92,773,081 of record NC_053165.1, on the reverse strand, counting down.
GATTGTTTCCTCCCAGAAGCCAAAGACACATAACTAGACTTACTGATGGCTAAACTGGCGTGGTACAAGGTGTGAATGACTGTGTCCTGAAATGGACTGGCATCCCCTTAAGGTTTGGCTTCGGTATTATGCACAGAACATTAAGGGTAGGCTACTAAAATTCTAGCAATCTTGTATTGGAAAGAGTGGGTTTGGAAAATTAATAGATTTGATTGTTTGAGGTACCATTGAAGGATTCCAAACTAAGGTGTTGGATTATCATCTTATGTTACCCCTCTGTTTGGCTCTATCCAAATTACTAAACACTACTACTAAAGTATGGACATGTGAAACAAATTAAGCATGATAAGGTACTGTAAAAATCAGGGCTGTGGAGTCAGAATACAATAACTTTGACTCCAGCTTCTCAATGTATAGTACCAACGGCTCCGATTCTGACTTATCAATTTATGTTGCCACTAACTCCAACTTCAACTCCAACTTCTCAATTTAAGGAACCACTGACTCTGACTTTCACTCCAACTTCTCAATTTAAGGTACCTCCAAATCCGACTTTGACTCCAGCTTCTCAATATATGATACCACTGACGCCGACTCCAACCCCTCAACTTATAGTGCCACCAACTCTGACTTTAACTCCAACTTCTCAATTTATGGCACCACAAACTCTAAATCTGACTTCTCAATTTATATTACCACCGATTCTGACTCCAACTTCCTAATTTATGGTACCACCAACTCTGTCTCCAACTTCTCAATTTATGGTACCACTGACTCCGACTTCGACTCTAACTTCTCAGTTTTATGGTACCTCCAACTGCTCCTTCTCAGTTTATGTTCCCACTGACTCTGACTCCAACGTCCTAATACAGAATATGGTACCACTGACTCTAACTTCTCAATTTATGGATCCTCTGACTCCAACTCCGACTTCTCAATTTTATATTACCACTGACTCCAACTTTGGCTCAACCTCCCCAATTATTGTACCACCGACTCAGACTTCTCAGTTTATGGCACCACTGACTTAAACTCCAGCTTCTCAGTTTTTGGTACCACTGACTCTGACTCCAACTTCTCTATTTGTGATTAGACTAATATATTTACTATGTTGATTTATAGCACACAAATACAAGATGCAAGGCCTTTCATCATTGCCAATGTGCATCATCAGGCTAGACCTGTTAAAGTTTGAGTTTATAAGTGTGTAAGTTTGAGTTATACAGACCTATAAATACCTGGGAGTGCAGCTGGATGATAAACTGGACTGGACTGCCAATACTGATGCTCTGTGTAAGAGAGGAGAGAGCCGACTATACTTCCTCAGAAGGTTGGTGTCCTTCAACATCTGCAATAAGATGCTGCAGATGTTCTACCAGACGGTTGTGTTGAGTGCCCTCTTGTACGCGGTGGTGTGCTGGGGAGGCAGCATAAAGAAGAGGGACGCCTCACACCTGGACAAACTGGTGAGGAAGGCAGGCTCTATTGTAGGCATGGAGCTGGACAGTTTGACATCTGTGGCAGAGCGACGGGCGCTGAGCAGACTCCTGTCAATCATGGAGAATCCACTGCATCCACTGAACAGGATCATCTCCAGACAGAGGAGCAGCTTCAGAGACAGACTGCTGTCACCATCCTGCTCCACTGACAGACTGAGGAGATCGCTCCTCCCTCACACTATGTGACTCTTCAATTCCACCCGGGGGAGTAAATGCTAACATTATTCAAAGTTATTGTCTGTTTTTACATGCATTTTTATTACTCTTTAATTTAATATTGTTTTTTGTATCAGTATGTTGCTGTTGGATTATGTGAATTTCCCCTTGGGATTAATAAAGTATCTATCTATCTATCTATCTATCTAGCTATCTATCTATCTATCTTAAAGGCGTTAGAGATCCCATTTTGGCTTTTTTATAATTTTTTTTTTTAAGAATTTACAAACGTTGAGTATAATTAACAATAAGACAAAACTTGCAAAAATAAAAAAGCAGGCTATATTTTTAACAAATGACTAGAAGAAAAAATAGTGTAATTGTAAATTAGTATTAATATTAGTGTTGGAAATTTTAACACATTACGTTACAATTTACACTTAGCCAGAGTCGGTACATTTTTACCAACTCTGACTCCAACTCCAGTAACCCATTAATCACTTCCGAATCCTACTCTGACTCCATGGCTCCGACTCTGACTCCATAGTGCTGTATTAAATAAAGTTAGTTTGTCTGATGGGTGGCACTGGAGCACAGGTTTTAGCATTGCTACCTTACAGCTCCAGGTAAATGACTATGAAATCTTACATTTTGTAGTTAATGTATGCTATACCAGTCATTTCTCACACCCCAAAATGTTAACTGGTGACTCCAAACCTGCTGATTGTGAAAGAGTTTGGAAGGGTGCTTGAGTGTGTCCTGCAGTGGACTAGTGCGGCACCCAGGATTCATGCCAGACTTCATACAGATGTGATATGTTTATAAAGTGCCTTTAGAAAGTATTCAGACTAATTCATGTTGTAGCCTTGTGCAAAAATCAATTGTAATAAATATTTACCTTCATCAAGCAACATTCAATACCCCAGAATAACAAAGTGAAAAGATGATTTTAGACATTTTTGCAAATTTATTAAAAGTGAAAAACTGTAGTTTCACACTGACGCAAGTATTCAGACCCTTTACTCAGAATTTTGTTGACGTATCTTTGGCAGTGATTACAGCCAAGAGTCTTCTACAAGCTTCACACACCAGGATTTGGGGATTTTCTGACATTCTTCTCTGCTGATCCTCTCAAACTTCATCAGGTTGGATGAATACCATCTGTGGATAGCTATTTTCAAGTCTTCCCAGAGATGTTTGATTGGGTTCAAGTGTGAGCTCTGACTGGGCCGCTCAAGAACATTCCCAGAGTTGACCCTAAGCTACTCCTGTGTTGTCTTTGCTTTGTGCTTTGGGTCATCATCTTGTTGGCTGGTGATCCTTTAGCCCAGTCTGAGCTCCAGAGCACTCTGTACTTGATTCCATTCAGATATCCCTCAACCTTGTCAAACCTCATAATCCTTCCCTATAAAGCCCAGATTAGTGGTGTGTTTCAGTGGTGATTGTACGTCTGGAAATTTCTTCCATTGTGACACAGGTTCTGTGAAGCTCACTCAGGGTGAGTATTGGGTTTTGGTCACATCTCTCTGTCCAAGGATCTTCTCCATTAATTGTGCTCTGTTTTGCTAGGCAGCCAGCTCTGGGAAGTTGTTCGGTGGTCATTCCAAAATTCTTCCATTTAAGAATTATGAAGGGCACTGTTCTCTTGGGAACCTTCAATGCTGTGGGATTTTTTCTTAGCATTCCCCCGAGCCTCAACACAATCCTGTCTCTAAACCCTGCAGGCAATTCCTTCAATCTTCTGGCTTGGTTTTTGGGACCTTCTATAGACAAATTTGTGCCTTTTTCCTAATCAGGTCCAATCAACTGAATTCACAGAAAGGTTGCCTCCAAACTACGTGTGGAAACATCTCAATGGTGAGCACTAGAATGGGATGCACAGGAGCCAAATTTCAAGTGTGATGGAAAAGAGTCTGAATACTTGTGTCAATGAGAGATTTCAGTTTTTTATTATTAATAAATTCCTAAAACCCTGCTTTTTATTTGTCATTATGGGATATTGAGAGGTATTTGATGAGAGAAATATGACTTTCAATAATTTAAGCGCAAGGCTGCAAGTTAAAAAATGTGAAACAAGTGAAAGGATCTAAACACATTCTGAAGGCACTCTATATGTTCAGTAAAATAAAAAAAAATGATTGATTGGATATTATGCCATTTGTATTTTTCAATATTCTGTGAAATCAGGAGTATGACCCACGAGTTGTGGTGGTTTCAGTATGACGAATGCACCTCAAGCTGCAGTAGCCTGAACATTTTCACAACATCACTAGCCTACCAATTCAGTTATAATGTTTATATACAAAAAAGGGCCAATTAATGTAAAATTAATTCAAAACTTTCAAAACATCAGAACAAATGACACAGTTTAAGGTACAAAGCATTGTCAACCTTTCTGAAGTGCAATGCATTTGGAATTGAGATTCCTAAATGATGCAACGATGCCACCTTCTGGATTCAAATGTTACTACAACCATAGTGCAAGAATCATAACAACAATTCAAGTTACCATCCGCACCCATCATTCTGGTGGGACAATTGGCATTCATCAATACTTTCCCTGAACCAAACCTTTATTTAAACTTTGCAAGAGGCAGAGACCAATGATGGACGCAGGAATAACCCAGGAGGAAACATCGGTTTAGCTCATCACTCACTTAGTCATACAATACGCTGACTCTTACATGGTCAAGTAAGATTTGTTAATTAAACTGTAATTAATATATTAACGAAAAAAATAATAACCAGAAAAATATGCACATATATATCAAGAAAACCTGCAAATACCATATTGACATTAACCCGGGCAGTTAACTGAACTTAAATTCTTTCAAATGTTAAGGATCAGCTCCGACTATTGTGCCAATATGCCACCCTAATTTTGAACATCATATGCATCTTTTTCCATATAGAATATGTGAAAACAAATTGCAATCATTTTAACAGATTTTAGTTTCGGAACTACAATGAGGACTCACATAACAAGTGTCAAAGGAATGGACATGGGTTTAAGGATCCCTCTTTCATTTGAAATAATGAATATAAAGGATAATTAACACAAACAGACTCACAGATCTTAGTCTCTAGGTAGAGTAAGATCCCCAAATGAATGCCCAGTGTTAGCCACTCAGCTGAATACTTAGGAAACATCCCAGTAATGGGATGGGGTTTAAGTCGGGAGACGGGTCGTAGTCAGATGTTCTCTGTGGCCTGCCCTTGAAATCTGAAGATAAAAATTAAGAGCTCATTAGCAACAACACCCCATCCTGCCCCAAGGTGGAATCAGTTACTTGTACAAAACACTGAGGGTTTTTTTTTTCTTTTGTATCAGTATACTGCTGCTGGATTAAGTGAATTTCCCCTTGGGATTAATAAAGTATCTATCTATCTAGTGCCTTCCATATCTATCTATCTATCTATCTATCAATATAGTGCCTTCCATATCTATCTATCTATCCTGCCTACTATACTAAAATTAACATCTATCTATCTATCTATCTAAGTGCCTATGTGGACAACTTATATACATAATGTTTTGCAATAACAAACAAATGACACTTGAAAAACTGTTAAATGGTTTGTTACATTTTCTTTGGTCAATGCTGCCCCAAAAAACATATAACAATTTATACTGTCCCCTTTAAGTGTACACTACTTCACCTGCTACAAGAGACATCTTTGTCACTCTGGAGAAGCAAGTTGCACTCCTTGTGTGCCCTTTGTACTATGGAGAAGAATGTGGAAACATCCTTATGTTTACTTCAGGGAAGAATATTTCCTTTTAGATTTTCTTTAAATTCACTGCTAGTGATTATGTCCCCATGGGTCTCTGTGGCCTTAGGATGCTTAATGCAATAAATAAATGTCAAGAATTATTTGTGGTTTCATGCTTTACTACAATTTAACTTCCATTTATAATTTTGGTAGTGTCTTAGTAGTCAGAGTTAAAAATTTTCCCTTCAGATGGTAAAATTTTATATTTGGAGAGCTATCCTTAATATACCATAGGTTACATTTGGACTCAATAAAATGCCCAGAAATTCATTTTTGTAGGTGTGTAATATGAACAGGTGCATGCTGTCTATTAGGCTAAATGACATGTTATCAAACAAGATACAAGATAAAAATTAAATGTGAAATATTTGAATTGTTTGTTCCCTGCCTTGCGCCCTGTGTTGGCTGGGATTGGCTCCAGCAGACCTTTGTGACCCTGTAGTTAGGATATAGCGGGTTGGATAATGGATGGATGAATGGATAATGGATGGATATTTGAATGGAGAAAGTGGTTCCCCTTTATTTATTAGAAAAAGGAAAAATATTTTAATGCTTTTTATTGAGTTGGGCAATTAAAAAAGAAGTGCAAGGTTTATGTTAATGACAATAAATTTAAATATTGCAGATGAGACAATGATAGATAGATAGATAGATAGATAGATAGATAGATAGATAGATAGATAGATAGATAGATAGATAGATAGATAGATAGATAGATACATTAAAAGGCACACACCTGTGTATGTAAAGTCACACTGCATATCAGGACAAAAAAAAATCATGAAGTCCAAGGAACTCTCTGTACACAGCTTTGATCAAATTGTAGTGAGGCATACATCAGAACAAGGGGATTAAACCATTTCTGAAGTTTTCAGTGTTTCCAGGAGTACAGCGGCCTTAAAAATGTGAAGTGGAAGAACTTTGGGACCACCATGTCTCATTCTAGAGTTGGCTGTCTACCCAAACAAAGCAACCGGGCAAGAAGGGTTTTGGTCAGGTAAGTTGACCAAAACCCTATTGCTCACTCTAACAGTGCTTCAGAAACCTTCTGCTGTGATGGGAGAAACCACTCCATCAGTCATGTGTTTATGGAAGACTGGATAGACATAATCCACTCTTGAGAGCATGATGAGAAAGATTCTGTAGTCTGATGATACAAAAATTGAAATTTTTGGGCGGAACACCAAGCAGTAATCTGGCAAAGATCAGGCGCTGTTCATCATCTGTCTAACACCACCCCAACGGTGAAGCTTAGTAGCATCAAGCTATGGGGGTTCTTCTCAGGGACAGGGAGAATGGCACTTAGACTGGAAGCTTAACATCCTCAGCAGCTCTTTGAAGGATGTGAGCCTCCCCATAAAGATACATGTCTACATTGTCTACTCACACCAGTCTATGGCTGAAATGAGCTACAGCTGTTTATTAGTTTGGACCACTTACAACCACAAACAATGCTGACTGATCTCCAGATCCCCCTAATGTTCCAGAAGTCCACCACCAATTTCCATGTCCTGCTAATGCTCAGTGGCAGGTGGCTTTCTCTATACCATATGACTATGTCCTAATAGTTGTTTATGGGACTGAGACAGAAGAAGGCATAACCTTTGGGTGAATCTGAGTCACTGCCGGATGGAAAATAAGCACCAATGCAGAAAAAGAAGCAGATGTTCACTCATTTTTTAGAACATGCTCATTTCAGTAATGGCTCACAAAGCTATTAAAGCTATTTCACTACCATTTAGAAATGCTTTGGATGTCACTCTATGGCAGAGCAAACTTATGGAAATCTAAACTGAAAATGTTTAAAGCTGCCAATCTACCTACCTAGTATAGGTACTATATAAATTTAGTAAATACAAGCATGAAGACAAAATTGCACACTCCATGCAATTTGGTACTGACCCAGAATCCATGTCTATCTATCTGTCTATCTATCTATGAACGGAAAATATTACCATCTCAGCCACCATTACAGACATGATTTGAAAATTGCTTATTTATTTTCACAACTCTGGTTGTGAAAGCGACCTGACCTGAGATGAAGACCGGACTCCTTCATGTGTCCTTATTGTGTTTCTTCGGAGAATCCTTGGGTACTGTTGGCTTGACTTTGTGTTGCTCACTGAGTCCCAAATGAGGCACATTTCCTGCATTGTGAAGGAGAACCAGTTATGGCACTACGGCTATGCGTCACAATTCCTGGCTCACAGGATCCTCACCGCTGAGGATCCGAGTGGCTGGACGCCCACGTAACACCTGGCTGCAGCAGATAGAGGGTCAATTCCGGAGTGTGGAACTGAACCATGTGTCTGCCTGGGGGTTTGCCAACCATGATCTCCAGCTATTTCATCGTGTGGTGGGTGCGGCAAAGCGTTGTACCAGTGCATGCTCCCCAACCTGACCTGGTAGAGTTTAATCCAGTATGGTGACCTGGGCATGGCATGGGTGTGATTTTGCTGTGCAGCACAACACAAGCTCTTGAGAATCACACAGAAGGCACCCTGTTCCGGTTTTCCCCAGTCTGTGACTCAGCTGCTGTAAGCTGGTATTTTTTTCAATTTCCCTGAGTACCCACATAAAAATGAAATGATATCATATATGTGCCATGTTCTGTGATAAAAAGATTAGTCATACTTTGCTCAGGAGTTTGTCTTGCTGTCTGAAAAGCTGGTTCTTCAAGTTCTTAAAGAGCAAACAGCTTACATTAAAAAAAAACTCTTTAAATGGGCAATCACTTTGAAAGCCTCACGAAAATACGATCAGCTTTTCAGTTTCTTCATTCATTCAGTCATGGATTTCAAGTGTATAATATTTTTAATCATAATGTTCTGTAATAAAACACAAGTGGCTGGTATGAAACAGCTGGCCCAGTATATTTACTCAAAACAGTTTTTCAGATATCTTGCTTTTCTGTCTAAAGCTGGAAGGGTAAATTGAAAAAAATATGTAGTCATTAATATGCTGCAGAGTTACTGTTGCATGACAGAAGTTAATAATACCTTCTTTTAATTTTCAAACTGCCTCTTCATTTTGACTCCTCTTGTCAAAGCATTGCTCCTCTTCTGTGCAATAAGAAATTGAACTCTGGGTATCAGTCTACAGTACAAATAATACTTAAGGTGTTGAAGATTGTCAAAAAGAAAACCATTAATTGGGATGGATAAAAGGGATTACTCAAGGTAACAACCTAAACAGAATGTGGTCCTGTACATCAATGAGAGTGGCTCCCCCAAATTCATATTCATATTCAGTCACTGTGACTGGGACTGCCAAATCAGAAGTTTACATTTCTTTCTTTTTACAATTTCTTCCCTTTTAATCATTCTGTTGTGTGTGTGTAATTTTCATCTGTCTATTTATGTATTTATTTATTTAAAGAGCTTCTGTCAAATGTCTCCAAATAGATAGATAGATAGATAGATAGATAGATAGATAGATAGATAGATAGATAGATAGATAGATAGATAGATAGATAGATAGACTATCTATCTATCTATCTATCTATCTATCTATCTATCTAGGTGAATACTGTCTCTTCTGTCTTTCTCTCCCTGCCCCCTGCTGCCACTCTATCTGGCTCTTTTAATTAAGTTTTCCAATAAAGCTATTTCTGACTTATTCCTGACCCACCACCCCAAAGAAGGGGTATCCTTTAAACTCTTTCCTGGTATTACTCCTTGTTTAAGCTGCCAGTTTAGAGCTCCCTCTAATGGCATCTGGTGTTCTTATCTTTTATAATTGAAACAACATGTCCTGTCTGCTTTACTTTGACGGCATTGCTCATAGTGACAGGGCATGCCAGCTTGTTTTCCTTCTCCGCCCACAATAACACACAGAGGTGTGCTCTGACTGCCAATATGACTTACTGTCTTTTCAGTAAGCAACATTTGGGGCTGTCCCATGCACTGCATATTCTTTTTGGCATATTTGCCTGTAATATTCCCCTTTTAACCAGACAAGTCATCAAAGCATAATATAATATAATATAATATAATATAATATAATATAATATAATATAATATAATATAATATAATATAGGGTGGCATAATTGAAGTGGTAAACATTGCCTCAAAGCTCTATAAGAAGGTGTTCAAATCTTACTTGCATTATTCTATATATCTTGGTGGGTTTTCTTGGGGGAGTCCAGATATCATCCCACATCTTAAAGAAATGTGTGTGTGTGTTGATCTGGGCACACTACACTATCTCTAGCTCCTGAGATTTGGAATAAGCATGTTTATAATATAATATAATATAATATAATATAATATAATATAATATAATATAATATAATATAATATAATATAATATAGAGAAGCATGATTTTGAAGTGATATGCACTGCCTCACAGCTTAATGTGAATGGGTTCAAATCTCACTTTAGTTACTATTTATGTCTCAGTGGATTTTTCTCAGGTAGTTCAGTTTTCTTCTTTTTACAAATGTGTTCATGCTAATCTGGGCACACTACACTGTCTCTGTAAGAGTGGATGGATGTGCGTTATAATGAGCTGACAACTCATCTTGAGTTTTCACCGGAAGCTACTTCAATAGGTCCCAGCCCCAGTGATTTGGACTAAGCACATTTAGAAAATCAGTATAATTGTTCTGTCTGCGCACTGGCAGATAAACATTTTCTGAGCATGACTGATAGACGCACGTAAAAAAAATGGATTAGATAAACATTAAAGAATAATGTAAAGAATGGGTTCCTGAATATCATAACACAGTTTTTGTGAATTTAGACAAAGATAAAAAAGTATAGAACAAAGACAAATTCAGTATTTATTGTCTTTTGCTGGTTCCAATTCTCAGTTACAGGTATACCATGTCCTGTTTAAGCCACTTGAGCACAAGCAGAAAAGTTCAGAAAATAGGAAATGGGAATTTATTGACAGGCAGGTATATAGAAAAGTCTCTGGATAAAGTGTTCAGGAATCTACTGCTTGCTAGAGGTGACAATAGTAATCTATCTATCCAATCATCTACCAGTTTATTAATTTTGTCCAGACTGGCCAACCACCATCAGCTGGATACCCACTACACTTAAACACCCCTTTCACTCCCTGTACATGTAACATTCCACTTCGATTCATTAGTAAAGCTCAATTGCATGCTCACAGACATAAAAGAGGGGAAAGTGTAGTTTTAGTTAAACTAACAAAAAGTTACCTAGCAATTGATGGACTGGCATAATTTATTTTGCATTTTTAACAATATTCTTAACATGACTTCGCCAGACAGAGTGAATAATTAAAGCTACCAACATGGGAATAGTGGAATAGTGGAAGCTACCAACATGGGAAAATGATGCAGGTTGACTTTGTAGGGTGTTACACAAAATAACCTTGACTAACTGTTTTATGCCCATTAACAGCTCAGGACCAAGGGCAAGGATAAATTGGGGTCATAACTTAGTTCTGGACTTTTGTCCAAAATGGCCAGTCACCATCAGCTGGATACACACCATATTTACACACCCCTTCTCTGCATGTACACGTAACATTCTGTTTTGATTTGTTGGTAAAGCAGTATAGCATAGTAGCTGACATAAATGCACAGGCTGTATAGATGACTCCCTGTGTAAGGGTCTAAAATACATGGATTAGGTTTGGTTTTACTCCTATCTAAACTTCTGTACACTCCCTGCTAACTAAAATTAACTCCACTTCACACAGGAATGAAAATTGTCACCCTTGAGAAAAAAAACAAACAAAGAAAAAATAAAAAACATGAAGTGGTTTAGATCTTTGGTTACATTAAACTAGATTAAGTAAAAACTGAAGAAGAGTCTTCTGATTATGACCTTGTATTGATGTTAACACCTAAACATTCAACTTCCCCTTCACCACTGTTTTCCCTGCTTAATAAATCAATCAGCTGTTCTGATGAGCCTGATCTTGGCCTGTGTCCCACGTGGTCATAGTAAATAAACTGATGGGTTGACCACCTCTACACTCTGGCTCCCACTGTATTTCTACCCTCATAAATCACTAATTTTATTACAAGTTGCTTCCCCGTGGTTGTAGGATTCAATTTTTCCCCTGCTTTTTTCAGGCCCTGCACCCCTCTTCACATTTGAGCCTCATGCTTCCATCTTCTTTGCTTCAGTTAGATGTTGATGGATGGCTCAAATGCCCTCAGAAGGTGGAGAGGGACACCCACATCATGTCTCTGTCTCTCTTACTCGTTTAAACTGTTGGTCTCACAGTGGTCCCACAGACAGAGAGTGTCCCACTGGGAATTAGCCTCAGGTGACCTGTAAATCCCTGGTTGAGACTAAATGTCTTTTCAATGCTAAGTGTGAAAATGAGAATCATTTTTGTATTCTTGTTCTATACTGAATAAAATGCCTGCCTATAGACTGAAGTGTGTGAAAAGGTGCTTTTTGTTTTTACTTCTAAATAACTAAATGAATACCACAATGTCTTTTCGAAAACATAAAGAAGACATACTGAAAAACATTAAATGTCTTGCCTGCTATCTTTATTATAGTTTATACATTTTAACAGTATTTAAACTGGAACTTGTCTTCCCTGTGTGGAGTCTGCATGTTCTCCCCATGTCAGCTTGGTTTTCCATCTGGGTGTTTTGATTTCCTCCCACTGTCCAAAGACACGCAAGTTGTGTGAATTGGTGATGCAAAATTGTCCTTGATGTGTGTGTGTTTGCCTTTCCGAAGGACTGACACCCTATCCAGGGTTTGCCCACGCCTTGTGCCCTATGCTAGCTGGGATAGGCTCCTACAGCCCTGGTCTGGAATAAGTGGGTGAGAAACTCACATGACTTGTTTACTAAAATATAACACACCTAAGGAGCTGCTTAGGTTATCTATAGGAAACCAGGCACCACTCATTAGCTGTGCAGTATCATTCAAATGGTGAAGCATAGCGGTGAAAGCATCATGCTGTGGATTTTCTTTTCAGCAGCAGGACTGGGAGACTAGACAGACTTAAGGGAAAGCTGAACTGAGCAAAGTATAGAGATATCCCTCCTGAAAACCTGCTCCAGCACCGTTTGGTTCTCAGACAGGGCTGATTGTACATTTCCAAACAGGACAATGACCCTAAACAAACAGTAAAGACAACACTGGAGTGGCTTAGGGACAACTCTGGGAAAGTCCTTGAGTTGTCCAGCCAGAATGTGGATGGATGGATGGATGGATGGATGGATGGATGGATGGATGGATGGATAGATAGATAGATAGATAGATAGATAGATAGATAGATAGATAGATAGATAGATAGATAGATAGATAGATAGATAGATAGATATTCTTCTTGTACAGTGACTCAGTTTTTCTGCAGAGCCTGCTCTAGTATATTTGAAGCTGTGTCAATAATAAAATAAAACTAAACTAAACTCCCCAGTGGGTAAATACTTTTGATAGGCACTGTAGATGAATAGATAGAAAATGCACTATATAGATGAATACGGTATATTGATGTGAGAGATATTATATAATACATTAGATAGATAGATAGATAGATAGATAGATAGATAGATAGATAGATAGATAGATAGATAGATAGATAGATAGATAGATAGAAATTAAACTTAATCAATTGTCATTTAAAAACATACCTGTACAGACGACTGCACGGAGGAGCATGGAGCTAAAAGAAGGAGAGCATTACCCACAAAGACACTAACAATCAAGCCGGATTAGCGTAGGACTGATTTTTTTTTTCTTTCAACTGTCTGTTGACATCTGTCATCCACATTGCATGTCGTCAGCCAGGTTATCACACCTTCACTCAGACTGCTTGTCCCTTACGAAACACGGCGCCTTTAAGGGGTGGGAGAATGGGCGTGGTCACACGGCTCAATTATCCCATTTCGCTTTGCGACTGTAATTGATCGCTGACTGAAGAGAAGAGAAAAAACAATTGCCTGCGATGTACAAGTACGGGGGGAGTTTTCGTACCGAGTTGAAATCTTCCATTTTTAACGAGTGAGAAGAAACCGTCTAATCAACACTAAAGAAAAACGTAGTGGTGCTGGGCATTGCAAGTGTGCCTTTTTGCTGGTTTTAAGGATAATCGCAGTCTGCTCGGATTCAGTATGGATTGGGGCACCGATCTCTGGGTGAGTTCACTTTTCTTTTCCTTAGCTTCTGTAATCTCGGAGGTGCATAGCATCACTCCGGCCTTTTGTCTTGCAGACGCGGTAAGGGGTGAGGAGGGTGGTGAAGTGTGGATTTAGGGGTGCACTACCATCGGCGCCTCTTACTTTAAGCACAACTAAAGTGGCACACGTTTTGATTTGTGGGGGAAATAAGTTGGGGAGGTTGGCAGGGGTGTGAATGAGGTATAGAGTGTAAGCAAATTTAGGAGGCGCTTGAGCTGCACCACCTAGACTGGTTTGAGCGGCGGCGGCGACTCGCTTTTGTGTGTTGCCCGCCTGTAAACGCGTCGAGCGGGCGACTTGTTGCTTCTCGGCGGGACGCTAAAGATGCGTGGGCAGGCGTGCGCGTCCTTTTTTTATTTTAAAACGTTAGATAGAGGTCGAGCGAATTTCTCACCGGTGGCAGTTTTTGTGAGTGACTGTGAACGCGAGATTTTGTTATTTGCAGTCTGTCAGCCTATGCACGATTTTGCTAATACGTTGTTTTACGTGGGCAGATCAGTGTAATGGCAAGAGCCTTAACAATCGACCTGAGTTTGTTCTTTGTGTTGTCTTGTAAACTAAATGTTTACAAACAAGTAGCAATCCTAAAACGCGACTCCGATGTGAACCGGCAACAATGATTAGCTGAAACAGAACGCGAGGAAGCGGGTACTGGCACTGGCACCGCTTGACAACCTTTATAGTGGAGCCACTCCCGCATCCACCCGCATGCTTGAGATCGACGCCCGCACGACTTATTATTATTTTTTTTAATTTTACTAGAACACTTCTTAAGGTTGGCTCTGTTATATTCTACAAGCCTGGCAGAAATGTAGTTATGTCAGTGACAATCAATCTTTATTTTTGTGTAGTGTCATTCGCGGATATCACTTATCACAAAGTGCTGAATAAAGTAGGAAAAAGTGTAGTAAAATGGAAATACTTAAAAGTACGTGCGTAATAAAGTTCCAAATAAATAAAATTACATTGAAAACATTCTCTACTTGAAGTTTATTTAATAAAGTGTGTTATATTAAAGTAAGTCTTTTCTGAGTTACCAGAAAGACTAGTCAATGACTAAAATTAATTTTATAGAGTGCTGTTTTATAAACAGGTTATTACTGTATTTCCACAGTCATTTTCACCACAGCAGGTGTAACATTATTCTCAGTTTCACATATGAAGAAGTGGTAGGAGTCTGGTTTATTGACCAGTGCCTTAGCTTCTAGGGCGTACAAAAAAAAGCAGGGAGGATTACAATTTTTATGAGGATAGAAACATATTTTTACTAACCTTTGTAGTTCAAACATATGAAATTCTGCGGAATACTTCGGAATTAATGCATATCGTCAGTCCATCCACTTTGTTGTACATTGTGTCTGCTACGTGGTTGTTGTCAAACTGAATTCCTAGAAAGGACCTGAATGTTTTACTCGGCAGTGCCTAAAAAAACTATGGGGTTTCGCCCCCTGCTCGCTTTGCTTGCCATCCCCCTGGCCTGTGTTATGCTCCAGCCACATGCATATGTGGGTTTCACTTTCAACCAAACAACAAATCTTTTCTAATTCTCGCAGATACGCCTCTTCATTGGGAAGAAACACTACTGTTCTCTGATGGCACCACAAATTAGACGATCTACAAGTCTCCGACTTAAAGTTTAAATCCGGACAATATATTTGATCTCTTTTCGCTCTTCCGTTATGTCACCGAGTAATAATTTCCGTTTGTTTGCGCTAATGTGATCTTTCCTATTTTTTTTTTTTTTGAGACTTTCCAATTTTTAAATACTTTCATTATCTCTAACCTGCTCTGCATGTGTTTCGCTCCAACGTTTTTGAACCTCTTTATGATGTTCTACTTTGTCTTCCATTCTGTGTCATTTATTTCCAGCCCCGGGCACAGTTAAATCTTTTGGCACAAAGTCTTGTCTCGCGGGACTTGAAAGTGTCTCTCTGAAAAAGTCGTGTCTTGTCCCAGGGTAAAAAGTCACGTCTCGTCCTAGGGTTTTTTTTATATAAAAGAAAGAAAGGGCAAGATTACAGTTCTTGTGAGGACAGCATCATATTTTTTAGTAATTCGATCACCTCCAAAATATGAAATGCTGAACAAAACTTTGTAATTATTTTATATCATCAACCACCCATCCACTTTCTATACATTGTCCATTACTGGAAAATACTGCTGACTACTTTGTAATGAATATGTCATTAGTCCATCCAGTTTCTACACGTGGTCTGTTTCTGGGTTGTAGTCGGACACAGGTCCCTAGATTGTTCTTTCTTTGTAATAAATGTCATCAATCCATCCACTTTCCATACATTGTGCATTACAGAGTTGTTGTCAGACGTAAGTTCTAGACAGGACCTTCTTTGTAATTGGTGCATGTCATCAATCCATCCACTTCCTGCACATTGTTTGTCCGTTACAAGGTTGTTGTCAGATACAAGTCCTAGATAGGACCTTTTTTCTAGCTGGTACATGTCATCAATTCATCCACTTTCTATACATTGTTCTTCACAGGGTTGTCAGATCTCAAGTCCTTAGACTGGACCTGAATGTTTCACTGGGCACATTCATGCTGTTCAGTAATTTAGCCACTAGGGCATACGAGGACAGCAGCATATTTCGTACTAACTTGAGCACCTCAAAACCATGAAATACAGCAGAATACTTTGTAATTAATATATCCTCAATCCATTCACTTTCTATACATTGTATGGTACTGGGTAGTTGTCAAACACAAATCCTAAACTGGACCTTAATTATAATTAATACATATTATTAATCCATCCACATTCTCTACATTGGTTGTCCATTGCTGAGTTCCTAGACTGGACCTAAATATTTCACTGGGCACATTCATGCTGTTCAGTGCCTTAGCCACTACTGCATACATATGCCAAAAAAAGAGGTGAAGATTAGAGTTTGTGAGGACAGCCACATATTTATTTTATTTTATTTTTAGTTGATCACCTCGACACGTAAAATGCTTGTAAATATTTTGTAACTAATACATATCATCAGTCCATTCACTTTATGTGTATTTTTTCTTCATTCTCCAGACGCAAGGCCTAGGCTGGACTCGCATGCTTCACTAGGCACATTCGTGCTGCACTCCAGTATCAAAGTCTTCTAATCGATTTGAAGGAGAAATTTGTACCCTAAATGAAAATTCCACACATGTAGTGGCAAGACTGGGATTTGAACCTGAATCTGTAGAACTGTCTGCAGCAGCTATAGCTACCATTTGTGAGATATATATATATACACACACATACACAAAGTGAAACCTCGAGATAAGAGTTTAATTCGTTCCAGCACTAAGCTCGTATAGCGAATTTCTCATATCTAGAACAAACTTCCCCATTGAAAATAATGGAAATCCAGTTAATCCGTTCCGCACCCCCAAAATATCAACATAAAAATCAATTTTCCTAACAAATAACACTGATAAATAATATATACAAGTGGAAACTCGGTTTGCAAGTAACTTGGTTTATGAGTGTTTTGCAAGACGAGCTAAATTTTTTTATTAATTTTGACTTGATAAAACGAGCAATGTCTTGCAATACAAGTAGTATGGATACACTTTGTCTGCTGAGCGTCATGTGAGCATAACTGAGCTGATGGTTCTTCTCTCTCCTTATCTCTCTCACTCGCGCACGTGCCTCTCTCTCTCTCTCTCTCTTTCTCTCCTCTTGAGGGCAATCGTCTCCTAGTCTCCATCTTCCTGTCCGCGATATTTTTGGATGCGCTTATATGGTGAACTGCTACAGCGAAACAATGAAATCTCAAGCACTCAAACGTGTAGATCCTAACGCTACGGGAGAACAAGGAACACTGAGTGAGCTGACGGGCTGGATCGGGAAACGCGTCACGCATACCCACAGCCTGGCTTGTGGCTCTTTACACGAGCCAATGCTCGTATTTAGATTTTAATTTTTTGCTTATACTTTCCTTTTATCTTGAATTTCTCGTATACGGAGGTGATCATATCTGGAGGTTTCACTATATATATATATATATATATATATATATATATATATATATATATATATATATATATATATATATATATATATATATATAAAAATCACTAAGGGTATGCAAGACAAAGCCCCACCCGCCAACTCAGAGACCATGAGATACACTCAACAGAGCCCAGCCCGCCAACTCTAACCCTCCTATCGCGTCATTTGATATGCACGACAGAGCCACGCACACCAACTGTAACCGTCCTCCCGAGTCCAGTGTCGCTCTCGAGGCACGCAACAACTCACCAAACACAGCCTCAGTTGCATTTGTCTGTGCAAAATTTCACATGCACATCTGAGCCATGTTGACTTTGCACCGCACGCAAGACAGAGAGCCACGATCGCCAACTCACAGAGCCCCACCCACCAACTCTAAGACCATGGGATATGCACGCCTTTAGTGTATAAATGGATATAAATAATTGCCTGTAAACAATTTGCCAAAATCTGTTGTATGTAAATGATACTGTTTAAAATGTTATGGTTTTTTCATCAGAAAACCTGGTTTCCACATCTACCTGTATTAGTTTAAATGGCACTTTTACCACTCGCAATAGGGCGGACGCGGTGACGTATCGTGTCGACTGGGAAACACAGTGAATGCGGCGTCTATCTATATATGTCTATGTTTTCTGTAGCCTGCTACAGGAAGGTACTCTCTCGACCATTGGCATTGGTTTCGCTCCTTGCTATTTTTGTTATACTGCAACAGTGGTTTCCTAAGCCTTTTGTTATACTGAATTTCTTTCTCACCGCTTTCCGTTCCTATTCTTACACCGCTGTATGCTACGGCAGGCTTTGGCTAGTATTAAGTATTAATTAGTCCCATCTTTATTTTATATAGATTGTTTTGGTAGGTACCTTCACCGGGTGCTTTATAAACAAACACAGTAACAAGTTTATCATCCACAAATAAATCAAGGTTGTAATAGTGTAATTCATCTGCTCATTCAATTTCATTGCTATTAAGTTTTTTATTAACATCGTAATCTCTTTGTTGAACAAATTTTTCTCGGGCTTAGCAAAGTGTTCAAATCAGTGTACTGTTTAACTGGGATATGAGAATCGACGACAAGGAGTATATTTCTGAAAGCCAATGCAGTGGAACTTGCTTTTCATTATGTTAAAAATCAGCATGTGGGCACTTGCACTATGCAGCTCTGCCAAGTGTAGTGGAGGGAAAAAAGATGGGCTTGTTGGACATGAAGTAGCACAGTTTGGCAATGTTATGTTGCAGACTAATTTACAGCACTGTAAGCTGTTGTCATCTACTTCTAATTGGAGTGTTGCCGCCGGTGGTGGGACTGAACCTTTAACCTGTCAAGTCTGAAATACTGAATATTACTTTAATGACAGATGTGTCAAGAAACGCACATGTTAAGCAGGAACAACAACACTCTGTGCAAATGGCTTCATGTGCATTTATTGCATTTACTTAGTAGGCAGATTTAATTTAACTTAAAAATTTTAAGTTTCTTCATTACAAATACTCAACTACTAACATTGGTCCACTATTGGTTTTCATAAGTACAAACCCATTAAGTTTTTAACATGCTAATCATGGTAAACATACAGAAACAAGTTTATTAGTGTACAAATAAAACAACTGATGTGAAAATCAAAATGAATAATTAGTAATTAGAGGGACGTTGTTGCTATATTTCTGAACAGAAGGCTCTTTTATTGCTACAGTGCAATGACCTGAGCACTAGGGGGAGTGCTGTTTTAGGGCAATAGCCGACTTCCACATGTGTCCTGTTTAGGCTGTCAGCTGATCTCTATGGCAAGTAGTTTCAATGCTTTAATAACTGACTAGTCAAAATTACATTTTATATTTCTAAAATATAGTTATGACTTAACATAATTTACATTTATGAGCTCTGTGTTCTATTTTTCATTGTTTTAATTACAATTGGAGATATTGATTCACCAGAGTGATGATTGGTGATATTTATACCAAGTGATATCTATATTTTATTGAGACGTTTTTCTATTGAATTTGAGTCACCTGACGCTAACCATGTTTGGGCTTGGTCAGTACTTGGATTGGAGATCATCTAGGAAAAGGTTTGGTTGCTGCTGGAAGAGGTGTGGTGAGGCCGTCGTGGCACTTACCCCGAGGGTCTGTGTGTGGATCCAAATACCCCGTCACCAGCACAGGGCACACACTATTTTATACAAAAATTAGTTCTTTCCTTTGGATGAGACTTAAAACTGAGGTCATGACTCTCCCTTCTCATTAAACATCCCTGGGCATCCTTTGTAAAGAGGATAGTGTATCCTGATGTCCTTAGTAAATTGCCCACCGCGACCTGGTCATTCTGGCCCCCTAATCATCCCCAGTCCCTTATTGGCTAACTCCTTTCACCCCTTCACCACCTAATAGTTAGTTTGTGGTTAGTGTACTAGTGCAAAAATGGTTGGTTTTGCATCATCCAAGTGGATGCTACTCATTGGTGGTAATTGTATTGGTTCCCTACTGTCTTTGAAAAGTTTTCTGAGTAGGTTAGAAAAGCACTTAATTGTTATTTTCACTTGTTAAAATTCAATTTAAGTGTTGACTAGTCAAAATGTAGAAATGTAAAAGTGTAAACTTGAATTTGCATGGGCCATTAAATAGTAAAATGATTTACTGTGGGGCAAGTCTAGCTTCATGAGTTTTGCTTTTTCTTAGGATCCTGAAAGAAGGGCTGTGTCTTGTAAACATGAAGTTTGCATTCATTCAGTATTACTTAGTGTGTTTGGTCTTTTAAATGATTGTGTTTTAAAATAATAATAATAATAATAAGCCATTAAAAACTGAATTATGAATTCTGGGTATATAAGAAATCTAGTCATGAGGGTATAAAAGGCAAACCAAAATTTAGGATGATTCCAAGTCTCCCTATTGTAATCATGCTGCAGAGGTGGAATGGCTGGCAAAAAATGTCTGCCTGAAACACCCGGCGATCAAAATAGTGCACACATGGTGGATGAGACATCCTGACATTCATTTTTCAGTATATGATATTGACTTCAACCAGAAAGGGAACAAAATTACATATTGCATAAGCTGAAATAATACACATCCTCCCAGATATGGAGCCAGGAGAGATTTTCCTAACTAAAAATACCAATACAATCTAAAGTATTGTGGATGTTTTATTTTTCTGACTCATTTTAGATTTCTTTTCAGCTTTGTTTTTGATGGAGTTGCAATTTAAAAAGATGAGTGAAACAAAATAAACACTGCAGTAGCAATAAGGAGCACAGGTGCAAGGTCACTAAACACTGAAGTCATTAATTTTTGTGTGATTCATGAAACCGGAATTGCTTCTCTAAAAACAAGAATCAAGTTTGTGTTTACACATGCTAATTGTTTATAGCCCTAGGAATTGCAACCCTCCTGAAGAAGAGGTCTCGGTTGCCTCAAAAATGTGCATATTGTAATCCGTTCAGTTAGCCAATAAAATGTGTCATTTTGCTTGGCTTCTCATTGTAACCCTAGGAATGAAACATACAATAAAATACCATAATTCATATTTGTATACAGCAACACAATTTGACATATTAATGAATGTTTAGGGTACAGCCACTGTATAAATGCTGGTTGTTATACCAATCCACCACAGCATTAAAGCCGCCTGTCCTAATACTGTGTAGATCCCCCTCATGCCACCAGAACAACTCTGACCCTTCGAGGCATTGACTCCACAGGACCTCTAAAGTTGTCCTGTAGTATCTGGCACCAAATTGTTAGAAGCAGACCCTTTAAGTTGTGAGGTGGGGCTTTCACGGATCTGACTTGTTTTTCCAGCACATCCCCAGATCTCAAACTGATTGTGCATCTGTGGGAATTTGAAGGTCAAGTCAACACGGTAAACTTTCTGTCATGTTCCTCAGACCATTCCTGAATAATGTTTGCCATGTGGCAGGGCACATTAACTTGTTGAAAGAGTTAACTACTATCGGGGACTACTGTTGCCATGGAGTGGTGTATATTGCCCACATCAATCTTTAGATAAGTGGTACATGTCAAAGTCACATCCACATCGGTGCCATGACCTGTAGATCATTGCCCATTGCATCATCACACTGCCTCTGCCAGCTTGCATTGTTTCTGTAGTGCATCCTGCTGAGACACACACTTGGTGGTCCCCATGATCTAAAAGAAGACTTAATTCATCTGACCAGCCCATGTTCGTCTATTGCTCTATGGTCCAGTTCTGACACTAGGATTGCCATTATAGTTGATTTCAGTGGTGGAAAAGGATCGGCATGGCCACTCTGACAAGTGTGCGGCTACGTAGCCCCATTCCCAGCAAGCCGTGATGTAGTTTGTATGTGTCCTGACTCCTTTCATTCATGGCCAGCATTACATTTTTCAGCAATTTATGCTATAGCATTTCTTCTGTGTGTTGGCCAAGACTGGCTAGCCTTTGCTCTACACATGCATCAGTTGTCTTTCCTTGAAACACCTTTTGGTGGGTAGTAATGACTGCATACCAGGAAAACACCAAAAATCTGCCATTTTTAGAGATGCTCTTGTCCAGTTGTCTAGCCATCACAATTTGGTCCTTGTCAAAGTTTCTTAGATCCTTCCGCCTGCCCATTTTTTCTGCTTCAGACTCCCCAACTTCAAGAAGTAACTGTTCACTTGCTGCCTAATATATCCCACTGCGCGATAGGTGCTATTTGAATGAGATAAGCAATGGTATTCACTTGCCCTGTTAGTGGTTTTGCAGTTGTGGATGATTTGCGTGTATGCACCACTGGAACATTTATTAAAGGAAAGTGACTGTAAGAGATAATCTGGTTTACTTGTCCATAAGATAAATGTAGGTGTCAAAGAAATGTTAAAGGGTTGGATGCTAAATTACTCAAAACTGTACAGTAAAGTAGTGACGTTTGCTTGACACAGTTGTAGACATGCTGTATTTCTTTAAAAATCATTTCTATGTGTGACATACATTTATATACAGTGTGTGTTTATATGCGTGCACACACACAGAGACATGCACTTCCTTCATTTTTTGACGTTTCTTATCGTATATCACTACTACTCATTCCTTATTTTTAACAGTCCAGTACATCAGTCTAAAGATGGCATCCATGCCCCATCGTACATTGCAGTGTGACGTATTGTTCATTGTCCTGTAGAACATCAGGTGCTGTTCTGAATGCATCATCCTGGATAACGAGGACAGGAAAGCAATGGAAACAGCACCACAGATTTGACCAAAAAGTTTGCTGTTTTTACTCATTCGGATGAATACCAAATTTATTTATTTATTTTTTTTACTGTTTTCAGCTGAATATTTTTTAGTGGCTGAAATTTTGGTATGTCCTTCGTTGTTAATCAGCCTAACTTACAGAATGACGGTGGTCAATCCATGATTGAAACCCAGGTTCCTGAAGTTGCAAGGCAGCAGTGCTAAACACTATTCAATTGAAATCTCCATTTGACAATAACTCCTGATGAATTAAATTAGATTACATAGCAAATTGATTAATGTACATAGTGATGTAGTAGCTTTAAACAGTTTTAAATAACTGTGCTGTGTTACCCTCAAATTAATTTAATTCCTTGTTTAGGCACTTTTGACTTTTTATGTCTAGATATTGATTTGCTCTGTGCAGTGAGTTTGATGTAATCTGTTTCCACTGTACTAAACTTACTGTATTAGTTAATTTGAAAAAATCATCCAGCTTCTGTACCCACTTCCTCATACAACCTCTGATCTTTCTGAGAATGTGGAGAACCCAAGCATAATAGAGCAGATAGACATGTGTGGCAGTAGGGGGCGCTAGTGCTCCCTTGAACCCTCAGGGATGACTCCAAACACCAGGTAAAAGTCCAAGACTTTTTATTATTATTCCTCAGAGTGCACCAAGCACCTTCCACACTACTCATATATCAAATTACTCTATTCACAAAACACTTAACCACTCCTCCTCGCCCAGACACTTTGCTCCTCTCCCACCCAGCACAGCTCAGCGTCTGGACTGAGGCACTGTCCTTTTATAGCCTCTGACCCGGAGGTGTTCCTTTCCCATCAGTCCACAGTTCCTTATTCCTTCCGGGTCAGGGCAATCAGTCCTTTTCTTCAACCCGGGAGCACGTCGTTCCTTCCCGTCACATGACCGTGACGTACTCCCGGGTCATATGGCACAAAAGAGCCCATAAGCCCCCCCACAGCGACTCCTGGTGGCCCCCAAGGTATCCAGCAGGGCTTTGAATAAACACTACAAAGTCCATAAGGCCCTGCTGGACCTCGGGGCACGATCCTGCTGTCGGGAGAGCTCCTCCTGGCGGCCTGGGGGTGAAGACCGGCATGGGAAGCCGGCAGTCCTCCACACATGAAATACTTTTCATTGTGGTTATCAAACACATTTACACTTAATATCAATAAAGGGAGGTGTATGTGTAACCTAATTCAGAATAGGAAGAGTTAACTGTGAAAGAAACTCTCAAAATGTAACAAGCTTATTGAAGTTTATGATAGGGAGGTGGCAGCAGTGAAAAGCAGATACTCTGGTGAAAGGCATCCTAGATTATATTGCTACTAGTTTGATGGTGTTATTGAGTTTTCTGAAGCGAGGCTGAATGCCAAAAAATATTTTAAATTGCTATCACAGCTGGCCCAACTGTGTTTTGAATATTTGTGCCTGTGTTACATCTGCAGATTAGATACTTTTGAAAGGCAGGCTGTAGGTTGAACATTATGTAGCAGTGGTGGACACCTTGCTTCTTTTCACTAGTAAGCTCTTTTCTGCTTTTTCTGAGTTATTCTCTGTTCCTTTCACAGTTGTTTTTTTTTATACGTTTTGTTCCCTTTTTTACTTTGTGAAAGTAATTTATATAAACATCTATTGTTCTCTCACAAAGCAGTAATCATCACCATACACAATGAAAAAAGACATTAAGTTTGCATTTGATCAAGAAACCTGAACAAAAAAATATATATTTTTTTTTATAATAAGAAAATTAATTTTACTTTGCAGCAGAAATCCTGCATGTCTTCACTAATGTATTAGAATCCTAGACATTAATGTCTACAGTGTTAATGTAACCATTCCAGTGTTTAAGCATCCTGCTAAGTAAGTACAGTAATGTAGGATTAAGTAAGAACATTTGGCATCAGAATACAAACTTCGGCAGAGAAAGATCTGGTTCTGGTGTAAGCAAATCTTTGGCTAAGCCATGGGTAGGGAAGTGGATGAAAGTCTATCTACTTAATATGATCTGGCAGCACTGGCGGTCTGTAATTCACTGTGTTGCATTTATCAAATTAGCTTTAGTGTGGACTCCAGAAAGACAAACTCAGTTGGAAAGGGTTAGCAGACTGCAAAAATAAAGTTCCATCAAATAATATGAGTCCTCTTTCCCTGCTGCAGAATGGTACTCTTACCGCAGTATCACAGTGGGTGCCCCAGTCTGCTGCTGCATTGTCCTTTCCTCTGAGGCAAGACACCAGTATAATTGATATCCCCAACTAGGGGAACACATCCTTACCTGAACATGGTAAGCCATTCTTTTTCCAAGAAAGGAGGAAAAAAAAAAAGTAATGATTTTGGTTTGGAACTGCTAACTCTCAAGTTCCTGTTCTTGATTATTGTCATGTGTACAAAGTACAATACACTTTAGCTAATTGTTTAACAGTGCAAATAGCAGAGGTGCCATCATTACATCCACAAACTGAATGTTTTCTATACCCTGACTGTCTGTCAAAGTCCTTTAAACTGAGTTTACTTTTGGGAGTATGGACAAGATAAATCCATGATGCAGTCCAATGCCAGCCTTGAACGAGTCATACACTTGAAGAATAATGAAAGATAGATAGATAGATAGATAGATAGATACTTTATTTATCCCAAGGGGAAATTCACATAATCCAGCAGCAGTATACTGATACAAAGAAACAATATTAAATTAAATACTGTAGTAATAAAAATGAAAAAAATAAAAATAAAATTAATGTTAGCATTTACTCCCCCGGGTGGAATTGAAGAGTCGCATAGTGTGGGGGAGGAACGATCTCCTCAATCTGTCAGTGGAACAGGACGGTGACAAAAGTCTGTCACTGAAGCTGCTCCTCTGCCTGGAGATGACACTGTTCAGTGGATGCAGTGGATTCTTCATGATTGACAGGAGTTTGCTTAGTGCCCGTCGCTCTGCCACAGATGTTAAACTGTCCAACTTTACTCCTACAATACAGCCTGCCTTCTTAACAAGTTTGTCCAGGCGTGAGGCGTCTTTCATCTTTATGCTGCCACCCCAGCACACCACCGCGTAGAAGAGGGCACTGGCCGCAACCGTCTGGTAGAACATCTGCAGCATCTTACTGCAGATGTTGAAGGACGCCAACCTTCTCAGAAAGTATAGTCTGCTCTGACCTTTCTTACATAGAGCATCAGTATTGGCAGTCCAGTCCAATTTGTCATCCAGCTGCACTCCCTGTCCACTTCAGATTGAGCTATAAATATCTGGAAGTCAATATTTGCTTAAATGGCAAAGGAATGACAAGGTATTTGTGACATGTTGAAACTAGCAAACAAAATTTAACACTTACTAGCTTCTGAATGCATGGATTCTCAATTACACTGGTCAACAAGCATTTTGCTACTGGGATTCTTTCACCTGTACTTTAACAGATTTCTCTAGCGGACTCCATATCTGAAAACCGTTTTCGTCCAGCACGTTCCATTTTTGTAGTTAAGATGTGCCAGGTCTTGGACAACTAGGGTGATTGGACAGTAAAGATGATGTGTTTCAGTATTTAAGAAATAAGTTTGGTCTCGAGAAAAGTGAAAAGCCAAAATTAAGGAAGGTGTTTTTGTTGGCCCTGAAATCCGTGAACTGATGCTCGACGATAAGTTTAAAAGGAAACTGAAGCCGATTGAATCAGCACCCTCATTCGTGCAGGTTGTCCAGAATTTTCTTGACAGTCACAGAGCAGAGAATTATGCTGAGTTTGTGGAGAATATGCTGAAAGTATATTAGCTTACTAGAGCCACAATGTCACGGAAGACACATTTTTTTACATTCTCATCTTGACTTTTTTCCATCAAATTTAAGCAATGTCAGAGATGAGCATGGGGAAAGATTTCATCAAGATACAAATTTGATGGAAAACCGATATCGGGGGAAATTTACTCCGAGCATGATGGGTGACTACTGTTGGTTCATGCAAAGAGAGACTGATGTGCAGTACGAGCGCAAAAGCAATTGCCTCAGACAATTTTGAGCACACTGACCTCGCTTTTATATTGAGGTAAATTGACATAAACATGTTTTAAAGTGTCTCTGGTATCGTCTTCTGGTTTGTTTTCAGAAAAAACGCATTCAAACAATTTTGGTGGGACAGAATTCAAACTCTAGATATTGTGTTGATATTATATTGATATTCAAAAGTGTCAAAACAGCATTGATGTGTATCTCAAAAATCTGATGTGCTAGCTTAATTCTGATTTCATATATGAAATCAGTGTGAAAAGCTTTAGAGAGCTGGTTTGAAGTTCCCAGTAGCAAACAAAAAATATTTTTTTGCAGACCAGTGTTATTCATGAAAGCCTAGGTTAGCAGATCAGTCGGTGGCAACATTTGACAATGTCCTGAACCTGCGTTTTCTAGCATCTTTGAGTATAACGGAGAGAAATCAAACTTTAGTACAATGCTTGTGTCTGTTGGAGGAATTAGAGACAATGTCATACGTCCACAAACATGGCTAAATAATATTAATTGGTGGCTAACATAAGGATCTTCGTGAAGTCTGATGTTAATGATGCTGGGGTGAATGGGGAGAATATACAGTCAATAACTGGCCTGATGAACTGAATTTTGTACTGACTGATCATCACTTTACTAATCTGTTTAAAACTGAGTAATCTGCCATAAGAAAAAAACATTTTTTTTTATTTTATGCTTGTATTTTACATTGACAGTTATTCACTTGGAGACATATATTTCTTCTCTTAACAAATATTGTCATAACAGCTGTTGTGTGCTTTGGAATTGAATGGTTGAGCAGCCTGTCTTTGCTTGGAGGACTACAGGGAGTTAATTGATGATGGCAGCCTGCAGGTTTGTGTTTTCTCATAGGACTGTTGCCAGGTTTGTGGCGTGTGTTGTCACCCTGCTGTAATGTACACAGTGCTGCCTGTAATAACCTGGCAATTGGATTTTTGTCACAGGTGCAGCTCTTTTTTTTTCTTCTGAAAGAAGAAAAAAAAATCAATTGGTAAATAAACGCTTCAAAGCAGTTGGATGGCAGGGCAAAGTGCCAAGAAAAGAAATGTGTCTTTACAGGTTTTGGATTTTCAAAAGTAGTATGTCTGATGGATTAAAAAGGTTTGCACCGAGAAAGACTTTATAGTATATGCTTGCAGTGAGAAGTCAAGCAAAATAACACCTTTTATTGGCAAACTAAAAAGATTACAATATCCAAGCTTTCTTTTTAATTTGCCAATAAAAGGTGTCATTTTGTTTGACTTCTCACTACATTCATAATGGCTAACACGGTACAACACCCTAGTACTACTAGTATATGCTTGATATTGTTTTATAACATTACTATTGAAAAGCTCAACAGTATTTCCCTAACCCTACACCTTTGCTCTTTCATGTATACGTCTGAAAAAATGACATCTTAACAGAAAAGTGATTGAGTGAAACCTCACCTTCACCTATCACATATCCAGAGCTTCCTTATTTGTGCTACTCTTTTCAGAATTATTTGTTTTTCTTGTCTTTAATGGATTTTAGTGTTCTTTGACCCGACCCCAACCAACCAACCATGCACGCATGCATGCACGCGCACACACACACACACACACACACACACACACACACACACACACACACACTGGCTGTCAGAGGTCTCATTTTTTCAAGCCCTTATGTGTATTTTAAGGAGGTATAAGAAGTGACAGTTACAGTATGGTAAACACGGTGCTACCAATTAGTTGCACGTCATTTTATTCATTTTTAAGGATGATGACCTTGACGTATTTTTTTGTATTTTTAGTGTCAGTGGTGTTAGTCCGAAGCACTCTTTATTTAGGGTTTTATATTGTTTCCAAAAACATTGCAAAGTTTATTTAGTATACTTGCTTTCATAGTGGATACCATCCCAAAGTTCCTTACACAGACAATTCCAAAGTGTACAGTTTTCTAAGAAGCAGGTGTGCTTTAAACTTGCAACCTTGGGCTTTAATAAATATTTATCATAGACTTTTTTTATCCTTTTAGACTTGAATAATTTAACAAAGTTAAACTGCCTAGTTTCTGGAGTGGTATATCTTTAGATATAAAGTGCCTACCAGCTTTTCTCTTGGCTTTTCTTGCTATTAATTTTAATTTTAGGAAGGCTGCTCTACTTTCTTCATTTACATTTCTTAATGTTTTGCTTAGGTTTTTGTGATAAGAATATGAGTGACTTGCATGTTGAATTTCCTATACCTTTATTTTATTAAAATTGTACCTTGTTCATTATTACTTGGAAGGAAGCCTTAGCAGTGTTGCAGATCATTGTAACATCTTTACAAGCAGACAGATAAAAATGCATTTTCTTCTTGTAATGTTTGACATAAGGAGTAGGTGATCAGCTATAAATGGTGTGTCATCAAATAGGGGCAGGGCAGTCAGTCTGAGTGCATCTAACAGTCATATTGTTTGTTTGTGCCTCAGATTCTAACATGTTTTACTCAAATGTTGCTGTATATTAACAGGTAGGGCTTTGGATCAGATAATATATATACAGTCGCAGTTGGTACTAGAAGAAGACTAAAAAAGTATCTAGATAAAATTCACAGTGAGTTATTCAAGGTATTAACTTGACAAATGTTTTTTAAGTGAATATAAATATAAGCATTCTTCTAGTTAAATTTTTAGAAATGATTCACAAGCAAAATTATAGTTAAGCCAAGTCATAACATTGCTTACATCAGTGTTATGCATGACAACTATGTTCCTTTTGGAGCCAACTCTATTGTGTGCTGAAACTATAATGAAAAAAGATAAACGCATCCATCCATTTTCAAACTCGCTTAACCTGTGCGGGGGTCGCATTGAAGCTGGAATGTAAAGCTTGTAGGTGTGTCTCCGCCACCTTACACATGGAGTGCCTGTGTTCAGTTGCTGTTCAACGAGTTTCTGACCTGTTCTCTTTTAACATATACATAGGAAGATGTTCAGTTTTATTAGGGAAGGGTTTGTAAAGAATTCTGAAATAGTATTTGTGATTCCTATAGTCTTTCCAAAGTGCACTAATCAAGCAACAACTGAAAAATGTAAGTTTGATTTGTCACATGCAGTTGATACTACGCAGTACAATATGGAGTGAAATGCTAAGTTGCTGAAACTCCAAGACTGTGCATTAAAATAATATAAAAAGACAATAAATAATAAACAGTCAACTCTCAAAATATCAATAAACATCAATATGTACAATGACAGCATCATATTGATAATATTAAAATATATGTAATGAATTAGTAACTTAATACAGGAAGACTAATAATAGGTCGTCTTGTAGCTCCAGGTATTTAGGATGCGGATGGACTATGGAAAGAAGCTCCTCCTCAGTCTCTCTGAATGTGTGTATATATACTGTATATATATATATATATACTGTAATAAGTGGAGACTAGAGACGTGGAAAGGTTTGGGGCAGCCACCCGTTTAATTCGGTTTCCCGGCTGCAAAAGAGGCATTGTAATAGCAAGTACATCAACAGAGTCTAAAACAGAACTGCCTGCCTAAGCAAAGGCAGTGAGCTTTATAGCACAGAGGGCGGACATGATGTCTTCCTCTGGGCCGGAACTGGAAGTAACATCATCCTTGGGGCCAGAACCGGAAGTGACCTCATCCTTGTGGCCAGAACCGGATGTGATGTGTCCTTCCTGGAAATGGCGGCTCCTGGTGGGATTTCCCGGGTAAGACCTGCAGAGAACTCAGAAAGAGCGTCAGCGTACCCCGCCCCCCCCTGGGCAGATGTATAAACAGTATTGTCTAAGCCCTTCAGCTGCTTCCCATGCACACGTGTGTGACAATATATATATATGTATGTATGTATGTATGTATGTATGTATGTATGTATGTATGTATGTATGTATGTATGTATGTATGTATGTATGTATATGTATATTTGATGGTTAAATGTGTCTGATGATCAGAAACATTTTGTGTGACAAACATGCAAAAGAATAAGAAATCAGGATATATTATATAATATTTTTATAAAGGCCACTTCCATGCTGTATATATGGTTAAATTTCAAAGCAAAGATCTGTGACTCCATGATTGTTAACAATGGTGGCAAAAAGAATCTGTCTTCCTTAAAATACACTCTAATTCTTCTCCTTGTATTTAACTACTGTTTTAGTGGTCTAATGTTGATTATTATTATTCTAGCAATGCTCTGTTAAATACATTTTTTTTATGCCTGATTTTGTTTTGATTTGTTATTTGTTTGTCATAGGATTCCAATTCCATTGTGCTTCCTACGAAGTCCAACAAACAATATTTCTTGGGACTGAGTTGATCATATTAACGTTTTCATGAAAAAAGAAGGATCTCGTAATATTCTCACTATAATTTGTATTTCCAAGTACTTGTAGCAGGGCAGCAACACCTCTGCATCTACTTCCTGAATAGTGACTGAGCATAGAGGTTGTTTGGTGCTTTGAAAATCAAGAAGCTTTTCCTTGACTTTGTTGATTTTAAGTTGCAGACAATTCTTTTTGCACCAAGAAAACAGTTCTCCACCTGACTCATCTGCTCTTTATCATCCCCCTTGCCAATGCACCCTGTTAGCACAGAATCATCTGCAGTGACATGACTTTGTGTTATATTTATAACCCAAGGTATACAGGGTGAAGTGAAGAGGGGACAGGACAGTTCCTGTGGTTCTCCAGTGTTCCTTGATCCTCTCATACTGTGGTCTTCCCTACTGATAGTCTATTATCCAAGATATCATAGGTTCATCCAACCTTCATATCCTGGAGGTATGGGTGGATAGTACTGAAAGCACTGGAGAAATAATAAACATAATCCCCACAGTGTTGCCTGCTTTGCCTAACCTTCCACCTCAATCTTTGTCTTGATTTGGAAAGTGCAGTGGGTCCAAGGGGTGTTTCACAAAAGGACTCCTATACCTCAGTACAAGGTTTTCATGATGTGGTCCATATTGGCCTCTGGTCTGTAGTCATTAGGTGAAGAAGTGGAACTGAAACAACATAGGATGTTTTCCATTGCAGTGGCATTTTCTGGCACCTTAGTGACAGATGAAACAGGTAACACAGGATACAACAAAGTTGGACAGCACAGACCTTAAGAACTTGAACTGATGCATCTCATGTCTTTTACTTTTGTGTTGTCTCCTCACTTGGTCATCCATTATGGACAGCTTATACTCCTGCTCAGAGGTGAACTCCTTCACTGGCTGTTCCAGTTGAAGTGGTGGGAGCTCTTGATGGCAGTAGGGACAGTGTGGGGGAACTGGTTATTGGAACAAGGGGAATTCTATTAAAAAATATATGTGGGGTAAGCAACATGTCTTACCCTCCGTTTCGTCTCTTTCTATTTCTTAAAATGATAGCTGGAATTGTTTTGTCTCATTCAGAGCTTTGTGTATTCTGAATGTGTGTTTACTAGCACATGCTTTCAAATTCTTTTTTAAGAACCTGTTCAGTTTTATGAGGATTTGATTATACTTTTTACAATTTATTCTTCTGTGTATTTTTGCGTAGTAATACATGATGGAAATAAACATACTATATTAAAGTATCATCTGTCTTTGTGCTTTATCCGCTAGTCCCAGTTTCTTTAACATGTTAGCTTAGTAAAATAAAATACTTGTAGAGAAGACTGAGTGAGCATGACGTTTTTTGTTAATTTTACTTGTGTTGCAAAACAGCCCTCCCATGTGACTAGTATTGGCATTCAGCTTCCTGTTTCGGGTGCTTGAGCGGACGTTTTTGGATGATGGACAAAAATATACATAGCAGAAACATGAAATCAGAGTATTTAAGGAATGTTTTTTTCTCAATCTTTATTTGAAAGTGTTTGTTTTACAGCCATAGGTTATGTTTTAATATATTAGAAACACTTTATTGTGTTTAAATACTGAACCTCAATAACCCTGACACCGTAGGCTTAATTTGTTTTTTTTTTGTATTCATATTTCTATATGATTCATTGAAAAGATTCAAAGATCCTTTTTTTTTTTTTTTTAAAATCCAATGTACCCCACTGACTCATGATTTTTGAAAATTTGTCATTTCTTCTTATTGTCATCTGTTTACAGTATTATAGCATCTGTGGTGGTGTTTTATATTTTTTGCGAGGTGTTTTCTTTATCCAAGATTTGTGAAATCTTTTTGTTTGTATGTGGCATGAATGTGTTGAGAATCATCCATCCATCCACTTTCCAACCCACTGAATCCGAACACAGGGTCACGGGGGTCTGCTGGAGCCAATCCCAGCCAACACAGGGCACAAGGCAGGAACCAATTCAGGGCAGGGTGCCAACTCACCGCAGGACACACACAAACACACACTAGGGCCAATTTAGAATTGCCAATCCACCTAACCTGCATGTCTTTGGATTGTGGGAGGAAACCGGAGCGCCCGGAGAAAACCCACGCAGACACGGGGAGAACATGCAAACTCCACACAGGGAGGACTCCTAACTCCACCCAGGTCTCCTAACTGCGAGGCAGCAGCGCTACCACTGCGCCACCGTGCCGCCCGTGTTGAGAATCATACTTTTCATAAAGGTGTCCACTTTTTGAATCATGGGCAAAAACAGTCTAGATTTTGAAATAGTCAAGCTTCAGTGTCAGAATAAATTGTTAATACAAATCTTGCCTCTTTCTTTCTTCCTGTTTGGATGTCCGCAAGCTGCTTTAGCTACACATTCTCTATTTTTGGAGAAGAATAATTGTTGGCTTTTCTCTTTTTAATACTGTCTGGTCAGCATGCTCATCTGAAAGACAGCTATCAAAAATGTTAGATGCGCAATGTTGGTTGTAATTTATGACAGAAGGACTTCACATACCAGCTCTTCCTCCTGGGATTTGCAGCATTTGTGAATTGTGGATTGCAGTGTGTTTGAAGAATGTTGGTTTTGTATTCAACAGGTTTTACAGGTTATGACAATGTCTTCTTAGCTCTGCAACCATAGACCATTTTCAAAAACAACCACTCCTTGTCTGTGCTCGTAAATGAAGATAGATTACCATTCATTGATAATGCAGAATGGCATTAAGATAACTTATTACATTGGTGTTTATAAACACTCTGACTGTTCAGTTGTCTTACAGTGCAAGAGTCTTGAGGTGAAATTCCAGCCCGGGTGCTGCTTGTGTGGAGTTTGCATGTTCTGCCATGTGTAGTTTGTGTCCAGCTGTGTTTTTTTTTTTCTCCATTTCCCTCTACTGAATACTCCAGTTTTCTTTCCACTTACTGAAGATGAGATGTTCATCTTATTGACAAGTTTAATTTGGCCGTGAGTGAGACATTGTGGTAGAGCATGTGTGAATGTACCCTGGTGAACTGAGATACGTCTTTGTGTATTGGCCTTAAAATGCATTTGTTTGGGCTTATGTCCTTTACATCCTCATTTGTGAGTAGCAGGCGGTGTGGAATGATCTTGGTGATCAGACCATGACACACTTTGGGTTGTCATGATTGAAAACTTTCAAACTTGGATACGATACTAAGAAAAGTATTGAAATTTAATACCGTCATCTATACTTAATACAGTATATAATGTAACTTGATAAAAAAATTTATTTGAAAAAATTGCAGTTCTGTATGCATTAAAATTTTAGCAGTGATGAAAACAAATAAAAATTTTAGTAACTAAATTTAATGCCGTCAGTAAAAAAAAGTTTAAATCCGGTCAACAGTTTTTTAGTTTTTTTTACATTGATGAAATCAAATACTGTTACTGAGGTAGTACAATGAAATGTTACAAATGGCATTACATGTCAATTAAATAAGCATTGCAATCTTTTGTAAATCGTATACATAAAAATATTACAACAAACATTTAAATGAACATTAATATGGTCTTTTGTGAACAATTGTTCAGAAGAGCAACACACAAGCAGGACACTAACGCACTTCAAGGCTTTACATAAATGCAAATGGTGCTCATTCATTTTTGTGTAAATAAACTATCGATGCCTTTGTTATTTCCAAATTTTTTGCAAGTAAGACTAACATGTGAGCGTGCTCTTCTGTTCGGCCTTGGCATGCTTTTGTTAGACAGCCAGTGAGCCCTGACATACTAAATACACACTCTGAGGAACAGGTGAATAGAGTAGCGCCACTGTTTATACAGTTGAGTTGTATTATGTAGTAAATAGGAAAAAATATTATTTTAAAATCACACTTAATAAAATAAAGTAATGCTCAACGGAAGTAGACTTCACAGCTAGGGTTTAAAAATCAAGGAAATGACGGGCCCCGTAGTGTTGCCTCAAATGAATGGCACATGATAAAAGTGACCCACAGATAAAAATAATTCCAGACCCCTGTCTTGAGATTTTAAACCTTTAACTGGCTACAATGAAAAAGTTTTAACCTGTAGAAAAAAAAAATCCCTACTTCAAACGTCGCAGTTTGCATGTTTATACTTATTGATGTTTTCGTACAAATAAGAAACCTCTTATTTTTTTTTGTTTTGTATTGACTTGCTTGCAGTTCTTGCATACAAGCTTGCATGTATTTTTTGCTTTTCCATCCCCATTTGGCAGAAACCTGAAATATTTCCAGATGCCACTCTGGCTGTCATGTTTGTCAGTTTAGCACGCAGGTAAAAACTTCATTGCTGCTATAATTGCCTTCGAAATAACACTTGTGAGTGGATGGAAGCGGGGCTGCAACTCCGGCTATGGCGACCTGGAAGTGCATTCTTAATGTAGGCTGTAGAATCCATACCATGAAAAATGAGTATTGAACTAATTTTAAAAATATTAAAATTTATACTAATCCGCTATTTTGATACTTTTGACAGACTTAGACACAAAAAATGATGTCCATATTTAAAGAGTCCAGTTTTAAGTCATTCTTACTTGGAGGACTTCAACATAAATTCCTGCATCTCAGCTTTGACAGCCTGGGTGTATTTGATCTTCGCAAATAATGCAGAAATGTTACATTGTAATGACTGAAAGTCTGTTTCATTTTAGTTTTAAAATGAATAAGTGATTTTGTTTATGGCCTAGTTTAGTCAGTCATTTTCTAGCCCACTCAGTCCTTAACAGGATCACGTAGTGGGGGATTAGGGGTTTTGGCAGAACCTATCCCAGCTAACATAAGTCTCAAACAAACTTTGGATAGAACATTAGAACACTCTAGACGAGAACAGGCCATTCAGCTCAACAAAGCTCGCCAGTCCTATCCACTTGTTTCCTCCAAGAAAACATCAAGTCGAGTTTTGAAAGTCCCTAACGTCTTACTGTCTACCACACTACTTGGTAGCTTATTCCAAGTGTCTATCATTCTTTGTGTAAAGTAAAACTTCCTAATGTTTGTGCAAAATTTACCCTTAACAAGTTTCCAACTGTGTCCCCGTGTTCTTGATGAGCTCATTTTAAAATACAAGTCTCGATCCACTGTACTAATTCCCTTCATAATTTTAAACACTTCAATCATGTCACCTCTTAATCTTCTTTTGCTTAAACTGTAAAGGCTCAGCTCTTTTAATCTTTGAATCTATGAACATTTCTGTTTCTGGTGAAAGTCGGTGTTAACTGTGAAAAATATTGTTACAGGATTCAAGTGAAAACTGCATCACTTTTAAAATCTATTTGTATATTATTTTATTTCTAAGACTTTCTGATAGAATTTGTATAATGTATATTGGACTGCAGTGCAATTTGGAATCAAATTATTGTACAGATAATAAGATGAGCATTTTTATTTTAAGGCCAATTTTAATATTGTTAGGACTGTAAGAATTTGAACATCTTGTACCTCTGATGGACCTCGTTTAAGAGAACATGGGACCTTAGATCAGCAAGTTGGTACTTGTATTTTGAGCATCTGTGTAAATCTTGTGGTCAATGCAAATCTAGCAGTTTGAGTTTTCCGTGTGTAATTGATTGCTACTACAGCGGGCATAATTTGTTTGCATATCTTCTCTGCCTTCTACCTAATGCTGAATTGAGCAGATGTTTATATAGTGTAGTGTACTATATTTCTATATGTATAACCTGTCTATTTATTTAATTGTGAGATTTAAAAACTTGTTGGCGTCCATGTAGTGTACTGTATTTCTATATGTATAACCTGTCTATTTGAATCTCGCATTCAAATACATGTTGGCGTCCACTTTCTTTGGTGTCCTTATGTTTGAAGTTTTTGGTAACACCCAACTGGGATGTTTCTTGAAGATTTTTATCTCCTCGATTAGCACCCGACTGCTTTTGTCTGGCTCTATTCATAATTAGCTAATGGCTTCTTATCTGAGCCTATCCGTGTTAGCTGTTCTTTTGTTTCCACATGGTTTACACTAACTGCATGGCTAACTGTCTTTTATGATCATTATTCTCAAGGATGGGCTTTGCTAAAAATTGGTACATTTTATATTACTGGTGCAAAATGCAACAGTCTTCTCTTCTTTAAAATTAATTCAAAAGAAGTTAATTGGTAGGAAAAACAGGTCCCTAATTAAGAAAAGGGTTAGAGTGAAAACCTGCAGCCTCTGTGGTTCTCCAGGACCAGAGCTGGGGAGCTGGGGAGCTGGTAACCCTTGTTCTAAGGTACACCAAGACAGCAGCTTCCCATTTACAACCAATTCTGTGCTGTGTGTCCATGTTCAAAAGTATGTTTTGTCCAAGTAGTTGGCAACTGTAGTGTGTTTAGGCTGCATAGCCATATAGTAAGTAGGCTTTTGCTGAAATGTCAGGGGTCATCACCAGCAGTTCCTCAAACTACTAGGCTGGCTTGAGCAAAATGTTTCAGTTAAAATTGCCCATGATCATTACTTACACTTGGGCAATTCATCTATTCATTATCTATTCATATGTAATGATCTACAAATTTTATGCAATGTAGTACTCACTTGAAAATGTGCTTGTTAAAGTGGAATGTTTATTTAAACTTTTCAGACACAAACCATTCATTCATGCAGAATAGGTAAAACTCTGTGTTGCTCGTAACCCAAAGTTTAAAAAAAAAAAAAAATAAATAAATTATGCAGTTAAACTCTGTACCTTTATAAATAGTTTATCATATAAAACTAGATTGATTTAAAATTGCTACAGATCACAATTCTGTATTTCCATCAGAATATAAAAGCGGAGCCAACTTGTGCTGTGTTCCATTTGAAGTGGGAAGCCATAATTTCCAAGGTCCTAGTTGAAATTTTCAATTGGAACACCCACTTAATTCAGATTCCAACTCGGAAACTGAAGGCTGATCTGTCATGTCTGACTCTGTCCGAATTCACATCATGATGTCAATCCAAGATGGTGTTATGGTTATGTTAATTGCTGATTCTAAATTGGCCCTGTGTATTCAAGTATGGGTGTGGATGGGTGTGCGCGCGCATTTCAATGGGCTCCATGATGGGTTGACACTGCAGACATTAATGAAAGCTGAAGTATTAAATTGGTTATTGGTACTTCTCTGTATTTGTGTCTCATTACTATGTGTATGACTGATTTTTCTGTTCAACTTTTATCTGTGGAAATGTTACTATGGTGTGTGGATGCACAACATACCACGTAGTGCATTGCTATTTAATCTGACAGAACAAGGCAACATAAATTTTCCTGAATGCGTCCAAATTGGTTTTCCTGTAAAACAGTTTTCTTTGGTGTGACATCATTCCCTGCTCCAACATCGAACTTCCCAGG
The DNA here is from genome assembly GCF_016835505.1 of Polypterus senegalus. Classification (NCBI taxonomy): domain Eukaryota; kingdom Metazoa; phylum Chordata; class Cladistia; order Polypteriformes; family Polypteridae; genus Polypterus; species Polypterus senegalus. The sequence goes on along the minus strand of NC_053165.1, from coordinate 92,734,656 downwards.
TTAATGACACACAGCATTGGATCCATCCATCCATTCGTTCATGATTGAAACCTCCTAATCCATCAGAGACTAACCTGACATCATTAAGTGCAAGGCAGAAATGAAAACTATGTGCAAAAAAATGTAGTTCTTCAAAAAAAATAAATACTACAAGAAATTAAGAACAAAAAAAAAATTGGAACACTGCACAACTGATCAAAAGCCTTCTTCAAAAAAGCTAACAGCAAAATAATAATAATAATAATAATTCATTACATTTATATAGCGCTTTTTTCAGTAAGGTTAAAATGTTTCATCTTACAGTAAAGAAAAAATGATGGTGTTGATCTTTATACATCAAGTTCCACAATTATGCTTTGCATGTCAGAACCTTTTTTTTTTTTTGTACATTGTACAGAAAGTTGCTATTCCAGCTAAATGCCGTCCTTAAACCAGTTTATACTTCACAAAAGCCTCTGTGAACTTTCACTGGAAGGATTTCCTGTCTTGTATTTTATGTGCTATTAGAAAATGTTGTATGTGCCCACTCACATGTGCACATTAAATGGAAAAGCCAGTCACTAGTATATTACCAGCAACTGATTTATATTAAAGAGATAACAAGTTAATTTAAAATTGATTTCAGTTATTTTTTTGAGTATGCGGTTTTAACTTCAGTTTTTGTCTTTTAAGTTTTTCTTTTATTTCATAAAATTTCTTTTTTTTATTTTCTTTCCTTTTGTTAGCAAATATTGAAGAGAGTTTGTAGTCCATGCGGTGCAAACGTCTCTGTACACAGGTATTTCTTTTTTTTCTGTTAGCTTAATATTTTCAAATTTTTATTGTATGTTAAAGATTAACGCCCTGTGGTGGGCTGGCGCCCTGTCCAGGGTTTGTTCCCTGCCTTGTGCCCTGTGTTGGCTGGGATTGGCTCCAGCAGACCCCCGTGACCCTGTAGTTAGGATATAGCGTGTTGGATAGTGGATGGAAGATTAAAGATATAGTTACAATGTGCTGAGGCAAATGCAGACTTACAGGTTTTACTCCCAAAACATCACTGCATTCCACATCGTCAAGATTTTCTAGTAGATTGAGTCAAGATGCCGTCATAGTATGCCCACAAAAAGTACCATGATTGATGTGCTTAGTTATGGTGTTTCAACTTCTCATATCTTAGAAATGAAAAACAAATCTACTCGGGCATGCTGTCATCAAAAAATAATGTATAAGGAAGGATTTTTTTTTTTTGCGCAATGCTGAAACTGTTAGCATAGTTTACTTATACAGTTGAGTTAAAGAAAGTGACTGGTTTGGCTTGAGCATAGATGAAGTGATGCATTGTTTTCTTCCTTGGATAAGTATGACTGGCATCTTACTTGTTTTTCGTTTTCCCAAGCTGGGAAAGGTTTAAGTGCAGGTAGACCAAGGGGAGCAGTTGAAGTTTCTGGAAAACCTTGTGAGGATGACCCTTAGGCTGGGTTTTGTTTTAATGTTTGACTGGTCTAAATCCGTGATTATGATTGAACTTGCTGTCGTTTCGGAGAACTTGGTACAGGTCGCCCAATAGTGTGAGGAGGAGGGGAAGGAGGTTGGTAGCATGCACTGATACAGCACTTTGCCTCAACCACCACATGACAAACCTCCTCGGGATTACAGATTAGGTACGTAAGTGTACCTGTGCAGCGGGTGACACTTCAGCACCTCTCAAAGAAGACCAAATATCTTACACTGGTAGAAGAATGTAGAAGACATTGGTGGAAAGCCTTCGTGGTGGGCTGCAGGAGATTTGCAGGGCAGTCTCTACATCGGGGACTCCGTTCCCTTAGTTTTAGACCATTACAGAAAAGAAGAACTAATAAGAACATCATGGAAGCTTTAGAAAAATAGTGAAAGTGGCAGTGGATCAAACGGTGTAATCCATGGAGTAACGCGCTATTTGGACACAATCTGGAGACTGATCACCCTCGGTTGGGTGACACGGGTGAAGTTTTCTATTGAACTAAGACCGAAATACCCTTTCATCCTGGTTTCATCACTGGTGATGTGTCCAAATTGCAACATCTGGAGCATTAATACATGAAAGAGTGAGTAGGCAGATACATTACAATATGTTCCTTCAAAAAATTGTTTCTGTTTAATATTTGAATACGCTCTATATCAGGGTTCCCCAACTCTGGTCCTGGAGGACCATAGTGGCCACAGGTTTACATTCTAACCCTTTTCTTAATTAGTGACCTGTTTTTGCTTCTAATTAATTTCTTTTGAATTAATTTTAATGGACTTGCTCTTGAAGACTCGGGGCCCCTCAATTGTTTATTTTTCCTTAATTAGCAGCCAAACAATAATGAGATACAAAATGAACCAAAACACGAGAAACAAACTGTGTCCATCGTACAGTATCTGAAAATAAAGAAAGATGAAGGTCTCAGGAATGTTGATCTGCTCAGGTCCACAAAACATTTTGATAGAGCTCTTGGAAAAGAGAAAATTGACAATTTCGGAAATGTCTGCTATTGCACAATGAGAGCAGCAACAAGCCATGGAATTAAAGAACGGGTTTAATTAATGACAAGACTTGGCACCTCATGAAGCCACTGGTTGGAGTTTGAGGCCCTGACTTAGTTGCTCTTCTGTTGGCTCTCTCTTTAGTGTTAGGTTTTTGGGATTTAGAGTCAATTTTAATGTTTCTGGTTTTACTCTTCATCCAGTAATTGAAGAAAGTTTCATTTTTTTTAAACATTGTTTGTTTATAGTTTGGTTTGAGTAGCTCTAATTATGCATTTGACATTGTGGACTGTCACAGCTTCTGCAGCATGTGCCTGGAGTTGCTAGAAGATTGAAAAGGCGGACATGACTTAGGAAGCATGTCAGGACTTTATTTGAATAGGGAAATGCCTCTAGTTACAGAAAAAACACTTCTTGAGCAACTTCTATTTGAAAGAATTTGTGGATAATAACTTTGAAGCATACTGTAGCTTTTGGATTAGTATGCCCTTTCTGCTAAGACAAAAGGTACACGTTATGTACTGCGTTAATATACTGCCCTTTCCCTGAGCATGATTCCACCTGTCGACTTTAGTATTGCCCAGTGGTGTTTTGGCATATAAATTCTGGTGGACGTGGGTCTACACCAGAATTTTCCTTTTATGTGTGAAGACTTATCTAATGTAAACATTAACTTGCCTAAATAGTAATGTCTGTTCCTTGTTTGCTCAAGAGTAGCAAAACATGTAAGTTCATGCCCCTTCCACGTCATAACAAAATCATTTAAACAATGGGATGCTGGTGTCTGGTTTGTCTCGATTGGCATTATCAGATCATCTTAGTACTCTCGGGTACTGTTACCTGACAAAACATAGCTACCAAGAAAATATATTGGGTCAGAACTGCCTAAATTGTAATGACCGTAAACTCAAGTTTAGAATATTTTACATACCAAAAGATTATTTTCTAATATATAATAAAATACCAAGGTCTGTGTGTCCAGTCTCTGTGAGCAATCAGATTGGCTAGTTTGGCTTTGGTGACGCGATGAAAAGAGGAAGTGTGAGAGGCATGAAGGGGATTAAAGGCATGTGAGCCACAAGGAGAGAGTTGCTTTCAAAAATGGCAAGTATAAATCCAGACCAGAGAAGAAGAAGGTTCATTAAAAATAATGAGAGCGTGAGATGCATGTTTTTCAGCAACATGCTCAAGAAAAGGCCTTCACACCTACGTGAATGTGGAGGAAAGGCTCTGAAGGTGCACATAGGGCAAGAGATAGCAAACATTTTTAAATTATTCTATTACTTTTCTTTGAAAGGTACTGTGTCGAGTAATGTAAATGATAAATTTATTTAGAGAAGTTTGTCACTATGTCATATACGAAGTACAGGGAAAGTATTGTAATCATCCAAAAATTCGATTTTGATGAATCTTGACGTTTTAGACCTCCCTGGGTCCAAAAATGCAATTTTTGGAATTATGTGTGTGTTTGTGTATATGTAAACGCAATAACTTGAGTATGCTTTCACTTGGGTCAACCAAATTTTGTATACAGCTATTAGGTACAAAACATAGATTTCTATCAACTTTTGAGCTATTTCCGCTAACTGGAAGTGGTACTTTAACATTTTATTCATGCAGCTGCAGAGTCCGATTTATTCAACTTTACTCTTATAATAATTGTTCAATATATTACTAATTTGATTTGATTTGTTGTTGATGCTTCTTTAATGTACATAATATAAAAATACAATAATTGTCTTGCAGTTTACTCCTCAAATATCCATCCCCATATCTGAGTATACAGGGTGGTCCAGATCTAATTATGCAGATCCAGATCGTCTGGATGACTTTGATTTATGCGGAGACGATTCCAGTTCGGCGTGAAGACAATTCTTCATATCCATACTTCTCGATGGTCCGGGATTTTTTGGGTGATTTTTCTATGTAAGTTATAGCGTAACGAAAATTGCATAATTAGATCTGGGCCACCCTATTCAAGAAGGTCTAGGGTAGACCAATCCTGATTTTTTTGAAGTCTGTGGCATTTACTATAACCAGATGCTGTTTAAGACCACTTTTTTTCTGTTCTGCCTGTTTAGTAACTTGTAAGCAAGCCTAAAAAAATCTATATTCTCATTCTATGAGACGTTTTTGACTGAATTAAGAGGCGGAAGTTTTTACTGCTTGCCACTCTCCATTTCCACAAAGGATGTAGTTGAAATTCGCTAATTTTTATTTTTCATTGATTTATTTGTAAGTGCGTGATGTTTCCTGGGATTCAATATGAACCAAGCAGCAAGCAGCAAGTGCTAGAATTAAATTTTCATTTTAAATTATGATAAAACCATTTGGCAGTTAGCTGGTATGTTGTGGAAACACAAACCTCTTTGTATTTGCTTTCTCTTGCTTTCACATACTCCATCAAACGGTTTGAACATATTATGGAAAACTTAAAAATGATGATATTTATCTTCACTGACAGTATAGATGTTGTTTAGGGGTGGTATGAGTGTGTTAATGAATCCAATAGCCAAAAAAATCACAGGGCGATTGAAAAAGATACAGTGTGGTCTCTATCAATCAGTAGTAGTTTTTCAGATTCAAATTACTCCAAAAGAATACCAGTTTCCCATCCATAGTATCGTTTATGTCTTGGTCCTTGTGTTTTGCACAGAAATATTCCATAAATAAATAGCATGCATGTGGTTTAACAGAGTATTTACTTTTGTGCACCTTTTGAAGTCTCCTCTGCATGAACTTTAATGAAAATTTCATGACTGAATGCTTTTGACCTGGCTAATCACCGAGTCACCCTGGTAGTAAATGTGAATGAGCTAACCACAGTGTTGTATACAGTATACAGTAATCCCTCCTCGATCGCGGGGGTTGCGTTCCAGACACCCCCGCGATAGGTGAAAATCCGCGAAGTAGAAACCATATGTTTGTGTGGTTATTTTTATATATTTAAGCCCTTATAAACTCTCCCACACTGTTAGCATTATTAGAGCCCTCTAGACATGAAGTAACACCCTTTAGCCAAACGTTTAAACTGTGCTCCATGACAAGACAGAGATGACAGTTCTTTCTCACAATTAAAAGAAAGCAAATATATCTTATCTTCAAAGGAGCGCCATCATAAAGGAGCGCGTCAGGAGCAGAGAATGTCAGAGAGAGCGCTCACAAAGAAAAGCAAACAATCAAAAAATCAATACATGCTTTTAAGTATACAGAAGCACCGCGATAAAGCGGCATTTTGTAGAGGAGTGTCCGTGTCCTCTGTGCAAACAGCCCCTCTGCTCAAACCTCCTCCGTCAGCCAGAGAGAGCGAGAAAGACAGAGAGAAGCAAACAAGCACAGCGCGGGAAGCACATCGTATATCATTGAGGAGTTTTAGTTAATATGTAATACATGCTCTGATTGGGTAGCTTCTAAGCCATCCGCCAATAGCGTCCCTTGTATGAAATCAACTGGGCAAACAAACTGAGGAAGCATGTAACCTAAATTAAAAGACCCATTGTCCAGAAAGCGAACCAGCGAAAAATCTGTGATATATGTTTAGATGTGCTTACATTTAAAATCCGCGATAGAGTGAAACTGCGAAAGTCAAAGCGCGATATAGCGAGGGATTACTGTATTTGTAAGGGGCTAGTGTGGGCAGATGCTTGTACAGTTTTCCCAAATGCTCAATAAGCATGTTTTCTTTTTGTTATCTTAAACTATATATACTTTATCTAGAACAAGCCTTTCTAAAACTAGAACCCATCCTGGCAGATTCAAATGCAATGCAAAATCAACTTTGGATGATACAGTTAGCCATACCAAGGCACACTCACCTGTATGCCCACATTGATTTACATGAAGCCCATTTAGAGCTTGTGTAAAGAAGATGAAACTAAGAATGCCTGGAGAAAATATTCACGCACAGTGACTTGTCCTATTATATATGTTAAAGGAAATCTGTAGCTCTTTCAGTATTATTAAAGTTTGATTCCTCCAGTAATGAGTACACAATAGTATGCAATTATTATGCCTATTCTGATCAGGGCAGCTGGTACACCATTAGATATGCCTTATTAGATATGCTGCATTGAAAGTATCCATGTTTCTGTCCTGTGGTGCCCAGTGGAGGTTAAGTAGCACTTGCAGCAAAGACTTCTTCCCAACTTCTGGACTTGTTAGGTGTGCGGATCTTGCTAGGTTATGCTTGGGTTTGGCATTTCACCATGTTGTAAACTGAAGTTGATAAAATATTTGCAGTCTAATTCGGTTTCAGTTAAGTGTATGTAATGATATTTTAAGCCTTAACATCTTTTTTTCATTAAGAATATATATAATTTATTACATTTGTGGATTTGGAATTATCCCAACACACTCACTTTTTGTTTTTAGGAGTCATTTGTTTGGTGTCTTTTGATACACCCATGTCTAGTTTTTGATTTCAGACTAGTACTTCCTTCTGTCAGTGGAATTTCTGCTATTACACCTTTGTCTTTCTTATATTTCAAAGATAAAGTAAAAGTTTACCTAATCCAATGCAAGATTGTATGATGAGGATATTTGTCTATGATCTTAAGTTTTTTGGATTATGTTTTTAGTTGAACAATGAGAGTTTCCTTTCCCCCCCAAATTACTCCTTGTTTTCAATACTTAAGGCTTTTATTCATGTATCAAACTTGCTTCTTTTTAAAATTCTGATCGGCTCTCATGACATACCAGTATGTTGGACATTTGTAGGTCTTTGTCACAATTCATCATGTGAAAAATAGGAAGAAAGGCAAAGCATAAGGAGTTTGACTGGAAAACAAAGCATTTCAGATTCAGTTTCTAGTACCTTCACAGGGATAGACCTTCAGTTGGTTGCTTAGCTCCGTTTTCAACTTTTGGAATATAAAATATGTGTGTGTATGTATGTATGTATATTTTTTCCAATTATGTTTCTAATAAGAAGTGCTACATAGAAAAGTTTAAATGCATCTAAGTCATTGATCACAGATTTAATCTCTGAGGTTGCAAGTTAATAAGTTTTGCTTGTTTTGTTTGTTTTAAATCACCCAAATAGACTCCATTTAACGTTTGTTTCTTTAAGGGCCAAGAATTGTAAGTGCAATCGATCAATCAACATTTATTTATATAGCACATATTCATACAAAAAAAAATGTAGCTCAAAGTGCTTTACAAAATGAATAGAAAAACAGAAGACACAATAAAAAATAAACATAAGTCAACATTAATTAACATAGAATAAGTAAGGTCCGATGGCCAGGGTGGACAGAAAAAAACAAACAAAAAAAAAAAAACTCCAAAAGCCTGAGAAAAAAAAATAAAATCTGTAGGGGTTCCAGACCACGAGACCGCCCAGTCCCCTCTGGGCAATCTACCTAACATAAGTCAAACAGTCCTCTTTGTATTTAGGGTTTTCATGGAAGGACCTGATGATGATGGTCACGTAGACTTCTGGCTTTCAGTCCATCAATGTTGGTGCATCATGATGCTTTGATTACTATTTTATTGGTGATGTTAATTGCCACTTTACCCTCTTAAATCATTTACTCTAGGTCGGGTTTTTAGTCACATGGACATAATGGGTTCCAGTGAATTAGTTAGTGGCTGACAATGGAATTAATTTTATTCAGGCATCTGTTTAGAGACTTGCAGTCAACAGTATTTACCTTTTGAAGCTTATAGATTGTAGTGTGATAAAAAAAGTGGATTTAACTCCTTATTGCAAGGAAGGGACACATTTATTCCAGATAATATATTAAATGGCATCTTAGTACCTCTGCTCATCTCACTCAATACTGAAGATAAACAGATGTACACCGCTAGTTGATCCTGAGTAGATAGGAGATACATAATTTGGAAAACTGAGTTCACTTACTTTAATTGCTTTTTTTTAAATATTCTAATCATCTTCATAAAATGTGTATTTTTGAATTATGTAAAATATACTGTACTTATGAATAATGAAAATAAATCTGTGCTTAATGGCAGGTAGTGTGGTGTAGTCGTTAAGGCTTTGTATTTCAAGTCCTGCAACTGACACGTGCGTGACCATTAGCAAGTAGTTCACCTACATGGCTTCAACTGACGGAAAAAAAAAAAAAGAAATGTAACTATTTATATCTTTCCAACGTTTCGTGTCACTTTGGACAAAGGCGTTACCTTAATTATAACAATAAATATAATAATAATCTTCTTATACCCATTATTATCTGAATAATATGTATCATTCACTGCTGAGCTGATAATATTGCTTTGCCTGTCCTATGAGTTGATATTCAGTTAACTCTTAACGGCTGAATAACAAGAACAACATTTATTTCTATAGCACATTTTCATACAAATGATGTAGCTCAAAGTGTTTTTTCATGATGAAGGAAGAGAAAAAAGACAAAATAAATTAGGCAACTCTAATTAACATTGAATAAAAGTAAGATCCGATGGCCAGGGAGGACAGAAAAAACACACAAAAAAAAATCCAGATGGCTGGAGAAAAAAATAAAATCTGCAGGGGTTCGGAGGCAATGAGACCATCTGGCCAGCTCCCTCTAGGCATTCTACCTACCATCAATGATCTCAATCAGTCCTTATGGTATTCAGGGTTCTCAAAGAAGAATTTGATGATGACGGTCATGTGGACTTCTGGCCTTTAATCCATCAATGTAGGGACATCACGGTGCTTTGATTAGATGGTGGTAGTGCAGATCGCCACCACAGAAAACTGGTAAAAGAACAAAAGAGAGAAAGTAAGGGTTAGTACGGATTTTGGAGCCACCGTGAGTAGTAATGATAATTAATTGAATATACAGAGAATCAGGATTAAACTAAGGTGAAGCTATGAGAAAGCCATATTAAAGTAATGTGTTTTCAGCAGTGTTTTAAAGCACTCCACTGTATTAGCCTGCCGAATTCCTATTGGCAGGCTATTCCAGATTTGAGGTGCAGAACAGCAGAAGGTCGCCTCACCACATCGTTTTAAGTTTAGCTCTTGGAATAATAAGCAGACCCTCATTTGAAGATCTAAGGTTACAATTAGGAGTGTAAAGTGTAAGACATTCTATAATATAAGAGCGAGATTATGTAATGCTTTGTAAACCATAAGCAGGATTTTAAAGTCAATTCTGAATGACACAGGTAACCAGTGTAGTGACGCTAAGACTGGGGTGATGTGCTCGGATTTTCTTGTCCTAGTTAACATTCTAGCAGCTGCATTCTGCACTCGTCGTAATCGATTGATGTCTTTTTTGGGTGGTCCTGAGAGGAGTGCGTTACAATAATCTAGTCGATTGAAAACAAAAGCGTGAAGTAATTTCTCAGCATCTTGCAATGATAGAGGTCTAACTTTTGCTATATAATTTAATATTCAGAATTAATAAACAGCATTTATTTATATAGTACATTTTCATACAGATGATGTAGCTCAAAGTGCTTTACATGATGAAGAAAGAAGGAAATAAAGACAAATAAAAATTAAAATAAGAGAACACTAATTAACATAGAATAAAAGTAAGGTCTGATGGCCGGGGAGGACAGAAAAAAAAAACTCCAGACGGCTGGAGAAAAATATAAAATCTGCAGGAGTTCAGACCATGAGACCACCTGGCCAGCCCCCTCTAGGCATTCAGCCCAACATAAATGACCTCAATCAGTCCTCATTGTATTCAGGGTTCCAATGGAAGAATTTGATGATAATGGTCATGTGGACCTGGCCTTTAATCCATCAATGTAGGTTTGATAAAAGACCATCCCTCAGTTAGCTGTTTGTATTTGTTTTCTTTACTTTCTTTTACTATTTTCTATGTCATATTTGCCATTCAATTTCCTCTGTACCTTCAGTATCTTAATGAATACTTTGAAAACACATTCATTATTTCCAAACTACCTTTTTCTGCACGAAATGAATCCAAGCAGTACATTGCTTGTCTATCCAAATATCCCATCACAAGGCTGTAACCACATGGAATTTGGGCGTAAATTTCATTTTCTGCATAGAGAGAGAGAGACAATGGGATGTCGGGACATGAAAAGTGTTACGAGAACCTCTCCCGTTGGTTGTATAAATTTTTATAGTCTGAGTTTTACTTAAAGATCAAATTATTTATAACAAAAAACATGAATGAAAGCCATCACATTCTTGAAATGACATTCCTATCAAAGTGTTCTTCCCAGTATCATCAATGTGAATTTTCTTTGAGAAATTGCTTAGACTTGCCTTAAAAAAAATTTTAAACACACCAACCACATGCTGATCCTAAATCAATTCAGTATACGGGGTGGGCAAAAAGTAGGTTTACAGTTGTCAGTATGCGAGATTGGCAATCTGATCACTTACGAGATTTTTCCCAAGTGCACTGTGCCATTAGTTAATAAAGCTATTGAAATAATTATAACCTGCATGTCTTTTTCCATAAAAAACAACTGTAAACCTTCTTCTGCCTAACCTGTATAATAACAAATGTTTTGACTGATGGATAGACACATTGTCAGACCCAAAGTTGTTGTGTTTTTATAATGATACTATAGGAATCTGTTGATATTTTTGGTCAACAGATGTACAAAGCTATAATGAATAATAACAAACAAATTTTTGAACAAATACAGTACACGGATATATAAGTAGCTATACATGCATCAGCAGAGGGGCACACACCAACATGTAGTCCTGCAGCTGCCTATAGAGACACATTCCTTCTGTACAGCATCTAAATATGGGTTACTGCCCATGCACAGCATTTTGTACTCTGACACACCCATGTATGGCGTGCAGAAGCCATATCTGCATGCATACACGTGTGCACACACGCACACACAAACGCACGTCTACCAGGCACACTCTCTTTTAGACATACATTTGCACACAGTGGTTAATGGGGTCAGTAGCCACATGCATCTCAATACAAAGGAGTAGTAAAGATTACTTTTACAGGCTTTAACAGAAAACTTTGAACAGACAGGAAATGAAAATGAGGAGCAGATGTAGAAACAGAACATTCCTGTCCTTGGCGCTTTCTCAACTTTTTTTTTTTCTCCCCTTTTTCTCACAAAATCTGTAAACCAGAAATGTTTAATAACCACCACTAGCACTACCACCCTCCTCCCCCCAATGCCAAGAATTTGGGCAGTTTGCCTATCTTATTCACTCTGTCTGTTTCTCACTGTTTTCCCAGCCACTGTAGTACTTGTGCATTTCCTTTAAAAAGCATATGGAGAAAGTTAGACAAAAAGTAGAGCAGCACACTCTTTTTCCTGATCTTAGAAAAACAATAAGGAATAAGCAGGAACTAAACCCAGAAATGTAATGCTGACAGATGTAATAATTTGAATTACTGATTTAAAGAAGTGATCAGTAATAACGGTAGGGATCATTTCATGCTCTTGCAGAGAAAATATGTAATGCAAAAAAAGAAAAGCCAACAAAGAAAGATTCGCTCTCACCGGCTTTCTCCTGCTCCGTGCTCTCTAGCCACCTCTGTCTTTCTTTCCTCTCTTTTTCCATTCATTCCTTTTTGTTCTCTTTCTTTCTATCCGACTCGCGCTTCTATATATTAAGAGGGGCCATAACAGCTGCAGCACATTAGTAACCCCAGGAACAGTCACCGATGTGGGCAGTCCCTCACCTGTGCACTAGGGTGCACACCGCAGATCGCCCTGAGATCTGCTACAGCCATCATGCCCCCTCGCTAAGCCTTGAGCGCGGTGATTATTTGTTCAAAAAAACTGGCCTTTGCTGAGAGAGCTGTGGACCCATAACACCACAGGAGGAGACAGTTGTGGTAGTTTAAATATTTATTTAGAATACAAGACCCACAGTATGGACACTGGGCATGGAATACTGGGAGAAGCCTGTAGTAGAATGAGCTGGAAGTTGTGTATATTCAACAAGAGGAGCCAGAGAATGTTGCTGGAATTAGGATCTTCAGGTAATTTCAGTTTAGCATGTTGTTTCTTGAACACCTCTATAAACCAAAATGAAAGGATTCTAGTGTTCAATGTGCCATACTGTATTTGCTCCATTATTGGTCAGTGTATGGTTAACATCCTATAATATACTCTTGCAAACGTTTTTATCCAATACTCAAATCGCATTGTGAAGCAAGCACACCCTGACTATGAATTATAATGTATTGATTATTGAGAGTGACCTGCTACTTGATGTTTCTTTTATTCAGTATATTGCAAAGATTTTACAGTTTGCCTTAACTGTAGACTTGTCTCATTAAGGCTCGCAAGTGAGCTAAATAATAAAATGTTTGTTTATTCTTTTATCAAAGTTGAATATTCCTGCAGAGAGGTGAGAGGATATAGTGTGATGAAACTGAAGGAAGCCTATGAGTGTGAAGTTCACTTCTGCATTTTTCAAATAGTGACAGGACCAAGATTTCATCCAGGAGCTTTGAGACTCTGTTACCATACTACCCTTTTATCTCCAGAAAGGATAATGTACTGTATGTAAAACAATTAAATAATAAATAGCAAACAGTCTTGTATCAACAGGATTTAGAAAACAATGTGTCAGTGTTTGTTAGATACTGTATATGTTGCAGACACTTACAAGCATGAGTAATGAATATCCTATACTTTAAGTGCAGGTTTTGTAGGTTTTATCAATTGTGAAGCTAACAAAGTATTGGGGAACCAACAGACCCAGTTGGTGAAAATGTGGCCAAAACAAACTGCACGCAATGGAGCTAAAATAGAAAAATAAAGGTTGCTCCGTCTCAGATGCTTGGGAGTCAACAGACTGTCTACTTTTGGTTCTAGGTGGTTTTGTTTGGCTGGTTCCTTTAAGGGTTGTGTCTTGATGACGAAGACCCAGATGTTTCGTCACTCGTTTTCTGGGTGAAGTTCTCCTGACCTGTGGATGAAAAGTAATGTTGCATTAATAAATACACCCACTGTTGACCTGGGATAGTATTGCTTACCTAAGCAGAGCCTTGAGCGTGCCTCCTAACCACGCATGCCTGACACAATGTATAGAAACATGGCATAGCAAAGTGGCTTCCTTCCAGATTTGACTAGGGTGTTAGGTGGAGCTAGACTGGGTGTCTCAAATTCAGTTCCGTATAGTGGCCGAAGCTTTTCATTCCAGCTACTTTTATAACTGGTAGCCAATTACTGCTGCTAATGAAACATACTTTGTTGTATGATGTTCATCGACTCCCATTTTAAGATTCCCAACTCTAAATTGCTTGTCTTTTTCTTTGACCAGCTGCCAGTAGATTAAGTACTGAGTTGCTTCCGCCTAAAAGCCACGTGGATAATGTTCTCAGAAAAATAAACAATGTTACAAATGTATGATGTGTCAAGAATGAGTGTACAACCAAACCTTGTAATTAAAGAAACACAATACATTAACAATAAGAATTGGCTTCTGAATTATAGAATTGCTTTCACTAAAAATCTGAAACCATTGTGACTGTCCAGGAACTGATTTTGAGATCCGTGATTTAAAACCCAATGAGTCAATCAGGGTTAATGCATTAATTACACGGATGAACGTCATTTTATCCCAATGGCTAATAGCTGCTGTCGTTTTAGTCTGTGGTATTGTGGGTAGAAAAAAAGCTTCTAAGTCTTACAAGGGTTTTTAAAGCCTTTTGTTGTAGGCTCCACTCTGAAAGACACTGTATTTGATTCTTGCACTTGTGTTACACCTGAAGGTCAAACTGGTCGAACAGCAAAAAGGTCATCTAATGAATTTCAAGCACTGATTGATGAACTGCTACTTATATTAAAATGATTATGGATGCGTGTTTATAAAGAAGGACTTCACAGTTTACATTGTTTTGTACTTTTTTCCTAACGGGTTATTATACTGTTTCAAAAAGACAGTCTTTTAAAATACTTACTGGAGTGGAGATTGTTTTACAGGTATTTTGCTGGAGAATACGGGAAAGCGTGTGCTTGTTCTCCTTTGCATGTGTGTCTTCAGGCAGCAATGAAATAGGAATGCTGATTTGTGGGAAGCGTACAAAGTGAGATATGCAGAATAACTTTCCATGATGTAGACTGTCATGGCTATTTGGCCGTGCGTGTGCTTACAACTCAGAATTTAAAATATGGCATGTACATGGTAAGTGTAACTATCATGTGGTACACCAAATAGACTCTACTGTATATGGGTTAGTAGGGCTAAACTTATTCTGAGATTTGAAGGTAGACAGACAGTTTTGCTATTTAGATACAGTACATAGAGCTGCCTATTTTTGTTTTAGGCCTGTTTGAGATCAAAAAGAGGAAGATTTTATTGTCATTTTCTTCTCCTTTAATGTTTATTGAGATTTTAAAGAAAATGTTTTCTCCCTATTTATTAATTACCTTATCTTCAATGAATACACACAGACTGTTCACACAATAAAATATGGTCCTTCTACTTGACATCAGTGTCCATATTCCCATATTCTCTGGGACATCCATGGTCACTATATTCATATATTCAAGGTAAAGGCCTGTTGATTGAGGGAAGCTCTTAATAGTAGAATAACAACCTAATCATATTGACATCTGCAGGGGAAGAATCCAAATAATATTGAGAACTATACAGTGGGATGCAAATGTTTGGGCAACCTTGTTAATAGTCATTATTTTCCTGTATAAATCGTTGGTTGTTACGATAAACAATTTCAGTTAAATATATCATATAGGAGACACACACAGTGATATTTGAGAAGTGAAATAAAGTTTATTGGATTTACAGAAAGTGTGCAATAATTGTTCAAACAAAATCAGGCAGGTATTATTCCAAAATGAAGCTGGCTTGTCCAAATGTGCTTGAGCAGACCTCAAGCGGCTCTGTTTGTGCTTCCTCTGCATCACTCTCGCATACAGCATCTCCTTGTGTAAAGTGCGCCGAATGGTTGAACGATGCACAGTGACTCCATCTGCTGCAAGATGATGTTGTAAGTCTTTGGTGCTGGTCTGTGGGTTGACTCGGACTGTTCTCACCATTCGTCGCTTCTGTCTACCCGAAATCTTTCTTGGTCTGCCACTTCGAGCCTTAACTTGAACTGAGCCTGTGGTCTTCCATTTCCTCAATATGTTCCTAACTGTGGAAACGGACAGCTTCAATCTCTGGGACAGCTTTCTGTATCCTTCCCCTAAACCATGATGGTGAACAATCTTTGTCTTCAGGTCATTTGAGAGTTGTTTTGTGACCCCCATGTTGCTACTCTTCAGAGAACATTAAAGGAGGAGGGAAACTTACAATTGACCCCCTTAAATACTCTTTCTCATTATAGGATTCACCTGTGTATGTAGGTCAGGGGTCACTGAGCTTACCAAGCCAATTTGAGTTCCAATAATTAGTTTTGGAATCAATAAAATGACAACGGTGCCCAAATTTATGCACCTGCCTGATTTTGTTTGAACAATTATTGCACACTTTCTGTAAATCCAATAAACTTCATTTCACTTCTCAAATATCACTGTGTGTGTCTCCTATATGATATATTTAACTGACATTTTTTATCGTAACAACCAACAATTTATACAGGAAAATAATGACTATTAACAAGGTTGCCCAAACTTTTGCATCCCACTGTAGTTCCCATTTTACTGAAATAAAGCAAGTTTTATATTTTGACATAATTGCTTGATAATTATTGAACTTTATAACTATTCATTTATTAATTTCTGAAGAACAGTTGATCAGGGCTTCTGGATATTTAAAATGTATTTGTAAAAAGAAAAAAAAAATCAAGTGGAATTATTTTTTCCTTTTTAAAATATACACTGTAAACAAAATGTAAAGCATTCTGGATATCTGACAGCAACAACATTTTTAGGGTTGGAGTACATGCAGTATATCAATCACCCTGCTTATACTGACAGTTTAATTCTGACCTTAATCTGATTTTGCTCAGTCTGTGCCTTGCTTTTGTTACACGGTTTCATGATGTTGTCGCTGACAGAGAAATAAGGAAGTCTGCTGACTAGCATGCTGTGGGTAACTCAGTGGTTGAGCGTGAATTTAAAACTGTGACTTTTGTGGTTACATTTTACATGTTACAGCATAGCTATCAGATATTGTCGCACACTTGCCGAACATCCTTTTTATATTTACTTGATTTCTTGTCTCTTCATATCACTTTCATTACACCGCTTTGATGAAATCAAGTCTATGTCACTTCTTAGACAGAGAGAAAATCATCTGATATTCTGGTAAAGGCAGAAGCCAAAGTGCTTCAGGGTTGTGTACGTCCACAGCATGCTTAGCCTGGTAATATAACATTAGATAGATAATTATTTGTCCCAAGAGGAGAATTTATTTTTTTTATAGAAGCTCAGTAAATAATTAAATAAATATTATAACAAGTAAATCAGAATTAGTGAAAAGAAAGAAAATGTCTGATTTGACTAAAGATTAAAAGAGCATGCACACTGAGGCATCATACAGGCGTACTGCTGTTGGTATAAAGGAGTCCCTTCTGCGCATAATTTGTTGGATGAAAGTCTTCCATGTTAGTGTGTCACTAAGACGATGTGCAACACCGTTCACAATGGCCATCAGTTTTGTGTTCATTCTATCCTCTCCTGCGTTTTTAATTAGCTTGTTGATTCCGTGGGCCACTTTTGTAATGTTAGTGGCCCAGCACAGTGCAGCATGGAAAATAACACTGGTCATCACAGAGTTGTAGAATCTGTTAAAGATGTCACTACTCACATTGAAGAAACACATTCTCCACATTCTCTTGTATAGTGTTACAAGACTAGTCCAACCTGTCCTTGCTGTGAACTCTCAAGTACTTCTAGCAGAGCACTACCTCCACATCCACTTCCTGAATAGTGACAGGGCACTGAGGCCCTTTGGCACGGTAAAAGTCGTCAACCAGTTCTTTGGTTTTGCTGATGTTAATGGCTTTGTTACGTTGCATGACTTTTCCAGCAATTTTCAGTTGCAGCCTTCATTTACTTAATCTTGGTGAGTTGGAGGCAGTCAATGCCACGCTCCTGTGAAGCCAGTCATGTAATGTCATGCCCAGCGACTCACTCTGATAAAAATCAAGTGGTTTGATTTTGTCTTTAGTTGTAAGTTTGGTCTGTGTGTGCATGAGAGCAGACTACTAATGAATGTTCATCCAAATATGTAAGAATAAGAAATGTGGTTGTTTTAGACCTCGCAAGCAGAAGAGAAGCTCACCTGCGTGATGTTTTGTGTTTTACGTAATACAACAAAATAGAAAATAAAGGCTAAGATTTCAGCTGATCTCTCCAAACCCATTAAATCCTTCATACAGCAGACATTATGTTAGGCACCACGCTGTTGGCTGTCAGAACAAGGGGTGAGCACGACTGCATTAGAATGTCAGCACTCAATTGGTAAATGTGACATGGGTAACTATTTTGAGTCATTTTAAATTGACATGGTCAATCGATGAGATCAGCAGCTTGACTAAATCTGACTAAAAGTTGGGTTATGTGACACTGAATTAAGTTATAGACAATTCTCTTTGCACCAACCAATAAAGTTCTCCACATGACTCCTATACTTTGTCTCATCCCCTTAATCGATACACCTCATTAGTGCAGAATCATTTGAGAAATTTTCACAAATGTAATGACCTGATGTTATTTTTATAGTCTGAGGTGTCCAGGGTGGAGAGTAAAGGAGACAGTTTTGTAGTACATCAGCATTGCTAACATCAGAAAGACAGCACTTAAGACTCACAAACTGTGGTCTGCCTGACAGTCAACTAAGAATACCGAAAAAAAAAAAAAGAACAACAATGATCAAACACAGCTGCTTACTAACAAATATAACAAACACACCAAGTAAGCAGACACTAAAAGTACTATATTTAAATAAATGACCTTTTATATGTAATACGCTACCATGGCTGTTCGTTTGTCTGTCCAGGATTTGAAATCACCTGTAGCTCGCAAACCGTTTGACCTGAAATTTGGTACACATATACAATACAATACAATTTTATTTTTTGTTTAGCCCAAAATCGCACAAGAAAGGCCGCAATGGGCTTTAAACAGGCCTTGCCTCTTGATTCTCTAAGAAGACAAGAAAAAGCTCCCAAAAAAAACCCTTATAGGGACAAAATGGAGGAAACCTTGGGAAAGGCAGTTCAAAGAGAGACCCCTTTCCAAGTGGGCGTGCAGTGGGTGTCAAAAAGAAGGGGGTCAATACAATACAGTACAATACACAAAACAGAACAAATCCTCAATACAGTATAAAAATAAACATTTTAGAAGTACAGAATAGAATTTAACAGTAGATACTATGTGACGTCTACTATCTGCTTTCGGGGTGACGATTGACCTCCAAAGTTATTCCACTTTTTATTTTATTTTATTGTGCAATCAACTCTCCGCAGCGGCCAGCAGGGTGGCTGTGCATGCGCCATTCTCATCCCTACCACCGTTGCCAACACTTCCCCTACCTCTTCATATCTTAAATCATTCCTGAGGCAGATTGAAGACTTAAGTGCCAGCTTAAGTGAAAAATTAAAGAAAACGTGCTAAGTAACTGCAACACAAACTCTGACTTAATCAGTTTTAACACGAAAAGATGCAGACGAAAGAAGGAGAAGTGGGTCGCTAGGGTGGAGAAAAGAAGAGCTGCTCAGGAAGCAACAAGCGCATCAACCTCTGAGCAAATGAATGCTAAACGTACCGAGAAAGAAAGAGGATGAAAACTAGGAACGCTCAAGTCAAGTGTATTCACGGCACGTTATAGTGCAGTGTGCCGATATTGGTACATTATAACATGTAAACACTAGTTTTAGATATGCATACAAAATGGGTATATATTTTATTCAACAAATAAACAATATAGATATCACTAGGTACAGATGTTTTATCTTGTTACGCAAGTAGTATAACATATATAACAACAAAATACAGTACATATATCACCCAATATGGCAGAATCGTATAATTTTTACATAAACAAGGGGACAAGATACCACTTGCATACCAGTAAAGAATACCATGTAGAGAATCAAGAAAATATTAACCAAAATAAATGTGACCAAGGTCACCTAGCAGCTGACAAGAGTCAAAACACATTAAATCAACATTGTGAATCACACACAGATATAATGAAGATATATACTGTAGATATGGACAATGCATTTTGAGCAATCCCCTCTTCTTCAGGGCCCAGTAACCAAGTAGTAAACTATGTTATGATAACAGGAGCTCACAGACACAGTAACTAGATTTCCCAGAAATGACAATTCATCCATGATCAAAGAACAAGTTGAAACACTCTTGTCCAAAATCCTTATAAGCGGCTCAAATAAAACTTAACCCATCATGTAACTCCAAGAAGCCCTGCGACTATCTACATCTCTCAGCACTTGTTATTGTATTATAATTTCCTACCTAGTTGCTGGGCCTTGAAGAGGGGATTGCTCGAAATGCATTGGCCACATCTGTATATCTTTGTTATACATTCATTATTATATATTCATTAGATCAACATTGTGAGTCACACATATAGTAGGTTTAATTGTTGTTGTTGACTCTTGTCAGCTGCTAGGTGATTTTATTGGTCACATTTATTTTGGATAATATTTTCTAGATTCTGTACATGGTTTTGTTTACTGGTATGTAAGTTGTATCTTGTCCCTTGGTTTATGTAAACACTGCATGATTATTCCATATTGGGTGGTAAATTGTTGTTATATATGTTATACTACATCCTTAATATGATAACACATCTGTACCTGGTGGATCTATATTGTTTATTTCTTGTATAAAATATACATATACATTTTGTATGTATGTTTTAAACTAGTGTTTACATGTTATAATATATCATTTATTTAATATACTGTAGTACTTTTAGTGTGCTTACTTGGTGTGTTTGTTTTAGTCCATTATCTAGGACACCAAAGGATCTTCCACCTGCAAATCTTTGTTTGCCCTTAACAGTGCTGGTTGGATGATATTGAAGACACTGGAAAAATCCAAAGAAGCATAATTCTCGCAGTGCTGTCAGCTTAGTGCAGATGGGATTGAGCCATTTGGAGCAGATAGAAGTGGGTAAAGCAATTAGCTATCTTTGACTAACAGACAAACTTTAGTGGATCCAAGTGGTCCTTCAGAATAGGACTCTTAGTTCAGGACCAGGATCTCAAAGATCTTCATGATATGGGTTGCAAAGGCCACTGTCTAAAAGTCATTAAAAACTGAGGCGTTTCCCTTCTTTAGCACTGGAGCAATAAAGAATGTTTTCCACCATGACATTTCTTGGAACCTTAAGGACAGATGAAATGAGCAACATTGGATACCACAAAATTGGTCTTCACAGACCTTAAGAACCTGAAGACTAACTCCTTCCGGGCCATCAGACTTTCCTGTGCGTAGATTCCTTAGTTGTCTCCTTACATGGTCATTAATTCTGGACACCCCATAATGATGGCCAAGGCTGAGCTCATCACTGATCATACTAGTTGAAGTGGTAGGAGTTGTTGATGCAGTAGGGAGGGATACTGGCCATTGGAAGAAGGGAAAAATCTATTTAAAAAAAAAAAAAAAAACAACAAAATGATTCAGGTTGTTAACTTTGTTCACATTCCATTCTAGAACCCCAGCTCTGGATTGCTTGAATCTAGTAATTATGCCCAGTGCATTCCAGACATCTTTCATGTTATTCTGAGTGAGCTTGTTTTTTATTTTAACACTGTAAGCTTCCTTCCCTTCTCTCAGCTTTTTCTGCAGCACTTTCTGTACACCCTTTCAAGCCTCTTTGTCGCCAGATTTGAATGCTGTCCCCATTTCGTTCAGGATACTTTTTAGCTCCTTAGTAATCCAAGGCTTGGTATTTGGAAAGCAAGGCACTGTTTTTGTTTTTCATAATGGTAAAACCATCATTATGTATTCCTTTTATGCAGTAATGAGTTTTTCAGGTGGCTTTGCCTTTGGTGCTCGATATAAAGAGATTCATATTTTGAAAAACTTTTTTTTTTTTTTTTTGTAACACTTATGTCTTCTTTAATAACCTTGTACTGAATTCAATTTGTGCCAGTCCCAAAGTTGCTTAATTTGCTTCAAATAGAAATATAACTTTTGTGTCTGTATTTCAATGTCCATCTTTTATGCCTGTTCCTTGTTATTTTTTTCTTTTTCAAACCAGCCAGGATAGGATGTTTTTTTAAAATTCTCTTTTCAGCCTCTCCAAATTCTTGGTACTTTCAAGTCTGCAAAATCTCTTTATATGCTTTAAAGAAGGAAAAAAAAAAGTAACCTGACCTTTGATCTATGTGTTTAGTCTAACTTTCTTCCCATTACAAATTTATCTGTTCTCTTTCATATTCTTTTTTCCCCCTGTCATTTCCCTGCTACTCCAGTTCATTTATTTATGTTCTTAAAATCTGTATCTTTATTTCCACCATAAAACTGAAACCTTATAATACAAGTTCAGTGTGAAAGTCTCAGAACTGCTGCTGGATAAATGTATTTTTTATATTCTCTTGGGGCTCATATTTACTTCCTATACCATTCTGTAAAATATCATCCTAAGAAGATCTGCATGCTGTCATTCTTGGCACATTGTAATGGTGAGCCTGATCACTAAGATGCTAGACTTAAAGCTCACAATTGCAGATTTACACTTAACAAAACGGTCGAGTCATGCTAAACTCAAAGTAAGTCCAATGCTTTATTCTGCAGTTGTATTTTGTAAATACTGGTTAATAACTCCATGTACTGTCAGTGTACTGATTACAGTCCTTGCCGTCATTATTGCCATTTCTTTTCCTGCTAAGGGTAGTGGTCAGAACAGGCTGAACTGGAATGACCAGGCCTCCCTATACCCAGCAACTTCCTCCGGTGTCTCCTGGTAAATCCCATGATGCTCCCTGGCTAATAAAAAGTTGTAGTCCCTGCAGCAAATCCCGTGCTTGCCACTCAGTCCTGTCCTGGCTAACCTTGTGAGCCACCAAGAGGCATCCAAACTACATGTCCAAATTCCTCCAGTCACTCCTCTTAATCTAAAGAAGCAGATATCTTTCCATATTCTTGAAACTCCTCATTTTATCATGGAAGGTCAGCCTAACATCCCTGTGTCCCTGTTGTACATTAGTATATTAAACAAATATTTCAGAAGAGAAGAGAAGATACTCTTTTGGTGTGCCCTTAATAGATAGATTCAGTTCCAAGTGGGCAAATACATGTTAAGGCAGAATATGTGAGTAATAAGCAAGTGAGCAGAGGATGCTTTGGTGAAATAAAATCATCATTATGGCATGATATATATATGTAACATTAGTATACAGTTCTTTCGATTTACAGTTGCATTTACTGCCAGATGAAAATAAGTGATGTTATGCTATTTGAATCTATTCTGCAAATCTTGATGCTTAATTGTTATAACCAATTGGCTAAGTCATTGACAGCCAAGCTCATGTTCTAAAATTTTAGGTGTTTAAATGCCTCAGAAGCGCTTCAATAATGATAAAGCAGTGTCTGAACTTTACTATTCTGTAAATATTCATATAAAAACATCTGTTCTGATAGATGCCATGCCTTGAACAGATCCGCTGGATTCAGTACAATGCAGGATGGAGCAGAGTTAAAGCTCAGACCCTTACCATATTAAAAAAGGTACACTCTTCGGGGTATGGTATGAAGCCAGGGTCAAATGTCAGAGCCTTAATATACAGTGGCACCTATTCGTGCATTCTAGTAAGGTAGGTGGCAGTGTCCACCTTTTGTACTCCACTACAATGAGAATGTGTATGTACAATAACGTTCAAAGTAATTGGCCAATAAGGTAAAAAAACAGTGACCAGACACATTATATAGCAAAGGTCTGGCATCTGATTCCATTCTATTCCAGGTTGAGTAAACTATCATGGGTGGTCCCAGAAATGCTGTGGAATATGATCCTTAAAACATCCTCATAATCGTCAGTGCTTACACCATTTTTGCTCAGGTTTTCTCCACCCTTGTGTATTCACTACTAATCTTTTAAATTACTGTGATGACCTCTGTCACAGAGGTGAACTCAGTTTAGTCCAATACTTCTCCCAGTGAAGAAATTTCTACCTAACAGGTTCAGGAGTTCCTCACATAAATCTTTCTGTGTCTCAGTAGCATCCTTAGATCAGGTCAGTGTTTCCACTCCATTATAATAGACAACCTGGGCCAAAGTGCCTCACACCCTTCTTGTCAAATAGCTAACCAGAACTACTTTAGTAGTTCAGAAGTTTTTAAAACTTCTTAAAAAAATCTATTTTCCATTTCCTCACCCAGCAACACACGTTCCTTTGCTTTGGTCACCTCTTCAGCTGCCATGCTTTTTGGTTTTGCAGTTCCCTACAGTGTCTGTTCTACATCTGTCCCCAGGGTTTAGTGTTAAGCCTGATTTGGCTGTCAGTATTCACAGTGTACTTTCAAAATCTTATGGTTATGTCTGTATATAAATAATTAAGAGGACTACTTGAACAACCTTTCTGGCATCTATATGTTTTGTTTATGTTTATTGACATCAAACTTTCACCTAAATACCAACACATGTGAACCTGTTATTGCAGAGTATCCCCTACAGCATTCATGAACATCTATTCGCACAAATTACCCCTAAGATATACTTTACAGGAAAATGTAATTACTGCATGACATCTGTAGTTGAAAAACATTTTATCTATGTGTGAAAACATCTGTAAAGGTCATCTTTATCTTTTCATCTTTAAAGCAGTCATCTTAAGGAATATTATCAGATACCAGCTAGTATAAACTGTTGTTTGTAGGACAAAGTGAGAAGTGCCCCCATTTTGTTGGGTTTTTGGTAAAAGTCTTGGTCTAAATAAACAGATATAGAAAGACGATTGTTATCCTCCAGACGGCATTTCAGGAAGACATTAATGTCTGTGGCTAAACTATTCCGCAGCCCTATTACAATACAGTTTATTTTTGTATAGCCCAAAATCACACAGGAAGTACCGCAATGGGCTTTAACAGGCCCTGCCTTTTGACAGCTCCCCCAGCCTTGACTCTCTGAGAAGACAAGGAAAAACTCCCAATAAAAACCTTGTAGGGAAAAATGGAAGAAACCTCGGGAAATGCAGTTCAAAGAGAGACCCCTTTCCAGGTAGGTTGGGCGTGCAGTGGGTGTCAAAAGTAGGGGGTCAATACAATACAATATACACAACAGAACAATTCCTTAAGACAGCATAATAATAAAAATTTTTGAAGTACGGTTAAACAGTAGATGATATGACATAATTAGGTTTGGATATTTTTAGAGTCCTGGAGACCTCATCCATCTAGCTGCCTCCCCATTTGGCCATGCCACGGCTGAAACGTTGCTCCATGAAAGGACCCCTCTTTCCCATGATTCCTGTGATCCTCCATCAGGGATGACTTTACCATAGGCAGGCAAACAACTTGGCAGGTGGGCCGTGGCACCAATGGCCACATTTGGGTACCGAGAAAAGAAACAGAATAGGTGAGGGTTAGTATTCAAATATAATTATCATGTTACTTATGTTATAGTGCTAATGACTAACAACAGAGATGCAGTCTGTACAGTTAATCAGCAGCTCTAGTCAGGATATGCTAAACTGAAGTAGTGAGTCTTCAGCCGGGATTTAAAGGCTGAGACTGAAGGGGCATCTCTTATGGAAGCAGGAAGACCATTCCACAGTTTAGGGGCCCTGTAACTAAAAGCTCGACCTCCCACTGTTATTTTATTAATCCTTGGAATCCTAAGCAGACCGGCATCTTGAGATCTTAATGTGCTCAGGTTTGTAAGTCATGATAAGTTCAGACAAGTAAGCGGACCTTGGCCATTTAATGCTTTATATGTTAAAAGGAGGATTTTGAAATCTGCCCTGAACTTAACTGGGAGCCAGTGTAAAGATTTAAGAACTGGAGTTGTGTTCATATTTTCTTGTTCTTGTAATAATTCTTGCAGCGGCATTTTGGATTAACTGGAGGCTGTATAGAGAACAGTTTGAACAGCCAGTGAACACCGCATTGCAGTAGTCAATCCTACTAGAGATAAATGCATGAATGAATTTCTCACAATCCTGTTTATTTAGAAAGCGCCTTAATTTCCTAACATTTTTAAGATGGAAAAAACATGTTTTGGACGACTTTGTAATATGCACTTTAAATGACATGCTAGAGTCAAAGATAACACCTAGATTGCGGGCTGATTCAGTAAAATTAATTGGGATTCCAACTGAGTTAAATGACGACAAAATATTGCTGTGATCAGCGTCATTCCCTCCAACAATTAACATCTCTGTTTTATCTGTATTTAAAGACAAGTAGTTCTCATTCATCCATTCCTTTAATTCACTAACACAACTAATTAAAGACAACATCGGAGAAACTTCATTTGATTTAAATGAAAGGTATAACTGGGTGTCATCTGCATACGAGTGAAAATTAACATTGTGTTTCCTAATGAGAGATCCCAGTGGAAGCATGTAAAGTGAAAACAGTAAAGGTCCCAGTACTGAGCCCTGCGGGACACCATATTGAACTTCTGTGTATAATGATGGTTGTATAATGGTATAGTGGTATAATGATTCTGTGTATAATGTTATTATTAAACAACATTTAGTTAAATTGTGTTTTGAATTTCATCTGATAATCCGAAGTGTTAATCAAGGTTGAGCTGACATGTATATAAAATAATAATGTAGTGACCCTGTACAGAGGCTCAAACCCTTCTCTCTGTTAGGCCAGGTAACTTGCCCATTCTCTCGTTTGGACTGAAAGAGTTTTTTTTTTTTGTTTCTGGGCACTCTCAAATCCCTGCAAATGCCCAGGAGGTATTACTATTCTGTGTTCATGTGCTTTCAGACTTTTCAGAGATCCTAGTTATGCTGTTTCATGTTTCCACTTGGGTACATTCATGTAAGTTTCCCATCAGACAATTTATAAAAATGTGAGTTGATCTGTTACTTGGCCTTCTAAGAAAGGTAATTAAAAATGCACTGCACTTTTTGTGTAAATAAAGAACAAAATACACATTAAGTGTGTGTCACTTCAGTCCAAATGTGTTTCGACCAGAAAATAGCATTTCAGGCAGACCAGGTTATATGTTTTATTTTAAACAATTAACTATGGGGAAAGGTCAGTGTTGCATCACCACCCTGACAATTCAGGTAGATTTGTTGTCTGACCTGTAATTCAGAGTTTGTTGGGCGTTCACGTAGCATTTCTGACTGAAAAACTTGGATTTACCGTCTGTCTGAGAGCACATGAATCCAACACTAGCTCTAAAATTCACCTTTTCTATCTAGGCTTGGTGGCAGTTACTGACTCTACTCAGATATTCATGAATAGAATCACTGCACCTACCCTCTTGTGCCATAAAGAGTTGTTCTTTACCCTGAGAAGCTGTAGATGACATGAAAAAGAACCTAACACCCAAAATATCCATGGTGTGGTGTTGTCTTCTTCAGCACAAGGACCATGGCTTTGATGCACAGTTTATTATGTGTTTGTGTGTATATACAGTATGTTCTTGTGAATTGTGTGTAACTCTATGTATATACTGTATCTTCATAATAAGCTGATGGCCTCAAACTTAAAGGAAAATTCCACTCAACTTATTTACCTCATGTTGTTTGTAATGATGGGCAAGAAAAATTTTTTAAACCTCATTTTTGTTCATGGAAAACAAAGATAATAAAGATTCTCATATGTTAGGCTTCAATGCAGAATAACAGCAATGCTCAAACGTCCATGAAAAAAATCTCAAGTTAGTCGTGTGGCATAATCCACATGTCAGTTATCAAGACGTATGTTCTTAAAGTCCAAAACTTTTATTTTTTGTTGAATTATTTTTAAAAAGTCCAGAAAATAAGAGTAATACACAAAAGTTAAGTGTGTTCAGACAGGATCAAGCTTATCAATTGAAGGTCCAACTTCCTCCTCATTCATTGGTCAAAAATCCTTTTTTAGTACAACATTCAAAAAAATATTGGTTTATTGGACGTGGCAGCATGGAGAAACAATTCCCTACTTTTATTTAGACTCCTTGTTGGTTTCTCAGCCTAGTTGATTGGTGGTTTATAAAGAATTAACTTTTGAATTTATTTTTGTCTTAAGATGTAAATTCTTTCTTTCTTTCTAAAATATTTTAAGTGTTATTCACTAGGCTGTTTTATTTAGTTATACTGTAGATGGTAAGGCTATTACTTTTTCATCACTATTCATAAAAGTAGAGCAGACTTGTATTGTTGACAGGTTGCCTGTCTAAATCAGTTTAGAGTTGTGTTCCTCTGGTCATTTCACCTTATCTTAGTTATTTTGCTATGAAGAAAAAACGCAGGGTCCTCTTCTTTATCCTTTTCCAGCTTTTAAGCATTCATATCAGAGGCGACAATAAAAGAGTGCTGACCCAGCATCTTCACTGCAAAAATGTACAGGAAATTATGACTAAGACCAACCCGCTTTCCTATATAGGCAGGGTCCATAACCGTCCTGTCTGTGGGGAGTATTGTTTTGAGTGTACATCCTGTGGAGTGTCAGCAAAAGGAATAGGCACCAAAGTAATGCTGCTGACTCTTCTGTATCCATTCTGCTTGGAAGGATTTTGTATTGCATGCATTCTTTATATATTTCCTATACTTTTAATTGAATACTATTTCATTTTGACCCCAAACTGGATTAAGAGAATGTGAAAATGTGTGGATAAATATATGGTGAAACAATTTAAAAAATGTTACTAGATCACATGTTTTGAATTTGTTCCTTTCTTGATTACTTAGTAGATTGGTGCACAATAATTGTTTTGACATGTACTCTGTCAGGGTTACATTTGCCAGTCATTTTTGCTTGAGACATTTAAAGAATGTGGTTAACGGAGAAGCACAAATCTGCTCGAAATGCACACCCCATTTAAACTCCTTTAAATGACAGTGAAACTCCTGCTTCCTCTTCTCTCCTTTTGTGGTCCAGCCGATATTTCCATAGTGCTATGAGCTTTGTGCTGAGCTATGCACTCTGTCCTGACAGTATAATGTAGTTTCACATTATGGTTCACTTTCAGTATATTTGAAAGAATGGCCAGCTAGAGTTTGTTTCATTGTCTGTGCACTAAACAATTGGTGCTTCCCTGAACTTCAGACACTGAGAAGTCTAAGTAAGATTTCATCATGGAATTGAAATATCTTACCATATGAATGTTTTCGTTCTATGCAACAATTTAAATATTTCCTTTGTGTCAAAGTGGCTATTTTTTGTTTAATGCAGGCTACAATTATGCAGAGTAACAAGTACAGTTGTTTAAGAAAAATTTCCACATTTTTGTTGTGTTTTTGTCCTGACTTCTTGTGTCATTGTCCATTTTTAATAATTTAAAGCACTGATTCAATGCATTAATTTAAATTAGTCAAATCATTTGCCTGGCATTGAGCATTCAGTTATTCTTTTTTCATTTGATAAATTTTAAAATTGGAAGAACTGTACAGAGTAAATGTCGTACAGTAGTAATACATAGGATATCAAACCATTATGTGTAAAGTAGCTCAAGTTGAATTTCAGGTTTGTTATATGCATACAGTACAACAAAAATGTCTGACCGTACTGAAATGTCAATAAAGACATATGCACTGGCCAAAATAAAAAAAAAAATTTGAGCATCAGTAGGCTTTGCACCATATGAACCAAGTTACCTGAACTATTCTGTAACATTTCAGTAATTCTTTACTGCTATGATGCTGCTCTTTCTGATCATAAAACAAGTCATTACGATAGCAATTGATGTTTCTTTTCTCGGTACCCAAATGTGGCAATTGGTGCCACGGCCCACCTGCCAAGTTGTTTGCCTGCCAATGGTAAAGTCATCCCTGATGGAGGATCACAGGAATCATGGGAAAGAGGGGTCCTTTCATTGGAGCAACGTTTCAGCCGTGGCATGGCCAAATGGAGATGCAGCTAGATGGATGAGGTCTCCAGGACTCTAAAAATATCCAAACCTAATTATGTCATATCATCTACTGTTAAACCGTACTTCTAAAATTTTTATTATTATGCTGTCTTAAGGAATTGTTCTGTTCTGTATATTGTATTGTATTGTATTGACCCCCTACTTTTGACACCCACTGCACGCCCAACCTACCTGGAAAGTGGTCTCTCTTTGAACTGCCTTTCCCGAGGTTTCTTCCATTTTTCCCTACAAGGTTTTATTGGGAGTTTTTCCTTGTCTTCTCAGAGAGTCAAGGCTGGGGGACTGTCAAAAGGCAGGGCCTGTTAAAGCCCATTGCGGCACTTCCTGTGTGATTTTGGGCTTTACAAAAATAAACTGTATTGTATTGTATTGTATGTGAAGAATTCATAATTAATCGCAGAATTACGGTATTTGAGGGTTCCTCCTAAAGTGCCTTTTTCGCTTTCGTGATTTGGCTCAAAAACTAATCAGCACATTGTCATCTCATAACTGGCTTAAATTTTGAGTTTGGGATTTTTCTTTCGAGCTGGTTTTAGCTGTAAACTGTCATCAAGACACTGTGACATACAGACAGACACACACACACACCCATCATTGAGATATTGATGTTTTCTGTATTATTGTCAAGATCCCTCAAAAACTGGAGATTGAAATATTTGAAGAATCTAAAGCTTTCGCTCCTCCCTCATAGACAATAGGCTTTGGGGGGCGAAGGGCAAAAAGCAATATGAATAAATGCAATGCAAAGTGTATATATTCCTACTCTTTTTTTTTTTTTTTTTCCTTCTCCATCACCTTCTTTTTCACCACCACAATCGTCAATCAGCCACAGCAGTGATTTCTGTCCTCCCACCCCTGCCTGTTTCCCTTGTTCTCAATTTGTGATATCAATGAGTGATATTTAGGATGGCTGGAGCTTATTGTGACATTGTAGCTGATAGCAACAATCATGGTGCAGTCAAAATTTGGAAAGTTTAAAATAAGGCTACAGTATATTTTTCCCTTTTAATGGAAGAGAAATAGCAACCATGTGAACTGTTTAAAAAACTTTACCAAAAAGTGTAATAAAACTAAAATTTAAGTTCCTCAAACTATTTGATTAGATAAAGCAACCAAAATTCATCACTTTGGAGGCACGTGTCAAGTTTCATTTACTAATCCTCTTAGACAAAAAAATATCTGTCTTTGCCACCATTGCACCCTCTGAGGGTATTTAGCACTGGAAAAGAATATAGTAAACAGTTGCAAACCAACACTGAAACCAGTGGATATGTTGGTTTTCTCATCAAAGAATCTAAAACTGTGATACATATCAATTGGATACAGTCTGTCTCATTTTATCAGATTAAATGCTATTTTACTTTCAGAGTTGGTGATGGATGGGAGATTTATTTGCACTAAATGTAGATTAGTTATTTTCAGCACTAAAGCTATAGTTAGTGGCATGTTTGGCAGAGTATACTCCAAAAATAGTTCAAAAAGCCTAATTTGTAGGCAAAAATCATGAGGGTGTAATGGAAATGCATATTTTTAACCCAAAGAGAAAACTTTCATCCAGAGTTAACATGAAAGTGGCAAAGTTGATTCTTTATTTTTGAAAGCTCTCAATCTTTTATCCATTGTCTGTACCTGCTGCTTTATTTTAGTATCTCAGTAAATCGGGGCCTTGCCCAGCAGCTTAGGTTGCAAGCCTCAAGCCAGCACTTCACGGAGTCTCAGTCTATTGTGATTAGACACACATCCAGAATTATTCAAATGAGGCAAGCAGCCTGAGCTGCAGCATTTTTGGCGTGTGAGAGGAAATCGTACGCAGACAAAGGGAGAATGTATAGCCTGCAAAAACATAGTGGCAGGGCCAGAATTTACACTCTTGTTGTTTTCGAGGAGCGAGACAGCAGTGGTAACAACTGTGCTGCCCTTTATTATAGATTATATTGTCTCAATGTTATACTGTTCATCATAATAGTGGGGACCTAATTTTTATTTTGTTTTTGGGCATTTCTTTAATATTAACTTGTATACTGTACATTTTATCTAATCTGGATGAAAGTCCTCAAGAGATGCTGAGAACATTTTGAACCTGACCTATTAAGAGAAACACCGATTAAAAAACAAAAAAATAGTTTTCCATTGTAATTCTCATCCATGCTTTTCCCTAACCCTCTTATCCATGGCAGGTTTGTGGGTCAGCTCGAGCCTATTCCAGCAATTGCAATTCCCAAGAATTCTAATACACTTGTTAAAATGTTTACAAAGCTTTTTCGTGCCACTCAAAGGAAACGTTTTGCCTTGGAACCATTTTTCATTAACTGACTTGGTAGATTTATTATTTACATAGTGTGTCTAATGGAGGTTGCCCTTTAGATCAGGAAACAGGTGGTAATCGAACGCAACAGCCTTTACAATCTGTACATTGCTAACAGGGGCATTGTTGTTAAGTAGAACGGCAATGTCTGACTGCTTTCCTTTTTGACTTTTACTCTGATATTTATTGATATTTATTATATGAACCTTTTCATGCATGCAGTTACTGTAAGTTACATCCTAGATATTATAAAAAAATTGCACACTATCTTGCTGGCTCTGGTTTGGACCTTAAATTTGTTTGATGGTAGATTGGTCACCATGTTTGCATTGTTGAAGTTTTTATTTGCACTCTGAGTCATTGCTACGAATATAAGTTTCATTCACAGTTACGAAACGCCTCTTGAATACAGAGTAAGAGAAATGTCAGAAGACATCCTCCTTGAAACATTGGATGTGGTCATGCTTCATGTCAGGAGTCCACAATTTAGGCACCCAGTGTGCACAGATGTTGCTCA
The DNA here is from genome assembly GCF_016835505.1 of Polypterus senegalus. Lineage (NCBI taxonomy): Eukaryota > Metazoa > Chordata > Cladistia > Polypteriformes > Polypteridae > Polypterus > Polypterus senegalus. The sequence continues at coordinate 92,702,496 of NC_053165.1, read as the reverse complement.
TGTTGAATTGTTAAAGAAGAATGAATTCAATTGACCCACCACTAATGTGTAGAATCCACCTGGATGATGCAATGGCAGGCATTTTTATGCCAGCACGCTCACTGTTAGGTGCTGAAGTGGTGAGAGAGATTAATGTTAGTGTTACAGGGTTCTGTGATAACTGAAGCAGTGCTTTGTTTCAGCTTTCACTTAAATTTTGAAAGAAGTCCTTGAAATGTAATTAAGCTGCAACTCTCAAGATGTGTCTTGTCTTCAGTAACATAGAAGTACAGCACATCTTGGGGCATTCACATTCTTTTGCAGCAACCTCCATACTGTTCCTTATAACACCTTTAACCAAGCCCAGAAAGAGAACTGGAGAGTTCTCCAGTGTTGTTTTTTTTTTTTTTTTCTTCTGTTAGAAGCATAGTAGGGAAAATGGGAAAATAGAGACAATACAATAAAAAAACTGGGCTCTTTTTCATTTTTTTTTTCTCTTCCTCGTGTCCTATTGAAGACCTGTTAGCAGATCACTAGAGCTGGCTGGAAAACGTCTGCTGGGCTGTTTCTGTGTTATATACTCTACAAATCAACCAAGTTGATTATTATTTTTCTCAATTTTAAATACTCAAAAATGTAAATAATAAGTTTCTTGTATTTTAGTGAATAAGGGTGGAGGTAAATGCAATGCTGGTACATCTTGGTGATTAACAAATTTTTCGATTTTACAGAGTTAGAAAGTTGATTGTTAAAACTGGTTAAGACTAAAACAATCATTTGTTACGTAAATCGACTTTGTGAATGAAGGAGACGTGCAAGATTATTTATACATCTATAGATAAATGGGTAGTTATAGTCAATATGCCATTAATTACCTACACAAACACACATATGTTAATATGCAGTTTCAAGGCACAATTATAAAAATAATGGCATTACGTTCCACAAAATTATAGCGTGGTTACACCTTGGCCAGCAATATAGGAAAAGCTTACAATTTACAAAATAGATGATCGGACGAGCACCAAGAGAAAATCGTAATGACTTTTATTTTAGCCAAAAACATAAGTTACTAATTTAAGAAGAAGGACGTATTTACCACTAAAAATACTGATATGCTTTTGATTTTGCTTCCACCAACTGCAAGGTAAAGAACAAAATTTTTAAAGACATTCCTGTATAGTACATATGGCCACCTCTGTAGCTGCTCATCAACCCAGCTGACTTGGATTGGAAAATATTAAGCCATCTGTTGGAAATACATCTGTGAAACTTTTAACTTCATACCTTCTCCACGTTTAGCTCGTTACTGTTTTAGCTGTGTTTTGTTTGAAAACAGAAATTTAAGCATTTGGATAAAGAACATTTTTTGATAGGAAAGTTGCTATTCCGTTCTGTAGAACGTGCCCACATGATTTTACTCAAAGCCTTCTTTAGCGGTTTTAAATAAGACCCATCTGAAAGAATTCACTTTATGATCTTGTTATGGGTTTCATTATCATTTGCTGTTTTTTGGTGTATGTAAATTGGGAAATGCATGCAAGTTCAGAACAGCTTGACTTTTTAACCTTTATGCTTATAATTTGTTCTCTATATTTTTGTCCAGTCATTTTTAATAAACTTTGTGAACACCATTGTCCGTGTGTGATTACACAAATTTAACCTAAGGCCGCCTTTATGCTTATTTTGGGAATGCATGCATAAATCTGACAAACCACTGTTGAAAGAATTCTTTGTGCAGTCCATCATACAAATTGCTCATTATATCACCCTGACTGTCATCTGTTGTCTTGTGACCAAATGTACCCAATAATGTGTAAAAAAACTAAAAAAGAACTGCAGTGTTCTCCCAAGAAGTTCCCCGGCAGCACAGTTCTGTTGAAGAAGATGTCAATTTTTGCAATATTTTTTGCGGAGATCCAGCTCTTGACAGTGTTGTAAACATTCTTCAGTTGAGTATATTGACCTTGCAGCTTATAAATAAAATAACTGAGAGGTTAGTGAAGAAAATTGTTCATGTGAATCTTATATTCAGTGAGTATGGTAAAGAGGGAGAAATACTTGCATAACATAGTATTTGTCTTGCAACAAAACTGCATCTTTGGCTTTCTGCCTGATGTGCAGAATTCTGCAAAATGTAAGAATTTACCAAAGGTGGCATGATGTTGCAGTATTTAGTTTAGTTTATATCTTGCTTAGTGTATTGCCTTTTGTGGAATCTACAAATTTTTCCTATGTCTCCAAGGGTTTTCCCCTCGCATCTCGGAGGCTTGCATTCAAAGCCAAATGAATGGCTGTAAATTTGCACCATGACAGATGTGTGCCCTGTAAAAACTCGTTTCCCCTTTTGTGGCCACTTCTGATGGGATAGGCACCAGCTCCCCAGCTCTAATTAGAGCTTATTAATAAAATTAAACACTATAGGCTTATTATTCAGTGGCAATAAAAGTACTAAAATATTATTCCCGTAAAATTTATCATTTTTTTTAAATTAGTAAAATATGTACACAAGATATTTATCCATAACACCGATGGCATAAAATAAAATGCTTCTCATAAGCTTAATTTAAAGATGGACTAGTTTTCATCTTTTATATACCAAAAATATATATATATATATATATATATATATATATACTGCCATGTTCTCAGATTCTTCACGTAAGGAAGACACAATTAATCGTGGCAGGCTGATTAATATACTCAGCAAAAAAAGAAACATCCTCTGACTTTCAACTGTTTTTACTTTCAGTAAACTTAATGTGTAAATATTTGTATGACCACTAAAAGAGTCAACACCCTAAGACATAAACTAAAAATGTTTCACAATGTGTCCCTGAATGAAGGGAGGCTCAAAATCAAAAGTACCAGTCAGTATCTGGTGTGGCCACCAGCTGCTTGAAGTACTGCAGTGCATCTCCTCCTCATGGACTGGACCAGATTTGTCAGTTCTTGCTGTGAGATGTTACCCCACTCTTCCACCAAGGCACCTGCAAGTTCCTGGACATTTCTGGGGGGAATGGCCCTAGCCCTCACCCTGCGATCCAACAGGTCCCAGACGTGCTCAATGGGATTGAGATCCGGGCTCTTCCACTGCGAGGATGATCAGCTGTCCTTCCTGTCTCCCTGTAGCGCTGTCTTAGGCGTCTCACAGTGCGGACATGGCAATTTACTGCCCTAGCCACATCAGCAGTCCTCATGCCTCCCTGCAGCATGCCTAATGCACGTTCACACAGATGAGCAGGGACCCTGGGCATCTTTCACAGTCGGTAGACAAGTCTCTTTAGTGTCCTGCGTTTTTAGAACTGTGACTTTAAATGCCTACTTTGGTCTTAACGACCATTCCACAGGTGCATGTTAATTAATTGATTATGGTTAATTGAACATGCATGGAAAACATTGTTTAAACCCTTTACAATGAAGATCTGTAAAGTTATTTGGATTTTTAAAACATTATTGTTGAAATACACAGTCCTGGAAAAAGGAATTTTTTTTTCTCTCCAACTGTCAACTTCCTAAGGGACTGTGTCCATACAACATCTGTATTCATGGAGCTTTCTTTGACCATACCACTGCACTTCAGAACAGGTCATCCAACTGAAGCTAAGCATGTTTGGGCCCAGCCAGTCCTTGGATGGAAAATCATCTAGGAATAGCTAGGGTTGGCGAGGCCAGCAGGGGTCACTTATCCTCTGGACTATGTTTGGATCCCAAGGCCCCAGTGCAATGACGGTGACACTGTACTGTAAATATGGCTCCTTCCTTCAGATGAGACGTAAAACCGAGGTCTTGACTCTGTGGTCTTTAAATATCCCTGGGCATATTTTGAAAAAAGTAGGATGATTCCAATGTCTGGGCTAAAATGCTGTTAACAGACTTGTCCATTTTAGTGCCCTAATCATCCCATGTCTCCAATTGGTGATCACACCCTCCCCTTTACCTACTAACAGCTAATGTCTGGTGAGCGTGGCAATCTGTGACATTCGAGTTTATTCTTTTGCCTTACCCATTTAAAAAAAAAACTTAACAGTTTGTTGTCACAAAAACATGCATAGAGTGGTTTTCTTTTTGGTGAACAAACATATGTCTGACAGAGCTTGAAAATAAGACCAGAGAGGAATAGCACTGCAGTGGAGGTCTTTAGTCATTAGTATGTTCTCCCCCACAGAGCTGTGCTGTCTGCTTGCTTGGTAAGCTGCCAGGATCTCTGCCGATTTTGGCTGCACTTTTTAGTTGTTGTGTGCGGTTGCTAAAGCAGCTGAGCTGCTTTATAAACTGAAGGCATGCTTGCTTATCCTATACTTCCACATCCTGCTATCTGTTTGTTTTGTTGGCAGAATGGTCTATCTTTTTCCATCCTTTTTCTGGTGTGCTAAGGGCAAACTACATCCAGACCACAGTATGACAACAGTGCCTTTCTGCCACGTCTGATCCCAAATATGCTGAAAAGCTGAATAAAACAACCAGGCCTGTACTAAATGTACAATGAGCTAAAGCTGAGGTTATCAATTAGTCATGTCCTTGTAAAACTCCTGTGAGATGAGTAACCCCAAATGTGAGACACTGCCTCCAGCTGAAGCATTTCACAAAGTGTTTTGTCAGATGAGAATTAGCCCACGTCGGGGTGGTCATCGGTGATGTGGGAGGAGTGTGGGTTGCTTTTGTTTTTCTCTCTCTCTCTCTTTGTTTTCTTCCAGCATTTTACTATGGACATTCACATATTTACATTTAAATCAAAACATGTTTATGTGCAAATGTTTGATAGAAATAATGTAAGTTTTTCTTTCAAAAATTTGATCACAAAAGAAAAAACAAAACAACAAAATAACCAACATCATTTACTCTGTGCAATGAGATTGTCTGTTAAATGAGAATGATTAGTCATTGTCCAACCCGCTATATCCTAACACAGGGTCACGGGGGTATGCTGGAGCCAATCCCAGCCAACACAGGGCGCAAGGCAGGAACAAATTCTGGGCATGGTGCCAGCCCACTGCAGGGCATACACACCAAGCACACACTAGGGACAATTTAGGATCGCCAATGCACCTAAGCTGCATGTCTTTGGACTGTGGGAGGAAACCCATGCAGACATGGAGAGAACATGCAGACTCCATGCAGGGAGGACCCAGGAAGTGAACCCAGGTCTCCTCACTGCGAGGCAGCAACGCTACCCACTGTGCCACCGTGCTGCCCATGAGAATGATTAGAATAAGTTAAAGAGTATAAATCTGCACTGGGTATAAAATAAAAGTAGTTTTACAAATGAAAATCCCTTCTGTTCATTAAGCTTGTTTGGTTTTGGGTATATGTGTAATTTGCATATAGTGTGTTTTCTGAGCTTTTTGACTAAACTAAAGTTTGGTTCCCCCCATCCCATACAAAAACCGAAGAAATTTCATTGACCTCTATACCATTTTGTCAGCAGAAAGAGCTAATATACTAGTTCTTTGCAGGCAACAGTGAGACATACACACATAGTTGCCCACTCTACATCAGTGTTTTTATCTCAATATACCATTCCAGTAGTGTGTTATATTAAATCTATTTTATGTACCCTAGTTCTGTATTTCGTGATTAGTATAATCTATACTTGCATTTTAACTGAGAATTGCTCATAGTGCTCTGCTCCTACGCTCTGTGAAGAGTGGTATACAAAAAAGAAATTGTAATTGTAGTGTACACTATGGGCCAACCAGGTGGAACCTTTAAAAATTATATATAATTTGAAAAGTGTGTGTGGGTATTATAATACAATACATTTCTCTATAGGTAGTAATTATATTCTTTGATTTAAAACTGTCAGTTTTGATTTGTGACCTTCATGTTAATCTGGTAAATGTTTGTTTCACAATGTCTTTGTATTGACAGACCTTCAGATTAGGAACTTTTTGGAAAGATAAAAAGTCATAATTTTCAATATTTATAATCGCATTTATAAATGGAAGATAGTAAAGTAATGGATTTTCTTTAAATAAAACAGTTCAATGTAAACTTGGCAGATTTTATATTAAGTACTCAACCCTACTAATGGCAGGGTTATATTGAAACTTGTTAGAAATAAACAACTGCAACTAGTGATAAATTTAATAAACATTTGTAGCATTACACAGTGACAAGCTACAATGAAAACACTTGTTTTTTTTCCTTCCCTGCAGACTGATACACAAAGCTTTTACAAAGCATGACGTTACTATGCATTTCTAAACGTAAAAACTATATTTCATTTTGTACCTTATTGACAAATTTTTTACTTCATTTCTTTTTACCCTTTTCTTCTTATGAATGCTGTGATGCACATCTGACCTCCATTTATTTGTTAGTGTCAAAGCAATGGAAAATAAATGCACCCTGAAATCACGCAGTCCCACACAAACTTCAGTAAGGTCTAGTGGGGGTACTCAAACTTTTCATATATGTGGAAATTTGTATAATGGTCAAGCCAATGTGTTTAAAGCACAATGGGACACTTGTTTCAAACATTGTTTATTGTTACAAACAGATCCATTATATCACTATATTGTGGGATTTTTACCCTGTTCATATTGTTAACTGTTTCTTTATTTTATGTGTATATGTTATATATTGAGCAACACATGGCAAGGACAGGAGTTATCCTGAACAGTCAGCATGGGTTCAGAAGAGGGAGGTCGTGTTTTACTAACATGTTGGAATTCTGTGAGGTTGCAACAAAAGCATACGATCAAAGTGGCGCTTATGATATTATTTATCTGGACTTTCAGAAAGCATTTGATAAGGTGCCACATGAGAGGTTGGGCATAGAGTTAAAAGAAGTGGGAGTTCAGGGTGATGTTTTTAGATGGGTGCAGAATTGGCTCAGACACAGGAAGCAGAGGGTGATGGTGCGAGGAACCTCATCAGAACTGGCCGATGTTAAGAGTGGTGACCAGCAGGGGTCATTGCTAGGGCCGCTGATATTTTTAATATATATATAAATGATTTAGATAGGAATATAAGTAACAAGCTGGTTAAGTTTGCAGATGATACCAAGATTAGGTGGATTAGCAGATAATTTGGAATCCGTTATATCATTACAGAAGGACTTGGATAGCATACAGCCATGGGCAGATTTGTGGCAGATGAAATTTAATGTCAGTAAATGTAAAGTATTACACATAGGAAGTAAAAATATTTGGTTTGTATACTCAATGGGCGGTTGGAAAATGGAGAGTCTACCTTATGAGAAGGATTTAGGAGTCATAGTGGACTCAAAGCTATCAACTTACCAACAGTGTTCAGAAGCCATTAAGAAGGCTAACAGAATGTCAGGTTATATAGCGCCTTGATGTGTGGAGTACAAGACCAAGGAGGTTCTGCTCAACCTTTATAATGCACTGGTGAGGCCTCATCTTGAGTACGGTGTGCAGTTTTGGTCTCCAGGCTACAAAAAAAGGACACAGCAGCACTAGAAAAGGTCCAGAGAAGAGCAACTAGGCTGATTCCAGGTCTACAGGGGTTGAATTATGAGGAAAGATTAAAAGAGCTGAGCCTTTACAGTTTAATCAAAAGAAGATTAAGAGGTGACATGATTGAAGTGTTTAAAATTATGAAGGGAATTAGTACAGTGGATCGAGACTTGTATTTTAAAATGAGTTCATCAAGAACACGGGGACACAGTTGGAAACTTGTGAAGGGTAAATTTCGCACAAACATTAGGAAGTTTTTCTTTACACAAAGAACGATAGACACTTGGAATAAGCTACCAAGTAGTGTGGTAGACAGTAAGACATTTGGGACTTTCAAAACTCGACTTGATGTTTTCTTGGAGGAAACAAGTGGATAGGACTGGCGAGCTTTGTTGGGCTGAATGGCCTGTTCTCGTCTAGAGTGTTCTAATGTTTAAAAAAATAAACTTAAACATGCCTAGGGATATTTTTTATTTTCCAGGGGATTTTTACATTAATTAAGAATATCATGTGATAAGTACCAGCGTTTTTATTTTACTATTCTATGATTTCATATACTGTAAATTTCATTTCAAAGTGTAAGGAGACCATAGTTATGTTTATGTTCATAACTATATTTGCCATAGATGTCTGGCTGCATTAAACTTCAAGAATGATGCCTACTTTAATTCCCCTTTTCTATTACTGGTTTTGTTAAAACAATGTGTATGGTATTTTTGAAGTAAGTTTTTTTTTTTTTTAAAATAATGGCTACATTTAAATACCCTAGGAATTTGTGGCGTTGAGTAAAGCACTCTTTTTAAAGTGGCTTACTGTTTTAGAATCTCTACATGATCAAATCTTGGTTTAGTCCTTTCCTTTTACTGCCATTTAGCAATAGCAAGTGATTTGCAAATATTTCAAAAACTTTTTTTTTCTTATTTTGTTTTTTTTTCCTTAGAACGTGTGTGTGTGTGTATATGTATATATACACTCACCTAAAGGATTATTAGGAACACCATACTAATACGGTGTTTGACCCCCTTTCGCCTTCAGAACTGCCTTAATTCTACGTGGCATTGATTCAACAAGGTGCTGAAAGCATTCTTTAGAAATGTTAGCCCATATTGATAGGATAGCATCTTGCAGTTGATGGAGATTTGTGGGATGCTCATCCAGGGCACGAAGCTCCCGTTCCACCACATCCCAAAGATGCTCTATTGGGTTGCGATCTGGTGACTGTGGGGGCCATTTTAGTACAGTGAACTCATTGTCATGTTCAAAAAACCAATTTGAAATGATTCGAGCTTTGTGACATGGTGCATTATCCTGCTGGAAGTAGCCATCAGAGGATGGGTACATGGTGGTCATGAAGGGATGGACATGGTCAGAAACAATGTTCAGGTAGCCTGTGGCATTTAAACGATGCCCAATTGGCACTAAGGGGCCTAAAGTGTGCCAAGAAAACATCCCCCACACCATTACACCACCACCACCAGCCTGCACAATGGTAACAAGGCATGATGGATCCATGTTCTCATTCTGTTTACGCCAAATTCTGACTCTACCATTTAAATGTCTCAACAGAAATCGAGACTCATCAGACCAGGCAACATTTTTCCAGTCTTCAACTGTCCAATTTTGGTGAGCTCGTGAAAATTGTAGCCTCTTTTTCCTATTTGTAGTGGAGATGAGTGGTACCCGGTGGGGTCTTCTGCTGTTGTAGCCCATCCGCCTCAAGGTTGTGCGTGTTGTGGCTTCACAAATGCTTTGCTGCATACCTCGGTTGTAATGAGTGGTTATTTCAGTCAAAGTTGCTCTTCTATCAGCTTGAATCAGTCGGCCCATTCTCCTCTGACCTCTAGCATCAACAAGGTATTTTCGCCCACAGGACTGCCGCATACTGGATGTTTTTCCCTTTTCACACCATTCTTTGTAAACCCTAGAAATAGTTGTGCGTGAAAATCCCAGTAACTGAGCAGATTGTGAAATACTCAGACCGGCCCGTCTGGCACCAACAACCATGCCACGCTCAAAATTGCTTAAATCCCCTTTCTTTCCCATTCTGACATTCAGTTTGGAGTTCAGGAGATTGTCTTGACCAGGACCACACCCCTAAATGCATTGAAGCAACTGCCATGTGATTGGTTGATTAGATAATTGCATTAATGAGAAATTGAACCGGTGTTCCTAATAATCCTTTAGGTGAGTGTATATAATATAATAGTGGCTGAATAAAGAACTGGAAGTCTATAGGAGATGTCCCCATTTAATCAAAAGGAAAATTAATAAACAGAATATACTATATCTGTATGTCATTTATTGTAGCAAATCAGTGTTTTTTGCAATTTTATGTCTTGTATTTGCATTTTTGGGAGTCTGAAATATTGTTATTCTTATTGATGTTAACCTGCTTGTTCTCCAGTTATACAAGATTTTATATTGTACATGTTGTAAGAGATGGCATCCAGGAACTGGAATCTTGGCAGGTAGTACACAACAATCCTCACAGGGCCGGGAGGCCAGTATAATGCAAGGACAAGGGAAGATGGGCAAGATGGGTTATATTTTCCCCCAAGATGCTAGGTGGCAGTGCCCTTGGATTACGGCACCTTTACGAATACCCACGGGTCATGTTCAGAACTGTTCTCCCATAGAGACCCTGTTTGGTTCCAGGGGTGCTGAAAGGATTCACAATCCCTACTTTTCCGGACTTTCCACCAGACCCTGAAGTGCATCTTCCAGGTTATGCCCTGGCAATGGAAATACTCCCGGGTCCGACATTAAAGGAAGCCATCTGGTCTCCTCTAGTGAGTCAGAGCTGGGAGGAAGGTGGACGGATGAAGAAAGGGGAAACGGAGAGAAGGAAGAATTGTATTTGTTTGGTGCCACTGACCTTGACCTGGCAAGGTACTTTTGTATAATAAATCAAGTATTTGAACCTGGGTCTTGTGTTGGTGCATTTGTGTTTGGGGGTACTACAATGCCCCCTGTCATTCACAATGTGTATAATGAAATGTTAAGCGACTTACTCAAGCAAAGCAGGGGGCAGTGATGGAAATGCCATCCTCTTGGTTTACAGTTCCTTACCTTTTAATTGTGAAATAATATGGTGTGAAGAAATTTCTGGGTTGTGGGTGCAGAAACTGGCATTTCCTTCTTCTGTCTAAAATATGAGCCACACAGGTAACTCCTCTAAGAGTGAAGTAAATTGGCAAAATGCTTAGATTCACCTTTCATGTTTTTCTGCAACTGATGTTTTACAGAAGAATGAGTACTCTGTCCTTCCAATTTTCTAAGCAAGCTTGTTCAATTGCGTATTCAGGTTGTGATGAAGCCTGTCCAAAGCAGCTTTAGGTGCCATGCAGTAATTAGCTGAAGTTTATTGTGGGACTAGATTCCTAAAAGGCCAGTCTTGAAGTACCAATCGACACATCCACATCTTAAGGATTGTGAGAAGAAACTGGGGTACGTAGAAGAAGGTTTTCACACAGGAGAATGTTAAAACTTAATACAGAGGGTGACCAAGCTGGTAATTCAACTGAAGTGCCGGGAGCTGTGAGCTGCAAAAAAACGTACTCGCCACAATTCTGCAATGTGGTAATTTTTGTCCATTCTATTTAGCCATTAGATTTTTTTGTTAAACAGTGTCCAAATTGCAGTTCCAGATCAGTGACTTGCTTTTAGTTTGACCCTAATCTTGCCTCAGTCGTTTTACTGCCATGATTCTTTTGTGAGATTAATCCCAGGTTGTTCAACCTACAGGCATTAACTTGAGACTCATTTTGTGAAGGTATCTGTGCATAAGCATTTTCACAAACCATGTAGTAGTTTGTACTGATTTCTTTTCTTTTCTAGAGCAATAGGGATTTGTGTTCCTGAGATGATGGTGTTTGTGTGTGTGTGTGCACGCAAATGCTTGTTTACTATCATGGTAACTATTTCCCTTTAATTGCATCATGTCAAGTTTTAAAATGTGAGCAGCAATTAAATTGTCTTTTTTTGTATAGCAAGTTAAAGTAAATGGTAAAAAATAAAATTAAATGTTTCTTTAAAAAACGTGTTGCAACTATTATGCAGGGAATGCCAGGTTTTAACCAGCTATGGTACCTCCCAATGATATCCATTCTTGATGCCTACTCATGTCTATTGTTTTTAAAATTGTCACAAGAGGCACGTCAGCAGAGTTTCTGATAGATTATCTACGGAATTTGTGGAAAGTCCAGTGGTTTCAAGAGTGTTTTTTAGTTAACCTCATTTATAATGATCCCTGGTCAGCAGTAAGATCCTTCATTGTTATGTAATAAAAACTATGTTCTAGTGCAGTGATATCTAGTTTGGAGAGAGCCTAAGAATAGTTGTCCTTGAAGATCTTTTCTCACTGTATATTAGCAGATACAAATGTATATAAATTCAGCAAATCGATATACCTTGAGTCTTCATTTTTGCCTTTCCCTTGAAGTAGATTGTGCATTATTTAGCTGTGTCACACTAGGTAGTGCTTTTTTAAGCCAGGTAAGCAAGTACAAGTAAGTGAATCTTGAACAAATTTTAATCGTAGAATGAGCCAGACAAAAGATTCAAGTAGCATTAACTACTGATAAGATGTCAGTATGCATTTGTGTGTGTGTATTTGATATATGTGTGTTGTTTGATTGTGGAACAAAGAGCAGGGATAGAGCACCATGCTGAAAGATTTGCGTAACTGTGAAACGTATGACAAAGACTGAGTTGGGATTACAGTTTAACTGTACTTAAAAAGATGTGTTGTTACTGTAGTAGTAAGGACCATGCTATGGTTACGGTTTATCTGTGCCCAAAGAGCTGTGTATCTTTAGACTGTAATTAAAATCCTTAAGATAAACATCACCTTTGATATTTCCACAATACTATAATTTGGTTCCTATCCATATTCTTAGTCATTTCAAAAAATCTAAATTACTGACTTTTGACTAATTTTAATAGCTGAATAGGGAACCTCACACAATTCCTTTCCTCCTCTCATGGGGTAGTATTGTATGCGATTTTAATGTTAGTACAGTATTGTTCATTTTGTTTTGATGGTTTTCTTTTGGTAGTTTCATTTTATTTTTGGTATACAGTGCATCTGGAAAGTATTCACAGCGCATCACTTTTTCCACATTTTGTTATGTTACAGCCTTATTCCAAAATGGATTAAATTTATTTTTTTCCTCAGAATTATACACACAACACCCCATAATGACAATGTGAAAAAAGTCTACTTGAGGTTTTTGAAAATTTGTTAAAAATAAAAAAAACTGAGAAATCCCATGTACATAAGTATTCACAGACTTTGCTCAATACTTTGTCGATGCACCTTTGGCAGCAATTCCAGCCTCAAGTCTTTTTGAATGTGATGCCACAAGCTTGGCACACCTATACTTCGCCAGTTTCGCCCATTCCTCTTTGCAGCACCTCTCAAGCTCCATCAGGTTGGATGGGAAGCGTCGGTGCACAGCCATTTTAAGATCTCTCCAGAGATGTTCAATCGGATTTAAGTCTGGGCTCTGGCTGGGCCACTCAAGGAAATTCACAGAGTTGTCCTGAAGCCACTCCTTTGATATCTTGGCTGTGTGCTTAGGGTCGTTGTCCTGCTGAAAGATGAACCGTCTCCCCAGTCTCGGGTCAAGAGAGCTCTGGAGCAGGTTTTCATCCAGGATGTCTCTGTACATTGCTGCAGTCATCTTTCCCTTTATCCTGACTAGTCTCCCAGTTCCTGCCGCGGAAAAACATCCCCACAGCATGATGCTGCCACCACCATGCTTCACTGTAGGGATGGTATTGGCCTGGTAATGAGCGGTGCCTGGTTTTCTCCAAACGTGTTCAATCTTTGTCTCATCAGACCAGAGAATTTTGTTTCTCATGGTCTGAGAGTCCTTCAGGTGCCTTTTGGCAAACTCTAGGCGGGCTGCCATGTGCCTTTTACTAAGGAGTGGCTCCCGTCTGGCCACTGTACCATACAGGCCTGATTGGTGGATTGCTGCAGAGATGGTTGTCCTTCTGGAAGGTTCTCCTCTCTCCACAGAGGACCTCTGGAGCTTTGACAGAGTGACCATCGGGTTCTTGGTCACCTTCCTGACTAAAGCCCTTCTCCCCCGATCGCTCAGTTTAGATGGCCGGCCAGCTCTCTAGGAAGAGTCCTGGTGGTTTTGAACTTCTTCTACGTACTTACGGATGATGGAGGCCACTGTGCTCATTGGGACCTTCAAAGCAGCAGAAATCTTTCTGTAACCTTCCCCAGATTTGTCTCTCGAGACAATCCTGTCTCGGAGGTCTACAGACAATTCCTTTGACTTCATGCTTGGTTTGTGCTCTGACATGAACTGTCAATTGTGGGACCTTCTATAGACAGGTGTGTTACTTTCCAAATCATGTCCAATCAACTGAATTTACCACAGGTGGACTCCAATGAAGCTGCAGAAACATCTCAAGGATGATCAGGGGAAACAGGATGCACCTGAGCTCAATTTGGAGCTTCATGGGAAAGGCTGTGAATACTTATGTACATGTGCTTTCTCATTTTTTTTATTTGTAATAAATTTGCAAAAATCTCAAGTAAACTTTTTTCACTTTGTCATTATGGGGTGTTGTGTGTAGAATTCTGAGGAAAAAAATGAATTTAATCCATTTTGGAATAAGGCTGTAACATAACAAAATGTGGAAAAAGTGATGCGCTGTGAATACTTTCCGGATGCACTGTATGTTGGTATACAGTGGGCTACCGAATTATGTGGTATTGATAGACTGAAAAGGGGATTGTTTTTACTGCACTAAACACCTGTTGAGGTTGTTATTGGGAGTTTTGTCTTTTTGGGATTCTTTTTGACAGTTTTTAAATCTATACCGTATATTACATAATGATCCAGTATGTTTCTGACACTGTGATTTACCAACCAAGCTCCAGATTGGGCTCTCGGTCATTGCCAAATAACTTTACCCTTGGGGCAGCAACAGAGATTTTTGGGTTCTTTTTTTAAAAATGTTACCTTTAAGACATTTGAACTGCAGTTAGTCGCAGACCCTCCGCAACTAACAAGAGGACATCAATCAATCAATGTCATTTTCACATCACTTGAATTGGAATCTGCTGTCTGCAACTGCTGTTGAGTCACAACAAGCCTATTTGAGTTGTGTATTTTAAGTACATAGTATTGTAAAGTTTAAAAACACATATTTCATGTTATGAATGCATTTGCATTCTATCATCAGTATAACTTATTGTTAACACATTTTTGGTTATTAAATATTTTTGTAACCAACTCTTTTATGAAGTAAAGTTAAAAATAAGTTGACTGATCTGAAAGTTAGATGATTTAAATGTTATACCATGTATACATTTTTATATAATCTTATAACTTGTAATGACTTTTTAAATAATCTAATTGTAGGTAGGTAGGTATTGTTCACCATAATATACAAGTAGTGTCAGACAGATTCTCAATTGGGTTAAAACCAGGGCTTTGACTGACCCATTTTAACACATTCTTCTGTTTTGTTCATTTGAGTTGTGGGGATCTGGAACAAATGACCAAGACACGGAGTTGAAATCGAAATCCTGGCAACCTTCAAGATGTATTTGAATAGGATATTGGGACAGCTTAAGTATTAGCCAAACACAGGACCCCGATGGACTGAATGGGATTCTCTCATTTGTCAAATTTCTTATGTTCTTTTGTGTGTGTGTGTATGAATAGATATAAACTGAAATATTGCAAACAAGAACTAAAATCAGCCATTTTCTTGCCCTGTAATATGTTTTTAATTGTGGTAATTGCTATGTTTAGAGTAAATGGAATTCCGTTGTCATACACTTCGTAGCAGTCAGATGTTAATTCTGTGATCATTTTCTGCATTTTACTGCTATAATGCAGGGAGTTGTTTGTATTTAAATATAGCAGTTACAGGCCATTTTGTTGATCTGAAATCATTAGTTATACAGTATAGTATTGCGTGTGTGCCTAGAGAACATTTCAACTGTTTGAGACTGTGTGCTACAAGTAAACTCTGATGTTTTTTTGACTTGTGTAGTCTGTTTTGAGGTGCAGAACTGGTTATTTTACAAAGCAAACTGATGAATTTTCCATGCGCTGTTGTGAAACATAACAAGCTTATAATGTTCATTTGAACATGTACATTCCAGTTACACTTCTGACAAGCTAATAAACAAAAGGTTTCAATTTTTTTTTTTCCAGTCATTTTAAATTACTTTTGAATCGGCTTTGTTAAGAAGGGAGTTGAGTAAAATACTATCAGTTGCAAATTCTTATGTCATCCAAAGGAATTCACCTAAAGAAAAAGTACCTTTTGGTCAAACTGCAACAATGACATTTAAGGTATATAATAGATATTACAAACATTTTAAAGCATGTGCCAAGATAAACCTTTGATAAATACACATTTAAGGTGTTTTCTAAACAACTGAAAATTTCAGTATTTACATTTGGGGAAGGTTTTACTTTAGTTTGTCTCATTTCAAAAAAATATAAATTTGAGATTAAATTAAGTGTTGCAAATGTCAAATATATAATGATGCTATACATATAAGATGTTGTGACATCACAGTTCAATAAAGTCAGTAAAGTTCATCCAAGCCAGAGTCAAATGTGATCATGCTCCCTGACAGACGAATCCTCATCTACTATAAAAGGATTAAAAACACATAAAACATTTCCAGCAATATTGATAGTGCAGTAGGGACACTTTTTTGTTTGTGTTGACTAGAAAAACTTGGTGGGAGTCTGTACTTGTAATTTGCATTGCCAGAATGTTCTTCAAGGGTTCCAGGGTTGGGTGCACCCACGATTTTCTTTAAATTTTATAATATGGCAGAGATTGTGACTTAAAGGACACATACAGAAGAGAAGAGAATTCAACCAGAGTGTACACTGATGCTTTGCCTCTCGAGGATTATTACTCAACCATATGGCTCATGAATGCCCAGTACTAAAGAAGCTCTTGTAAACCAGCATGTTTAATTTCATTAAGTGAAGACTTTGCACTGCAAGACAATTGAACTACTTAACCTCAACCTGCTCCTCCTTTTCTTTTACAGCTACTAAAGCAAAAGCCCTTTGCTTCCTACTAACGTAATTAATCTTAAAGAAACCTTAAAAGAATCATTTATTTTGCCCTTTTGTTTGATAGTATTTTTATATGCTCTCTCCTTACAAGAATTTTTAAGGTGCTTTACTATTAAAAAAAAAAAAAAAAAAGTGCCAGAGTTCATATCTTTCTTCCTGATAAGCTTTTTGTTAGGTCCCTAGAACTGTCACTTTGCAACAGCATACCACTTCCCACAGTTTATATTTAGAAAATGTACAAACAGAACTGGGGCATAGCACAGGAAAATAAGTATGATTTGAGCTGCATCGCTTTAACAGATTTTAACGTCATTGAATAATCTTTATAGGGCAATCTTATATATTGGGTTTAATCGAGTTGCATTTATTTATTTAGCTGACACTCTTTGCAAGAGCCACATGCAAATCGTGCGATTTCTTTTTTCCATGATTCTACAAATAGCAGGTGAGGATCTTTGGCAGTAATAGAGCTTGATCCAGGCACCTTGTGCTGTCATGTTTGGTGGCTTAGATGTTATGCCACACTTCTGCTCTTAAGATTAGTTTGGCTTTTTAAGACACATACATACGTACTTGAACAATACAGTACTGTCAATACTGTCATTTAGATCAGTCTTCTTGGCCTTTATGGTATCTCAGCCCTGTTTTTGCCTTTTTAAGTTTATTGATGACCCATAAGCATGGTGGGTGGGCAGAGCAGGGTCGTTTCCTAATATGGTCATATTACAAACATGTGGGGTAAAATATTGTGGAGTACTGTCATTTGCTTAGGTGACCCACCAGTGTTTGAGAAACCCTGATTTAGTTGGTTATGCCATCCATCCATCATCCAATCAATTATAACTACTTGGTCACGGGGGTCTGCTGGAGCCAATCCCAGCCAACACAGGACGCAAGGCAGGAAACAAACCCCAGGTAGGGTGGCAGCCCACCGCAGGACACACACACACACACACTAGGGACAATTTAGGATCGCCAATACACCACACCTGCATGTCTTTGGACTGTGGGAGGAAACCAGAGTACCCGAAGGAAACCCACGCAGACATGGGGAGAACATGCAAACTCCACGCAGGGAGGACCTGGGAAGTGAGCCCAGGTCTCCTAACTGTGAGTCAGCAGGACTACCACTGCGCCATCATGCCACCCACTAGTTGGTTATTGTGATAGTGAATTTCATTTGAGGTTAATGTTTGCTGTGCTGTCTTGGAATTATGAAAGAGCCTGTTATGATCCATATCTGTGCTAATTCTGTCATATAAATAAACATGATTAGTTTTGTTTGGATGTCATTGAAGAACATTATAAGCGGGAAAGGAGAACAGATACATCCACAATTTTATATTCATTAATGAATTATCTTGTTCTCTGCTACATGTTTAAAAATTATTGGACAAATGCTGGTATCTCCAGTTGAACTCATGTATATACATCTGGATTAAGATTTATAGATCAGTGCCTTGGTGAACAATCAGGAAGGTTGGGGGTGTCCCGGTTTTTGAGGTACTGTAGGCTTATGCAGTGCCATTCTCAATCTTGTTTATTTTCCACTTCTTTTGGGTTCATATTTTATAAATTATTGTCAAGGTGAAATTGAATTACTGTGTGTTTAGTCATTTCAGGTTTTATCATTTTTTTTCTTTATTGTTCAATGGGGAATATTTTGATTCAGAATGTGTCATAAAATGCACTAATGCTGCACATACTGCCTTGGTGCTTTTGTGCTGATCATAAATGTACTCATTTGTTATCTGAAATACGTGAATGCTGCCTCTCCACATAGTCCTTAGCCCTTTTATTATAAATGAAAGAAACATAAATTTAAGCTCATATACTCACTTTGTTGTTTGCTTCTATGATTGAGCCCTTGGAGGGGAAGTTCTTTTTGGTTTTTAAGGGAATTCCCAAGCTCCCACAACTAGTGACAAATGGTTTCCTACAGTGCATCACTCTATTGCTGGATGTGATCACCTGATCATCTAGGATTTTCAGGAAATTCCACACAGTATATATTTGTTTAAAGTGTCTTAGTCATGCTTTATCCCGCTTTCTTTTTATTTCACACCTCTGTGAATTGTTCATTGCTGACAGCTTTCTCCTTTAGTAATATTTTTTGTTTAACCTGAAGAGTGTGTGAATCTAAGTAATGCTCTTGAATTTAAAAGATGCAGAATCGTTAATGAGTGTATTTTTTCTGAGATGTCTTAGGTATCACATATTCCTATTGTGTTATTTTTTCAGTTCCGTCACTAGAAGCTGGATATCCTAAGAGAGAAACTTTAGCAGTGACTGAATTGACATCCTTATGATTTACACTCCAACTCCACTAGGCAACACTGGTTTTATTGTGAAACAGGCTTGATCTTGTGGGGAAAATCATGAAGCCGTTGACTGATCAATGTAATAGCATATGCATGCAAGTGTTACACTGCACATTGGAGAATAATGTGAATCAGGTTTTGAAACCAGCTCAAGTGACTACATATTTTCTTATTATCGTGCTTTGTGTCCTGGGATGAACTTTTTCCTGGCTTCCTCCGTGCTCTTAAGTCCAGGCTTTGGCAGCTAACCTAGGGAGACAGCCCCAGGCTGCTGATGTGTAGATACTTCATTTCGTCTTCTCACACTGCTTTGACGTGTTAATCCCGAGGCATCGATCAATTTACTGCATCTTACGTCAGTCTGTAGAATGTCTGGATGTGTTAAAAGTTCAGAACTCTTCACTCGCCCCTTCTGCTTCTGTAAGTAAAGTTTTCTCGGTGGGATTTCTTCCCACTAAAAACTTTACAGTATTTTCATGGTTTTTCAGCAAATGGTGTTTTGGGTTAGGTTTGATTTCTGCCTCATTTAATTTGTTTGTAATAAATTTTCACATTCTTCCCACGTTCCATTGTTTTTCCTTCATTATCTTATTTGCATGAATAGTAGGTTGTTGACTCTAAATTGGCTTAGTGTTAAGTATGCATGTTTCTTGAGTGTGCACTGTGATGGACTGCTGTCTAATTCAGAGTGTATTCCAGTCTTGTAACCAATGCAGATTTGGGGCTGTCATGATACCTCAATAGAAGAAGAGCTTACGGAAAACTAAGAAAACATTTTACATTTATCTTGTGTTTAGTAGCTACAGTTCACGACCTAAAATTCTTTCAGAGTTCTGTTTCAGATATTCAATCATTTTTTTTCATAAAGGGATGCAGCCATTTCTTAAATGAATCATTAATTAAATACATCAATATAGGCAAACTTCAAAAAACATTCTCATTCTGCCCTACAGATTAAAATCAAACTCGATTTTTAATATATATGCCTTTCATTAATGACACATTAGTGACACACACATTTTGTGTATTTCTGCAGTGACGCACAGATCGGTGATCTACTTGTGGTCATGTAGTGAAATTAGAACACTTTTGTGAATTTAAGCCCAAGCATGTAGTTCCTAGACCTCATTGTTCTACTACCATATCTGCAAACACACCTTCACATTTGCAAGCTCCCATTGGACATTCTCAGTTATTCTTCCAAAAATTGCTGCTGTGATGCCGGTGTGTACATTGTGTTATACAGTATGTGAAAGAAGTTAGCTTGCACCACTAATTTCTGTGCTATTAGTGCATCGTGTCTATAAGAGAAGGCATCGCACTGTAAATTGATGTGACTGTGTGTTCACTCTCTGCATTTGACTGTGTGACCCTGCTGCTCCTCTTCTTGATCTTTTTGTACTTCTGTGTAGGGTTGATGTGGTTGATCAGTCTTCTCCAAACAGTTTGGTCCTGCACCTTTCCCCAGTCAGACCCTTTTCCTTCAGATCTTCTTTTACTTTATTCATTCATCTCCGCTTTGCCCTCCTTCACTTCCATTCCCATCACACTTTTACTCACCTTGTCCTTTTTTAGATATATATTTCCAATTTTGTTGTTCCTCTGATTGTCTCATTTATTATTCTGTCTTTTTTGGTAACTCCATACATCCATCTCAACACCCTCTTGTTTCTGTTATTTCAGACTTTTTCTCCTGCGCTCCCTTTACTGTCCCTGTTTTTTTGGCTCCATACGTCATTGCTGGTCTTACTATCTTAAAAACATCACCTTTAACCTTTGCCTTACTTTTTTGATCACACAGTACTCCTGATTCCTCCCTGCAGGCTAACATCTGAATCCTGATCATCATTAAACCTCATATATTCTGTCTTCTTTCTATATTCTTCAGTCCTCCATCTTCCAAAGCACTTCTCCATTCTTTCAACTTCTCCACTTCCTTTTTTCTGGTGCTACACAACACAGTGTCATCAGCAAAATGCTTGCACCTGGAGGACTGGTCTTTTATCGAATTATTGTACTGTAGATGTGGATTATAAATGAACCTGTTGGTGTTTTTTGATATTGAAAAGTGCTTTTTAAAATAAGTTTTGATTAGTTTGTTGTTGGTAAATGTGATTGTGGCCTTTGTAAAATATTATAGCCTTCTACTGACACTTTTCAGTGGCATAGAGCCCCAACAATTTTCTACTGAGTGCTTTGGCAGGCTATGACCTTGCATTTGATCAACCTTATTAATTGTTCAGTTTGATTATCTTTATAAGAAAGGGTGATAATACTTTACAAGTGTTGTGAAACCAAGTCATTTTTCCCAGAAAGACATATTCATGTTGGTTACCTTTTTGAAAAGCTCCATAACTCCTCCTCCTCCTTCCAGTAGCTGCCATTACTTCAGACAATGTCATGGGAAAGTGTGAAATCGGATAATGAACAGTTAGGCTTTTAAATCATCCAATATTAAGTGGGACAGTAGTCTGTTGCTGCTGAACTTCACTGTCGTTCACAGGTCATGATTTCCTCATGGGCATCTGCCAAATTGGCTTCTTCTATTTCTTGGTGAGAGAGGTTATTAACAGTTTAGCACATTCTAAATTCCATTCATGCTGCACCCTGTTCTTGTAAACGGCACGTGGCATTCTTTCTTAGTTTGGAAGAAGCAAGTTTTCTCCAGCCCAGTCTGAATTCTCAGTCTTCTGTGTTTTACCATGGTGCCTTAGTATGATTCCACAGTCTTATGATTTAGCAGGTTTAAGATATGGTGCAGGAATGGTGGCAGTTGTCACTGGCGTTGGGAGTGTAGCGAAGTACAGTAAAGAAGAAAATGATGAGACATATTGAACTCCTTTGTCGTACATTTTTAATGCATTATAGGAATATGATTACATGATGTACAGCATATACCATGTGTAGTGTGTTGTTTTTTGGGTCTCATTTTAGAACACAGGCAGGCCACAGAAACATTATCTTCTTTCTTATGTGGCCCTTGTGCCTTTGTGAGTGAAATACAGTTAGTACTGTGTTTGATTAAATGGGGCAGAATGAATTGCAAAAATCAGAACATGAATAAATAAACATATATGAACATTAGAAGTAAGTGTAAAGCTTTAATGAATAATATAACAGAAAGCAGAAATACTAGTAGGGCGAAGAGTAGAAACATTCATAGTGTTAAAATTACGAAAAGTAAAG
Organism: Polypterus senegalus; assembly: GCF_016835505.1. NCBI lineage: Eukaryota > Metazoa > Chordata > Cladistia > Polypteriformes > Polypteridae > Polypterus > Polypterus senegalus. The sequence continues at coordinate 92,680,503 of NC_053165.1, read as the reverse complement.
GAAGCCCCGGCAGGAAGCCCAAACATGGGTTTTATAAAAAATCAAAATTTTGTTAGAAACAGTTTGACTTGAAGTTGATGTAATGAACAAATGCTTACATGAGTGGGGAAAAAAACAACTTACTGCTGGTCAGTTCTCTCACAAGATTTGGATCTTGCTCATTCTATTTTTATTTATTTTTTTTAATATATATTTTTATTCATTTTATTACAATCCGTACAAAGCAATCAAGTTTTTACAAAAAGAAAAATTGAGTCAAGAACAGATCGATCCCCACCCGTGAGAGAGAGAGCAAGCCAAACGGCGTTAAATTTAAGGCTTGTAAACATACCTAAATTAATAAATTCTCTGTGCTTTATGAACTTATTTTAAAATATTACTGATTGGATCCTGCCATGTTTTAAAAAAAAGTCTGTACGGATCCTCTAACTGAGTATTTGTTTTTTTTCAATTCCAAATAATATAACACATCGGTTTCCCACTGACTTAAAAGAGGAGAGTTTGGGTTCTTCCAGTTTATCAGAATGAGTCTGCGTGCCAAGAGTGTAGTGAATGCCATCACAATTAGTTTGTCCTTCTCCACTTTAAGCCCCTCTGGAAGAACCCCAAACACAGCTGTTAATGGGTTAGGAGGGATTGTGAGTCCAAGGCTGTCTGAAAGGTAATTAAAAATTTTTGTCCAGAATAATGGTAATTTGGTACATGCCCAGAACATGTGACCCAGTGAGGCTGGGGCTTGGTTGCAACGTTCGCAGGTTGGATCATGCCCTGGAAACATTTTGGAGAGTTTTAGTCGAGACAGATTTGCTCGATATATAATTTTGAGTTGTATAATTGTATGCTTTGCGCATATGGAGCTTGAGTGAATTCTCTGCATTGCTACTTTCCACTCCTTTTTTGATATATTAATTGAGAGATCTTTTTCCCAGTGTCCTCTTGGATCTTTGAAGGGAGGGATTGTAAAATGATTTTATATATTGTAGAGATGGAGTCTAATTCCTTGAGATTGAGCAATATTTTTTCCAGCATGGATGAGGGTGCAAGATGAGGAAAATCGGGAAGGTTCTGTTTAACAAAGTTCCTAATTTGAAGATAGTGAAAGAAATGTGTAGCTGGAATGTTAAATTTGGAATGTAATTGTTCATAGGATGCAAAGACGTTGTCTATATAAAGATCTCTAAGCAAGTTAATCCCAAATTTTTTCCAGATATTAAAAACTGCATATGTTTGTGAAGGTTGAAAGAGGTGGTTCTCTTGCAGGGTGCCACAGATAGAAGCTTCTCCATCTTAAAATGCTTTCTACATTGGTTCCAGATTTTAAGTGAGTGGAGCACAATTGGGTTATTAGTGTATTGCCGATAACGTGTGTTTATTGGAGCACAGAGCAAGGAATACAAAGAAGTACTGCAGGATTTTACTTCTATTGCGGTCCAAGCCTGTGTATGTTCTTCTTCTATTTGTGTCCAGGTTCTTATCGCCTGTATATTTGCTGCCCAGTAATAAAACTGGAAGTTAGGTAGAGCCATGCTGCCTTCTAGGGTCGCTCTTTTGATGCGTGGATGTTTTGAATTCCAAATAAATGAGGTTATTGTTGAATCTAATTGCTTAAAGAATGATGTTCTTGCTCATTCTAAATCAGAGCCGTTATGTACCTTGTCCCAACATCCAGTTTCCACTGCCAATGTCCAGTATTTGGTTATTTATTCCACTTATGTCAGTTACTTGGCTGGCATTGCATCTAAATCCCTATGTAGATGGTGAGCCAACATGGCAGCTGCGCTTGTCTTTATTAGAGGCAGCCTACGAGAAATCTAACCACTGGGTGCTCATTGATGAAAATCCGCACCAAGCTTCTCTGTAATAGTTGGTCCTGGTTCTTCTGTTCCAACAGAGGCTTCCTAAAGTTTGTTTAGAACCCCCACAGAGTATCTTATGTTTGGATTGATCACCATCTTTGTCAGTAGCTTAAGCTGAGGAATGCTGGGAAGTAGACACAGCTCTGGCCTAATACTGTGTCACCACTGTCTGAGACAGTGGAGGCTATCTTTCTCCCATGCCCATGACTTTTTTTATATGTGTTGTGGAAAGCGTACCCCCAGACACAGACAGACCGACACCAAAATGTCCAAAACAAACTTCTTTATTAATTCTCACTGCACCACAATGCCTTCCTTCACCAACTCTCTTCACTCTCTTCTTCTTTCTCTTCTTCTCTTAACCTCCTGTTCCCCTCCTCACAAGCTTCGTCTCCTTCCTCCCAACTCTGGCTCCTCTGCTGGAGGGAGGCGACCCCTTTTATCATGACCCGGATGAGCCCCAGGTGCTCCCCCTGAAGTTCCTTCCTGGTGTGGCGGAAGTGTCAGGAAAGCACCTGGAAGCACTCTGGGTGTCCTTGGGATTGCTTCCAGCAGCACTTCCTGGTGTGGCGGAAGTGCTGCCATCCGGGATTGCTTAATTGTCCGGGAGCCCCCTTGCGGTGGCTACGTCCTCTCATAATGGTAAGTGTCCCAGCTCCGTTCCTGTGGCCCCCAATTAGACCCGGGCAGCTGTCCTATCGTGGCCGAGGAGAAGTATCGTTCAACTCGGGGACTGTCCAGGCGTCCCGGCCGGGCAGTGTCCCCGCTCATCTGTGACAGTGTAAAACTCTTAAGGAATCGCCAAAGATCTCAAAGCATGAGCTAGAAGGTAAAAAAAATTTACCTTTAAAATGCTAGTTGCGTAACTACATCCAGTGTTACCAGTAGTGTGTGGCTAATATACATGTAATGTGTGTTGTGCATCATTTATGTCTTTTTTAGTAAGTGTGAGGTTTAGGAAACCAGTCTTCTTCAAATGTAATTTGAGCTACAGTTTTTTTTTGTGTTTAAAACATTGTTTATGAAAAAATATCACATTTTCTTACATTGCACTAAAACAAGTTCTTGTTGTAGTTATTACGATTATTGTTTAAAATGTTCAAAATAAATGGAGCAATAAGTACTGCCAACACAGAATTGCTTCTGAGAGTTTAAAAAGCCACCACATCACTTCTGAAGTAAGCAGTTTTTAATGGAACTTGACTTTTTCCCCCCTTTGGCAAGCAAGTTTCTATCAGTTACTTCTGCTGTCTGGTGGTGTGATGTTCTTTTTTTCTTTTACTTTTATATGGTCCTGTTATGATGGCTGCTGGCTAAATTCCTGTGGCAGGCTTTCTTTGATCTGAACAACACAAGCTGTTGGAAACCTACAAACACTCCTGTTTCTGAGTGTTTCCCTTTAATAGGACAGTCTTGATTAGCTTCAGGAGGCTTAGGGCACATGGACTGCTTTTGTCTTTCCTTCTAATCTATCCAGAATTTTATGAACCCTGTCTCCCAGCAGTGATGCATGTCTGGTACTGTGGCCTACTGCCAGTCCCGTCGTGGCCCAAGCAGGCTTCCTTCTTGGTTTGTCGCACACACACATGCATCATCTCACAGCACCCACCCTTCCAATCTGCTGAGATTCCAGGGATCAAGGCAGACATGATCTGAGGGGCCCTATAAAAATTTCAGTGTGGTTTTGGAAATGTACAGAGCAAGAGAAGTGACTGGCTTATGTGCAAACTAATGTTAACTATTATTATATGAATGTGAAGTTGTATATGTGCCTTTCTTTGACTTTCAAACTGGTTGAGTTTTGTTTTTATTTTTTTTTTAATGCCATTAGTACATATACGTCCTCCCTTTCACCAAATGTATTCATAAATCTTTTTCTAATTTATTTTACATAATATAATTCTTGAACTTAATCCATTTTTGAGTCATGAAGGCTGGATCTTATCTTGGGAGTACTGTATGCAAGGAAAGGAAAGGCCCTGGACAGGACACCAGTTCTTCATGAGGCCCACTCATGAGCTCACCCACCCTTATACTTGCAAAGAGCCAGTTTACATTCACCAGTTAGCCTATCATGGAAATCTTTTTTGTGGTACGAAAACCAGAGTACCCGAGGAAAACCTATGCAGATACAGAGAGAATTTATAAACTCCACAAAGACAAAATCCAAATCCATCCATCCATTATCCAACCCGCTACATCCCAACCACAGGGTCACGGGGGTCTGCTGGAGCCAATCCCAGCCAACACAGGGCGCAAGGCAGGAAATAAACCCCGGGCAAAGCGCCAGCCCACCACAGCAAAATCCAAATGAAGAATTAAATTTCAGGACACTGGATTCATCTGTCAGCAGCACCAAACACTTTGGCACTCTTGTATATATGGAATTTTTTGTAGTGTTAACTTCTTTGCTACATTAGAGCATTTTCCTCTGACAGGATACATTTTAAAGAATTCATTAAACCCCAAAACAATCCGTTTCAGATATTCTGTGGTTACTTACACTCCCTATGTCGTATAAAGCAGACAGTTGCATTTTTTTAATGCTTGGATGTGTCAGGTGTCTGCACCCACTTTTAGAAGGTTAAGACCATCTGTTATCCCTTAAAACTGCCCAAACCTCACCTTTCATGTAGTTTCCAAAGTTCTCATGACTGACTTATTTGTCCTGGTTTCTCATCTTATTTTCATATCTACTTAATCTAGTTCAGGGTCACTAGGAACAAGAGCCTATCCCAGCAGTATTGGGCTCAAGGCAAAAACTAGCCGTGGTCTGGTTTCTGCTTAAGCAAAATAGGATGTGAAAGGTTGCTGGCTTATACATCAGTTAAAGCTTAGTAATATTGAAGAGAGGGTACCAAAGATATTTTTACTTTTACATTGTTGTTATTGACATTTTTGTTATATAGCTTTTTTTAAGATGGTGAGAATTGTGGGGAAGATGTGGACAGGAAGGGTGCCTAGACTCTCACCAGCTGCTTCTACTGTGTATCATGTTGCCTGCTTTTTATGTGCAATGTACCTCTTATGACTGTATATACAAAAGGGTTAACATCACTACTGTGGTGAAAGCATTTCATTTGCAAATTAGGTGGTGAGTTTCTTTTTATTTAAGACTAGTCCTAATGGTATAGAGTTATAGAAGAGCTATATTAGCCTGCACCTACAAAAGGAAAAATAAAGAAATGTAAGTTAATTTTTTTTGGAAAGTAAAAGAAAGATAGAAATTAAGTTTGGTTGTTAGTTTCCATTTAGCCTTGCTGAGCCATACATTCATAGGGCCGTATGAAATCTGTTTTACTATTTTTTCACAAATTCTGTTTTTCCATCCATCCATTATCCAACCCGCTATATCCTAACTACAGAGTCATGGGGGTCTGCTGGAGCCAATCCCAGCCAACACAGGGCGCAAGGCAAGAAACAAACCCCGGGCAGGGCACCAGCCCACCACAGGGCGCGCACACACACACTAGGGACAATTTAGAATCGCCAAAGCACCTAACCTGCATGTCTTTGGTCTGTGGGAGGAAACCCACGCAGACACAGAGAGAACATGCAAACTCCACGCAGGGAGGACCCGGGAAGTGAACCTGGGTCACCTAACTGCAAGGCAGCAGCTCTACCTACTGCGCCACCGTGCGTGCTGTCAAATTCCGTTTTTCTTTTACTTTTTTTTTTTTATTTTTTTTATTTTCGTTTTTCACCGTTTTTATTTTCCCTTGATTCATATATATTTTTTTTTACTGTGAGTAACAACAGCTACAACAAAACAAACAATGAAATGGCACTTTATATTCCTTTTAATGAAATGGCACACTAGCACAACTGAACCTTATTTTGCAATTCCATTCATCAGGTAGGAGCCCAGATCCTCCATGATGCTGTATGCTGAGACAGCAGTAAGACCATGAGTGCCATCCAGAATTGTACGAGCTGTTACTAGTTTAATGCATCCTTCTGAGGTGAGGGTTAACTTCACTTTTAGGGTCTTGGATATTTGTTACAGCCTGAGCTGATATGTTCTCATCCAGAAAGAACTTTTTATAGAGGTGAATATGTTAAGCGAGGTACCCTACTGATTTGAACCAGCTATTCCACCTGGGGGTTCCTGCTGGCAGGCTCCTTAAAGGCAGATTTTACCCACATGACTAGTGATACAACCTCACTAAGGTATTTGTAGCGCTGCCAGGTCTATCCCACCAAACTGATGACATAACACAAGCAGGATGAATGTTCACTGTTAGGCATAACCCTTTTTAAAACTTCCTGGTATGCTTTCAGATAGTATGATACATTGTCTGTAACCACTGCTAAAATGTCATTAAGATACAGTTGGTTGCTGTGAAGGAACTGTAGTACAGCCTGTGGAAAGGTTACAGCTCTCCATAAAGATAAAATCTGCCAAAAAGTACTGGTCTTCATTACCTGTAATTATGTAAATTATTTCTAATGATTCTTAAACCTTTAAATGTTTACAGATTGAAAACGTGCATCATTAAATCTGTAGCTTCATCTGTTGCATATCTTAAAATAATTAATTACAAAGCATGAGCAAACTAACCTGCAAGATGCTAAATCCAGGAATTAAACAGAAAAAAAGGAAGAGAGACCCGCTTTTAAGGGCTTGTTGCATCTGAGGAGAAGCCTGCTGTTCTGCCCAGGTTTATAGGTGCTAAGTTTATAAATGAAGAATCGAATGTGGACCTTGTGTGCCTTGTCACCATGAAGCAAAACATTTAGTAAATCCAGATTTAAAAGGGTGCTATGATATGCTGGCAAAACTTGCAGAAAAGTTGTTGTCCAGATTCGTAAAAGTCGCCGGGATATTGTGTGCCCTCAGTTTTGCAGTTAAGGCCGAAGTTCCTTAGTTTGTTCTCAGTAGTTGGGGTATCTGATACTGCTCACGTCGTCATTTCTGTCTTGTGCAGTTAGCTAATTTGCGTGCCTTTAACAAAAAAACACATGCAGGAAACACGCATACAAACGGAGGGAGGCACAACTGGATTTCTACAATTATTGTGTTCACTTGACAAACAACAAACTAGAAAATAGTATCTGAATGATAGAACTACAGATTATTCAATCGTTTAATTTATTGGGAAGTTTTGTAACAGTCACTCCTTCAGTCTCTAAATTTTGTACATTTCCATTTTTATGTGTTAATTCCGTGATTCCGTCTGTGTTTTCTGCACCGCGGAAATCATAGGGCCCTAATATTTAATATATATACAGGTATATGTTTGGAGACAACCATGAGTGAATTTTACTCAAATTATGAAGAATCCCACCCCACCTCTTAAGTCAGTGGGTAACTGCTGTTCTATACTTTGAAATTGGGAAAAATCAACTTAGAGGATATGTTAATTTTTTTTTTTTTAAACTAGGGGGCTTTGCCCCCTGCTCACTTCGCTCACCAACCCCTGTGTTTGGTTAATCAGATATACAGTACAATTTAAATTTTTTTTTTCTTTGGAATTGTTTCAATTTCATTGTTTGCACTTTTACTTTAAAGCTTCATTAAAAACAAATTTTTTTGGAGACACATTGTGACAACGCAACGTATAACTGCCCGTGAGTGAATATTGTTCCTGTTTCTCTAATAAATAATCCGACTTGTTCTAATGTTTGTCCCTGTGATTTATTGATTGTCATAGCAAAAGCTATTCTCACAGTAAACTGTTAACATTTTAATACGAATGGCATATTACGATCTCCTTTGGTGTGTAATGTTATTCGTGGAATATATACATTACCTTTCTTTTGCCTGTTAAAATTTGCATCACTTCTCCTTGATCATAAATATACACCTGACCGAATTGTGTATTCTTTGAAATTAAACTTGTCGTTGCTTTAACTGTTGCGGGACCACAGATTCTCATAGCGTATAGTCCATTATTGTGTAAATCCACGTTTTGTGCATAAGAATGATGCGAATGCGAAAAGAATCTACTCTTTGCCTTATTTCTGACCTCGATTTGTCCTGTTTTTTTTTTTTTTCTATTACACCTGGTTCTGATGATTAATCACCTTTTGTTTTGCGGTAATGCAATCTTTTTTATCTTTTCTTTGATACTGTAGCGACTGACATGATAGTGTCACAAAAGTTTTACTTGAACAATCTCTGACTTCGTAACCCCAAACACTTCTTTCTAGCACCCTCTCCAATCCTTCATCCCCCGTGTCTCGCCCTTCCTTACCGCATCAATCAGTACCCCACTATCAGTCTTCCGTGCTGTACTCCGCCCTCCCTCAATTGGACCGAACAGTCACTTAAAACAAAAAAGGCTTCAACCTGGCTGGGATGCTACAATATTTTCGAATTTTACTGGTTCCATATTCTGTACCTTTCTCTGCATGTGTATCGCACCGTTTGTTTGAGCCTTTTGAATTATACTGCTTTCATAATCTCTTATCTGTCTTTTTTTTCTCTCCAACGCCTTTGGGTGTCTATTCTCCGTATTGTCCTTATACGCTTTATATGTGTTTGTAGATTTGTGAGCACTACGTGCTTTTACACGACTGATTGTTTTTTGATGGATGTGCTCTTATATGATATCTGTTGTAAGCAGGGAGTGTCTTGCGAGAATCTCATGTTCCACATCCCCCCGAGATGGCCCTGGGACAGTCTCTTGGCACCAAGTCTCATGTTTACGGTCCCCGCGAGACGCTCCGTGGCAAGTCTCTTTTGTCTTTTGAGAACTCCCGAGAAAATCACGTATCGTCGCCTTGCTTTTGCATTCTCGGGTTTCTTTTTATAATAGAGATATGGAAGTATCTAATCAATAACATTTTAGAATAAGCTTCTATATCAGGGAAAAGGACACACTTCCTTCCTTGCTGCTTTTAAAAATCTGCTCTGGTTGTGGTCTCTCCTCTCTTTCTCTTGGGTGGGGGTTGAATTTTGGTTTAAGTTTAACTGGATTGTATGGATTATCTGGAATGTCATTTGCATCAAATTAAAATCAATAAAAATATATATATAAAACAAAGCTGGGTGGGAGCAATTAGATGGCTCACTGAGACTGCTTTCCATTTGGCTCTTAAATTTTGGCTTAAAACGTCCAGGAGCCTCACATCCACCCGATCAGAGATGCTTGAGAGTGTATACCTGTGGGGCCTGCTTCCAGCTTCAAGAGACACTCTGTTGAGTCTACTGTATATTGTGCTTACAACTTTGTAATTAACAAGTCTTTCTGAAGAACTTTATAAAATAACATTCCTAAACTTTCTAATTCAATTAAAAGTCAAGTGGCGCAAAAGCTTTCCCTGGCTATATTGGGTGAAGGTAGGAACAAAGCCAGGATAGGGTACCAGTCCATTGTAGACTACACTTGATAGACAGAAGAATGTGTGACAAATACACACTGACAAAATTACATGGTGATAATCTTAGTGAGGAGCTGATGGGCTGCTACCACCATCTTAGGCAGTTACTATATAGAAAAGTGCAGGAATTGAATTTAGTGTATGCCTGTGAAAACAACAAAAACTTCCCATGCACGTTAAAACTTTATTAGCTTTAAGGTTTGTGCCATGTGATTTATGTCTCTGCTGCTTTTAAAAAGCTTGTGGATATTTTCTTCTCAGAAATATTGATGTCCAAAACAAGATAAGTCTAACCTAATTGCTGCCTCCAAGAGTTAGTACTGACAAATGGATGGATGTCTCTTTTTAGGCTTTTTGTACATGGTTAAACATAATGTGCCCCTATAAATTGCGCAGTACCTGTACATTTTTATTCACATGGTTTTAAAGTTTCTCTCCATCTGTGTATAGTGTTTCTCCTAACATTTTGTTTTGTTGTGCCAGTGGTAAAATCATCATTTACTAGACACTTTTTTTATATATAAAAATTATATTTCCATAGTATGCCTTTCAAAATTTTGAAAGTTGCAGCTTATTTGGAGTACAGCATTTAATGTATCCTTTTTAGATGGTGAAACTCCATTGCATCCGTTACACATGTTTAAAATTTATTTAAAGTTAAGCATTAAGTACTTGGGTTTTGGCTGACAGTATTGTTAATACATGTAGCTAATATTCTTTTTGGACAAAAAATGTAATAAAATTTGTTCTGGTCATCATTCATTTCTTTTGAGTATTCCCACATTAGTCTGTGGCTTGTTCTATGATTAGATCTATAATTAATGTGTTTATATTGGAATAAGACGCCTTCAGTGGATATTTAAAGCATTTCCTAATATTTCCATATTGTGTAATCCAGAGATTATACATTTTATTACTGAAAAATTGCTTTTATAAATTAAAACAAATGTGCATAGTTGTGTGTGTTTGTGTTTAACCCCATGTCATGACCCAGTGATATTACATTTATGAATGGTCACTGAAATTTAAAAGACTATCAGTGTCACCTAGGAAGAAAATCATGAGAGAGAGAACACAAGTAACTTGAGGTTGCAGTAGTAGAGGAAGGCCACTGCATTTTAGATCAGAGAGAGAGGAAATGTCACCCCTGCATCTAAATGAGCAGCCTCTCATATTTTTTTATTTAGAGGACGATGACATCTGGTGTTGCTTTATAGTTTGTACTGGAACGCCTGTCCTTTGGATTTTATAAACCAACTGCATACTTAAATGCTAATGTATTAGTGCTGGTTGTCTAAACTTATTTTAAGACTTAACATAGCTGCATGAGAAATAACAATATCCACCCATCCATCTACTTACTAAAACTGCCAAATCAAATTTTAGGGTTTCAGAGAGCTAGAACCTGTTCAGTCTGTCCCATATACAATTTCAGAAGTCGACCTTTTAGCAGGTTGCATTCATTTCTATTTCAAAGAAGAATCTATAAATGCACACTGAAGATTCCACTTAGAGAAGCTTTTTCCATATGCATTAATTGGTCTCTCCGAACTATAAACTATAACTTTGATCATTAGGATGCATCTGATTAATTACACCCTTATTACCGTCAAAAACTCTCCTGTAAGGTTGTGGTTTTTTCTGGCACGCACCCGTATGTAGCCTTCCTACTGAGTTTTTTCTTTGTTCTTTTCTGCTGCCTTTTGTTCTTTGTGTTTATTAGGAAGCCTCTTGTTTCTTTACTTAAGTGCCTTCTGTTGTTAGACGATAAATAAAACCAAACCAGAATCACTATTGTGTGTGTGTAATGGTTTTATAAAGGATGTACTTTTTCTTGTTTTTAAAAAAGTAAATCAGTAGACCTTGCCTAGACAGTATATTGCAGTGTGAAGGTTAGGAGAGTGCAAACTGATATGGTTTCTGTTTTTGTGGCTGTAATGAATGTGTTTGTGTAACCTTCTGTTCATTCCTCAAATTGCTTCCAGTTTTATGTAAACACAAGTCAAAACATTTGATTTGTACTAAATTTCCACATTTACTGTGAACAGAGTAGGCTCACATTGCTTCAGGTGAGTAGAACGTATGGCTGTGTTGTCATATGTTAGTTGGAAAACTCTGAAGATTCATAGGGATTCTTAATATAGCTTTAATTTTAAGATGTGTAGCAATGATGTTCAGATTACGATATACAATACTTCTGTGTTAAACTAGTCTTGCCCTAATCATTTGTGATTGTGGTTAATTGTATTCTTATTACATGCTTACCTTCATGGTGTTGCATCTAAGAAAAAAAACCTACGACACTTTATAATATTGCAGTGCTTGCAAGTCTCTGGAATTTGTACATAAAAACTTCGACTCCAATTCTGACTTCTCAATTTATTGTACCACTGACTCCCAGCGCCTTAATTTATGTATCACCAACTCCGACCTCTCTTTGTAATTTAGCTAATATACTTCCCTGCTGATTGAAAGCAAACAAGATACAAGGCATTCCATAGCTGCCATTGTGAATTTCAGACTAGTTTCTAGCACCCTAATCATTTATACTTTGCTTTTAAAGGCTGTAGTGATGTTGCTTTGGCTTTTTTTATATTATTTATTACATAATACTTAAAAAAGGCCATATTTTTACCAAAAGGCTAGAAGAAAAAATATTATAATTAGTATAAGTACTAGGGTATTGTACTGTGTTAACCGTGTTAGTGAAAAGTCAAGCAAAATGTCATCTTTTATTACATATTGCCTGAGTTGCCTTGGAAGCTTGCATATTATAATCTTTTTAGTTATCCAGTAAAAGGTGTCAATTTGCTTGACTCCTCACTACAATTAGTATAAGTGAAATTGGAAATATTTACACATTATGTTACAATTTACATTTACTTGGCATCAGAGTCGGAGCTGGTGCATTTTTAGCGACTCCATTAACCCAAGTAACTGCTCAGACTCTGCAGCCCAGAATACCTGAACTATACTTTTCACATTGATGTGTAGAAAGACCTGAACTCCAATAGGTTCTGCTATGTAATACATGTATTGGTTTTTAATTATTTTCATTGACTTGACTCTAAGTATTTGTTACAGTATATACATGAAAGATCAATAAGACATACTTTAGCTTACCTTGTACGTCTCATTCCAATCACATACCCCATCCATTACCAGCTGGGGAACCAAGAATGAATAATATTCAGTATGAAGTAATCACTAAAAGATACTGAAGTATCATAAGTGGTAAAAATGATTGAGGGTGTTCAATAAATAAAGGACAACACTGATAAATGTCTGCCATATCCTGAAAACTTGAATTGTTCCTAGTAGTGCGAATGCAGTTGCTCCTAATTTTAAGCACAATAGGGTATTCTGCTTCTATAGTTTTATGATAAGTTGGGTTTAGATTTCTTCAGCTAGAAGTGTTAGTTATCACAGTGTTATAGATATTCTTTTTGGTGGTAGTGTGTGAAGTACTTTGTTATTGCAGAAAACAAAAAAAAGTTGCTTTGACCATCAATAAGTGAAAATGGCTGTAGCAACAATCTTCTACATAGTATAAAATACCTAACAATTTTACAAATGTTGTTTCATCTTAAATAAAAAAAAAATTAAGATCAGTGTGGGGACATGTCTTCATTGCCCCTTAAACTAGCACAACAGATGCAACATGATTCATACCATTTACAGTGAGTGCCTTTTGGAAGTATTCAGACTCTTGAACATCTCTCTAGTTTTACTGAATTATAAACCTACTACTGAAAGCTTGTTTTCTGTGATATAATATTTGTACTTTTGCTGCTGCTTGAATGGCTTCATCGAAATCTCAATTTTTTTTTCAGCAAATGTGAATATATAATATATCCCATTTCTACCTGTCATTTTAAATTGCTCCATGAAAATGCCCAATTTTGCATTCTTCACCTCTTCTTTCAATCAAGTTCACATTGTGTAGATTTGAGGGGGTCTTGCTCTGAGGAGAAGCTGGGCAGCATGCTTTTCTGGCTGGATTACAAGTTGGCAAGTGCTGCCTTTGAATCAGTGTTGCCATTATAGTTAAAAAAAAAAACACTAAGCCTAAATTGTTCAAAATTAGTTTTGATGCTGACAGATATTATAAGATGCGTTCCATGGCAGAAAGCATTTTAAAAGCTTAAAGAGAATGAAAAAGTATGAGTGAAAACATGGAGGTTGACTCGCAGGTTGCACATTCCTCACCAGTTGCCACACAACCTCGCACCCACTTTGTATTTCAGTTTCTGTAAGCATGTATTGATTGCCAGTATGTTTTTTAGTGGTTTTTATTCTAACACCATCTTGTTCAGTGGCTTTAAGTGTGATATATATGTACCATGTCTGGGGTTAGTATTTCTTTTGTTTCTGATACAGCTGAGGTAGGCTCATGCTCACCATACACTATAGTTTATAGTTTATAGATTTCTGCAATAGGTGGATGTTGTACTGTGTTAGTCATTATGGATGAAAATAGAAGTCAAGCAAAATGACACCTTTTATTGTTCAGTTAGTCAATAAAAGGTGTCATTCTGCTTGAATTCTCATGGGTTCCTACAATAAATGGAAGGTTGTATTAAGATGTGGCTAAGCTTTACTGTACGTTACATTAATTGATTGTAACTTGAAAGTGCACATCATTGTGTTGGTAAATTTTTTTTAGTTACGTGATAACTTCACATTTTTGTTCAATAGACTCATTTTGTTTTTTTGTTTTTTTTTTGGGTCTCTGCCAGGTTCTTTTGGCCTTGGGACTCATTTTTAACTATTCTTATTCAGTGATGCCCTTTTATTAGCAGCAGTTTTAATTATATCTAGCCCAACATTTTCCCCCGGGTGGTATCCATTCGCAAACAACAGTAAATACATAATCAAAATTTAAATACAGTGTACATAATAGATGACATGCACACACTACTTATCCAAACATTTTAGTACTTTAGGGGGCTAATCATTGCAGATTTCACTTCTGCACCCAATCAACGGAATATTTTGCTCCTGCAAACTGGGGAACTGAAACGACTGACAAGTCCAGTTATGTGCAGTTCACAGCCTCTTGTACACTACACGCTTCACTAAGAATGCCAACGAACATGGACCAGTTCCTAAAATGCTGCCAATACCAACCTCACAAGATTAATTTCAGAAACCTGAAGCAAATAGAAATAATTAAACATACAAACTGTATACTATGAAGACATTTGGAAACAAAGCATGCCAGTTACAGAAGTAAATTGTTTGACTTTTATGAATGAAAAAATTAACATTTTAGTGTGTTTGTACAGCAAGCCAGCAGGCACTCTGAGCATCACCAAGTTGCATATCAAATTGACAAATATAATAAAGCTCATACATATTTGTCATATCTGTAACTATACACAGCAGCTCTAACCACTATGATACAGTTTTATTTTTTGCTTTATATAACTGGATAATAGTATTTAGCAATTTGTGGAATTAACTGATCTAACAACAATCAGTTTGTCACTCACATATGATGGTCATCCTATTATTTTATCATTACAATAAATCCAAATGAAGATAACCCTGGCTTTGTTCTTTTGAAATACTACCCCCTGGGTTTGGTTTACCGGATATACAATTTTAAAGAGATTGTTATATTCATGGGAATTGTTACATATGCATTATTTTCACTTTTACTTAAAACTTTTGTAAAATCAATACTTGTCCTTTATTTCTGGCCCAGGACATGGTTAAATCTTTCTCGCAGGGTGTATAACGCTGCTCGTGTTATGAAGGGGGTTAACTGAATGCATGCTAAGGAGAAGTGGTCAGATCATCTGCTGGCTTTCTGCTGCTGCTGCTGACAGTCTGCATGTTCTGCTTGTCACTTGTTGTCGTTTTAAGAGCTGGGAGCACATGAAGTGTGCTGCCAAAAGCATTCCAACAACTGCTTGGTTAGATGTCCGTGAACTTGTTTTAAATGTTGTCTCACTGCCTTGTCACGTGTGACGTTAAAGTGTCTCTTGCGGGACGTCAAATTGTCTTCCGAGAAGATCACGTCTCGTCTTCCTAGTCTCCCTCCCAGGATTGTATAATGCTGTATTATAAGTTAAACTCTAGAAGCTTCAAAGAAAACCTGCTAGATTGAAAAATACAGTATTTCCAAATGTCTCATCTTTCCTCTCTGAAATTCCTTTAGGCCCTTTATCACAGCACATCACTTTTTCCACATTTTGTTATGTTACAACCTTATTCCAAAGTGGATTACATTCATTTTTTTCCTCAGAATTCTACACACAACACCCCATAATAACAACATGAAAAAAGTTTACTTGAGGTTTTTGCAAATTTATTAAAAATAAAAAAAAACTGAGAAAGCACATGTACATAAGTATTCACAGCCTTTGCCATGAAGCTCAAAATTGAGCTCAGGTGCATCCTGTTTCGCCTTATCATCCCTGAGATGTTTCTGCAGCTTAATTGGAGTCCACCTGTGGTAAATTCAGTTGATGGGACATGACTTGGAAAGACACACACCTGTCTATAGAAGGTCCCACAGTTGACAGTTCATGTCAGAGCACAAACCAAGCATGAAGTCAAAGGAATTGTCTGTAGACTTCTGAGACAGGATTGTCTCGAGGCACAAATCTGGGGAAGGTTACTGAAAAATTTCTGCTGCTTTGAAGGTCCCAATGAGCACAGTGGCCTCCATCATCCGTCAGAGCTCCAGAGGTCCTCTGTGGAGAGAGAAGAACCTTCCAGAAGGACAACCATCTCTGCAGCAATCCACCAATCAGGCCTGTATGGTAGAGTGGCCAGACGGAAGCCACTCCTTAGTAAACGGCACATGGCAGCCCACCTGGAGTTTGCCAAAAGGCACCTGAAGGACTCTCAGACCATGAGAAACAAAATTCTCTGGTCTGATGAGACAAAGATTGAACTCTGGTGTGAATGCCAGGCATCATGTTTGGAGGAAACCAGGCACCGCTCATTACCAGGCCAATACCATCCCTACAGTGAAGCATGGTGGTCGCAGCATCATGCTGTGGGGATGTTTTTCAGCGGCAGGAAGTGGGAGACTAGTTAGGATAAAGGGAAAGATGACTGCAGCAATGTACAGAGACATCCTGGATGAAAACCTGTTCCAGAACGCTCTTGACCTCAGACTGGGGCGACTGTTCATCTTTCAGCAGGACAACGACCCTAAGCACACAGCCATGATATCAAAGGAGTGGCTTCAGGACAGCTCTGTGAATGCCCTTGAGTGGCCCAGCCAGAGCCCAGACTTGAATCTGATTGAACATCTCTGGAGAGATCTTAATATGGCTGTGCACCGACGCTTCCCATCCAACCTGATGGAGCTTGAGAGGTGCTGCAAAGAGGAATGGGCGAAACTGGCCAAGGATAGGTGTGCCAAGCTTGTGGCATCATATTCAAAAAGACTTGAGGCTGGAATTGCTGCCAAAGGTGCATCGACAAAGTATTGAGCAAAGGCTGTGAATACTTATGTACATGTGATTTCTCAGTTTTTTATTTTTAATAAATTTTCAAAAACCTCAAGTAAACTTTTTTCATGTTGTCATTATGGGGTGTTGTGTGTAGATTCTAAGGAAAAAAATGAATTTAATCCATTTTGGAATAAGGCAGTAACATAACAAAATGTGGAAAAAGTGATGCGCTGTGAATACTTTCTGGATGCACTGTATATGCATGTAAAGTTTCACTCCTCCCCTTACCTTTCTTGAACTATAGTGCTTTGCAGACAGACGTGCTATGTCGCAATTTTTAGATTTCTAGATTAAAGTTTCTTCTGTGAGCCAGATACTTTAAAATGTGTTTAGTTGCTTATCTACTATGTAGACAGCATGGACCGTTTTTACTTTCATTTTTTTTTTCCAGTCTATGAAAGGTGAGCTAATTTAATGCTACCTCATGTTCACACAAGCCACAGAATGTGTGGAATGCAGGAAAATAACAATTAAAAAATACCAGTATACAAGGGTGTCTTGATATGACCAGACCACCATAGCTGTTTTTTCCCACTGGGATTACAGTCCTTGGGTAAGAAGCCATTTCTTTGTAACCTTGCATGTATGTTACATGATCTCTATTGACATTCCTGCCAAATACCAAGAGGTTAAAAGGTGAATCCCCAGTTAGTATTTGTATTGGTTGGGCATGTCTGGTGGGAGTCCCTGTGATTCTGGGAGAGAAAAAAAACTTTAATAAGCTATATTTAATATATTAAAAATGGGAAGGGAGTACATATTAAGACTTTTCCTAATTATTAAATGTTTGCTAACAAAGAGATTTACTCTGTCTGATAATATCTACAAACTTGTGTTTATGTGAGAGAGGAGCTAGGAGATAATGCAACTCCTTACAGGATAACAGTCGTTTTGGATAGTTACCTTTTTAAAGCAGTTTTTTTTTTTCTATTGCTTCTTCTACTTATGCTTTATTTTCAGCTGAAAACATAAAAAACAAAATATTTCAAACATATGGAGCTTGTGTATTAATTCAGGATGTGGATGTTCTATTGTAGATGACCCATTACATTGGAGATTGTCACAAAATACATAGTAATAAGATAATGAAAATAATTTGGCATAGCTATTTGTTGTGCTGCTTAATAAGAGTATCGCTATATAGATTAATTAAGTTATGGTACAATCAAATTTCAACCTTTTTTGTTTTGTGTTTCTTGTAATGAGTAGGTGTTAAACACAATGCAGCAAAAGTACCTAGCTGTAAAAACACACAAAACGACAGGAGCATATGTTCAAGACCAGGAAAAAACATGACATGTAACTAATAGAAGACAGGCATATCAATTTTGGATAATCATGTTGGCTTATAGATAGATGGATGGCACTTCAGACTGCAGTGCTGAAGATGTTACTTTAAACTTTATTTGAACAAGAATCTTCATGGATGGAGGTCTAATGGGTATGCAAGGACTGCAGGGATACAATGACAGTTTGTTATTTTGAAACAGTATTTGGATTACAAGAGTGAGACACACATTTTGTTTGCAGAAAATCCAGTCTTAGGAATTGCATTGCGACTGGCAGCTGATGCCTTCTTAATATGTTCATTATGATTGCTGTTTCATTTTGTTTCCAGGCCTTTTGCAAAATGTTTGTTTTATCCTAGTATACAAAAATTAAAATGATTAACATAGGTCATTTGGTAAATTTCTTGTACATTCTAATTTTATAGCTTTATTACGGTGGTTCTGAATTTAGAATTTCTGTAACAAAAGAATTTTATTCATGCCCTACCTTTCTGTCTCTCCATGCAGGACCAGTTTGATATTATAGAAAAGCACACACAATGGGGATTGGACCTGGTGGAGAAGTATGTTAAATTTGTGAAGGAGAGGACTGAAATAGAGCAAAACTATGCAAAGCAACTAAGGTAAGTTGGCACCTGAGCTGAGAAATGGACTGTTTATTATTACTTATTATTTGACTGGCGCTTTTGTCCAAGACAGCTTAAAACATTTGAGAGACACAATTGGTTGCATTTCTTTTGTTTTTCCAGTTGGAGCACAGGAAGATGAAGTGACTTGCTCATGGTCACACAGTGTTAGTAGCAGGATTTGAACCCACATCCTCAGGGTTTTAAGTCCAAAACCTTAACCACTATGGTATGCTGCATGCTAATCCTTTACTTTATGTAAGAAGTAACCTGCTTACCCAACTTGGGAGATTTTTGCATTCTGTATTCTCTTCCAGAAAGAACCCATAATTTCAATCCATATTCTATTTATTTATTTTCATTTTATGTATTATATGTATTGATTGTTAAATGTTACTGTTCCTGTGTACCGCTGTAGGATGGTAATAAGTGCCGTTGTCCAACAGGGACCCTGGTGAGAAGTTTGTCAGGGTGTTCTATCTTCTCACACATCTTAAAATGTGTATTTTGTATTCCCTGGTGACTCTTGAAATGAGTGAGTTTAGATATGTGTGTGTATATATGCTCTGCAATGAACTGAAATCCATGGTTTGTTTTTTTGCTGTGCAACCAATTCTGCCGGTTAAACTTTTGTTTCATTAACAATGAATAGGTGGTCTGCAAACTTTGACATGTACATTTTATGGTTTAAAATTCTTTGGATTTGAGGCAAGTTTGTGGCATATTCAGAATTTCATATTTAACTATGTATTTTTTTTTAAATGTTGCTGTATACAATATTACTATCTGCATTTGCCAGATAAAATAAGATTGTTCTTAGAAAATGAACTATACTGGCAACACACAGGCATCATGACATCTCAGTAATGTACTAACTCTCATAGGACAACATAACAAACTTAACATTTTCAGACCTGCTAAATCCAATTTGGGGTCATATGGTTTTGAGGCCTTTCCCAGAAAAAAATGAGCACAAAGCAGGAGCTAACCCAGGGAAGGGTGCCAGTCCTTTCACAGGGATACTCACTTGGGGCCAATTTAGAGTTGCCAGATAATTTCATCTGCAGATCTTTGGAAATGTGGATGGAAACCTGGAGTGCCCAGAAGAAGACCCACAAAGACACATGGGACTGGATTCAAAACCAGGGCACTGAGTCTACCATGCTGCCCTCTCATAGGACCAATAAGATGCAGAAGACATTACATCTATATGTTGCTTTTGTCACTACTCAGAATGCTTTAAAGATATTACTTTCAGATCCATCAATGAAATGTTTATAGTGTCACATTTAAGTCATTTTGTTAAATATTTATTTAACACATATAAGCAAAGAATAGCATATTTAAATTAAATAACAGGCTAGTCTATGAAAAAAGTTGAGTAACTTGTCCTCTTGGGCTATAAAATTGCAAAAACTTAATATTATTTGGGAATATAATTCCAAACTGAATAGAATTGTGAGGAGGACCTGTTGCTTAGATAATTCCATACTAACATTTCAGGTTTGGTGTGTTTTTTGTTTCTTGTTCAAGTAATTTTTCCTGACAGTTATTTTATCCAGACATTGCAAAACTTTTTACTGTGCTCTCATCTAATGTCGGCTTTATCCCTGACCCAGAATCATTAATTGAATAGCTTGCATAGCATTCTGGGAGCCTGATTGGTACTGTAACACTGAACATAGGAAGATGTTTGGCTAGTTGAGAATATAAATAGAACTGTCAACTACATCAGCCTTGGAAGCAAAGTGCTTGGGTAAAAGCGGAAGGAATGTTGTACTAAGTAAAACTGGATAATGGGACATGTCAGCTGCCTGGGCGTGTCAGTGATAGGAAGCAGGAAGGTCTAGACTCAGTCGTCTCTTGTAGAACTGTTGCTTACTAACTCTCTGAGCTGAGTACTGTGATCAGTTACTGATCACAATAAAAAAACCAAAGTGATTTTGGTACTTATGTTTTCCTTCATTCATTTGGTCACAGTTATCATTCAAATATAGCTTGGTTCCCTTAAACATTCTGTAGCATACACAGTATAAAAGTGTTACAGCAATATTGACCAGACATTGTGAAAGCAAAGCACTAATGGCTTCTTGGTGTGTCATGTGCATCAGTCTAGAATACTAGTATCATTGACAAAGCAACATTTTTATGAAGGATAATAGAGTTCAAAAGTGGGTTTGTGCTGGAAATGAGAAGTTTGGCATAATTGTACATAAAGGGTTTTTTTTGTGCATCATTATCACCTTGGGCTAAAGCCAAAATTAGATTTTGGCTTTGAAGCTATGAAGATTTGTCCATCAAAATCAGTGATAGAATGCTGGACTGTGACCTTTCCTTTTTTTTATATAGAAATGAAGACCCCACAATAATCCTGTCTGGTAGCTTTCATTGTAAAGTTATACAAAACGTAGTGCTTGTTTTAAATAAGCAGTCCTCCACAATATTGAAACAACTGACTGGTGAAGTAAATAACAATTAGGATCTCATTACAATGGCACATGTCAAGGTATAGGATATGTTAGGCAGCAAGTGAACAGTCAGTTCTTGAAGGTGACATGTTCAAAGCAGGAAAAATGTGCAACTGTAAGGATCTAAGTGATTTTGAAAAGAGACAAATTGTGATGGCTGCACGACTGGGTCATAACCTCTCTAAAACGGCAGGTCTTGTTAAATGTCTCTGGCATACATTGGTTAGTATTTATCAAAAGTGGTCCAAGGAAGGACAACTAGTAAACCGGCAACAGAATCATGGGCATCCAAACGCTCATTGATGTTCAGAGGGAGAGAAGACTAGCCCATCTAGTCCGTTCTGGATACACCAATATAAGAATTTCATTAATTGACATTAATCTTTATTAATTTTATCCCAAATTATTGGCACAAATGAAAATATGAACCTTGTCATCAGCCATGTTGTTAAGGCATTAAAAGTTTTGTCCCAACCAGACCTCAGATAAACAGAAGGCATCTTTAAAAGCTTTGTTTTATGTTTGTGCTAGTTCCCTATATGCTGCAACTATAAGTTACCATACTTGGGCTTTTTTTTATATAAATATTAACTAGACAAATGCTAGTTATATAATGATACTACTCATTTGCATTCCCATAGGTACAAAACTGATGTTCTAACATCCAAAAAGTTGCAGAACTGTAGGGTGGCTTAATGTCAGTCAGTAAGTTATATGACTCATCTTGTCATACAAAGAAGAGAAGAGTATGTAATGGTGGAAGAGCTTGAGACTTTTTTTTTTGCTGTAGAAATGAGGACACGGCTGAGCAAAATGATGATCTGTTCACATACCAGTCTGATTTATATGTGGCTTTACATTCAAATTGGAAGTCATAATATATCTTCATTTGATTTACTAACCCATTTACTATTTTAAGTTAAGTTCAATATTTCAAATCTCACCTCCCAGCTTTGTGTTACTACAATCCACACTCTGTCATCTTTTGGATCTCTATGATATACAGGATATACAGTAAAGTGCATAATAATCATTTTTACAAATTAGTGGGCTGCACAAAAATGTACGTTTGGATGTTGTGAAAATTGTTAATAGTTTTTATGCTGTTGCATGGAGTAATCAAGTAAACTCTCCACTGATGATGAAACAAAAATATTAGCATAAAATAAATTTAAAATGTAATATGAAAATAAGGATAAATTAATTTTTGTAATTTTAACTGCTGTGAAGGGGTTGGTAATACATTCAGATTCTTCTTTCATTTTACATATGACAGATATATAACATTTATCTTTTCACTGATTTGCACGTCAACTCTTTTATATAAATTTTGCTTGGATCAAATTCAGTTCTCTGCCTACAGAACTTCAGATTTGCCTTACTGCCTCTCCGAACAAACCTCAGATTCAAATTAGGTTCCATCTGCTGTTAGGAAGTTTTTTAGATTAAAAAAAGCAATTAACACTGCAAAATGTAATTAATGTGGAGGAAAAATGCATGTTTTCACGAGTCATTTTGGGACACAGTTCTCTACCTGGCTGCATTGCTCTTGGATTGGCAATTGTAGTAATAGCAGATTTTAAGCCCCTTGAATATTAACCTGAAATCCCTGACTTACTGTTGCTTTATGCTAAACCTGTTGAGTATCCATCACATCAAGCAAAAGCGTGTTTCCTTTATCATTAGTGACAATGGAAAATGAGTGCCAGATTTCTGATTTTCTTTTTGTTATTGTGATGACTTTAAAATCACTGTTTTAAAGGGCCTTTTCAATCTCAGCTGTGCTCATTTTACATATCTTAAAATTAGTAAGGCTAATGAAAAATATAGTTTATATCACAAATATTTACATTTTGCTGCAAAGGGTAATGGGTAAAAACATCATGTATTTTTTCTTAACTGTCTGCTCCTTGTCTACCTGTCCTCACAGTCAACTAGTGCCCTGCATGGATAAGTTTGATGTTGGGTCCCACTCAGGTTATTTATCTGTAGCCCACACTTAATTTGCTATACTTTTAAAAAATGCAGTTCTTTTCTTTTCATTAACATACTAGTTTTAAACACAGAGTTTGCAGATTTGTAATATTTAAATATAGGTAATTACTAGTTAATGAGGAGTATATGGTATGCAGCCTTCAGTGCAGGGGTGTCAAACACAGGTGTGTGCACTTGTAAATGTTGTAAATAGTAACTGTAAATAAACGTGTGGTGGTGGAAAAACATGTCTGCCTGTCTGTGCCCGGGTAACGTTCACAACTTATACTTAGAATAAACTTAAAAAGACCAACCAAAAAATGTCCATAGCAGGGAATATTATTTGTATTTGGTTTTCAGATGACATTTTACATAAATTAAAAACATTATTCCAGTTGTTTTCAGCAGTGGAATGGAATAAAATATATTGTTTTTAAGACACTGCAGTTACTGAAGGATACCATGGTTTCCTCATCATTCTCAGCTGTTGACAGACACAAAGAATTTCTTTCCTTTTTTTCTTTCAGATCTTACAAGCATGTGGGACTTATAGCACTAGTGTGGCCAACTTTTATATGACAGTGAAGAACATTCAGTCTCCTTCCTGAGCATTAACTATAATATATATTAATGTAATAATAAATATATATATATATATATATATATATATATATATATATATATATATATATATATATAGTAATAGATTAAGTGCTTTCCTCGCACCCTTGTACCCTCAGACTATACGTCAGACACCAGGTAAAAGTCCAATAATGATATTTATTCTAATAATAATGTGCACAAAGCACGCTCCTCTCCACAATTCTCAATAAACAATCACAAATAACCAATCCTCCACTCCCAGACGCTTAGCCACCCTGCCTCCCAACTTAGTTCGTCCGTCTGGGATTTCCCATAGTCCTTTATACTCCTTGACCCGGAAGTGTTTGTCCCTCAGTCCATGTGATTTTCTATCACTTCCGGGTCAGGTAAAACTTCTCTTTTTCTTCATCCCGGAAGCACGTCATTTCTTCTGTCCATGTGAGTGGGACGACTTCGAGTGTAGGGAAAATAGTCCCTGGGCCTCCCTGCAGCGACTCCTGGCGGCCCCCATGGTATCCAGTAGGGCACCTCTACGTTGCAAGGAGGGCTCCATCTGGCGGCCTGGAGGTATTGGCCGGGGTACATAGCCGGCCGTATCTTACAATATATATATATATATAGACACACTACACTGATGAGGACTTGAAACAGTCATGCATGTGTAGAAAATGTTAAATTATGCCCACTGAAGGCAGATGTCAAAGCTGTATGGAGTGCAATTTGTTATTTCTGCAACTGGAAAACCTAAAATGGTGATGTAACAGTTTTGATGCACAAGATCACATTTTTTGTAACAAAGGCTATGTTCCAGCCATCCTGAAACATACAGTTTTTGCACACCTTTTTCTGTTTTATGAATATCAGCTGGAAGAAATGATTGTGCCAGAAGGCTTAGTGTAAATTTGCTTATTGATCTTTTGTTGTAGGGTGATTACCTCCTTGGCAAGCTTTTGCAATGTGGCTTGACACATGAGAAATCAAACTTGGTTTATTCTAAAATAGTGGGCCAACTACAATATTGTTTATTAATACATTTGGTCTATCTGTAATTCAATTTCAGGATTATTAGGATTTTTGGACTCAATGAAAAGTCTAGGCACTGTCTAAAATGCTTTACTAAAATTTGGTTTAGTAATACTGACACAAATAAAAATATTGAAATTGACTGATTTGTCTTTGATTGGCAAGATGGGGACTCTGCTAATGATCAGGAGATCAGTGGTAGGCTTTGTCTATATGTCAACAAAATATGGTGTAATGATATCACTATTGGAGAAAACAGAAATGGGATAAATAGTTTGCATTAAATATAGAGCAATGTTTCTCCTGCACTTATGTCTTCACAGGCATGGGATATTTTTGTATATACACATTTGGAATCCTGTTATAACGAAACTCACAGAACCATAAAGGTATTTCGGAATAATGATTATGTGGAAAATACGTGTAGTATTGTAACTGGGGACCACTGGTGATTCTCCAAGTCTAATGGCAGCGGTGCAAAGACAGATCTGTAGCTGCTCTGCTGCGTCTGGTAAATAGTAAACCAAAGGCAAAGCAATCAGTTGTGTCCTGCAGAATCAGGGTTGCTGTGTACCGTGCTTGTCACACAATGTTTAACATTTAACACCGGGCTTTGATTTGCTCTTCTTCACCATCTCCTGGCTTGTCTTCTCCAGACCACATCAGTGATTTCAAGCCACTGGTGTTCTTCTTATCTGAAAAAGGGAGCTAAAGCAGGTCGATTGTCCCTGCCGTGACTCATAACAGCTCCTATTCTGAATTAAGTCTTGAGACTGGACCTGAAATCTGTGATCCAAGCTTGACAATAACGGTGTATAAAAGAAAAAAACAGAACTTCTTAAACTGCAAAAAAAAAACCATTTTATTTGAAATGCAGAGATTATTTTTAGATGAAGGACCTGAAGGACACATAAACATAGTCAAAAGACAAGTCAAATTCAACACTAAAAAGACAGATTACCGAAGCACCTACAATCAATATATGTTTTTTTTTTTTTTGAAGGAACATTTAGCTAAAGTTTTTTATACTGAGAGAATGCCCAAATCAGACACCACATTATTTTCTTTCTGAGATTTTGTTCACAAATTTAAACAACAGGGAACCTGAAATATAGTTCAAATATTGATAACGACACCAGGCACAATGCTCAAGACTCATGTTATAGTGAAATTAGTGGTTCCCAGAAATAAACTAGATGGCATTGCATAATAACAAAAGTCAGTAATATTTAGTGTTTGTTTTTGTTTGTTCTATTTTGTTGTTAATATTTGCTTCTGGTTTCTTATTTTTTAATATTGTGCTTTTGTTTGAGAAAGACACTATATAAATAAAAATTATTATTATGATAAGTGTTTGATGATGATTATTATGAAAGTAATAATAATAATATCTTCATACATTTTACCTGCAACTCAAGGTGCTTTCCACATATTAATCAACAAAATCATTTCTAATAAGTGTAAGTATACTAAATACAAAATCAACCAGGTATTAATAAGCAAAAAGTGCAGAACAAACCTTTACTCTTGTCAGAAAAAGGTTTTCTAATTAAAATATTTATACATTATGGTTGACAATCAAACAACCAGATCTAATTAATATATATAAAAATAAATATATATGGTATATATATCTACATTTTACCTTGGCATATGTACATGGCAACCCATTGAGCAGGAACAGCAAAGAAACGAGCAAATCAAATAGTTAAACCTAATGGTAATCCACTTTTTGCATCATGAAAGTCAGAATGACCTAGACCAGCTGGTTGCCCACCCTCCACTGGGCATAGCTGATACAGTTTAGAACATTTGATAATAAGGTTTCCTAGTCCTCCTTATTTCCTCCAGTACACTAGGTGACTGCAGAATAGAGCACTTTGAGCAGGTGTGGATGGCGCATAGCTAAAAACATAAAAAAGCAATGGATTAATGCTGGGCAGTTATTAACACAGCAAAAACTTAATATAATCACTAAAAGATGCATAGAAAATATTTTTGATCTCTGACATTCAAAATCTATGCAGTTAATGGAAAACTCTAAAAACAATCTATGAAATTCAGTGAAAAAATTAACAAAGTTTAACAATCTATAGCACAGAAAATAATGTTATGACACAGTTTTAAGGTTAACGATCAAAAGCTGGCCTAGAACAGCCTGAAAGCTATCACAGAATTAAGTACAAAAATAAAGGTGATGTTTCCAGCAGGCAAGGACCTTGAACTCTCTGCTTTTGAACTATGTGTATTTTATTCAAAGACTTGAAAACAATCATTTTATTATCCAGAACAGTCAAATAAAGGAGGTGATTTGGAGAAATTCCAGAAGCATTTCTGTCATGAAACCCAGCATTTCTGTACCGGGTAAAAACCAAAAAAGGACATTAGAAACAAATGACCTATCTGAACCACTCCCGAGGCCCCTTTTAGATCAGCTCTTTACAGATTTTCGTTTCCTTTTAAACTCGACTCTGAAGTGTAAAATTGTATAAAATCTGTGAACAGATAATCCTTACTGAAGTTCCCAAGGCTTCCAAACCAAAGAGTATGAATGACTGTTAGCTGAAAGCCATCATCTTCATTCCAGTGAATTGCTTTGAAATTTTTGTAAGAATATTTTAATGACATGGGCAAAACCCTTTCGAGATAACCACCAATTTCCTTTAGTGTGCAAATGGAAATGTAGGGAACATCCTGCTGGTTATCATACATTGTATCTCCTCTTTCCTTGATAAGCCTTGTTTCTATGCCAGAATATTATTTCTGAGTGCTTCTTCTGCCTTAAATGCGATCTACGCCTCATATATTTATTAATAAATTCAAAAAAATGAAAGTTAACTGATGTATGATATTATAAATAATTTTTTTTTAAACTTTTGCAGATAGGTACATAACACCTTTTCAAAGGTCATTCAGTCAAACACAGGGGCTCCCCAAGGTTAAGTTCTGGCTCAGTTGCTGTTTACACTGACCTGAGAAAGAACAATGGCCATTGTTCCATTATCAAGTATTCTGATGACACTGGTCACAGGACTTCAGTTTGGGGAGGATGAAGGTCTTTACTTAAAGCAGGTGAATTGTTTGAGGAGTAAACACAGTATTCTCTTTACAAAAGCCAAAAATCATATCATTAGTTTTTTATATTCAGAGAATGATGATTGAGAGAAAACTGTCATACTGCTGGGAGTGGAAATGCAAATAGTAACTCAACATAAATACAATTAATAATAGTAATGTATTTTATTTATATAGTATCCTTCCCATGTTCAAATATCTAGTAGCTCACATATTTATTTAAATAGATCAATTGATAAAAAATACATATTATATAAACATTATTTTTACCAGGCAAAACATTTTGATGTTTACAGGAACCTATTGGTGTCCTTTATGACAGCATTATCCAGTTTGTCGTTCTCTCCAGCTCCATTGCCTTGTTTAATGGTCTGTCAAATCAAGATCAAGGGCTCTCAAACATAGGTTACTAGACAGTCAAACAGAAGTATTGAAGCTGACGTGAATGACTTGATATTTGTGAACAGGGAGGAAATAATGAAGAAACTAGAAACCATTTCATCTGATTTCAGGGATCCATTATATGTAGCACTTACCTTTAGTAACTCTGGAAGGATGTTCGACTTAAATGCCCCAGCAACCCCACCTAAACCACTCCAGGATCTCCTTTCTCCTCAGTACTATTAGGCTTTTTAACATAAATGTGACAAAGTGATTAGGCATATAGTATGGCCAAGATATCTAGGAGAAACCTTTGTCATTTAGGAGAAATAATTATCAAAAGATTGTTTTAAATGTTGTAAAATGTTCTGTTCTTGTGAAACTGTAGTCAGTTGTCTCAATGTCCTTTTTGTTCTTGCCTGTATGGATGGAGTTGAGGGGTCAATTCATGTTTTCTTGTGTAAACATAACTAAACAAAATCCTTGCATTTTATTTGAGGTGGTTGTAAGGCCTTTGTTTACTTTTTGATTGGTTGTCCCATTTGATGTGTTTTGCCAGCCACAAAGTCATACGTAGGCAATGTGGGATGCAAAGTCAAACAAATTATCTCTGGTAATGCCCTTCACAGCTAAGTGTACAACTGCAGGATCATGTGTGCTTCCATAGTTAAAGGACACACATTCTTTTAACTTAGCAGAGAATTGCTAAGTGCTGACTTGCTTGTGGAATTTTGAATTACTAAACAAAGAGGTGTTCAAGGTATGCATTTTTATCTTAATATCACAGCATTTCTAATCTGATTTGGGTCAAATCAGGTACCATATCACTGAAGGTAAAAAATATTCTCAATCCTATATTGCACCTTCTGAGGGCGATCAATAAAGAAACATTCTTATACCAAAGGATTTAAATTCAAAACCTTAATTAAGAACAAAATGAGATCAACAGTTTGTGTTGTGTTATTCAGAAGTGATGGGTGTTGCAACCTAGAACTCTTCAACCCATACATATGCCCTCATTTATAGAATCTTTTCTTTTGTGAATAGCATGTTGTCTTTCTTGGCAGGTTCATAGCTTTAGAATGAGTACAGCGAGATTAGTTAGCTATGTCTCATTAGTCCCACACAGTGAGAGAAACAAAACACTTTAGTTTATTATAACTTTAAATGATGGAGGAAACTGAGCAACTTCTGAAACTGGGGGCGCAGAATAAAGTGCACAGATTAAGCAACCGCCTTCTTTGACAGGTTACATGACTCATAAATCAACACTCTGTTAGTTAATGTACTCTGAAAAGAACTGACATTCCATCCTTCATTCATACTAGACATCAAATATGGGCAGCATAGACTCCAGCCCTGAAACAATCTTGCTTTTAAGAAAGTCATTAAAAATGTAAAGGTGAATGTCCAAATGGTCTTTTGTAACTGTGTACTTAAAATTGTTGATGCTGCTTTATCTTATTGGTGGAAGTTTTTGTCTGAAATAGTGTATAAAACAAAGTAACACACTGTTTTAACACTTTAAAGCTTTGCGAGCAGAATGAATAATGATTGTAGAAGTACTGGGTGTTAATTTCCAGTTTTTAGTATCCATCCATCCATCCATTATCCAACCCACTAAATCCTTATACAGGGTCACGGGGTTCTGCTGGAGCCAATCCCAGCCAACACAGGGCGCAAGGCAGGAACAAATCCCCGGGCAGGGTGCCAGCCCACTGCAGGGCACACACACCCACACACCAAGCACATACTAGGGACAATTTAGGATTGCCAATACACCTAACCTGCATGTCTTAGGACTGTGGGAGGAAACCCACGCAGACACGAGGAGAACATGCAAACTCCACGAAGGTAGGACCCGGAAGCGAACCCAGGTCTCCTTACTGCGAGGCAGCAGCACTACCACTGCGCCACCGTGCCGCCCAGTTTATATTGTATATTTTTAAAAGGATTAGATGCAGTTGTTAAAAAAAGGACATTCTGTTTATGTAAAGAATGTCTTCTCCCCATTGCAGTTTTAGAGCAGTCAGGAAATTGTATCTCATATTATTATTACATTTGGAAGCAGAGGTCACAGAGGTTGCTAAAAGAATTTAACAGTAATGGAAAATGTTTAAAACTGATACTTTTTAACTCTGTTCAGCTAGGATATTAAATTGAAAATAATATGTACAAGATCACCACTTTTTGATGATTTCTCTTAATTGGATCTGCAAATACAGGCAAGCTAATATCTCTGTGATGACTCTTTGTTTTGATTAGTATTTTATATACACACACATATACAGGGTGGGCAAGAGTAGGTTTACAGTTGTTTGTATGGAAAAAGGACAGGTTATGCAGGTTATGATTATTACAATAGCTTTATTAACTTTATTAAATCAAAAGAATGTCACAATAGCACAGTGCACTTAATACAAAAATAAACTCTGTGTTTTGCATACTCACAACTGTAAGCCTACTTTTGCCCACCGCATTTCATATATAAATCTCACGTTGTTTATTTCTTGTAGCTTCAGTCCCCTGGAGTACACCTGCAGTCACCATTAAATGTACTGTTTATGCTACTCTTTTAATTAAGTGGAATGAAGTAAAAGTCAGGTTACTAAAGATCCAATTTTGTATTCTTGTTTTTCCTTTTCATGCAATTTTTGATTTACAGTTTTTTACATATTTCTCCATTGATGTAACTATAACAGAATACATGACAACTTTAAACTTTTTCATGTAAACGTTGACCTCATGAGTAATTTTTTGCTTTCTGTCTGTTTGATTCTAGGAGTTTAGTAAAGAAATTTAACCCAAAACGAGGGACGAAAGAGGACCAGGACTGCAAGTAAGTCTATTTCTTGTATTCAGTTCCATTCCTCTTGGGTTCCTTAGCTGCAGAATTTTTTTTTGTTATAGGCTGTACTTTTTTACTGTTCTTTATTTGACACTGTTCCTTAGGCCGCTGTTTTTAGTTTGGTGTTGCATCCCTGCAATCAGACAGTGTGCTGCTGTCTAAATCATGTTTATTCAGAGAAGCTATTCTGACCTCAGGAAATGCTGAGCTCATTCTGTCTTGCGTTCCAAATGCACATTCAACAACCCCTCCCACATCTCTGGCAGATTTTGTGCTGTTACACTTAATTTTACTTATCTATTTTTAAACACCCATAAACTAGTGAATCATTACTTATACAGTGTTTACTTGGTATTCCTTTCGAGGCTGCAAGTTTTCATTACATTCATCCCTTTGTTTAGAAGTTAGTGTGTAATCACTTGTACTTCATGGTGAGACTCCTAAGTAATTACACAATGTGTTCTTTTGCTGTCAAATAATTCAACATAAAATGTAGATCAGTAGATAAATGAAAATTTAAGTCCTCGCTTTTGAAAAAGTTTGTTGGTTTTAAACATTATTAGGAGCAAAACACATTAAAAGAAACAGTGCATTCATTCAGCTTCCCTTTTATAAAAACATGTTGAGAATTATTTAAGAATACTAGTAAGATATTAACAAGTTAGCAATTGATTAACAAATTTAGGGTTTATTGCATGTTTGCGTGTTGAATGTTAATGTGTTTGTATATTTGTTCTGAAGTCCTAATAATTTGTATTTCAAAGAGCATATGTACAACTTTGATCTGCCCTTTGTTTTCATCTTTCACTGGTTAAATTTTATATGTTTAAAATGTTAAAATGCAGATGAACGACTGCATGGCACTATGCACCGTGCATTCTTCCTTTCCTGACAGGCCACATTTCATCTTCGATGTGCCATGTATTGGGCTGCTTCTTTTAGGCAATTGCAACAGGATAGTAAACACTAAACTCTTTATACACTGTGAAACAGACAAGTTTAAATTTAATTTTCCTGGTTTCACTCCACTGGTCCTTTGTTCAACTGTATCCTGCCTATTTAGTAATTGTCCTTTTATGTTCTGGTCATAACGTAGTGTTTCTGAAACATGTTGGTAGTACTAGGGTGTTGTACCGTGTTAGCCATCTTGCCTGAAGAAGGGGCCTGAATTGCCTCGAAAGCTTGCATATTGTAATCTTTGTAGTTAGCCAATAAAAGGTGTCATTTTGCTTGGCTCTTCTCTGAAACGTGTTGGTAAATGAAAAGCAGTTTTCCAGTGTTTAATCACAATGATGTTTTTTGACATGACTGATGTATAGATTAAACTAAAATACTTTTCTAATTTATACAACCTATGTTAGAAATTCGGACAAACTCCTCTAGAGAGATCCTCACTAGCCTAGTTGGCCCAAAAAAGCATCCTTTTTATATATTGAACACAGAGCATAACTAACAGAGACAGACATCCCTAGACCCTGTGAAATATAAGGAGAGGCAGACTGGCCTTCAAATTTCACTATTAGTCGAGAAATGCTGGAACATTGTTGATTTTGAACAAACTCAATTCATGGGAACTTTAAGTGAATGTAAGAATCCATTTTTTTTAAATAGAAGAAAATCTAACACTTCCCTTTTAAAAAATATTTAAAATTTAAAAAATGATTACAGTTTTCCAGTTACTTCTGGTCTGCCAGTATTTACATTTCAAGTGGAGAAAAGTTCAACAATCTATGGTATTGTGGCATTTTAGAAAAAAAAGGTTCAAATAACAGGAGTAATGCAAAATATCTGATGTATTTGAAATGTTTTTTTGAAACTATTATTGAGAATAATGAGACTATTGACAAAACCTGACATGGTCTGTTCACTTTGCAATGCACTACCCACCTTTTAGTCACCTGCGTGTAACGCTTATTTGTATCATCACCATTACACTTCTTTTGTTCTGTCAAATAGGTACTGATTTGGTTTTGTCATTTATAAATTTGGACCATGTAGTTAGGATAAGAACGAGTACCTTCACATCTAACAGCATGGTCATGACTTGTTCCCAGCAGGTAAAGACAGAGTGACTCCTCCAATTAGAGTAGGCCAAGTACTTTCATGTCTTGTTCATGAGTGGTAGAGAGGTCAGTGTGAGTTTGAAAATGTTGCTTGGAAAAGGGTGGCTATATTTTTATTTTCAGAGCCGGTAATTTTAAACTGGCAACTTGATAAGAACAAAAATGCAAATGAATGTTACATTATCAGTGCCTACAGGACACACAGTTGCACTGGTGTCTCTTGATGGTGAATTCCCATCTTTTCACATCTGTATCTGTCAGATGTCTTCTCTCCTTGAACATCATCAAATAATAATGCAACATTGTAACTAATCTTGGGGGGAAAAAAAAAAACTAACTTTTTTTCTTTAGAAGAAAATATTTTTGAATCTTTGGTAATTTTGATAGAAAAGTAAATCAAATACAGATATTGGTTTCTTTATAATGACACATAATATTCAGAAATGACACAAAAGAGCATGTTTGTTTAAACTAGGAGAACTAATACAGAGAGGAATTTGCTCCTGATTATTAAATTGGTTGGAAAGAGAACTAGAAAGAAAAGAGTGCCCTACATACCAACTGTTGCCGTTTACTTGGCAACTGAATGAGTATGTAACAGGGCCTTCCCAAGCCACTGTTTTTTTTTTTTTTGGTGCCATAACGTAAGATAGTAGACAACCAGGCATTAGCTATGGGCTGGCAGTTAAGTGGGGAAAAAAACTACTTTTTAATTATAATATTTCTGTTCATTGGTCCTCCCACAAGAAGTACTTAAAAGAAACCCAATTGGTTCAAACTGCCAAGATGCTCAACACATACCATGTGTCTTGACCATGTTACAGTCCAGCTCACTGCCTGGTAGCTTTAAAATCTTCCTTTTAAGAGCTTAGTATCTTCCTATAAAACCCTGCCCTATATATACTGTCAAAATGTTAATTTCAGATCCTTTACAAGCAAACTTCTCCATTTTCTGTATTTTTTTCTGCTTAATTTCTAGAGATTGTTGTTTATCTCTAGTGTCTCATGTTTAGCTTTTTAGTTTGTTAAACCCTTGTAGTTTGAGATGTAAAATCTAGACCTAAATGATTGATCCTTCTGGAAATGCATTTTGTGACTAATATTGACTTATTCGGCGACACCTTACCTTCTGTATTTGTCTTGCCCTTTTTGAGCTGGAGTCCTGTTGACATTACTGTATACTCTTTATTTACATTTTTGTACATTTACTGTTATTTGTTAAATATTTGACTGTAATCTTAATTGACTTATAAAACTGGTTGCAATATTTACTTTTAAACACAATATTTAAAAGTGGGAAGTTTAATTAGGAGGAAGCAGTGAAGAAGACTAGAAATGTCAAATGTCATTTTTACTTGTCTTTACATTTTAGAGTGCTGTGTTTCTCCTAATATCTACAGTATATCTGTTTAAGCAGTTTTTGAAAATTGAAGGCTGGGTAGTTATCATTAATGAAAGGCAAACTTTATTGGATAATTTTGCTTTTAAATTTTTAAACACATGTAAATAGAAATGGCCATACTGCATATCAGAAACCTTGTATAGCCAGATAGCAAAAGATTTGATCAAAGGTCAAAACCATAAGAATAGGCAAGAAGATAAACCTGAAATCTCTTGACCAATTATTTAAAATTCTGCAATACCCTTTCTGCATGACAACATATTTTTAAAAGCTGTCTATATTATACATTGAGGACCTCGTTATTTGCTCTCTTAGTGCGCCCATGAAAGGTTTTCTCTAGAAAAAACAAGCTTTTGCCTACATCTTAAAGAAGTACATATGAAGTTGGTTACTATTTAGTAGTGTCTTGGTTGAATTATATACACAGCAGATATGATGCACTGGTATTAGTCCGATGCTGGATTCTGCTTTACTACTAAAGCTGGGAAAGTAAGTTATGCCACTCTATGCCCATGTAGTGGAATAAGTAGGCTTAGACAGTAAATGGATGTGCAGATTGAATGACTTGTCACAGAGTAACGATCTATATTCTAAATTTAGTACACATTGATCACCCAATATACTTCAGTTTGAAAGGCCATCATTTAGTTTATTTCACCCTTCTTCCAGATCTTCTGGTGTGGGTCATAGTGTCAACACTGAGTTGAACCAACCACCTTATACCTATCAAAAGTTTTTAGGTACTTCATGGCCATTGCTGGGTGCTCCAAAATTAACCAGGTGAGATTATCTATCATGTTCTAAGTGGGCTAATGGTTGTCTCACTGTAGACCATGCTTGGTAGAATTTCTTTGTGGACCATCAAGAAGACATCCTCACTAAATGTGCTAACCACTTTAAATGGTTCCCCTCAGTGTAGAGAAGCAAAGATCTTACCCTGATTAGTGAACAAGACACCATCTTACTTGGCCTCTGTGTGGGCAAACAACTATTCCAGAAGAGATCCATGACATCAGATTTTAAGATGATAGTTCTCAGCATGAATGTGTCACATTCAGCTGAACTGACAGATTTGAAACTGATGTGTGCTGCCACATGAAACTTAACAGCCTAGAACAGAATTGCATTTCCACAAGATAATCAAATGCACAAAGTCATAAGCCTTCTCAAAGTCTGCAATGCACATGTAGACAAGGTCAGCAGATTTCCATGACCCATCAGTTCTGTTTAAAGATGATGAGTTTATCATCTGT
Source organism: Polypterus senegalus (assembly GCF_016835505.1). Taxonomy (NCBI): domain Eukaryota; kingdom Metazoa; phylum Chordata; class Cladistia; order Polypteriformes; family Polypteridae; genus Polypterus; species Polypterus senegalus. Next base: position 92,644,841 of record NC_053165.1, on the reverse strand, counting down.
TCTATAGAAAGAGAGGAATCTGCATTGCTATTCTTCGAACTCCGTCTCAGTCTCTTCTGAATATGTGGCATTGACAAAAATATCATTTTTATAGCCATGCAAAATTGCTGTTTATAGACTTTTCATCAACTTGTAACACAATCCAGCCCCACATTTTAGTTGATAAATTCATTGGGCAATTTTGTTTGTACCTTAACTTGGTGGGATGGGTTCTGAACTTTTTAACAAACAAAACACAAATGGTAAGTGTCAATGGCTATTTCTCTGGTAATTTAGGTACATCTGCACTTCTGCAGGTACTCCGCAAGGGTGCTGTCTATCTCCTGTTTTGTTTATCCTGTATACAAATAACTGCAGGAGTTTACACAAGGGTAGACCCATCCTGAAAATTGCAGATGACTCTGTCATTGTTAGTCTTCTACAAGATAAGGAAGACTGCCATGGACCTATTGTCAATGAATTTGCACAATGGTATGATCGCTCTAATTTACGACTTAATAATTCCAAGACAAAATGTATGATTTCAGGTGCTCTCCACCATTCACTGTCTCAACCTTAATTAAAGAGGAGACGTGGAGATAATAGAGCAGTGCAAATATCTGGGAACAATCATTAATAACAAACTAAACTTTGATCTTAACACAGCGCAAATCTGTTTTAAAAAAAGGGCAGTCATGACTTTGTTAGGAAACTCAAATGTTTTAAAGTGAGCAAAACCATAACTACGCCTTTTTTTTTTTTTTATAAATCTTTTATTGAACCCATTGTCACATTAGCTTTTATCTGTTGGTTTGGAAACCATCAAGAATATAAGTCATCTTAACAAAATCATAAAATTTGCCGTAAAATGTGGTTCACACCAGACATCTATCACTGAAATTAGAAAGCCATCTCAGTTCTGTCAGACAGTAGTCATCCTCTTTCCTCTAAATTTCAAAGGTAAAGAGTAACAGATTTAACAACTCTTTTATTCTGAAAGCTTATAAGCATGTTAAATTCTGTTACTTGTAGTAATGATGGTAAATGTTAAATTCTGCATTATTATTTTGTATTAAAGTAATTATTCTTCTTTGTATTGATCTTGAGTGTGTGTTTATGCAATAACATTGGTTGTGAAATGTTGTGTCTTTGTTGTATCTATTGGATCTTTGTAACAATGTCTTCTGTTTTTGTAATTTACTGCTGCAAATAAATTTCCCTCTGGACCTTTTGAGAGTGGTCCTGTATTATATGAGCCCTCTTGTGATAGACGAACTGGACCCACTGCAGTGTGCTTATTGGACAAAGATTGATGTATGATTTGTCAGCTCCACAAGACTTATTCTCACCTGGGCAAAGCAGGCAGCGCTGTGAGGATTATGTTTTTTGATTTTTTCCAGCACCATCAATACCACCCAGCCATCTCTGTTAAGGGTTAAACTCGGAGATAACGCCATTATGGGTTCATCCACCTGTGTATCTTTCAGGCTGACCACAGTTTGTAAGACTCAAGGATTGTGTCTCTGATATGGTGGATGTGAGCAACACTATAGCCCCATAAGGGTTAAATATAACACCAGATCATGTCACTTGCAAAGATTCTCAGATGATTCTGCATTTATGATGTTTGTTGATAAGGGAGATGAGACAGAGGAGAGGAGTAAGGCAGAAAAGTTTTCTTCTAGGTGCAAAGAGAAGTGTCTGCATCTTAATATCAGTAAAACCAAGGAACTGGTTATTGACTTTCTGGTCCAGTGCCGCTAAGATTCACATTGTCGATGAGACTGTGATTTATTAATTTTTTTGGTGGAGATTCCAGGGATGAACCCAGACTTGGTCCGACCCCCACACACTCACAAGCACAGTCACAAAACAACAAATGAATAAATAATATATTAAATGAAAACCCAATACACAACAATCACAATCAGACAAACCTTCCTTTACCCATACGGTGACACAGTTGTAACATATCAATTAACCACAACAGTAAACACTCAAGACAACATCCTTACAGTCCATTACAGCCAAAGCAGGTGAAATGGTACTGTGTGAAGATGAGAATCCAGAGAACTGCTTCCTTCCATAGAAAATGAGTGAAACAGTCCTAACGGTAGTCCTGAGCGACAATGGGTGAGATATCCAGAAGTGCTCCTTTTGAAGACAAACATCGATGTATCTACCACTAGACACACGACAGGCAGGCATGGAACAGTCCATTCATCCTAACGGTAAATAGTACATGGCACAATTGACTTTTTAAACGACACGTTGGACAGGATACACAAAAACACCGCCTCCTGTTGCTCTGTCAGCTCCCCCTTTTCAGCTTTCCCGCTGGCCTTTTTTGTCTTCAGCAGCCCATACTTCAATTCCAGTCATCCTATGCAGGTAATCCCTCTAGGGCTGCTGGAAAATGGTGTTCTTCCCACAGTAGCACTGCAACAACATTAAAGAGCTTTCATGTCTAGTCACTATTCAAGGAGCGGATGTTGAAGCAGTCCACTCCTAAAAAGTACTTGTGAGTTCACATTAATGACAGGGCAGACTGGTCTCGGATCACTGAGGAACTATATAAGAAAGGACAGAGCAGGGGCCTCATGTATAAACGGTGCGTACGCACAAAAATGTGGCGTAAGCCTGTGTCCACATTTAAATCGTAATGTATAAAACCTAAACTTGGCGTAAAGCCACGCACATTTCCACGGTAGCTCATACCCTGGTGTACGCAAGTTCTGTGCTCGGTTTTGCAGACTGGCAGCATCCAGCATGGTGAACAGAAGCACCAGCATCAAAGCGGTGCTTCTGTTCATGTGTGATTACCCGAAATTAACCCCATATTATTTATTAGTTTAATGCATCTGATTGTAATTAACCTGTAACAATATAATGGTCCACGGAATGGCCAAACTATTCTAAATACCATAGCTGCTTTAGTGTTGTTACTCTCACTGCACCTTATTTTACTTCTTTCGGCTGCTCCCGTTAGGGGTTGCCACAGCGGATCAACTTTTTCCATATTACTCTCACTGCACCACTCGGAGCAGCTGATCGGAAAGAGAATTATCGGTATACAGCATCAAGCACACGCTGCCTCAGCCAGGCTGCCTATTTGAACTGCTCTCACACGGCAAACGCTTCAAAACCTTTCCTGTACGGACCTCACGGTTCAGAAACAGTTTCATCCCAAGAACTATAAACACAGTCAATCAGTCCATCAAGGGCTCCTTGTAGAACTGTTTGTACTTATTAGTACAATCACCTCACTGTAAACTTGTGATACAGTTATAATATTACACAACCTGAGCCACTTTATAAAGCACGTATTTACATATGATGATGATATCATTTTTAAGATGAAATACAGCAAAATATGATTATTATACAGATAAAAGTTTAACTTCATTTAAATAATCTATAGTGTTAATAATTAAACATGTGAGGACACGGTGTTGCTGCGTTAGTTCACGGATTGTTCCTGCCTCACGCTGTATGCTTGCTGGGACTGGTGTGACACTGGAAGGATATAATAATTAAACACGTACTACAAAGATATTTCAGTGTTCCTTAAAAGTTCTGAAGAATCTGCGTTATAAGCTTACAGATGGCTTAATGTCTATTACAGAACTGATTGTGTGGCGATTAGATATTTCGAGAAAGAAAAGCAAGGACAGGAATTGGGGGTTAGTACATTTGAAAGAGACTGTACTGCTACAATACAGTATTTCATCGAAGGTCGTGCACAATCACTACACCACCGTGTTCCCATGTTTAATAACATGCTTTAACTCCTATCATCATGAAAATGATATCACGGATACATTTTAGTATTTTAATTATTCAGAAAGCTGTAATGTCACGAATGTGATGGATTCTGTGTCCTGTTGGAGGAAGAGAAAGCCCAGAAGCACGTAGTGATTCACACACATAGAACATATAGAAGATCAAATACAAAACAAAGCATTTAACATGCTACTTTAGTTACAATGGGATTTGGGAAACTAGTAAGTTTAAACGATTTTAAGATGAACTTTATGATGTTCTACTTTAATGGCAAAATAAACTACGTGATTAAAGTGGAAATTTCGAGATTAAAGTTGACATTTCGTGCTTTTTTCCCCCACTGTGTGCCTATTTTTTTTTTTATTTGTACCGTAATAAGCTTTCATATGACACTCAGACGGTGGGCTACGACTCGCCTTTTCACGGCGACTTTGATATCTGACAACTTTTTTATTTTGGGCACTGTGCAACTTTGTTAACTTGAGCTTTTGAGTTTCTCCGACACTCTCACTCGATCAACTTCCTTTTGTTGTTTATTCCACTGTTTAAACCAACAAATAGTACGTTTTCCTTTACCTTCACTTGGTATTCGTTGAACTTCTATTTTCCCCTGTGCTTTTGCCATTGCCTTTTCACAGAACGCTGAGCTTAAGGGTTATTTATATTGATTTGCATATTCAAAGAGGAATAATTCTGGGAGGAGATGGGACGGGGCAGCAGGCGCATGCACATGCGTTACTTTTCACGCTGACCAGGATTTATGAAGCGGAAGAACGTGGCATTCTTTGAGCACAAGCACATTTCCGCTTTTGTGCTTACTCCTTATTATAATGTGAATTCTACGCACGGCATTATGCATGAGGCCCCAGGTGTTTTTTTTTTCCTTAGTAGACTGCGTTCTTTTAATGTAGGGAGTGACATCCTACACATCTTTGATAACTGTCTTGGCCAGTGTAATTTTCTACGCTGTAGTATGCTAAGCTGTTAACGTCACTTCAGGAGAACTCCACCAAATCAATAGGCTAATTAAAATGGCAAGCTCAGTTTTGGTATGCACACTGGACCCCCTGGTGGTCATAGCAAAGGAAAGAATGAAGACAAAACTAAGTGCCATTATGAATAATGCTGCACATCCTTTCTATGACACACAAGCGCTGTGGACTTTCAGCCAACACATCATTCAGCAAAAGTCTGTCCATAAACGCTAATGAGGGCTCATTTATACCAACAATAAGTCTGCATAATGCCTCGCTGTGACTGACAGCCAAGTCAGAACTTTATTCTTTTTTTTATTTTCTTGCTTTATAGTCATTCTGGTGTATGTTTACTGTGTGTGATTGTACTTATTTATTTACTTCTCTACCTATTGCTTATTTAACGAGCTTCTGTAAAAAGCCAAATTTACTCCTGGTGACAAAAGTTCTGTCTGTCTAATATTTATCCTATCTAGTACCTGATGAATGATCACAACTAGGGTCTTGACCAGTTTGACTTAAATTTGAATCATGAAATAGGTGTGCTATGATATTACCAGTTAATCACCTTAACCTTCATGGTGCTAACCCAAATCATGACTTGGGCTTTGAATTGTTTGTTATTGCAGTTAACTTCAAGTCAGACTTGGGGTGATGTTTAATGATCTACTTTAAAGTGTAAAGCTCAAATTACTCACAAGACAGTGTTCTGCTGCCATCTAGTTGATGAAGTAACATAATGCTGCAAAAAATCATGAATAATTTAAAAAAAAGTGTTTTGCCTCTCTAGGGTAATATCAACATTCATGAGTGGGATGGAGCCTTCAACTAAAATAAAATGGTGTGTAAGTGAGAAGCAAAAAAAAAAAAAAAATTTAGAACAATCTGAAACTAAACCATTAGTTGAATTAAGCCAGGGGTGCCCAATGCGTCGATCACGATTGGAATGGGAGTGCAGGGAGATCGCGTTGCATTCAAAAATTTTTATTTTAAATGTTAGTCCGTCATATATCCTCCCTATAGTATTTGCCACTTGATTGACATACAGGGCGGCCAGTCTAAGATCTCTTTTCTTCTAACACACAGGTTATCCTGCACACATGATCAAACGTGCGAGCTACTGCAAAACTCCGGCTATCTAAGTGATCTAGTTAGCCTTCCCATTTATATCGACTAAAGAAAGAATTAAAAAAAAAAAAAAAAATTGTTGTTTATGGGCTGGATGTGGAATTGAAAGAGGATTTTTTTCTCTCACAATGTCACAATCAAAGTGCGTTTGTCTGATCTGTAAATCTATCATTGCCATTCCAAAGAAGGAAAATGTGGAAAGGCACTTTCGAACTGTTCATAAAAACTACGAAACTGACTTCCTTCTGAAAAGCAATATGAGAAAGAGAAAGGAGTGGGAACTAAAATCGCAGTTGAGACGCAATGGAAGGCGTGTGCACAACTTGACAGCATATGCTACAGAGCAGATTGAAAATTGTCTGTCAGACTTTATGCATGGTGCAGTAAAACTACCCTTGGAAGTACAATTTTTTGAAAAAGTTACTCAGGTAAATGTAACAGAGTAAATGTGACTCATTACTACCCACCTCTAATATATATTTATATATATATATATATATATATATATATATATATTAGCATTTTTAATGTAGGCAGATCATTTCGACCTGGTCATTGTAAAAATAGCTCGTAAGCCGAAAAATTGTGGGCACCCCTTATTAGGCAATAGTGTTGACAATGTGAATTGGTCACCAAACGTTGTCCCAGATAGTGAATGACGCTACACAGCCGAACCGGCACGATATGCCTGATGACGTCAGTCAGGTAACGCCGCAGTGGGGTACAGTATCCATGTGGCAAAAAGGTAAAAGGATTGTGATCAAGTGGACAGGTAAATTAATATTTAGTTATTTTAGCACTATTTTACAAGTAACACTATTTTAGGAACTCATTTAACACAATTTACAGTTAACATAAGTGTTCATTCTTTAACTTCTCTGTTGCATCTGAGCTTTGAACTTTGAACCGATTACACTTGACCTTAAAGGTAATGCTTTTTAACCTGCAAAGTAAAAATTAAACATGACCACAACTTTAGCTTCCAGGAACTGTTCTAAAAAATTAGTGTAGTTGTGACATTTTCACTTGTGCTCATTTGAAAAGGAAAGGATTTCCTGTATTCTTAAACAAGTGTTAAAAACTACTTTGAAAGTTAAAATATTAAAAAAAATCTATTTTGTAGAACAGTGTCTTTTTAAGTTATGTATTAATATAAGCACTGTTCTTTGTTTTTCCTTCTCTTTTTTTAACCACCAATGTTTTAGCAGTTATGTATTATAAAAAAAGATTAAGAATGAAATTATGCCAATCAGGTTTCTGGTTGTGGGGCGTTATCTGAGATTTTTTTTGTACACAGGCTATTTTTTTTTTCTTTTTTCTACATCTAAGAGATTTAAGTTTGCTTATACAGTAAAATGAGTGCCTATTGTCCTTTTATATTTGAATTAAATACAAAATTTGAAGTATTTTTCTCTGTTTTATATAGTACCTTGCACATTTTTTCAGAGAATTTTAAAGGTTTTATATTTTGCTGAAAGAGAAATAATGACTAATTTGCCCCAGTCTGCCTTACATTAATTTTCTCTTTCAAAACGTTTCTGTCTTAAGCATGCAAGTTTTCTATAAAAATCCATATTGGCACAATAATAATTATCTTTTGCATCGTAGAATATATGAAAACTGTTAAAGGGACTGTGTACTTCTTGTAAGCATTGCACATATGTGGCCTTTAATTACAGCATGTATTAGAGGCTACTACAAAAATGAAGTCGATGTTAGTAATTTGCGAACTAGTCTGTTCTTAAATAGACCTGATGTTATTTGTCACAAAAAATAGTAATTAAATAGCAGGTCAGTGCTATTGACCCATCATGTGTACAATTATGTATTATGAATGCGGAATGTGTCCTCTTCAGTTTAGTTTTTTCATAAGATGTCAATTATTTTAACTGTGATTTTAAACATAAAAAATGAATTATTCTTGTATGATGTGTTTATATTGACAGAATACTGAAGTCTTACATGTATTGCTTTTGCCCACAATCATTTTCTTCTTGTGTATTTTTCTTTTTAAGGTACACACACTATCAATCCTTTTTGGACATCCTTAATGAGATGAATGACTATGCTGGGCAGCGAGAGGTCATTGCTGAGAACATGATGATGAACATATGCATAGAGCTGACTAAGTACTCACAAGACATTAAACACGAGCGGAAATCGGTGAGGAGATAGCATCCAGCAACTCCTGTCATTTTTGATGTGCCACATGTAGCTCAATGAAACATTGTTACTATCTCATCTTGATTTATCACCACTAGTTTAAAAAAACCTTTTTGTTGCTAAAATGCAAGTTTAATCGATTTAGAAATGGATATCATTCAGAAATGGTTCAGAAATTGGCACACAACAGAAATTTTATTATAAGTTTAAGATTTTTAGAAACTGAAAAAGAAGGGTTAAGTCATCTACTCCTTGTTATTTTCAGAGTGTTAAAAGATAAAAATAAAATGAATTTAAACACATAATTGAATTTGGTATAATTTGCACCTTAAGCTTTTATTTTTGAGATGAATTGTTGAAAACTAGAAGGTTATCCACACAGCTATGAATTCCTTTATTGCTTCTAAGCAGCTCAATTCACAATTTTCTGATCTTTTTGTGAAAGACACTGTAGATGGAAAATACGCTTGTGATATTATAATATTAAGGTATTTTCACATTTGTTGAAGCCTGATAATTTACATAATGTATGTTGTACTTTCTTCCCTTGTGAATTTCACTTGTTTATGTGTCAAAAGTAATTAGAACAATGTAAAATTCTATAATGATTAGTTGTTACATCTAAACAGATAGAGGCCTTTGTCTACTGTCAACACAGCTTATAGTTAAAAATATACTGATTACATAAGTATTCATTACTCTTTTATTTTATATGCCTCTCCAGTATTGCTTGGGCCTTGTGCATCAGTCCCTTGGATTGTTTAAAAGTGTACACTATATGGCAAAACCTTTGTGATCACCTGACCATCACACCTATATGAGCTTGTTATACACCCCATTCCAAAGCCATGGGCCGTAACATTAACAAAACTCTTCACTGGAACCCAGAAGCCTCAGCCATTATCCCTCTTCCACCAAACTTTAAAGTAGGCACTATGTAGTCGATAGGTAGTATTCTACTGGTATCCATCAAACCCAGAATCATCTGTCATACTGCTGATTGAGCCCAGAGAACACGTTTCCACTGCCTCAATGGCAGTGTACTTTACACCACTCCTACCACCACTTGGCATTGTACAGTATATAGTGATGATAGTTTTGTGTACAGGTGCTCAGCCCTAGAAACCCACTTCATGAAGCTTCCAATGCACAGTTCATATAGTGATGTTGATTCCAGACGCAGTTTAGAAGTATGCTATGAGAGATGTCACAGATGGTTGGCAATTTTTATGTGCCATGTGCTTCAGCACATAGTGGCCCCACTTTGTGTCAGAGCTGTTCTTGCTCCTCACTGCCTCCACTTCTCCATAATGTAGCAGAGCAGAAATATCACATACTTGTGGTAAACATGGCACCCTATGACAGTGCCACATTTAAAGTCACTGAGCTCTTCAGTATGACCCAATCTATTTCCAATGCTTGTAAATGGAGATTGCATGGCTGTTTTCTTGATTTTTATGCACCTTTTCACACTGGGTACAGCTGAAATACCTGAACCGAATATTGTGGTGGAGTGTCCACATACTTTTGGCCGCATAATGTATTTTCTGTGCACTTTGTTTGCTTGTGTTGAGCTTGGCTGACATAAGCATAGTTTTCTCTTAGATTCTTATACAACTTACTTTATTTTCTTTCAGTCATAAATATTTTTCCTTCTTGATGAGTAGCTTACCCTTTAGATATTAATTCAGTTTCTGTTGTCTCCTACACACTTAAGCTACATATTGTTGCTTCACTCTGTACCAGATTTAGAAATTTCCCTTCTATTTGGCAGTGTCTGACAGATTTGATGTATGGACACAAATGTTGATATTAGACATAGTACTTTAATGTTTTCTAGAGAAGCATAGCAGCCATGTCATTTTACTTCTTATCCTAGGGTCTTTCTTGATTTGTTTAGTGAGTGCACACTATGAAGTAAGCATATGTGGCAAGTGATCTTAATTTATTTTTTAATTTCATACAACATTCAAAATTAAGCATGGTTCTTTGTTTTCTAATATGGTTGGCATATAAAAAATTGAAGATTTGAATGGTCTCTCAAAATTAAAACTAATCCTAAACAGCTCTGTAAATTTCACAGATCATGTCTCATGACATATTTTCATAACTAGTTTTGAATGTGACACTGAAGTATTCAAGTAAGCATCTGTAAAAGCTCTTAGTAGACAGCTTATGTTAACAATATGTTAGCAACGAGTTGAATTCATTTTTTATTGCGGAAATTGGTAATTCATGTCTTTTAATCTACATATACCACATAGGAATAGAGGAACCTGATTACACTACTTTAGGGATACTGTAACAATGGGACTAAATCATCATTTATGTTAAAACTTTATGTTCTCTTTTTACTGCTAACTGAAATGCTTTGTGTAAATTGTAACTATCCTATGCCATTTGAAGTTTTATTATTACACAATCATATTGTAAATAGTTATGTATGATTTTTCTGGTAGGTAAAAGTATGGTATTTTAATAATATTTACTATTTTTTTGCAGCACTTACTTGACGGCAGAAAGTCACAACAGCTCCTGGAATCTAGTTACAAGCTACTTGAAAATGTAAGCATGTTTTATCCCTACAAAAGTTTTTCATGTTTGGATGGAAGTGGATATGTGCCAAAGTAGAAATTTTAGGTTCACTGATGCCTTTGCATTGATTTGCCTACAAAGCCTGTATGATAAGACCTGCCAGTGAATTCCAGAATGATGCAACACGAAGTCCACTCTTGTCTTGAACATTAAAGTATATAACTACATAGCGCTTTATTTGTCCCAAGAGAAAAAATTAGCTTATTACAGTAGCAAAATATTATTGCAAACAACATCCTCAAATACATACCAGAATTACAAAACCGAAAGAAAACATCTGACTTGGCCAAAGATAAAAGGAGCGGTCACGGTAAAGTGTTATAAAGGTGTATTGTGGTAAATGGAAGGAGCCCCAGTAGCATTTCTTGGAAAATACTTAATGATAGTGTCTCACAGATGGCATTGTTTATAGTGGCACTCAGTTTGGTTTTGATTCATCACTACTGCCTCAATGGCACCAGCATACCTCCCATAGCTTAGCCTGCCTTTTTAATTAGTTTTGTTGAATACAGAGAAGCCCACCAATCATCTCTGTGTTCATCATTAACTCTTTCAGAGCTATTTTTTTTTTCCTTTTGTCCCAATGCTGAATATGTTTCCAAAAAAATTCTGGTTTCTAAAAAGCACAGAAAGCCATATGCATATGCATTGAGTATTTTGCTTTGCGCATTTGCTTTGCTTTCTCGCCCAATGTCGATGCCATTCTAGACTTGGTTTACTTCAGTGCTACTCACACACATGCATGGATTCAACATCAGTGAGTCTATCAGTCCTCCTAGCAGAGGGCCTACCTATAACGTAATGATGAGTTTTATCGACGTTTACAGCTTTTATCACCCTTTGCCCCAGATGCCCTCAACCCCTTGTGTCGACAAAATAAGCACCCCCCCTCAAAGAGATAAACTGCTGCTTTATAAAATATTCGCCATGTTACCTATTGAACACTGGCAGTCTTCATACACCTTTCTTCTGCATCCTTGTGTGTCTGAACCTCTTTTGCTTGCTTGCTGGTAACTCTCTCAAGAACAATCTTGTATAGCCTTCCTCTCGGACTCTTTCTCATTTTGAGGCACCTTGTTTACATCTTTGAAGGCAACTCTCATTGTGTCCATTACATATTTACTCCTCCTTTTGTGTCTCAACCTCTCTTGTGCGGCACTCCTTCTTTCAAGCACGTCACCAAAACCATACTGACCATTCAAATTCCTTGGAGGGATTACACACACACACACACACACACACACTGTAGCGTTTTATTATATAGTAGATTTACTTTGAAATTAAGAATTCTGTCCAGAAAAACAAATGTACCATATGCCTAACACTTCAAAAAATGAATTTGCAAACACAAATACCTAAATGCTTGTGGAATGAAGGTTTAAATATGAGAGTGAGAAAGAGTGTACAAAATCTACAGTTAAAAAATATTAGTTCCAGTAAAGAAAATATTAGTCCCAGTTAAATGTCTGCCATGGCAGGTCTAGAGAACCTAGTCTGTTCTTGGTCCTTTTTTCTGGTATTCTTTCTTTTTCCTAGAGTTCACACTTTGGAAATAGTGCAGTTAAGTGCTGTTTAAAGTGTGTGGCTTTCAGTTAACTTTTATTCATGTTTATGTATTATAAAGAGAAGGGGTTTGCTCTTGTGCTCACTATTTTTACCTACAATGATGCAAATAGGCCAAAATATATTAAAACAATACTTCAATAAATAAAGAAGCTAAATAAAGTGTTGAAAATTGAAGAAAAAAAGTACCAAATAAGTTTAAGACAAAAGAGCCATTTCTGGGCTACATTCACTTGTATTAAGCCTTTGTCAACTTGATAATGTGGCCTGTCCAATTTCATCTTCAGTTTAATATAAAACATTTTATTCGAATTTCTTTGAATATCTCCCTTCTCTTTTAAGTTATGGCTTTTTTTCCTCATCCCCATGAATCTTTAAACTTGCAGTTGGGATATGAGTTGGCATAAAGTGAGGGCGGCACGGTGGCGCAGTGGTAGCGCTGCTGCCTCGCAGTTAGGAGACCTGGGTTCGCTTCCCGGGTCCTCCCTGCGTGGAGTTTGCATGTTCTCCCCGTGTCTGCGTGGGTTTCCTCCGGGTACTCCGGTTTCCTCCACAATCCAAAGACATGCAGGTTAAGTGGATTGGCGATTCTAAATTGGCCCTAGTGTGTGCTTGGTGTGTGGGTGTGTTTGTGTGTGTCCTGCGGTGGGTTGGCACCCTGCTCAGGATTGGTTCCTGCCTTGTGCCCTGTGTTGGCTGGGATTGGCTCCAGTAGACCCCTGTGACCCTGTATTCGGATTCAGCGGGTTAGAAAATGGATGGATGGATGGATGGAAGTTTAAAGTGCCTTTGGTTATTATGCTGATTTAAAGTCTGTTTTAGGAATACTTCCATCCAAACACTGATATTGCTTCCACGGTCAGGAATGGCCATTCGCCTGGTTCTTGGTGTTCTCTGTTCAGTGATATTGAAGGTGGCACATCTTAAAGACCGCTCTTCTCCCTCCTGTCATCTTGAAGGGTGTATCATTAAGTGGGTCTCAGAATAATATTATTATTTAAAACCATTATTTTTTTTATGCCATCTGAAATGAAATTGGACAGATTTTTTGTAAAGGCAAATTTTATACGCATCATCACATTCCATGTAAAAATATGCTGTAGCTGAACATTTGGCACTTATCTCCTTCTAGTCTAAGTAGAAATTTAATACTTGTTTCTTGAGAAATAAATAGTAATGCCTGTTGTTGGGTGGTGCTGGCTGGCAGGTGGCATGAAAGAGGAATCTACATTTTAAATATCAGTAGTAAAGTTTCTGTCTGGAAAGTGAAGATGATATTATTATTGCCCCTCCTTTCTTGGTAGTAGAGAGTTTAAAATATACATAAACCTGTAGAGGTAAAATATATTTTTAATTTTAAAAGATGTTCCATCCATGGGAATAGCTTTAATTGTGATATATTGTAATAGTATTTTGGTATTGAAGTCATAATGAAACCAACTCGTCTTAGTGAGGTGGGTGTCAGAGGCAGAGTTTCAAAGAAAAGGCCATAATCTGAAACTGGCAAATACAAAGTAAAGATTAAAATCAGTAAAAGAACACAAACATTAGATTGTAGATGACTGACTTTTGCCAGCATCCTGGAGTCATCCTTTCACTGTTGCAGAGACTGATATGTGGTGTGTATTTAAGGAAGCGGCCAGCTGAGGACCTATAAGACATCTGTTTTGTCATACCACAGACTCCGATTCAGCTGTGCATCTGGGCTTTCCACTTCTTTCTCTTTTCTGGTTTGGTCCAGTTTGCCATGTTCTCTTGTGACAGCAGTGGACAGCTTTGTATGAAATCTTCAGTTTCTTGGTAGTCTGTCATATGGAGTAAGCTTCATTTTACAAAGCAACAATCGGCTGACTTTTTTTTTTTTTTTTTCTTTTTGGCTATTTTTTTGAGCTTCAGGTTGTTAGTACCTTGCAACCTATGGAAAAACTATTTACTTTCCTTATTAAACAGATTAACAAGTTTAAGCTGTGCTGACACAATTACAAAGGTTTATCTGATAATTAGCTGAAAGTGAGGTTTTACATTCATAATATAAACAATTAAATTATAAACTAGTCATTGCAAGCAGCAATAGCCATTTGTACATTAATGTTGTCTTGGCTATATTTTTAAATCAATTTTATGGTAACTTAATTAAAATGTATTTTTTTTAATCAGAAACATGAAAATGTTCTGGGTGATTGTAAACTTTTGAACATTAGTGTACTTTTACTGAAGTCTTAGTTTAAATGAGTTGAATATGTGCAAGTGAAGTTTAGTAGATTTTTGTAGAAGATGTCAGTACAGCTTAAGCAGACTTTGTGTTTAAAAATATAGTTTGTCTTTAACATGCAGTATATGATCTTTTGCAGCCAGGGGATTAACAGGTAAAATATTTTTTGAGTAAAATACAAAAGGATAAGTGAATAAGTACTGAATTTAAATGCATGCAGCCCATCTCTTTGTACTACAGCAATATTTACCACATTATGTTGTTATTTGAGCAATATATCTGGTGCTTTACATACACAATGATTTGAAAATGAGTGCTTAATAAGAATAAATAAAAATTCTTGAAAACATTCAACTTTTAACCATGCAATTAAAGAAAAGCATCTGCGCTGTGTATTTCTGTAAGCTTTACAAAGTGCTTACTGTTGATGTTTATCATCCACACTTCATTGCATGGTACAAAATTCAGTCAAAGTACCTTTCTGAATGGGCATAATACTGTTGCACGCAGGTTTGTTCTTACCTGTATCTTTGTACAGTTAAAGTAGTTGTTTCTTTGTACAGTTAAAATAGTTGTCTTGACGTAAATGTTGGATTATGTAATAAATTAGGCTCTTATGGTGCTTTATGTCAACATTTAATTTTAATTTTGTTACTACCACATCTCCCCTTGTGCTTGTCTCTGCCCTTCACAATGGGATTGCTGGCTGAAATGGAAAATAAGTAGTTTACATTCAGTTTAGAGTGCCTTTGGAGTCGCATCCTTTTGTACACGTAGGCAAATGAATGTTGGTCTTGTTATTTAGTGTTATTGCAGTCTTTATTTCTTTGTCACACAGTATGCTACAGGGCTAAATTCTTTCCAGGACGAGGCAGCACTGGCTGTGTGAAATTAGTCAGTTTTTGTATACAGTATGTTCATAAATAATCTATTGGCACAACACTGGAGCAATTTTTTACTTTTTTTTTTGTGCCTAATTTGCTCTTGTTTGACCATTCTGAGCCAGTCATTATGTTGAGTTTAGGTTCAAGTTAAATCATTTTTATAGCTAAGCTGGATTTTAATTTACTGACCTGACCTTCTTTAATGTGAGGTATTGTGGGTTTTTTTTTCTTTTTTCTTAAAAATGCGGAACATTGTTTGAAAATGAAATCATTTTTTTAATGCTCTATACTCGCTAATCTTCACACTGATGTTGCTTCCTCAGAGAACAATTCCAGACTAGCAGCCAAGTTTCAAATTTCATTCTGCTTGTACTTTTTGTAATTTTCTGAACAAGTCAGACTCAGTCATATATATAGTTACACTCATTAATGGCAGGTTATTTCAAAGTTAAAACATCTTGAGAGTGAATTGGGATGGCTTTATCACAAAATTGTGTTCCTGCAATAGTCCAGTACTGGGAATATAAGCTACCATATAATAGGAAAGCTGTAACTACTACATAAGCTGACTTCAGAAGTTCGAAAATAAAAGAATTTTAAATGGTAATAAATTCTTCTTTAAATCATTATGGTTGAATTATGAAGTACAGTTGTTGCTTCTCAACAATTTGTCACAATACATTTTTTATTCATTGCTCTGCTCATGTAATAAAGCACCAAAGACCTGCTTCAGATGCTGGTGGCTACCAAGGTTATTCCATTAGCCAAGAAGATATCCCGCTTGTAAGCAGTGTTTTGTCTTCACAGGAAGCTGGAGCTTGAAGTGTTTTAGTATTGTGTCCTGGATAAGGTATCCCCATTTGATTATTGGAGGTGAAATCTTTGTGTGAGATTTCTTCCAGGAACTGTTATTTATTCTAAAGATTCTACCTTGTATATCACAAGTGATTTTAGGCTAACTAAACTCTAACAGCATGAGTGTGTGCATGCGTAAGAGAGAATTCTCCATGATGAACTGGTACTCCTTCCACAGGTTTTGGCTACTATGTTGTTTCTTTTGTTGTAAGAGATTTCAGTCCTATATCTATATAAATGTTGTTTTTTGGTTGCAAATTAGGCTCAGCATAATTCCTTTAAACAGTTAAGTTGTTTGGCTGATAATATAGTTAATCATGAAAATAGCCCAACACAATAACATCAAAAATGTAAGTGGCAGTATGTGGGTTTTTTGACGCAGTGTTAGTACTAACACAGACTGTGCCTAAAAACTAAATGAGTAATAGCAGCGACTTGCATAATTGAGTCCTTCTGAAAGTGAGAAGGAGGTGTTGAAATGTCTGTTTACAAGAATAAAAAATACATGTCGCAGTAACATGCTCTTCCTATGTCTCAGAATTACAGTAACCTTAATGAATAGAAGCATTTAATACAAAAATGGTTATTTTCCTCAGCATATTTTCTTTTACCTTTATTCTAATTTTTGACATTAAGATGCTAAATTGACTTGGTATGTTTAAGCATGAATGTATATGAGCCCTGCAATGGACTTTATTCACTACCTTAGTTGAAAGTGTTCTAGATAAATCCTTGCAGACTTAACACTGTCTTATCCACTATTCTTTTACATATCAAAATAATTTAAAATATAAAAGTTAAATTGATATCTGTACAGGAGCATATTTTCTACATTTAAAAATCGTTCAGCCTTAAAGGATCTTGCTTGCCGCAGTTGCTATCCACTGTTACCTGTATTTGTTGACTCCACCTGCAAGTAAAGAATATTTTAGTATCATTTTTTAATGCATTTTTATTTGTATACTGTTTTCACCTCATATTTCATACGGAGTTTAGTTTCAGTTTACTTTTTTGAACTTTTGACTATTTCTACTTTAGGGTTTATTTTTGGTAACTTAGTTTTTAATATCAGAAAATCAATTCAGATTTGTTTTCGTTTTAGCTTTAAAATGGCTATTTGGTGAAGATTGTAAGAAGTGAATGCAGTGCCTGCATAGCAAAGAGATTGTAGAAATGTGTAGATTGCCCATAGCATGCTCAGTGGAGACTTCTTTTGCTCAAAACATCTTACTTTAAAGTAACTAAAACTTGAAAGTTTTATAAAGTGTGCTACACTTTGTAGTAGTATCCATCCCTTCAACTAGAAGGCTGTGTTTATAGGGAATAAAATTGGGCAAGGGAAACCATACTAAATATATGCAGTTACAATAGATATGGCAGTTTAACTTGTAAATCTTATATCCTGTCAAAAATGAGCATAACAGCAAGAGGGAAGGTGGTCATCCTGCATCATGAAGGTTTCTCCCAAGGAGACAGATCCTTACAGAATGCCAAGGACTAAAACACATTGTTCGCCACAGAAACTGAGTGCAGCAAACAAGTAAAAAATCAAGCTTACTTCCCTTTGAAATCAGAAGATGTTCAACACCACTATCACCTTAGAACTGGGGGAAACCTCTGGGACCCTGGTGCACCAATTTACAAATCGAAGAAGTCTAATCAGAAGTTGTCTTCATGGAAGAGTTGTGACCTAAAGGCCATTTCTCCAAGGTGGAAATAAGCTGAAATAACTTGTCAAACAAACAGTCAGGGACCTGAGGGCTAAGGAATGGATGTTTGTGCTCTGGAGTGACGAGTTGAGATTTTAAGTTTCTTTCTAACAAAGGGACGTTTGTATACTGAAAGACTGGAGGACATGGTACATGGATAAATGTCTGCAGGCAGCAATGAAGCAACTTAAGGTTCCCTGTGAGTGTGTGGCTTCATTTCTATAAATGGAATTGGTTGATTTAATCAAGATTTATGATGATAATTATAATAAATTTTATTTATATAACTCTTTTCTCATACTCATGGTGCTTAACAATTGGCCCCTCACAACTGAGAAGTACAGGCATATTCTCATCTTTCATGCAGTACTATCACCAAGGTTTGATGATTGTTGATTGGTCCCAACTTCATTCTGCAACCTGACAATGATGCTAAACACTAGCCAGAATCTTAAAAAGCTATCTGGAGTATAACAAGAAAATCCTTCAACAAATGATATGGCCCACACAGAGCCCTGATCTCAACAACATTCAGGTCAGTCTGGGAATACTTGCAGAGACAGAAGCAAGTAAGATGTCTCTGCAAGTAAGACAGTGAAAGTCTGTGGGAAGTTTCCCCAAAAAGCTTGGAACAGCTAACTACAGGAATACGTTCAGAAACGGCAGGACAGTGGACCTAAGTGGGGTGGTCACACCAAAAAAATTAATTTCATTGATGTTTTTCTTCTGTTTACTTCACTTTCTAGAAAGTTTATTGATTAATAAAAACTATTCACGGCATTATCTTTGAAAACATTCACACTTTACAGCATTTTTTCACAAGTGCCTAAGACGTTTGCTTGTTGTATTTGTGTGCATGCAGACATATGTATGTTCTTATATTTTATACGTGGTGCTTTATTCATTATCTGTTGTTTGAATTATGGTACTATCACTGTAGTCTGTAGAAGGTGCGCAAGTAAGAATGTAATTGTTCTGTGTGCATGTGACGGTGAATTTGAACTAATCATGGTGCTTGAAAAGGCGATGTTTTACATTCATACATTTGAAAATTTCACCGTTCTCTGTACAAGTCAAAATAATTACCATAGAAACTTGTTTTGGATGAACCCATTTCAATAATCAGATTGGTTGTCTAGTAACTACTGATGTTCAGCTGTCTAGTACATCAGTGTTTAGTTTATAGTATGGTTGAAAAAAAGACAGCAGGCTTGCATGTCTACAAGTGTATCCAGTTTTATGTTATCTTGGTTCTCTCACCCATAGAGCAAGCGGCGGTTTGAGCGGGAGTGGAGAGAAGCAGAAAAAGCCGGTTTAAATGCTGAGCGGATAGATCAGGACATCAATGCCACAAAAGCTGATGTAGAGAAGGTATTATTTGCCTCTAATTGAATTAACAAGAAAAGTGTGAAATGTCAGTCAAGATGTGTATCATTGACAAAGCAGAAGCTGTTAGCATTGTACTGGTGACAATTTTTTTTTTTCCCTCCTTCTTTTTCTCAGGCAAAACAGCACGCAAACTTGAGGGCTCACATAGCGGAGGAATGCAAGAATGACTATGCAGCTCAACTTCAGAAGTATAATAAGGAACAAAACCAGTTCTATTTCACAGACATGCCTCAGATATTTAATGTAAGGAATGGGCACAACTTTATGGTCTGCCTAGGCTACAGCCCCTGCAATGCATATATTTGGTTTCAGGATGTTGCATTGTGTTGTTTTGAGACTAAAGCCAAGATGTTTAGTTTAAAACATGTTTTAAGGCTATGAACTAAACCAAGGGATAAATCAAGCTCACCATCTATTGGATTGGGATTATGAGTATATATGTAAATAATATCCTGGTAATGGTGAAATTGTAAAACGGTATAAGCTTAAGTGTATTTTGTAGATTTTGACTAGCTGAATAAAAACTTTTCAATACCGACTGCACAGAGCAATAAAAGATTTGCGTTCAAGGGGCATTTTGTGCAAAGAGGAATTTTTGGGTGCAGAACCAAAAATGAAGGAGTTTTACTCTCTATTAGTAAATTAACACTTGTGTTTATATAGTAAGGTTATTTTATTTTCATAATAAAACAAAATAAGTTAATGTGGCACTTGAATTAAACATTAATACTTACATAAGACATCCACACTTGCCCTTTTCCATTTGCCTCCAAACAATCAGTATAACAATAGAACACTTTGATGTTCGTCATGTTACTTTATAAGGTTAAATGTTCATGCAGCTCACCACCTGTGAATAATGTACAATTATAAAATCTGTGATGGTCTTAATTGACCAAAGAGGTTTTACCATATAGAAGGAGACTGAACAGATGCAATGGGTCAGATAAGATCATCCTGGCTTTACGTTTCAGATGAACAATAGAGTGAACCCACAGGAGGGAGGCTATAACCAGTCATTTAAGAAATAGTGTACAGTGTACACCAGTCTTTCTAGTTAATTCCAATCTTTGGTAGAGCTATTGTCATACAAGGTCATTATGAAGAAGGTCAAAACAATGTTACTGATCACTAGTATTTGAAACTTTTAAGTTGTGGAAGCAACACTGATACCACATGATGATTGCATTTTTCTTAATACTCTTTCACATTATAGGAAAGAAAATAGCATTGTTTAGATACTTTATATTAATATTTAGCAAATTGTATCAATTATTTAACTTGTTCATTTTTAAAATGAAGGTACTTTTTAATACAACAGATTAATTTATATTAAATGGATTTGCATTTTCAGAAGATGCAGGATATGGATGAGAGGCGCATCAAAAAGCTAGCAGATGGTTATCGCACCTTTGCCGACATAGAACGTCGTGTGATACCAATCATCGGAAAGTGTCTGGATGGCATTAACAAGGCAGCTGATGTAATTAATGAGAAGAATGTGAGTAGCCCATTTGAATTTAGTCCCAAACACCTAATCTGAGCAGACCTTTGTTCTGTGCATCTGTAAGATGCAGTACTTGATTTATCTGAAATTGACGTTAGTGACTGGAGCAAGTGTTGTTGGTATATGTCCTAGACTCTTATTTTAGCTAAGTCGTAGATGACATTTTCTATTTAAGTTCTACTTACCTTATCGAAGGGTGTAATTTAAAATATCCTGGGCCCTTTAGTTTCTTTGGTTTAATTATACATGCTATTTACTAACATTTTGCTTATTATAGCATCAAAGTAAAAAAAAATAGGTATGGCCCCTTTCAGTAAATTCTCAGCTTCCATTTGCTTCTTTATGCATGTTTGTAAGGAAGAATGGATTCTACTAAATAGCAATAGCCCTCAAAGAGAATGTCAGACCAGACAGTCCAGAAACCAAAGCTGAAAAAAAGGATGTCTTTTACAACGAGACATCCAGAACACACTATGGTATCTACAATTAAATACCTCAACAATAAAATGGTGGAAGTTTTGGAATGGTCCTCAGACATGAACATCACTGAAAACCTTTCAGTACATCGTAAATAGGCTCTGCATATAAGAGAGACCAATAATACCTGGCATCTGGAAGTGATCTGCAAGGAAGAATGGGGAAAATGTCCAAAAGAAGTAGTCAAATACTAATAGCTGGCTACAAAAACTTTTGCAAGTTGTGATTTTTACCTAAAGGGATGTTACTGTAGTGTTTAGTACTAGTAACTGACATGGGGTGCTGAAATATTTGCAAATGCCATTATTTCAACTTAAATTTTCTTACATTTTACATTTAGTCTATAAATAAATCGTAGCTAATTATTAACATTTTCATAAATTGCCATTGTTTAAGCGTGTTTGCTGTCACAGTTTTTTTGTTTCTTTTTTTATTTTTTATTTTTTATTAGAGCTATTGTAGTACTTCATTTCTGATCTCTGTTCTACTACTAGTATCATAGATAAACTTGAGGGTGAAGAAGCTGGACCTCCAACCATTTTGAAGTGATGATATATGCTTGTCTATATATAATTTTAATGCCAAAAATGAGAACAGACAATCTGCATGGCTTAAATAATGGAGCAGTTATACCAACTACTGTATTTAGCAATAGCACTGCTTTTAAACCTGCAAATATTGAATTGTAAATTTATTATGCATATTTTTACAATTATCACTAAAAGTAAATGCATCTTTCACATTACAAAATAATAAATTTTATTGCACATGTAGGTAGAATATACATTTTTTTTCATTCCAATGGATGTTTCAGTTACGCAGTATATTTGAATATGCTTAATGCCAAAGCAAGAATAGTTCATTACTGTCACACACATAAACAGCTTATCCTCTTGTAATAACTGCATTGGTAATACAAAATGCATACAATATTAGGAAAAATGCAGCCAAATCTGGATGTTATCTCTTTTTTAGCACCCAATTACAGGGCTGTTTGTGTTATTTGAGGTTTTAGGTTACTTTTAAAAATAACCCAGCTTTTATGGTGATAAATGCAGTTTTCAATATCAATGTTTGGTGAAGCATTTTTTTTAAAGGTAGTTTGTTTTTGTTCAGGATACTTTGACACTGATTGAGCTGAACAAATCTGGATTTGAGAGACCAATAGATCTGGAGTTTGAAGATTACAGTCAAGGCATAAATCGGACTGCTTCTGACAGCAGTCTTGGGACACCTAAAACTCCTGCTGATTCACGTATTGATCACCGTGCAACAATGAAGAACAAAAATAAATTATGGCCCTTCAGTAAGAAGAACAAGGTAGAGTCTGTTAGAGATTATCAAAGGAGCAGGCCTTTGGTCTGCAAAGTTCTTGTTTGACAGTGTGTCGGCCAAGTTGAATTTCTTAAAGCTCACATACCATTGCTTTCTTTCAAGCGCGATGTTCAGTTTCTTTAGCTTTGCTTTGTCTCTCTTTGGTCATATTGTTTGTAATTGGTCATTTTACTTCTGGCTTCAGTTAACATTTTTAACATCCCTCTCAGTTCGAAATACCACACCTGGTCAAAAACAGCACAGTTTGTTAGCATAGCTTTATTAATAATAGTGGATTGCCTGAATATGTTATCATAATGTAGATTACTTTTTATTTGTTTAATTAGTTTGTTTTATTTTAGAAAGCGTTTCTATGCTTACATTTTTTGTAAAATAGTGTCTCCCCAAACCCACCAGGCATTTAACTCTGATAAGTTTTGTTGTTTAATTTTTTGTTTGGAGAAAAGTGGAAGAAAATTAATGTTTCACTCTGCAGCTTTCTGCTTTCATTTGCATGCTCTCCAAACGCGTCTGTATTCTATATCAGATGTATTGGTTTTACTAATTAGATGTTACTGTGATTGTGGCAGTTTGGTTAATTTGAGCTGCAAAACAGAATAATAATCAAAATCACTATGAACTTTTTTAGCACGTGTATTGTTGTTGTCAAATATATGTCCGTTACAAATCACTTTGTCAAGTTTGCAAACATGCACTATTTTATTTAAATACATATAACCATATGTAATAGTTGTCTTTCATGCCTATTGCTTTACTTTTTACTAGTTGATCAGTATACTGAGACACCCCTTGAGGCTTAGCTTTTAAATAGCTACCAGATATGAAAGTATGAGTAGAAGTAGAAGTAACAAAGACAGTTAGTTATTGATTAGTACAAGAGGTAGGGGACCAGGCTTCATGACTCTGCCTAATTTCAAACAATATCACAAAACAACTGATTTTCTATTATTTTATTTTTTTACTGCTGTTAATTTCTGTTTGGAGAACACAAGATTGTGGTCTGCTTCATTGTAGTTGACACGGTTAGAATATTAAATAGATGGGCCATTTTAAAGGCCTTGCATTTTTTTGAAACATGGCTTAGGTGAGATGTTGCTCTCAGTCATGCTTCACATATGTTACAGTTTTTAGCACTAAGTACTTTAGAGATTGTTGGTTTCTTTAGAGCTAAAAATTTGTGTTCTGTATAGTAGAAGAAAAAGGTCAGATTTATTGATCAGGTTGTTCGATGTTGAGAGAGTTGAGCTGCTCTAATGCTGTCATCTTAGTTCTTGAAATCTTCCCTGGTCACTCTGCATGGCTGAATGTATGTAATAAGAATGTGGCATGGCACTCTGGTAGAATTTCAAAATCTTCTTTCATTAAACATTTTCTTTTGCTGGGTATTCAGTCCTACCCTCTGACCCTCTAGAGGGAATTCTGACATTTAACAAAATGTTTGTTATGAATTTGGGAGTGTGCCAAAAAGTACTTTTCTCATATCTTGGGTACTGTGATTTAAATTAAAAATTGTTAACACAATAGTATTGGGCTTCTAATTGCACTGTAAACATTTTAGGATGTGGGGCTTTTTTATCCATAATTGCCAATTGCAGACCTTCTCTACATACTGTAGGTTAGGTAGACTTTTATTATTTCAGAGGAAAATAAAACTCTAACTAACCTACGTTAGGTAAATTATACCTAACCAAGCATAACTTGTATATTATGTTTCCATAAGCAAAGTAAGGCTCAAATAAGGAAAGTCGCATATTATAGGGCAAAACATGAATTAGGGTTAGGGTTAAATATAATAACAGAAACATAATGCAATGCAGTGATGTAATTCATTTACCTTGTTGTAAAAATAAGTTAACTGTGTATAGGATTTAGAGAGCTGTTTTACGGAAAAATACCCATTAAAATTTTGTTACTGAACATGTCAAATGTAAGGAAAGGCATTTGAAACATCACTTGATGTTTTTAGAAAGTATGTTTGGTTTCAAATGTGAATTTTAGCATTTGTTCTAAAATTGCTAACATTATTATTGATGAAGCACATAGAATTTTGGTTTAATGCTTCTGCTTCTAATTTTCATGGATGATTTTTTTTTTTTAAGAAAGAGGAATACACAGAATAGTTTATAAATCTGACTATAAATTTTATGTACTATTAAATAGTTTGCCACTCTCTTTTCTGCCAGGAAAGTTTTAGCTGGATCCATGCTGATGGTCATCGTCTAACTGACTACCAAAACATAACACTTTTCAAACCCTCTTAGGCCACCCTGCAATGCTAAAATGGTTTATTTGGTAAGTTCAACACATAAGGCAGGAAACAGACCAGGGCATGTGGCCAGTTTATTGCAGGCCTCACTCTTAAGACACACTCGTATTCACATGAGACCAATTTGGAATTACCTGTTAAGCTAACCTTCACTTCTTTTGAGAAGATGGGGAGATAACTGAGAGCTCATTGAGGGCTAGAGAAAATGTGCAAACTTAACACAGACTGACCAGGCATGAGCCTTGAGCCAGGGAAGCTGGATTTGTAAGGCGGCAATGTTACAATGTGTAGTAATGGTGATTTCAAAAAGCTAAGGCACACTTAGGAAACTATCTCCATTGTAGAGAGGTGGTGGCTGCATTCAAGATTCTTGAAAAGTCTGTGCTTTAATCATTTGGATGAATATATAGGTGGGACTTTTTAAAGACATTATAACAAACTTGCTTCACTGCTAGCTTTTAAAATAGGCATACAGATTATGAGGTCACAGAGGCTATTAACATAAAATGTGTTACTTTGAATAAGTGCCTGTATCCATCTTTGTTTCTTTTAATATATTAATATGTCCAGTTCAAATCATAAGGTCCAGCAACATACTACTATTTTAAATTAAAGTTTGCAGGGAGCAGATTAGAATAGTCCCTGATGAATGCCAGTTATAGGAAAACATTGTCATTGTTTTATGAGAAAATAATTATTTTGGCCATTCATTTCCCTCTGGATATAGCAAATACGGCTAATTCCTCTCACAATACCCCTGCCATTTCAGATGCATGTTTTAAAGCATCCCCACCCCGTCTTGTTTTGCTGCTTCTGATTAGTCTCTTTTGATGTGGTCTATGTTTCGTCTTCTGAATGACTCTTTAGAGTATGTGTCATGTCTTGTTTTCCCACCTTTTTCAATTTCAGTGTCTCCCTTAAATATTAAAGACTAATCTTTATTCTAAAGTCTACTTTCTTGAATACAGTCGAAATACTAAAATGGTCTGGTTTCCATCCATTACAAGAAGTTTCAACTCCAAGAATTACTTTATCATACGCAAAAGATGATTGTTCTGTTCTGTCATTTAAAAGTGTCTTAAATAGCTTGATCATTGCAGATTAATGTACATCCTAAGGTTATGCATTTCAGGGCAGAACAACTTGTTATCCTTTTGATTATCATTGGATGTAATTTTGTTAAAGATTTGTTCCCTAACTTCTTATGGTATGAGATTTGAGTGGTTCTTATAATGAAAACTTATTTGCCATTTCTGCCTTTCTGAGAAGAAATTTATTTGTGTCACTTCTCTAAATTAAATTTCAAGGGAGAATATAATTCATATTCTTTTACCCTCATACTCCAGTCAAATAACAAATTTATACTTCTTAAAAAAGATTTTGGGAAAACAGTTTTGTCTGTTTTATTTTATTTGTTTGGTTTTTTTTTTTTTTTGCTTTCCACCATTTTATTTTGTTCCTTCATGCCTCGAGCCATAAAATCAATTTCAGCATAAGAGCATCAAAATCAATCTGTCAAGTACAGGTTCTTTCATTTTGATTGGATCTTGTAGATTCTGCTTGCAGAACTTGCCTTTAAAGACTGCTGCAGAAAAGCCTTGCTAATTGTTGTCTTACATATTTTCAGGTGTAGTGAAAGGGCATTTATAAAAGTAAGAAAAACAAGTCTGTGAAATATTATTATTTAGTACAATTTCCAGAAACAACTGTTTTAAAATAATCAAGGTTTCCAACTCCATTCCATTTGCTCTGCTGTCTTGCTTTCATTCCAGCAAAGTTTCCATTTAAGATGATTTCTATCCTATAATTATCTCGTATTTTTTTATATAGTACCTTTTTGTGATTTGCATTGATAAGATATTAATGTGTAGCAAGGCATATAGTTTGAAGGGCTGCATCTCTGTTTTTTGGCAGATGAAGTTGCACTTAAGTGGTTGAGATGAAAATTGGAACCTCCAAGTCAGAGTTTGTGATTGTTCAGAAGTGGGGCGTAGAGGAGTTAATGAAATTATCTAATTGATTAGTTGGAATAGTGTAGACTTGTACTGAATAGTGGTGATAAAGTGTGAGGATTAGTTGGAATAGTGTGGACTTGT
This sequence comes from Polypterus senegalus, assembly GCF_016835505.1. Lineage (NCBI taxonomy): Eukaryota > Metazoa > Chordata > Cladistia > Polypteriformes > Polypteridae > Polypterus > Polypterus senegalus. The sequence goes on along the minus strand of NC_053165.1, from coordinate 92,617,926 downwards.
ACTGAATAGTGGTGATAAAGTGTGAGGATTAGTTGGAATAGTGTGGACTTGTACTGAATAGTGGTGATAAAGTGTGAGCAAAGTTCTTAGACAGAATTTCTTCTATTTTACCCATTATGGGTGACTTTATCACACACTTTAGGCAGTGAACAAAAGAGCACTGGTTGCCAGAATACATTTCCTAGTATTAGTAGGTTAAAGAGCTCAGTCAGAGCCAGTGAAGATAGTTTTGGCATCAAATTAGGATGCTACCTGCTTATTCCCTTGTGAGATATTACAGGTACAGACAATTGTGATGATATCCAGGATATTGGAACATGTGGTAGGGGTTGTATATTTTGGAAGGTCTAAAAATCCTTAGGAAATTCCCCATTAAATATCGTCTTCTTTGTCTTTCTGCTGCTCCCGTTTTTCTCCACAGTGGATCATCTCTTTCCATATCTTCCTGTCCTCTCCATCTTGCTCTGTTACACCTACCACCTGCATGTCCTCACTCACCACATCCATAAACCTTCTCGTAGACCTTCCTTTTTTCCTCTTACCTGGCAGCTCTACCCTAGCTTCCTTCTCCCAATATATCCAGCATCTCTCCTATGCACATGTCCAAACCAATGCAATCTTGTCCCTCTGACTTTATCTTCAAACCGTCCAAACTGAGCTGACCCTCTAGTGTACTCATTTTAAATCCTGTCCATTCTCGTCACAACCAGTGAAATTCTTTAACTCTGCCACCTCCAGCTCTATCTCCCGTCTTTTCGTTAGGGCCAATGTCTCCAACCATCTTTTAGACCTTCCCTTTCACTCTTGCTGATATCCGTCTGTCACAAATCACTCCTGACACTCTTCTCCACACACTCCAGCCTACCTGCACTCTCTTTTTCACCTCTTTTCCACACTCCCTGTTACTCTGTACTGTTTAACCCAAGTATGTAACCTCTTAAACCTTCACCAGCTGTACTCCCTACATCGCCATCATTCATCTCATCTCCCTGTCTTTCACACACTTGTATTCTGTCCTGGTCCTTCTGACCTTCATTCCTTTCTCTTATAGAGCATATCTCCACCTCTCAAGGGTCTCCTCAACCTGCTGCCTACTCTAGTTACAGATGGTAATGTCATCTGCAAACTCCTGTCCACCATCATTGTGAGCTCAGATGTGACATTTGTTTCTGGAGATAACAGCTTATTATGACAGAAGGAGATAAAATTAGATGTTTTACTACTAACTTTATCATAAAAGACTTTTTATTACTGCTTAAGCTTAAACATTTCAAGAGCAAGAACGATGTAGCAAAAAGATACTGAGTAAGAGGAAAAAGCTTAAGTATACATATTGAGAATGTGAACATCATCATTATGTTTTCAGTTTTATAGTTCACTCATTTCTGTGTCTGGGTTAACCAGGCGTATGATATTTGGGTAGTACGAAGAGAGTAGTTATTTAGAATTTGAAGATATCCTCATTTATGAGGAGGATGAAGGATTTTCTAAAGGACTAACATTCTGAGGAGTATAAATATTTTTTTTTTAATTTGCCCAGGAAAAAGAGCTGTCAGTAAAGAGTATGTTTTAGTCAATAGTGTTACATGCTGAAATTGGTTCATGGTTATTTTGGCAGTTACTTCATTTGAACATGCTACATTGACATTTTACTTGGAGTGAGGACCAAGAGTGCTGGGCAGTCTATAACCTAGGAATGGAGCTGGAAATTAAAAACACATTTATCAGTAATTTATGTTCTGTAACATGTACTGCCATTTGTCTAGACATGTTACAGATGAATTAGTTTATTCTGTGTGTATTTCCTGATAATTGATATTTTTAACTTGAAGTATGTTAGAGATTCACTGACAGTATGCCAATTGTAGAGTATTTAGCCAACAATTCCATTTTTATCAAATGTCCCTCATGATGTATTCCATGTAAGACACATTTTAAAAATGTAGAGTTCTTATTGCTGGTTTGACTTAGGCTTGTGGGTAAATGTTGGTGTTGGTGGCAGCACTGTGGTATTATTCTTTTGTTCCTGTGGTTTTAGTCTAACTGTTGTTTTTTCCTTTTTCACTTTGTGATTGTAGTGCTCATATCGTATGTCTTGTTTCCTGTGTCTGTCACCATCTTCCCCTAGCTACCCCCTCCTCCTCTCCTACCTCTCAATGCTTACTCCTGCCCATCCTCCTCTTCCTTGGCCGTTAATGGACCCCCTTCCCCCAAGTTCAGCCGGGATCCTCTGTCTTACTGTCTAAACGAGATCAATAAGACAGTGAAACCCCGAATCTCCTCGTTCCGCAGCCTAAGGAGGACGGTAAGTGTTTCCTGCAGTTCAAGCTTAGTGCAGGCTAAGTTGCTTTTTTGCTATCAATTATAGACAAAGAATTGCATTTAAAATTCTAAATGTCCTTTTAAAAAAGAGAGTTCTTGTGTTTTAAATGCATGTGAAGGTTAATAAAGATGTATTTACTGTTATCATATTCACATTATACTTTGTCAAGCCTTTCTTTAATCAGTTCCTACAAGGCAATGCCTCTTCATATTTCGCAATACATATACATTTTCAGTAAATGAAAAACAGAACAAAAACTGAGCAAACAAACCCAGTTCCAAGACTTAGGAACAATTCACAGCAGTCCTTCACCTTTTAGGTAGTGTGATCACTGTGAAAAGAACAGTTTGTCTGCATATTGCAAAAGAGAGATCATGTAATAATCCTAATTTAGGAACAGAGCTTGTATTCATTTCTCTGGCAATTTAGTACAAAATAATGAATCAGATTCCCTGAGGTTTAAGTTGTTTGTAACTGAATAGAATTTTAGATTTCAGACATCAAATAAACTAAGAACATTCAAGCAGAATAGAAGTCCTAAGTGGATTTTAGAGCAGGGCCTGGGGGCCTCTTAATAATTTTTATTTTGTTTTCTGCTAGCCTTGCTTTAGTTATCAATGGATTTCTGCCCATCTGTTCCTCATTGGCCTTATTCTGACTTAAGGTGTTATTCGTATGGGGTAGCTCATTGTGGTCTGTGATATTTTTATTACCCTTGTTTTTCCCCCTTTATTTTTTTAATGTTTATTAGGATGCTAGGCTGTTATTAGTTATCAGACTGATAAAGAATACCAAAGAAACCCCTTAAGTTTTGCATAGGAGTTCGCTGTTTAGTGCTTAATAATATGGCATTCTCATGATAAGCCTTCATATTTCATAATTAATGTGGAATATATTTTTAGGATGATAAAAAATATTTATTTTAAAAAGTTGACATCCATGCTTTGGATGCAAATATTCTGTCCTGTGAAGCGTATTCTTATTTTGCACCTTCCATGGTAAACACACTATAAAATGCTTTGCAAAGCAAATATTGTAAGTACCGAAAAAAACAAAAACTTTACAATAACAAATAATCCAACAAGATGCACAGAATGAGATGACAATAATAATAATAACTCTTTACATTTCTATAGCACTTTTGTCACTGTTCAAAGAGCTGCAGTGAGTGGGGAGCCATTTCAGTCATCACTAATATGTAAAAGATCCACCTGGATGATGCGACACCAGCCATTTTTGCACCAGTACACTTAACACACAGTAGTTGTTAGGTAGTGAAGTGGTATGAGACAGGATTAGAGAGATGGGATGTGTAGGGGGCCAAAATAACTAGGCTATGATGGACAATTTAGCTTGGACATTGGGATACACCCTACACTTTACAAAGGAATCCCAGAGATCTTTTATGACCACAGAGAGTCAGAACCTCAGTTTTACGTCTCATCCCAAGGACGGTGCCATTTTTACAGCACAGTGTCTCCATCACTGCACTGGGACATTGGGATCCACATTTAGACCACAGGGTAATTGCCCCGTGCTGGCCTCAACAACACCTCTTCCAGCAGCAACCCAAGCTTTTCCGAGGTGGTCTCCCACCCAAGTTCTGAACCAACCTGAATATACTTAGCTTTGGGTGGATGACCTGTTCTGAAGTGCATGTGGTATGGCAGTAAATACCGAGATGGACTATGCATCAGAAGGAAAACATGAAGGCAGAAATATAACTTTGAAATAATGAATGAAAAAGTGGTAATTACACTTTGAATATTAGAAGTGAAGCAATTTCATAAACAGACATACTGTAAGACCAAGAGTACCACAGAATGGAAGGAAACTAAGAGAGCTTCAGGATAAAGATCTTTGGTGTGTAATTGGGTTATACAAGTTAAGCAGATGTATTGGAGATGTTCTGTAGTTGACAATTCAAATGTACAGTATACTGCAGTTGAGATTTGAGAATTTTAGTGTTATGGTTGGTGTAATTGATAGATAGTGACTGTAGTATTTCATTACAGGAGCTAATGCAGAAGTCTTAAGGTCTCAAAGAACAAGTATTAACACTAGAATCCCTGAAGCATACAAAAATATTTATAAGGCCGGGCCACCTTAAATTCCATCGCACCTCCTCATCAGCACCTTTGTTTTGCAATTGTGTCAATCAGCACTGCCAGCACTCATTCCCTACCGAGGTAGCTGACGTCGAAAACAAAATTGTCACAGCTGATGTCTCTTTATCTGGGAGTTAGGTGTTTGGAATCGTATTTCATGTGTGTTCTGTGTCTACAATGATCTATGTAAATATAGGATGACAGGAAATGCAAGGCAAGAAATGTTGAACACATAGTCAGTCAATCAGTCAATCCGCCCAACCTGCTATATCCTAACACATGGTCACAGAGGGTCTGCTGGAGCCAATCCCAGCCAACACAGGGTACAAGGCAGGAACAAACCCTGGGCAGGGTGCCAGCCCACCACCGGGCGCACATACACACATACCCACACACCAGGGACAATTTAGGATCGGCAATGCACGTAACCTGCATGTCTTTGGAAAGTGGGAGGAAACCGGAGCACCCAGAGGAAACCCATGCAGACACTGGGAGAACATGCTAACTCCATGCAGGGAAGACCCAGAAAGCGAACCCAGGTCTCCTTACTGCTAGGCAGCAGCGTTACCACTGTGCCCCCTGAACATATAAATAAAACAGACATTCTTTTTCTTGCTATAGTAATAATGACAAAATGTTGACGTGAAGTGTATATATAATTGTGTGAATACCAAAGTCCAAATATCAAATAAACTCTTTCACAAAAGGTATAACAAAACAAGTTTTTATTCAAGAATTTAACTGAAGAATTTGAAATTATCAGTTTACATGTTGCCTTCAATCTGTAAAAACTGAAGCCCAAATATCAATCAATACGAATCAGACATGTCCGCTTGGCTAATACAGAGGTATGAACTACTGTCTCGTAATCAAGAGGTAGTGGGTTCAATCCCGGGTCTTCTCTGCAATTAATGTTTGGTGTAGTCAGCTGCTATTATTATTACTATTATATAATAAAAACATGCATTTGATTTGAGTCTGTAACAGCCTCAGTATAAATTTATGGCACTTCAGGTGTGATTAAACAGGTTTCGGCTGCCTCAGTAGGGGATGGAATAGCAGGCCCGGCATTATGAATATTTTCATAGGCTTCAGGGATTCTAGTAAATCAGTACGCAACAGGAGTCTGTTTTATGTTTTTCTTTTGTTTTCTTGTTTTTTTTTTATTTATTTTTTATTAAGCTCACAGAGTAACTGTTGCATTTGATGGCTATTGACTTGTGTTGCAACTTATACACTAGCGAACTTTCTGAACATGTCCTTATCCCCCATTTTCTTAATTTATAAGTTGTAAAATGATGATTATAATAAGACAAAAATGGTTTAGCTTTTTCATATAGCAGCATGCAAGATAATTGGTCAGTGCAAAAAAAGCAAAAACACCAAGAAAAATTGGTAATTGTGTTCTCAGATTTCTGGTGTTTGCTTTACTGGAATCTTTAGATTGATAAATGCAACATTGTCATGAATGAAACTACCAAATTTAACTTGTAGTTTTAGGGAAGAGCAGCCAGAATAAGTCTTGAAGAAAAAAACTTGGAGTGTAAGAATATACCATACATAAAGACTGTAAATGTTTTACATTAGCTAAAGGTGAAATAGTTTATTATGTTACCCATGTGAAACTCTTCAAATATGTTTTTCTTGGTGACTTGCATTGTACCAGCAGATTAATATGCAGTCCAGCACACAAACTCCTAGTGTATTTGGATATTCTGTATATTGAGTATTTTATAAAACTAGTAGGGACATGGTTTATTTTTTTTATCTGTTTTTAACTGATAACAGGTTCTAGAACAAGACTGATAGTCAGATTTCAAACATTTTCCCCATTTTAAGCAATGGCTGTATAGGAGGATGTCTGTGTCTATCACATCAAATGTAAAACTTGGTGTCTATCCAAATGAAAATGTCAGAAAAAATACAGTAACTGTTTTGCTAATTGCTTATTTTTCTGCATTTTTTATTCTTTTTGTCTGTGTTTAATTAGGCATTTATTGATTTACTTATTTAGGTTGCTTATAGCTTCTTGATAGCTCATTGTGTACTTCTCATTTCACATAAGCATTTCAAAATCATGCTGAACACTGTTATCAACCCAGACTACAATAAGTACAGTACTTGCCTGTCATCAGCAGCTCTGTGGACATTTGAGTGTGAATTTCAGAAAATCAGTCCAAACCACTAAAGTAACTGTTTGCAAATGTCACTTCAGTGCTATGATTACATTCTGGTTGTATGTGTGATGCAGGCTAAAATTTTTACAGAATATATTACATCACCACAGCCTCTTTATTGGTGTTGGCATTTGTGCAGCACCTGTGCATAACAGCAGAAACTAGGTAAGCTGCAAAATTTTATAGGTGGGTCAATTGTATTAGGGTGTTGTACTATGTTAGTCATTGTGGATGTAGTGAGAAGTCAAGCAAAATTACACCTTTTATTGGCTAACTAAAAAGATTATAATATACAGGCTTTCGAGGCAACTCAGATCCCTTCTTCAGGCAAGATGAAATCAGCTAGCCAATAAAAGGTGTCATTTTGCTTGACTTCCTGGTGGGTCAAGAAACATTTTGAAGGAAAAAGGCAGTGGAACTAACTTGGGAACAGAAATGGCCTGCTTTTGCCTGCTTTTAATGCTAATGATCAAGGGACATTCTAAAATTGTACTTTCTCATACATAGGTGAGTCAGATCTTTGCACAGTTTAGAAAAAATATATAGAAAACTATTGCTAAAAGCCTTCTAAAGAATGTTCATTTTGTTCAATGAAATTCCAATGTAAAAACAAAGTAAAAAGATAAATTACTTTATGATTGAGTATAAAATGTAGAATTCTATCACTTTATGAATACAGCCCACAAACTCTGAGGATTTCAGCCATCTTCCACCAGAACAAAGAAGAAAGAAACTCCAGCAGAAAATAGATGAACGGAACAAAGAACTACAAAAGGAGTTGGATCAGAGGTGGGGATTGCTTAAGACTTTTAAAAGTGTGATGGCACTTAAAAAGATCGAGGTGTACAGGAGACAACATAGACATGTTTGTATAACTTGTAGAGTTTGATGATGCGGCTTCTGACAAAGAATGATGATGCATCTCATTCTGCTGTAGATGGAAGAAGAAAGCTTTTCTTGCTTTACATCCAACCTCCAAAGCATTCAAGCTTTATTGTCCGTTATTGGAGAGTAACAGCTCTCAGAGGGTAGTCTTCTTTTCTATTAGCCATTTTTTAAAGTTATTTCTCAGTGTTTTTATCCTTTTATTGTGGAATACTTATTGTGGGAGGAAGAACAGTGATTCATCATTGCCCCCAGTGCTCTGTCTACAGTACATTTAATTGTTTGCATGTGGAGGTAAAACGTGTTCAGACTAATATCTTCAGGAATTAAAAAGGCTGTTTTGTAGTAATCTTGCCTCCTACTTTAACCTTAAACATTCTAAAAGAGATGGTGCCACAAAAGGATTTGTAAAATAGCTGTTAATTACACCATCCTTTTGTCGTTGTGGAATTTATTATTTTCATATTGTACATTTTCTGTCTATAGGGACGCTCTGAATAAAATGAAAGATGTGTATCAGAAGACTCCACAGATGGGTGACCCGAACAGCTTAGAGCCACAAATCATTCAAACCATGAATAATATAGAGCGTCTGCGCCTGGAGGTTCAAAAATATGAGGCAAGAGCATAGGAAATAAAAATTTAACAAAATGCACAATAGTATAAATAAACATTTCAGAATATCTGTATAAATTGTTTTACATTAACAAGTTTGGCAAGACTGTATGGAAAATACCTTTAATATGCATTTATTTCTTTTTATTCTCCAGTCATACTTGTTGAATGCTGAGGGACGGCAGATGAATCGCAGTGACACCTTGAAGTACAATGCTCATTATAATCAAACAACTACCATCAATAACAACAATGGGTCACTTGAAAAAGACAGGTGAGTACAGAAATCAGTGGTTTATATGACATAACTTCTCATAAAGCCTATTTGTCAGATGTTTACCAGATACTGTCATGATTAGTTTTGTTAAATTCTCCTGCATTGTTTCTGCTGCCATTTGTGTTATTTTTTGGAATTTAATTTGTGTGTTTCTGGGATTATTTTTACTTTCATTTAAATTAATTTTATATCATTTTGTTTCATGGATGTTGTCATTTTGTTGAAGTCAGCAGAATACTGCTGTAGGATATGATGGGATATTTTAACCGGTGTGCAAATGGTGGATCAACAAAGAAAGAACTTGTAGTAGTTAGTGATAATGCCACTAAAAAGACAAAAAAAAATTCAATCTTTAGGATATTGCATGGGCTATGAATCTGTTATAATCTTTTAGAGTTGTGAAGAAAGATTAATTAATTTGCTTCTGACATCTTCCTGCTATTTGGCAAAGGTTTGATATTCCCCTTAACTTGGACAACTTTCTCTCTGATTCTCAATCCATCCATAAGCTTGGTTTAACAAATCTTACGGGTTGTTTGTGTCCTGTATTCCTGCTGGTATTTCTGCAGTAGCACTGGTATCTTAAATTGGTTTAAAAATTAGAGAGAAAAATATTGACAAGTAAAATAATTATCAGAGATCTCTCAACTTTCATTATATTTCGTTTTTCTAGAGAGACGTTGATGGAGAACTAACCCCCCATCCCCTATAAACAAATTATGTCCTCCTGTTTTAGAGCATTTGCTTACACATCTCTCTATTAAGCTCCAGGTCACCCCTGGAACAAAGCAGGACTACCCCCTAAGAGGAGAATGCACCTCCATTCTCAGCTGAATAATGATTTGTAGAACTCATTAGTGTTCCCTGATTCCCGAGACAAGATGAAGAAAATTTGACCAGGATACAAAAATTTCTAAAAATGTCTTCAGTTTTGGAGCCGTGTGAAGTTTTTTTAAGGTGGCTGTAATGCCAGTCCTTCCACCAACCCCAAGATTTCCCTGGAAGTTGGAGCAACACTTAAAGGGCCGGATGCAGTTTAACTTCATACCCAGGATTTAATATGCAAAAGTAAATCAGAATACACAAACGCAGATGAGAAAACATAAATGGGAATATGCAAAAACAAACTGGAAAACCCAAAAAACCATTATCCTTTGAAAGTACTTCTATACTTTGGCATAAAAGATAACATCTGCTTAACTTTGAGGACTCTCTGCCAGAGCAGTGTGTTAAAGTATTACAAACATATTTCAGTATTTTAATTGGTAGTGAAGCTATAACTTAATGCCAAAAGCACATTTGATATTGGCATTATATTTATTGCACTAGTATAAATGCTACTGACATGTACTTTTTAACACGTACAATGTATTGTTCGCTGCTTCACTTGCATTTGTTTGTTTCTTTTTGCATATCCTGATTTGTGTTTTTGTTTCTGATTTGTTTTTGTGCTTTCAGATTTGCTTTTGCATGATTTAATTTGTTTGTGTACATTACACTTCAGAGCCACTATAGAATATGTTCAGAAATTAAATGTGAAACTCTGAAAGTCATCTGGCCCCTTAGTTTAGCCTTATAATTGCAAATTAAAGTCATAGTAATTACATAAAAAAAGAAACCCTTTACAGCATAGTTATTTCTTCATCAGCTGTGTTATTCAAATGTTTCCTTAAAAGTCGAGAGGAAGCATTAACAAGCTTAGGTGCTGTAGTTGAATCTCTGCCATTTTAACAGAATTAAAGTAAAGTTCACCATGTGTTATGTCTCCACCCTAGATAAGAATAAATATGTGTGCGAGCACAGGCCATCAAAAACCTAATGCTAAACATAATGAATTTAAATAAATGATAAAATTTACAACTTTGCAGGCTTGTGTAAAGGCTTACTGTAACTGGTGAGTGGATTGTGTGAAGAGAACCTGAATTTTGAATACTTCTGTATGCTTTTAGCCCTGAAGCTGCTCATTCTGATGATAGCAGTCAGGACAATATTTCCCAGCCTATCTATGCAGAGTTTGATGACGACTTTGAAGAAGAAGAATCCATTCTTCCCATTGGGCAGTGCACTGCTATGTATACATTTGATGGTAAGATTAGATTACTTTTCTGAATAAATGATGGGAGTTTCTTTTTTCAACGCTGTATATTGATTCTGCAGATTTTATTTTCATAATTATCACCATCTTCAGGACTGTAGTCATATAGGACTCTGACCTCGAGAGCAAAACTTCAATATTTTTTGTTTTTCACTCTCCTCCTTCACCTCCAAATCTGCATTCTTTCTAGATACTACTCCCAATTGCCTGTCCATCTTTTCCTCTGGATTTCTCTAAACCACCTTCCTCCATGATTACCATGAAATTCTTCACAACCATTTCTTGTGGCATCCTTTCACATGTGTCATACCCAACATAATCATCCACTTCTTACTTCTACCAGTATTCCAGGTTCTCCATACATCCTGCCCAGCTCCTCATTCCTCCTTGTTCTTAATTCTGTACACCCTGCCTATATTCACAGCTACATATATCTTCTTCAAAATCATACTCTCTCATCTCTGTAGAAGGTGATTACATAAGCACATCTAAATACAACTTGCTTTCTTTATATCAAATTGTAATCATTTATGCACAATTCAAGGTTTCTAGTGTGGAAGTGCACTGCATGGTTTGCAACAGAGTGTTTTATCATTTATCCATGTATTAATTTTCTAAGTCACTTACCCATTTCAGGTTTGTGAGGTGCCTCTACCTGTCCTGGCAGAACAAGGAGCCAGGCGGGCATGCAACTTGCCCAGTCCATCGCAGGGTACAATTTCTACACTACCACCCTTACCCATACTGAGACAGCTTAGAGCTGCATGTTAGCCTAAAATGCACTTCTCTTTGGGATGTAGAAGAAAGATACCAGTACCTGGAGAAAACTAATGTAGACACAAATCTTTCACTGAAAAGTGTCCTTAAATAAAGTATTACAGTACTTTCAAGCAAGGCATTTAAACTGAGTGGTGTTAGTCATTGGGACAGCTGTGCAAATTGTTTGCTTCAACTTGTAAGGCTTAATTTACCTAATTGTTTTAGAACATCTGTAGGTTGTAGCCTATTAGGTGTTCTCAGAAGAAGGCCTATTTGTAATAATCTGATATTTCCTTTTTTTCAGTTTTTGTTAACCTGAACTTTAAATTTAAACATCTGGCAGTTTACTGCTTACCTGTTCACAATTTTAGGTCATTCAACTGATTAAATTTGAAGAAAAACTGGTGTTCTAAAACCTTGGACCGGTAGTGTAAGTGAAGACCCTCATGAGTAATGAGTGCGCTTGACTGCAGAGATGGAGCTAATTATGAAATAATTTTGTAGCAGTATGAAAATAGTGACAGATTTCTTTGTTTTCCCACTGCACTGCACTATCTTCAGAGGTAACAAGTAGCTTTTTGAAAGCGTTTCTCTCCCTCTTGATGCAAAAGTGTAATATGAACTGAGCAAAATGGCCCTCAGACAGAGTTCAAGTATTAAAGAGAATCCAGATTTCTCTGTGCTTCCCACTCAGTGTCATACCACTTGCCAAACTGCTGTATCTCTGTACCGCTGCTAAATGTCCCCATTGTAAAAAGAAATGATTGAATGGCTTAAATATCTATTCATCCACCTATTTGTTTTCAAACCAGCAGTTCATTAACTTGCAGAGTCAGTGCCTGTCCCAACAATTTTGTTTGCAAGGCAGAAACCTGCCATTGACAAGGTACATGCACATTGCAGGGCACATTTATATTTAGACCAGACATTTGACAAAGCAGTGCATTTTTTGAGTGTGGGAAAAGCCTAAAGGGTGCATGGACACAGGGAGAACATGTAAAAAAAAACCCCGCATGTACACCCAACATCCTGGTGAGAAGTGAAATTTGAGGTTCCCACTACCTTTTACACACATGTACCCCTAATGTTCAATTGAAGTTTTGAACATTTTTAGCACTAGCAGTAATCTAAATAAAAGTGTAGGCTAACTGATGGTGTTTTATTTTATAAAGTTTGAGCTTCTTCCTAGACTCTTCATCCCTTAGATCAACAAATACCACAGGCATAATTCAAGGTGACCAATTTAAAAAAAAAAAAAAAACTGTCAATCTATTTTTATTGAATAGAAATTGTAATTTATGAACTTATATTCTGTAAGAACATAAAACATTTACTAGATCAGAGGAGACCATTCAGTTTATCAAGCTCATTTGTTTAGCTAATAGTTAAATAGTCCAATGTCCCTTCCAGATTCTTCTTAAAGGTTGTCAGAGTTTCTAGATAGATAGATAGATACTTTATTAATCCCAAGGGGAAATTCACACTTCAACTCCATGACTTGATAGTTTGTTCTAGATTCCCAAAACTCTTTGCCAAAAAAAAAACGTTTATGCTCATGTCATCCAGACATCCAGACCAGGGTGGCTAGGTTGGGGCTGGAGTCTATCCCAGCTAACATAAGGGAGTAAGGCAGGAACAAACCCTGGACAAGGGCGCTAGTTCTTTCATGGTCTGATTCCTAAATGCACTTCCCCTTAATTTCCACTGGTGTCCAAGTACATGATTCACTGTTTAGTTAAGAGTTAGGCTGGAACTGCTTTATCAGTGCCTTTGAGGAATTTAATTTGTTAGGAATTTTCAAAATTAAGTTTGTGTTTTGTGAGCTTACAACATCATATACCTTCAGAAATATATTTGTGTATCTGAAGCTCACTTACATCAGTATTTGATTCATACTAAAACTTAAAATTACTGATATTCCATTAACAGCTTGTATCCAGACAACTACATGGGTGTTCTTGCTATAAATAAGAATGAAACCTTTGGGTGAGGTTTTGGTTTCTACGAAGAAGAGGCAAGAACTTGAGGAATAAATCCTCTTTACTTTCTCAGATAGCTAAGAAGAACATTTTGCAAGAGAGATGTTTTGTCAGAGAGAGGTATTTTGGTATCTATGTGCTTCCAGCAACCTTTTTTTTTTTGTTTTGTATTCCTCTTGCATTAGGTTCCAGCGAAGGTACAATCTCCATGGCAGAAGCAGAGACATTTAATGTCGTAGAAGAAGACAAAGGAGATGGATGGACCAGAGTCCGAAGGGCAAATGGTGATGAAGGCTATGTGCCAACTTCTTACGTGAAAATTACTCTACACAAGAAGTGATCTTCATCATTCTTTCTCTTTTGCAAGGGGGACTGGCCTTATTTATCATACTGAAAGCAAACAACTTCAGAATTCAGCCGCCATTTCATTTTCAATATTTTTATTTTTATTTTTTGTTTTTTAAGTTTGCATTCACAAGTTATCCCTTTGAGCCTTGTTGATGCAGATGGACTCATTTCTTTGAGGAGAAGAAGAAGAAAAAAAAAAAAGCAAGCTGCACACAAATGCCTCATTAACTTTGATCATTACTGAGAGCAGATATATTTAAATGCTGACATTTTATTGTTTTATCAGTAAGAATATTTTAATGAATGAATGTTTCTATTTAGCATTCTTCTGAAAAGAAGGTTTATTGGAAACTGTTTTGTCAGCAGATTTCATTCAAGCTGTACTTGCTGGGCTCTGATTGCAAATTTTCTGGAAATGAAAATGGTGTCTGAGTCTTCCTGGTGGCATACTGTTCTGTTAAATAACTGAGGCCGCTACAGGACTGGCACTGATAATCCTGACCCTTAGTTAGTCTTGCAGGAAGTGAGCAGAACTTTATTTTAGTCTTTTATTTTATTTTTGTGCTCAACTTGAATGTTTTATGAAACCTGGATGATACAGACTGAGCTGTGAAGATCAAAAGTCTTCATCAGCTGTGGTTTTCTGAAGCGGCTGTCTTTTTAACATAGGACAATGCAGGCGCACTTAGATACACACTCATATCCAGACAATCCGAGAGAAATGGAATTGGCGCAGCTGGAAAAACTCAAATTAATTATTTTTAGGACATGTTTTCACAAGTTCTGACTATAAGTAGCCTTTGTTTTTCTGTTTTATTTGATTTGGAATATTTTCATTGATCTGTATAAGGAGTGCTGGGTTCAAAAGCCATTTTCTGTAAGACTTTAATAGAAATACACCTATTAAGCACATTTTCATCATCATCATCGATACAGTTCAAGCTCTGTGTGTGTGTGTGTGTGTGTGTGAATAGTGCCATCTACTCTTACAGTCATAGACTGGGATCATACTGCCACAGCAGTATCAACCTTGGCTGATAATTTACTGTTTTATTACTTTTATTATTTATTCAGTGTATTTTCTTTCATATTTGACAAACACTATTTTGAGTTAAAATACGTAATATTTTATGGTAATTTCAAATTGTAGTCGATTGTAGAAGCTACTTTTGTTTTGAGAAGGTATCTACATTGCAGCTTTTTTAGACTTTATTTTAATGCATTTTATAGCACACATTTTACCAGGCCACTGTTTGTCAAGCTAAGATCCCAGTTACAACATGTGTCTTTATATTTTATTATTTATTAATTATTCCCACATTATTAAAGTTTTCATTTCTTCATTATTCATTCGCAAAGCCTTTATATTTTTAAGATTACATTTTAAAGTTTTAGGGAAGGCTTTCTCTGAATCTGTTAGGATAAAAAAAATTTAGTAGGTACATTATTTTGGAGTATTTGACTCTTGCCTTTTATGTGACGTTTTAATTCCCCTCATATTAACTTTTAGAACCTTTAGTCTGCGATTTTTCCATTTTTCTTAAATCACTTTTCAAAGCTTGCACGGGGTTTGCTCCGAAGCTGCAATGACAGTGAACGTGTTTTACAGATCACAAATTCAAAAAAATCTGTATATTCAATGTTGCTTAGAGATTAACACCCAGTAACCACGGAAGATATTTCTCTTTGAGCTAAAACCACAGTGCTGTGCTCACCAATGACAGTGTTGTACTTTTAAACCAAAAATGATATCCTTCTCTGTCACAGTGCTTAAGAATTAATTTTCTAGGTTATTAAGAGTCACATGCAAAAAGCGGGGTACCCATCTAGTGTTAGATTTAGAGAAAATGCTTTGCCCATCCTGCTGTGCCTGGGTTCTGGTTGACAGTGCTGCAGTCACATTCTTCAAGTCATTCTCATGCTTCAGAACACACACACACACACAGACATGCACCTTAAAATTGCTGAAACTGTGATAACCACCAAGTTCCCTTCATGTGGGTTTTTAGATATCTTGCAGTTTTAAATAAAAACTATGTAGACCTAAAGGGGGTGTGCAAATGCATGTACGCCTGGAGTTTTGCACACAAAAAGGACAAATCAAATTAAATGGACTATTTGTTAAAATACATTTATATACTATCATGTTTATGTATACTTAAATATATATTGAAATATATATAAGAAATAATATATTTTAGCTATCACAATATCTACTTTAAAAGGTAGTTATGGTCACCCCCCCAGCTTTGAATCTGAGCCCATTTTTGTACTCCTGTAAATTGTTTGTATGTAGTTATATTGTACCTATGTGCCTTGGTCACATTTTACAGTGCATTGCAAACTGAAGAATTTCTGCCTATATATCTCTCCAAAAACATAACGAATGGGATTTACCACTTCTGGTATCGGTGTTAAACACTTTAAAGGCTGGAAGAATGAAAAGGCTCATTAGATCGGGTATATTCAGATAGGATTTTCAGGGCTGTTCAGATTCCTCTCAGGAACGCTGTCATTAAAAATCTAATCGGCTGAATGAAGAGGGGAAGACAGAACAAGAAACAGGAGATTTTACATTTCTGAATTTGGTCATTTCATCTTCTGCTGTTGAATTTGCAAAATGTTTGCCTTGAAATTTGCTGCTGTCGATGTCCGATCTTTGTGAGGGACTGTCTTGTTACTGAAAACTTTTTTTTTTTGTAGTGAAAAAACACTTCAGGTTTGCTGCTTCCAATAGAACGGGGCCAATTTTTGGGGACACAGCATTGCATGAACCCCTTTGATGGATCTGGAAGGTAAAATATATATTTTTTTTTGTTCAGCTTTGCTGACTGCAGTACTGTAGTTTATTATATTCAGCAAACTCAAGTTCTAATAAATTGCAGAAATATTTTATTGTCACTTATCAAAGAACCTGTGGTCGAGTTGAGTTTTTATTTGCAATGCCTGCTGTTTTTATTGTTTTCAAATAAAAGAATTTATTTAAGTAATAATGGTTTTGAAATTTTTTTATGTGTATTAAAAATTCTTACTAAAAATAACTTGGAAATAAAGCAGTGTTTCAAGATTAACCTAATTTTATACCTGTTAAGGAAACTATTTGTATGTGCAAGAAGTTTTCACTTGTTTCTGAAAATTGGTAACTTGACTATATACAGTTATGGCTGAAATTATTGGCACTCCTGGAATTTTCCCAGAAAATGCACCATTTCTCCCAGAAAACTGTTGCAATTACAATGTTTTGGTATACACATGTTTATTTCCCTTATATGCATTGGAACAACACAAAAAGACAAAGAAAAAAATCCAAATCTGACATTTCACACAAAACTCAAAAACCGGGCTGGACAAATTTGGCACCTTCAACTTAATATTTGGTTGCACGCCCTTTGGAAAAAATAATTGAAATCAAGTGTTTCCTATAACCATCAACAAGCTTGTTACACCTCTCAACTGGAATTTTCGACCACTCTTCTTTTGCAAACTGCTCAAGGTCTCTCAGATTTGAAGGGTGCCTTCTCCTAACAGCAATTTTGAGATCTCTCCATAAGTGTTCAATCGGATTTAGATCTGGACTCATTGCTGGCCACTTCAGAACTCTCTAGCGCTTTGTCTTCAACCATTTCTGGGTGCTTTTAGTGGTGTGTTTGGGGTCATTGTCCTGCTGGAACACCCATGACCTCTGACGCAGACCCAGCTTTCTGACACTGGGCCCTACATTGCTCCCCAATATCTTTTGGTAGTCTTCAGAATTCATGATGCCTTGCACACAGTCAAGGCATCCAGTGCCAGAGGCAGCAAAACATCCCCAAAACATCTTGGAACCTCCACAATGTTTGACTATAGGTACTGTGTTCTTTTCTTCGTAGGCCTCATTCCGTTTTCTGTAAACAGTAGAATGATGAGCTTTGCCAAAGAGCTCTACCTTGGTCTCATCTGTCCACAAGACGTTCGCCCAGAAGGATTTTGGCTTCCTCAAGTACATTTTGGCAAACTCCAGTCTGGCTTTTCTATGTTTCTGTGTCAGCAGTTGGGGTCCTCCTGGCTGTCCTGCCATAGCGTTTCATTTCGTTCAGATGTCGACGTATAGTTCAAGCTGACACTGTTGCACCCTGAGTCTGCAGAACAGCTTAAATATGTTTTGAAGTTGATTGGGGCTGTTTATTCACCATTCGGACTATCTTTTGTTGCAGTCTTTTATCAATTTTTCTCTTCCGTCCACATCCAGGGAGATTAGCTACAGTGCCATGTGTTGTGAACTTCCTGATTATGTTGTGCACAGTGGAAAAAGGAACATGAAGATCTCTGGAGATGGGCTTGTAGCCTTGAGATTGTTGATATTTTTCCACATTTTTTGTTCTCAAGCCCTCGGACAATTCTCTGCTCTTCTTTCTGTTCTCCATGCTTAGTGTGGCCCACTCAGACACACAACAGAAAGGTTGAGTCAACTTTTCTCCATTTTAACTGGCTTCAGGTGTGAGTGCTATATTGCCAGCACCTGTTTCTTGCCACAGGTGAGTTCAAACGAGCATCATATGCTTGAAATAAAACGATTTACCCACAATTTTGAAAAGGTGCCAATAATTTTGTCCGACCCATTTTTGGAGTTCTGTGCGACATGATATCAGATTTGGCATTTTTTCTGGTTTTTTTGTGTTGTTCCAATGCACATAAAGGAAATACAAAATGCCAAAACATTTGTAATTGCAACAACTTTCTAGGAGAAATGGTGCATGTTCTGGGAAAATTCCAGGGGTGCCGATAATTTCGGCCATGACTGTATCACATATGAAAAATGGGCTGGACAGATACTTTACCTGGTAATAATACCACTAACAATTTAGCAGTGTCATCCATGTATTAT
Source organism: Polypterus senegalus (assembly GCF_016835505.1). Taxonomy (NCBI): domain Eukaryota; kingdom Metazoa; phylum Chordata; class Cladistia; order Polypteriformes; family Polypteridae; genus Polypterus; species Polypterus senegalus. The sequence continues at coordinate 92,599,496 of NC_053165.1, read as the reverse complement.
CATAATGCTGTTGCAGTAACATTTTAAAATGTTTTTTCAGATCCACTGTACTGTGTAACACCTACTGCTGGCTCACAACTCGAGTCTCCAGTAATCAAATCTCAGCCTGAAAAATATTTACACTATACAGTGTGGCCAAAAGTCTCCTTCAAATTACTGAGTGCTTCATTGTTAACAGTTGCGCAAACTCAAGCACAGAGCCATGTAATCTCCATTGACAAATATTAGCAGTAGAACAGGTTGTGTTAAAGAGCTTGGTGACTTTAAACATGGTACTGTCATAGGATGCCACAAGCCACTATGTGAGATTTCTGCACTGCTAGGCATTTCCCAGGTACTGGAAGTGTTTTTAATCGTAAAATGGAATCGTCGAGAAGCAACAACAGTTAAGCCACACTTAGCAAGTGCCAAGTGTACTTTAGTCCTTATGTTTTTGTTTGCTTTCTCCTTAAATGTGTGCATGGGAACTTGGGTTTGTGTGCGTTTGCTTTTTAGTAGAGAAAAAGGGGACCAGCTCGTCGGTGCAGGTCTCTGAAAGGTGATTTAAACTGGAAAGGTACAGAGGGGAAGAGAGACACCTGGAGGAGAAGCAGGAAACAACACCCAAGTACAGGAAACCCAAACTGAAGCTACCAACTGGAAGTGAGACCTTACTCAGATAGACAAGAGAGACATATCTCAGGAGAGCACATTCTTTTTGTGTTTTACGCTGGAGCATCCAACCATTCATTGTTCCTTGTGTGCAGCAGGACACAAGCCTACGAATGCCAGGCATCAGCTGGAGTGGTGTTAATCACACCACCATTGGACTCTAGAGCAGTGGGATTGTGTTCTCTGGAGTGATGAATCACTCTTTACTATCTGGCTGTCTAATGGATGAACCTTGGATTGTGGAATATCAAGAGAACTCTGCCTTCTGGACTGCATAGTGCCTACTGTAAAGTTTGGTGGAAGGTTTGGGCTCAGCCCCTTGGTTCTACTATTAATGCTATAGCATACAAAGACATTTTAGACAACTGTGCCTCCAACTTTTTGACAACAGTTTGTGGAAGGCCTTTTTGTATTCCAGCATCAGTGTGGCCCTGTGTATAAAACCAGGTCCATAGAGACATGGAGGAACTCGAGTGGCCAACGTAACACTACTGAACACCTCTGGGATGAATTGGAACGCCTATCGTGAGCCAGGTCTTCTCTCCTAACATCAGTACCTGATCTCACAAATGCTTTTTTGTGTGTCTGGTCACCTGGTAACTTGATTAAGTATTTGTAAATGTGCTATGTAGTGATGAGCAAAACCATTCGCATGAAGTTGAAGTCCATGTTTCACTTGATAAAAAAAAAATGCAAAGCGTACTTTTAGTGTGAAATTGAGACATGCCTGTTTCATTCATCACTGCTGTTGCGTGAAAGATTAGCTCCTCATCAGTTTTATGAAAGTCGAGTGGAACCCCACAAATCAGCATTGAAATAATAGATGCAAGATAATGAATGAATGAATGTTCAAATTATTGGAATTTAATACTTTAATACTTTGCTCTAACGTAAACGAATAAACACACTATGGTCAATTTAATCTCCCTAAGCTATATGCTCCTAGCTGCAGTAGAAAAAGAAGTGTGAAAGAACTCCCAATAATATTGGTGAAAACTATTTTAAAATTCAAATGCTTATTACAGTAAGTATGAATGTTGGTCTTCTATTTCCTCTCTCCGTTTTTCTGACGTGACTGAAGTATTTGTTTAAAAAGCCGAGGCACGATTTGGTGGGTTTTCTCTGTGGGTGACTTTAGTTTTCCGGCCTCGTCCCAGAAACACGCAGAACTGACTGATACACCTGTAAGTGTGAATATGCCCTGTGCTAGACGCTAATGTCATCCAGGGAGTTTTGCTGCCTTCACATTTGTTAATGTAATAAACGATAATGTAATAAATACATAAATTGTATCAATGTAAGAATATTGAAGGATTTTTGTGCTAAGTGTGCAGACAATTTTTTATTCTCATACTTGAAGATAAAATTTATGATATAATAGAACCTAATGGTGATTTTGCGATGTACAACAGCAAATGACATGAAAAGCATCCATGAAAAGAATTTTTTAAATTCTTACGGTACTCGTGTCACATAATCCCATATGTCTGTTACCAACTTGTAGACTCAAAATGTACAAAATGCATTTGTTTTTTGCTAAAATCTTAAGTCACTTCCAGCATACATAGCAAACAGGAAAACACATTCCCATAATACTGTTCTTTTGAATTGAAGATGGGACTCTTGGCCAATGAATGAGAAGGAGAGGCAGAACTTCAGTTCAGAAGCACAGTATTATGGGAGTGTGTTTTCCTGTTTAAGACGTCCACTGCTCTTTCTAGAAGTAATTGTTAATAACTTAACAAGAAAAAAACATGCGTTGTGCGTGTTTTGTGCCTACAACTAGTTAAATAGATGTGTGGATTGTGAAGAAGTAATGTGAGATTTTTTTTTTTGCTTTTTTCCCCACGTACTTTTTTTGCATTGTTTGCTGTTGTACATCATTGATATGATACAAGACAATGTTGACCAACTTCATCTTTGTTCTCCAAGAAAACGTGAGACTAAAAGTTTTTCTCGGTCATTACTTCAAGCTACATGGGGTAAGTAGCGTATAACAAAATAACACTTATTACTGTTCTTTAAGTACAGTTTTTATTGTATTCTAAATAATGTTTTCCAACCAAAATGTGCTGTACTAGATTGCTGCCATGTTATTAAAAATGCAAGTTAACAATGGGGAAAAAAAAAATGCATACTTTGCACTATACCATATAATTGTGACTGGAAAATGTGCATTTAAAAGAAAGGGAAAAAGCATTTCAGCACAAAGCATGACTTAGACACAAAGCATATTGTGAGATGTATAAAAAAAAATTAAACCTCTGTGGCCCTACAACGTACGGAAGTTGCCAATCCCATAGTGCTGTGCGTTCTCTTCGGTTTTAGTTTAGGGTTTCTATGCCACAAGTCTTTAAAGTGCTTCCTTGTGAGGAATACATTTACTGAAGTGTGTGCAGTTGAAAGTCCCCAGACAGTCTCTTACATTACCTGCGATGTCAGGCACACATTACTGCCTAATGGGTCTGACTTTGAGCAGATCCATACCTTCCAACTGCCAACTTCCCAGTTTCAGGTTAGCCTGAAAAATATGAGTTATTAATCCAAACCTCTTCGATTTACTCACAAACCTCTCTAATCTGCCCATATTTTAAGTAGTAAATACTAAACACAATCAGTATTTTCAACTTTGAATCTTGGGTAACACTTTAGGTTAGGTACTGCACTAAACTATACTCATTTACTCTTATGTAACATTTTAAAAACCTCAGTAGATGGGGTATCCATCTACAGTAAGTGCTGTGTGGCATATTGACATGATGGACATATTGACAACAACTGAGGATTCACACGTCTTATCTCTTTATTATATAAAAAAAATTTTGGGACAAGACTTTTTCAGATAGATAAATTCATGTCCTGTGAGACAAGATTTTGTGCCAAGAGATGAAGTGAAAACCTAACAGGTCCAAGCGGGGGCTAAAATAAAAGACAAACAGTATAAGAAGAAAAGACAAAGAATAGAAGACAAACTAGAACGTCATTAATGAAAGTACTAAAATTCGAAGGTCTCAAAAAATGATAGTAAAGATCACATTAGTGCTAACAAAGTGAAATTATTACTCAGTGAAATATTGGAACAGCGAAAAGAGATCGAATATATGGACATAGGTGATAGGACAGAAGTATGTAGATATTGTTCAGCTTTAAACTTTATTTCGGAGATTTGTAGATCGTCTAATTCGTATTGCCATCAGGGGAAAGTAGTGTTTCTTTCCAATGAAGAGGCCAATCCACGAGAATTAAAAGATTTGTTGTTTGGTGAAAGTGAAATCCACATACGCGAGCAGCAGAGATGCTAAGTGGCTGGCATGCCCAAGGTCCATTCAGTTCTCATTCTTGTGAATGCTATTGTCAGACACAGGTCCTGTGCTTTCAGCTCCAAGCGAGGTCGGAAATAAAAGACAAAGAGTAGAAGATAAAGTAGAATGTCGTAAAGAGGTTCAAAAACATTGGTGCGATACACATACAGAGCAGGTTAGATATTCTGAAAGTAATAAAATTCGAAAGTCTCAAAAAACTGACAGTAAAGATCGCAAAAGTGAAATCCACATACGTGAGCAGCAGAGACACAAAGTGACTAGTGCGTAGTGCAGGCCGGGGGGTTGGCGAAGCCCCCTATATTAATAATTATGGAACATCAAGAGAAATGTGTCTTAGTGAAGCCACCTCAGACCACTGCAAAGTGACATTCTGTTAGTAGGCCACAGTGTAGACATAAATAAGCACTTCACTGATGCTTTGTAAATGTTATGAAGACATAAAGAAGTGTTTAAGGTCTTATTACCTAATAAAAGAGTAATACAGTATGCCCTGTTGTTAGACTTTCTCTATGAAATGGCACTTTTTTCTTTTCCATTTTTTTCACTACGAAACAAACTTGCTGAGACTGCTTTGGGCAGAGGGAGTGAAACCTAAAACTGAAATTTGCAATAGTGGTGCAATCCCAAAGCGGAGCGTCCATGTTCATTTGGCTGCAACTAAATTAACGGCAGAGCTCTATGCTGTGTATGTTCAAACTACCCATAAGCCTTTAGGCGAACATGTTGTACTGCGTCAGCTTCTATCCAGTACGGTTACCGTGTAATTTTCAAAGTGCCTTTACTTTTCGATTTACCCTCATAGTTATTGTATTGCTTGTGCACAAGAGGGTAACACGATCAACACCACCCATTGTGTCACTGTAGGCCACCACAGAGTAAGATTTAGTGACTTCCAAATACCCTGATATAAACATCAACAGTTGCTGCATTGTGAACAGTGCTTAGAGGGCCTAACAAATTTAGTCTCCTTCGACTTGATCATAACCATTTTGCTTTGCACACCACTGCAGCATTACGTGACTGGAGCCAGCAGGCATATCACGGCAGTATGGTCATACAGTGACATATGCATCAGTTTCACTACCTGTGTCAACATCTGATGACCACATTGTCATTACATTTGATTCAACTAATGGTTCGGTTTCAGTTTGTTCTAAAACAGACTTTACAGTGTTTTTTTGCTGTTGTTTTGAAGGCTCCACCCCACTCATAAATTTGAATGAGTTGCCATCAAGTCGCAAAATACATAGAAATATTTGGTATTTTTTGCAGCATGATGTTTATTCCACTAGATGGCAGCACAATACTATCCCAAGAATTTTTTGGGCTTTTAATGCTGTAAAGCGAATTGTTAAACATCACCGCAATTGTGATATCAATTAATGTTGACGAGTGTTGACGAGCTGAACATACAATGTTAGGTCATCAGGAGCAGTTAAGTAACTTATTCAAGCAACGTGTAATATAATATTACTTTTTAAAATAACAACCTAACCTAATACTTAATTTTACTGAAGTAAAAAAAAAACAGAGTTGTTGTAATGTTAGCAGCGCTGGGTGTAAGGCAAGAAGCACACATACTGCTATGGTGGTCCTTTGAGCCCAAGAGTGGTGTTTGGGGGTGGTGAGTGAGGTGACGGCCCCAGGCCCCACGCATAAGGGGTCCCCGCTTTTGAGGTACATGTGTCTTGTTCAAGCAGATTTGTCGTTATATTCTGCTCTTCAAGGTCAAATTGTATGTATGTCTTTGAAAACATCCCATAGTCCATCTTCGTCGCCCAAAAAGGGTCACCAGTATAATCCCTTCCTAAAATTGGTATAGCCCATTAGTCGCTGGGTTGGCTTCTCCGATCTATAGAAAAAGACATTGCATCCAGATTAGACTACGTAGATATCACCAACAACTTTTCCAGTTGAAAAGCAAGAAAAGTGGATTTTCGTCTCTGAACCTGGAACCCGGTAAGAGAGTTCATGATGATACCTCTACGTTAATTTCACACTTCCTGTCAAAACACTGAAACTCACATTTTAGTTGTAGGCTATAAACCTGTCCGAATATCAATGCACAAACACATGCTAACTGGCTGACATGACATTAGCGTGAGTTATGACTATGACATCCTGCACATCGAGAGTCACGGTATACTTGCAACTTGGGTACTTTTCTAGAAGAGGCCCTGCTGATTTACACGTGACACCGCATCGCATTTTGCACTGTCGTGATATTGTCATAAATTATGCATTGCACTTTAATACATTATATCACATGTTATCTTGCAAAAATGTAGCTGAATACTGTAATGAGAAAATCCGGTGTATGTTAACATTTTTTTTTATTATTAAATTCACACGCAAGTTCATACAGTCCACACATACCAGTAACGGCATTTGACGTAACTGGCCCCACGTGGGGTTGGTCAGCCTTAGGCCCTGCACACCCTTAAGGCCACGTCTGTTTGAGTCTCAATTGCACATCCAAGTAGATAATAGTGTGCTGCATACAATCTAGTAACAGAAACATATTAATTCAATGTTAGTTTAGCTTTAATCCAGTTATTTGCTATAGATATTGTGGAGCCGACCCAGCCACAGACAGGCGGACATGTTGATTTTCACCACCACACGTTTATTATATACAACTATTTACAATTTAAAGTCACTCAGACTCAGTATAAAGTGCACAAATACCCCAACACACAGTCCTGGCCACCAAATGCCTTTCTTCGGGCCACCTCCACACTCTCTCGTGCCTTGTCCTTCTTCCACCCGACTCCAGCCCTGAATGAAGGGAGACGGCCCCTTTTATCCATGTCCCGGATGAGCTGCAGGTGTTTCCGACACTCCCCCGTTGGCCACGCCCCAGCGTGGCGGAAGTGCCGGCTGTTCTCCCGGCAGCTCACCGGGCGTCCTCTTAAATCTTCCCCCAAGCACTTCCTGGTGTGGCGGAAGTGCTGAGGTCCCGGGTCCCCAAGGCATTGGGGCGCTTCCTGGCGGTGACCACGGGCCCCTACAGGGTGGGGCTTCCATGCCCTCAATCCGCGGCCTCCACGTGATCCAGGGTGGGCGCAGACCCACATCCGGTCCCTCACGGCGTCCCGGCCGGGTCGTTGCCTCTGGCATCCTTGACAATATGTTGAAACGGTGTGATCAGGTGACACAATGGCCAGTGTTCATCCTGCTAATTTTTTGGGGCTCAGGTCAGACAGGCTGAGGTTACACCTTAAACTTAGTCATATTTGACGATGGGCGATATGTATAGTTCTTCATGTGCTCTGAAGCGAACATTTATAAAACCCAAGAAAATGATCACAGGCTCTATGTTCATTTTTGGATTCATGGCAGTCGATGATGATGATTAACTCGTTTTTTCACAGTTTAATGACGTTGGACCATCTTGAGAAGTCCAGAAGCACACTCACACATTTGTAAGGAAACTGGTTTCTGCCTTATCCAGGTTTTGTGTGTGCATATAAATTCACACCATATCCACACTCACTTTGTGGACTTGGGCCTCCTTGTTTTAGGTGCTTGAGGAGTATGGTCAAGCTGTTAACTCCGATCTGCACATTCATACTCCTTTAAAAAAAATCCATCATGACAACATACAAGCACGCAGAGTAAAAAATTCACAAAACTCAAGACCATCCAGATCATACTTTGTGAGTTTTCGGTCTCTGTGAAGATTTCAAAGATGCCATCTATGGGAAAGCTTTTGGGAGTAAGGACAAGGTGATGAAATGGCAGATGGTAGGCATTCTGAGTGGGTCGAGAAGGGCTCAAGTCTGATGGACATTATAGAGAAAACTACAGAGTGTAGCAAAGGTATCGTAGAAGTATGTACACTAAAAACAAACGGCAGGTTGAAAAACTCTCAGTATAAACACAGTGCCTTTGGCCTAATGCCATCTCTAGATGTTGAACCTCACATTTGGCTGCCTAAAGACGTTCATGTGAGATGTACTCCTCCTAATTTTAGGACTATGCACAGTGACCCAAGTCATCACAAACTTACCGAGCTAAAAAGCATTTCAAAAAGAGGAAGGAAACACCATAAAAAAAACTTTTATTAAGAAAATACTGCTTCCTGTGCCATAACAGTTTTTAAAATGCATGTGCGGGAACGTTTGATGTGAAGGAAATTTTAACTCGAAAAATCTCTCTGCATCTCCACTTTTGCGTCACAGTACTGTATATTTTTTGATCAGAGGTCTGTGCTGCAGTAAAGTCAGTGCCACATAAACATCAAGGAGTGTGCGTCAGCTGTGCTCGTCTCCACATCTTCATTCCTTGACAGACCTCTTGCGTGGTAGATGCGTTACTTCCAGGATTCCTCACAATTTAAATCAGGACATCTGCCGACCTTGTGTTATTTGGGCATCTGCTAATATGGATATTCTGATTTTCCTCCCACAGGCCTAAATAACACAAATGTGGAGAATAAGAAGAGGGCAGAACTGACAATGGACTGGACGAGGCTGACGATTTTCACAAGAACACAGGTATTTGACACAAGTGTTAGAACCATTCTCATTGGCCGATTTTGCAAGATGTTCTTCCAAGAGCAAGTCCTTCTTGTTTCTTGAAGCTTAATTTTGTGTTCTTATTAAAAGAACATCCAGCGGTTATTGATGTAGTACTTAAAACGGGAAGAGCTCTCTGTACAAACCATCGCTGGATGCATTCCACTTGTAATGCCATCGGGCCAAGCAGTCCCAGTAGGTAAAGAAAACCGGCAGTACCGCTTCTAACTCTCTCGTACATCGTCAGGTTCCAACTTCCTGGACAACACAGTGAGAATCTGGTCAAATTTCTCATGGCGGACCTTCTGATCGGCTTCTGCCCCCTTATTTCCCCAAAAAAATTTGAGCGCAAACTCCGTCTTAAACACTTCCAGTAGCTTTTCATTTACTTCATTGTCTGTAAAAGAAAAAACAAACCTACACAGTTACCATCAGTGAAAATATCCAAGAGATTTGCATTAATTAAAACAAAAGTGATTCGATAACCTCGCCACACACTGGGCTCTTGCTTCAGACAGTGCTCTCCTCCATTTGTGGTCCACCACGACATGGTGGGATGAGATAGATGGTAAATTGTCACATACTACCGTTCTTTTCAGAAGATTTTAAGGAGTTGAATAATAATACATTTTATTGATATAGCCCCTTTTCCCATGATCAAAGCACATCACAGAAACTCAAAGAACAACAAGGCATACCGTACCCTCCATAATGGCTGGGAGGGACAAAGACATTTTTTTTCTTAATTTCCCCCTCTGCTCCATAGTGTAAAGTTACACATCAAATAATTCTGAATTCACGTGATTAAAGTGGACATTGCAGACTTTCACTTAAGGGGATTGGCATACATTTCAATCACACAACACTTCTCCTACACGGTCCCCCTAATTCCAGGGCACCACAATGTTAGGCACACAGCAATGGCAGGTCTGTTAATATGTAGTTCTTTGTCACATATCCCAGCATGCAATGAGTGCTTGAAGTATGTGATTCATAGACATCACCAGGTGCTGAGGGTCTTCTCTGGCAATGTAGCCTCCAATGCAGCCATTTCAAGCTCCTGCTTGTTTCGGAGGGGCTTGTCCCCTTAAGTTTTCTTCTCAGTATATGGAAGGCCTGCTCAATTGGATTTCAATCAGGTGACTGGCTTGGCCATTCAAGAATTTTCCGTTTTTTAGCTTTAGGTTTAACTCCAGTGTTACCCCCAGCAGGTGTGTTTGGATCATCATCATGGTGTAGGATGAAGTGCAGTCTAATGAGTTTGGAGGATTTACTGGAACTTGGGTAGAGCAGATGTTTCTCCACACCTCAGAATTCTTTGTTCCACCGCCATCAGCAGTTCCATCATCAATGGAGAGAAGTGTGCCAGGACCTGTGGCTACCATATATGCCCAAGCCATAACACCTTCAGCACCATGATCAACAGATGAGCTGGTCTGCTTTTGGATCTTGGGCAGTTCCCTTTGGTCTCCACACTTTGATCTTGCAGTCATTCTGATCAGGGTCATCTTTGTCTCGTCTGTCCACAAGACCTTTTCCCAGAATCCTGCAAACTCTTTAAAGTCCTTTTCCCCCCAAACTGTAATCTGGCCATCCTGTTTTAGTGGTTTGCATCTTGCAGTGTGGCCTCCATGTTTCTATTCATGAGGTCTTATGCTGATAGTCGCCTCTGACACACATCTGCACCCTGAAGACTGTTTCTGGTTTGTCTGACAGGTGTTTGGGGCTTTTTATTTACCGTAGTGAGGATCCTTCTGTAAGCAGCAGTGGAGGTCTTCCTTTCCCCACCAGTCCCCTAGCGATTACTGAGCCCACTGGTGTGATCTTTCTTCTTCATGAGATTCCAGATAATTGATTTAGTTCATCCGAAGGTCTTGTCAACATCTCTAATGGTTTTCTTCTTGTTCTTCAGCCTCATGATGGTTGCTTTGACTTGAACAACATGACAACTACAGACTCCACAGGGTAGAAGCAGGCCGAGGTATCTTATGAAGTTATGAAACCCACCTGAGGAATCCAACACCTATGATGCCAATTGGCCCAAATATTATGGTGCCCTGAAATGGAGGGACCACGGTGTGACCAAAATGTCTGCAGGTCCCCTTAAATGATAGTGTTTAATGTGCACTTTCATCACCGCTTAATTGTTTGATTTGTAATTTTAAACTGTGGAGCAGAGGAGGAAATCAAGGACACGTTGGTCTTTGTCGCAAACAATTTAGAGGGAACTGTACAGTAAACACTCATTTTGATAAATAGCATTTTTACAATTAAAATTACATTTAAAGACATGTGGTTCACAATCTTTAATGCACCCCCTTCTCCTACCTTTCTTATATACCCTCTACTGTACCTTTAGGTCCGATTCACCTAAACCACTTATGAAGCAATAGCAAATCTCGCTACGTATTTCATGATAAACATTAAACTTTAAGGAAGTTTGGGATGAAAACCTCACCTGCCAACAGTTTCTGGGCCTGGGAGCCAAACTGGTCTGCGTTGACTGTAAGGAGTCGCGCTCTGGCCAGGGTTCTTAGTAACAACTCACAGCTGTGCTCTGTGTGCTCTCCTAAGTCGAGCCCCTCCATGAGCTTCAACAGCGGGAGGATATGAGGAATTGTCAGCTCATTCGTGGGGGTCTCATCTGAAAAGCAGATCGCAACAGTCTATCAATAAATGCACTTAAGAGTTTAAACCCCACCCGTAATTACAGTGTCGGCTTATTTAAGAGCTGGAGGATTAAGAATAAAATGTAGTAGAGCTGGTGTAGTGCTCCGCACCACTGCCTCTCAGCCTCACATCCTGCACTGTTGCTGTCGTCTGAAGAGTCTGCACCTTCACCCACATCCCAGAGACACGGGCATCAGTGCAGCTGGCCCAGTATGAGCCATTGCCAGAATATGACTGGCATTTGAGCCACACTCCGTTCCAACCTTGTACCCGACGCTGACTGGACAGGCACCAACCGCTGTGGTGCTACCCTGTAATAAGCAGCAAAGGACTATGCAGAGGGCAGAGTTTCAAAAACGTGCAGTTAGCTGTCTGTAGAACAGAGAATGATAATTAAAATTACTTCAGGGAATATGTCCTGTGTGAGAACTGCGTACTGTAACTTAATGTAAGGAAACTGTCTTTTACGATGTGTCGTTATGTAATAGCTATGTTGTAAATATGGTCTTTTAAAAAAAAAAAAAAAGTGCTTTTACGTTTAAGTTTGATGGTGTACAGTATTGGACGTCGTGCTGCCAGTTCCCAGGGTGCTACACCAGATAAAAGTGCAGCCCAACTTGATGATCTTGATCTCTTCTTATTATTACCACCACGCTTCCTTTAACTCCACCTGTTTGTTGCCTGGTACAAATCTTATAATCGATATTTAACCCACTTCCAATCGTCCAAATGACTTGAAATTTTGCACACTTACTCACTTCCGATAACAATACATGAATCAATAATCCGTTTCACTAATTAATCCATGTTAATTAAGAAATAAAATTTTCACATGAAGAATAGTTAAAGATTTCACCAATAGATGGCGTAGTAATGGATATAAATATTAAAGGAAATATTAAAATATTGGGCAGCACAGTGGCGCAGTGGGTAGCACTGCTGCCTAGCAGTTAGGAGACCTGGGTTTGCTTCCCAGGTCCTCCCTGCGTGGAGTTTGCATGTTCTCCCCGTGTCTGCGTGGGTTTCCTCCCACAATCCAAAGACATGCTGGTTAGGCGGATTGGCGATTCTAAATTGGCCCTAGTGTGTGCTTGGTGTGTGGGTGTGTTTGTGTGTGTCCTGCGGTGGGTTGGCATCCTGCCCAGGATTGGTTCCTGCCTTGTGCCCTGTGTTGGCTGGGATTGGCTCCAGCAGATCCCCGTGACCCTGTATTCAAATTCAACGGGCTGGAAAATGGATGGATGGTTAAAATGTTGATTACAAAATTACTGTAAACTAAAACAAACCCAAGACTAAAAAGTTGAAAATAATATATATATATAAAAAAATATTTTAAAAACCACGCTTATATTAAGTTAAAAAGTGTACTAAAAAGTAAAAAATAAGTCTCTCATACATCACTCGTAAAATAATTTGAAGGGACAAGTAAAGTCCCAGGATAATCGCACACAGACATGAGAACATGCAGAGGTTCAAAGCCAGGTTCCTGAGACTGTGAGACAGCTGCACTAACCACTGTGCCACCACACGGCCTCCTCAATAAATGTTTTATGTTCAAGGAATCGTTTGGAAAAAGAGCAACTCACACATGTCCATGTGTCCTCATTTCAAGGCAAAGGGGACCATGTGAGCATCTTTTGGGCAGCTAAGGGGCAACAAACATGAAAGAGGTACAGCCAACGCTCACTAGATGTTAACAGGCAAAGAAAGAGGGCCGCAGCGAGACACTGGTCTCCTTTCACTGTACCTTTCCCCTCATTCAGAGCCTTCAGGTAGGGCTTCAGCTTCTTCTCAAAGGTGATGGCACTCTCTGTGTGACTCCGTCGAAGTGTACGCCAAGTCATCTCCAGTCGTAGTATCTGGGGAGAGGGGAACAAAGCCATATGATTTTCAGTTACTTATCGTAAACATTTTTCAGTGTTGCCCCCACTGACTAAAGCTACAAGCAGAGCTGGTCAATCCAATAGTACGGCGTCATCTGAGGGGGCACACGCTCCGGACACTGAGGGGGAACCCCGGTCGTCGAACTCTAAAGATACCAAGTGGACGCGGTTACCTGTCAGGGGCCATTTATTAAGGTAAATGTGCAGACGCTTCATACAACAAGGGGTGCATGGCCATTAAAGCCCATGATATACACACAAGGGTGTGCCTTTTAAGATGGTGAAGCGGCACGTGCCCCCAACATCAACTCCACTCCCCCAGTAGTCAAACGGTGCCCACTTAAATTCATGAAAGTAAAAGTGTAAATGTTCTGCACACCAATGGGGCATGTGGTCCTTAAACTTGGTGGTTGATACACAAAGGTGGGCCTTTTATGGTACTGAAGGGGCGCACACTCTGAACACCGTAGGAGACCCCCCCAAGCCCCAAACATCAACCCCCCAGTGCCTACATTTATGAAAGTAAATACACAAAGGAGTGGTGTTTGTGCTGCTGAAGGGGCACAGAGCAAGGGGGCCTAAACCCAGGTCGTCAAAGTCTAATACCACCTAACTACCCACTATGGCCCACCAGGTGGGCTTCAAGGCTGCCTGTTAAATGCTGGTTTGCCAAATCTTGTAGCGTGTCTGCACGTCCATAAAATGAAATGACAGGCCTAATCCCACATTTTTAGAAAGAACAAATCATGGAATGCTTACAACGTTAACGGTAAAATTTCAAACAAAAGTTAGAATGTTGTTCTTCACACTGAGCATTACAGACAAGTAAATGAGCAAGTGGGGTGATATTTGTGCTGTTTCTTTAAATACTTCACTCTCTTTTGTTGTTTTCCTATTCATTTCCCTGGCAGAAAAGAGATATTTAAATAAAAGTCTGACAAAAGGGGATGACATTCCAGAACATTCTTTCACGCTTACCTGTGGCATTTCTAGTGCCTTCATCACAGCAGAAAAAGCGAAAAGATCTCCGGCCGTCACCCTCAGCTCATTGGCCACCTGGATCATCTTGTGCAGCACAGCCGCCCGCTGATTGACCGTGCCAGTGCAGCCCAGGATATCGATAGCGATGCCCAGTGCAAGCAGATGGTGCCTGGGGAGAGGAGAGGAGAGGCGAGGTGTGAGAGTCTGTGCCACCACCATCTAAAGCACAGGTGCCAAAGTCAGGTCATTGGGGGGTTTGCAGTGGCTACAGGTTTTCATTTTAGTCACCGATGCTAATACAACAGACTTCTTTTCCTTTAATTTTAATTGATTTGCTTTTTAAGGGTCAGCCAAACAAAGAAATGTAAAGCAAACCAACTGGTAACCAGCTGCTGCAGGGGCCACCATTCTCACTGTAACCAATTTATATTTAGAATTCAATTCTGACTTCAAGGCTGTCATTCTGTCACACCAGGTACTTCCAAAACTGTCCACAAATCTTTTGTGGATGAGCGCAAATTAACATTTTTGTAAATTTTAGTTCTTTTAAATATTTATTTGACACTGGCATTGTATGACGGGCACACAGGTATAAACAACATTACATTAGCTCAGTGGTTCTTAACTTTTTATTTTTCTCGTGACCCAATCTTGCCACTTGAACTGTCCCGACTAGGAAGGGGGGCATACAGAATTGATGTTCATAGCAAAGCAATAGACGTCTTTTATAAATTAAAAAAATAATAAATTAGCTACTATCTATATATCTATATATCAATATATCTCTCTATATCTATCTATATCTCTATATCTATCTATATATCTCTATATCTATATCTCTATATCTCTATATCTATCTATCTTATATCTATATCTCTATCTATATATAATAAAATAAAATCCTAAGCCTAAAAGTGGAACATTTTTGTGCAACGATTTTAGGTGACGTTTTATGTCACTTTTTTGTCACATTTTAAATCGGGTTTATTTTAAAACCTACATTTATATGTTTAGTATCATTCTTTTCAGAATGTATCGAAATTTAATGTGATGTTGTTAGATTTTACATTTTTAAATTACAAACTAAAATATCAAGAAAGTCTTTTATTTTTGATTGAGTAAACTTTCTTTCACAGGAACAAACTATTAAAAAGAACATCGATATTTGTATTTAGGTGATTTAGTTAGCTGAAGGTTGAGGCGCCGAAGACACCGGGGGGGTTGCCCCCGCTACTGTGTGTGTGTGTGTGTGTGTGTGTGTGTGTGTGTGTGTGTGTGTGCGCGTGTGTGCGCGTGCGTGTGTGTGTGTATACTGTGTATATATATTTGCTGGTGCTTTACAATGGAGGCTAACAGGGTATCACTGGAATATAAAAACTTAAACTCACAGAACTCCAAGACAGTCAAGTATCAATTTGCATCTTACGATATTAGACATGCACATTGTAAAATAGTTTATACAAGTCATTTCTGAACAAAAATCGACCAATATCGGGAAATTTTGTCATTTTAAGAGAAAACCACCTTAGCGATTATCTTCTTCTGCATTAACAACGTTTCATAATTCAGGGTGTGGTTTCCTCTCGAAAGAACGTGGTTGGGTTTTGTTTCGATTTACCTCCGCATTTACTGTATTCGAGAACTCACGCAAGCTTACAGAACGCCTCTCCTTACCACGAGAAGAATAATGCCAGGAATATTCAATAAAATGATTTGTTCCAGATCCCTTTTGTTGTCTCAAACATGCATTTTTGTTTTGTCGTCCAGGGTCCAATGGTAGCCCTAATTTTGCCCCCTTTACGTTCTTTATTGTGCAGACAACCGAAATGCCTCGGATGCCACACACTTCCCACTCTGTGGTCAGAAACAGTACTTCCGTTTAGCACTTCCTCCCTCCCTCCTTCCTTCTATACCCCTATAACCTCAGGCAGTTATAATAATATGTGTTACCTATAAAGTTTAGCTCTTTCTCCTGCCTATTTTTCATTCTAGTGCCATACAAGGAAAACAAATGTAGCTTTGTAACCAAAACCATGCAAGCTAATAACGCTAGATGTGAAACTTCAGGTGGTAAAATAAGTTAAAGTTGCATTTGACTCTTCTTGGTCAGCTCATCATCTGCACAGACCCAGGCAGGTTGCATTGTTCAGGTCATCATCTGGTTTGCTTTCTTCAGGATGCGACATGGCACAGAGAGAGAATACTTTTGCAAGCCCCTCTCTTCATTGCCCTGTGCATCTCCTGCCTCATACGCACCTTCCTGGGCCAGTCACCAATGGGATAGCTCAGGTGCAGCCCTCCACCTCAACTCATTTTGTTTTGTGTCAGCATCCTTCAAACAACCAACCAAAGAAGGAAATGCAAGTCATTAAGCAATAAAACTAGCCCTCTCGGTCACAGGCGGCCAGCAATTCAGTCATAATACACAGCATTCCTAACGCTTTGGGGGTAGAAAGAAAAAACTGGTTTGTCCATTTTCCTAGCTCTTGAAATATTTATAACAAGTAAAATGCTACTTCTACAAATAAGACATACAAAATATTGTCACGCATGGCATCTGTGGATCACGCTCAAAGCTCCACTAAGGTACTTGATTTTGACGCGGGTCAACAGGGGGCACTATCGCGAATCAATCATGTCCTCTCCTATTCCTCCCACAGCACCAAGACGATGCCCCTTCCAGTTTCACAGCTTTAACTCATGGGGTTGATGGAGGGGAGGCGTCACTCTGAACAGAGCGCCTGCACAGTGGACCTAAAGAAAGAACGCTAAGCGATACGAAGCTGTGACTACTTTTTTGCTTTCATTTATTTTTTAATTTTATTTTTAATTATTATTATTGTCTGCGTGCCATTGGGTGCTTGTATTTTCATTATTCGTTAAGAATTAAACAGGGACGATTGGGTTGGCGCCCCTACATTTCTTTGTTTGGGACTTGTGATTCCACACTCGACTGCAATATTTATCAACTTTTTTGCAACATAACGTTCCACCACAGTCGGAAATACAGAAGGCATATTTTCTTTCACTGCGGTGGGCTGGCACCCTACCCGGGGTGTGTTCCCTGCCTTGCGCCCTGTGTTGGCAGGGATTGGCTCCAGCAGACCCCCATGACCCTGTAGTTACAATATAGCGGGTAGACAATGGATGGATGGCTGGATGGATGGATATTTTCTTTCATCGTAACGTTTCAGGCTTTCATATTTCCGTAGTGCCCCATTAACCTTCATTTTAAAGCACCAGTGTGGGCAAGATGTGCCATTTTTATGAAGAAATAACTGCCAATCGCTTCTCTGTGTGTGTAGTGGCTAAGGCTTTGGACTTCATACCCTGTGTTTGTGGGTTTAAACCCCACTACTGACACCTGTCTGTACCCCAAATGGGGAAACAAACAAAAAGGAATGCAACTGATTGTACCTCAGATGTTGTAAGTCATCTCAGATAAAAGGTGTCAGCCAAGTAATCATTGTATCGTAATTGGATCACATCTTTATAACTAAAGCATATCAGTTGCCATAATTAGCATTTTGTTTTTCTCTGACCCCAAGAAGCTGTTTTAAAGGTGTTTTACTTATTCCTTGGTAATCTCCGTGGCCACTCACCTCTCAAGCAGGTCGACCCGCAGTTGGTGTCCATGCGGTAGGGTAATGAGCTCCAGACCAGAACTCACACCCATCTTCTGCCGCTGCTCCTTGCTAACATTCACCATTCGAATAACCTTAGAAAGAAAGAAAGAAACAAAGAAATATAAAGCTATAAATTTGCACAAAGTAAAAGGACTTCTTAATAAATGCATGCCTGCCAGGTTAAGTGGTACCAATTGGCATGTACGGCTGGAATTGCACACTCTTGAATTTGATTATCGATGCGGATGGGAGAACTTTGGGATGCCTTTGGATTATAAACTAAAGATTTTCCTAAATTCTGAGATGCCAGACATTAGAGTGTCTGCAAAATAACAAATCTCATAACAATACCTTTTTCAAAATGACTGTCTGTGTGTTAGAAGACAGAATGAGAGGTTTATCCTGTACTAATGAGTGTGCTCTGTGCTGCTATCTGGAAGGTTTGTCTGTTCAAATCCTGTTACTGCCAGAAGGGATCCTACTCCGTTGGGCTCTTGAGTAAGGCCATTAACCTGAAAATTGCCCCAGGGGTGCTGTACAATGGTTGACCATGCAACTGTGACCCCCAAAAGTCATTTCCCCTCAGAAATTAACAAAGTTAATCAGAATCCAATCAAATATTTTTTTTGGTAAGAAGAGATAGATCACAATGGAGGAGAGGCTTGTGTGGCCCTGTGAATCTGAGAGCTGCGTTGTCCAGAGGGCCTCCCAAGGCAAACTGGTCCCAGGTGAGGGGTCAGACAAAGAGCGATTCATAGCCCCCTACTAATGCAGATGCAATGCCCAGTTTGGGGGTTACCGAGTCCTCCACCTGGAGCCAGGCCAGGGGGGAGTGTGTGCAGATGAACACCTGGGTCTGCCACGGGGCATGGTAAGGTACTGCCTGAAATGCCAACTTGGGACTGCCCTCTTGTGGACTCATCACCTGCAGGAGGAATGGGGGCCGAGTGTGATGTGACTTGGGTGGCAGTCAAAGGAAGGGGGTCTTGGCGGACTGGAACCCACATCCATAAACCAACTCTTGGAGGAATCAGTTTATGTGTCTCACCTACGGTCATGAGCTTTGGGTATTAACTGAAGGGACGAAATTGCGGGTATACAAATGTCCAAAATGACGTTTCTCCACAAAATGGCTGGGCTTTCACTTAGAGAAAGGTTGAGAAGCACAGACCTCCAGGCGGAGCTCAGAGTAGAGCCGCTGACCCTCTGCTTCAAGAGGAGCCAACTAAGGTGGTACGGTTGGCTGCTATGGATGACTTCATGCTGATGTTTTACTGGTGTGACCAGCAGGGAGAAGAACCCAGGGCTTGTTGGGAGGATTAGATCTTCCAGATGGCCTGGGAACACCTGGGGATCCCACAGTATGAGCTGGCAAGTGTGGCTGAAGAAAACAACGTATGGGCCACAGTAAGACAGTTGATCGAGAAATTCTAGAAACTCATTTTGTTGTAGGGGGGTGCGAAGATGTGAAAAAATACATCTGTTGAAACCAAAACAAATTAACTTAAACTACATGCGGATACTAGAAAAATAAACATAGAGTTAGATAAATGTCGATAAAAGTTAAGTAGTGTGGCACGCGGCTGGGGGTGGTACCCAGCCGGGACGCCCAGGAGGACCGGAGGAGGGCTTGCGCCTCCTCCAGATCACGAGGGGGCAACCGTCCTGTTTGCACTGGCGACCACGGGTGCAGAGTTTGGAAATCAACCCTGTAGGGCCCGTGGCCCCCGCCAGGGGGCGCCCCGGTGCCTGAAGAACCCTGGACCTCAGCACTTCCGCCACACCAGGAAGTGCTGGGGAGGGGAGACTGGGGACACCCGGAGGGCTTCTGGGTGCGCAGCGGCACTTCCGCCACACGGGGGAGTGTCTGTGGAGGAGTGCTGGGAAGCAGCTGGAGCCCATCCAAGCTGGTATAAAAGGGGTCGCCTCCCTTCATTCGGAGTCAAGAGTCGGGTGGAAGAGGACTGGAGTCCGGAGAGAGAGGAGTGGAGGCGGCGAGAAGAAAGGCACTGGGAAGAGAGGCCTGGACCTTGGGGAATCGGTGCTGGAGGCACTGGGTTTGTGCACGGACTTTGTAAATATTGTATATAATAAACATGTGTGTGCTGGGTGACAAACCATTGTCCGTCTGTCTGTGTCCGGGACACGTTCCACAGTAGGTATAATAAAATATGCATCTATGATACATTATTAATTAAAAAAGAACAAATTGGTAGTAGTGGGCTCCTTTCAAAAAAATGTTAGGGGGGAGCGATTAAAACTGTTATGAAAACTCAGGTCACAAATACTTAAAGGTTGAGAAACGCTGGCGTAACTCTTAATCCCACCACAAAGCACTCCCTTTAACTTCCCATCACTCTCATACCTCTGGTCTCCTTCTTCAGAGTCAATGCTTTACAAAGACTCATTGCCCCCATAGGACCCCACTCCCAAAACCAAATCAACCCTACCCAAAATCCTTTCTAAGGGCCTACTAAAACACTGGGCCACAAAATCAAGGCTGCTTGCTTTTCTAGATACCATACACAGCAGAGTCCCACCTCTCTCTCATGGGACGCCATTTACTGCCGCTTGTTGTTTCCGATGAGTTACACTGGTATTCTGCCAGCCGGCCCACGGCCTCCCACATTCCCTTAGCATATGGAGGAGCTGCCTGCCTTCTGCCATCCACAAGAAAGCCCACATTCCTTAGCTAAACCTGTTTGCTGCCCTCTAACATCCTAAATGAGTCTCTTTAGCGACCTCCTCACTGTGCCAAGAGCTCATTCAGAGAGATGGAATTTCCCTTTGTAGGGACAGAGCCTGCGCTTGCCCAGATTGGCACAGACACAAAGCTCTGGCTTTCTGGCAGAGCAGACTGCTTTATCATAGATAGGAACATCCTTTACATGTTCTTTAACTCTGCAGTGGCCAGTGTGGCGTACTGGGCTGAGAAACAGAGGCCCACTGAGCTAATTAGGAATGCAGGCTCAGTTATGGGGCGCGCTCTGGACCTGCTGGAGGTAGTCGTGAAGCAGAGAATGAAAAGCCAAAAGTGAGTGCCATTATGAACAATTCTGCACATCCTCTCTTTGACACACTAATGTTAACGGCTTTTAAACACGAGATTATGCAGCAGAAGTGTGTCATGAAATGCTATGGGGGCTCCATCATACCAATGGTAATACTGTACATCTGTATGGTGCCTCACTTTAGCCAAGCCAGAAGGTTCTTTCTTTTTAGGTATTCTGGGGTGTATTTGAGTGGAGGGTTGGTGTTGTTCTGCACTATACAGTTAAAACACTACTGTGTTGTAGCGGTGCTACTGGGGAATGAAACTTCAACTCCCAGCAGTCCCTGCAGTGGCTGCGATTGGTCATCTGCTGAGGGTGCAGGGGCTGCTGGGGACAAGGAGGCCGGCGCGAGATTTAAAAAGAAGGCCAGTTCTACAGAGAGACAAAAAAAACGTCTGTTGGCGTTTCGTGTCTGGAGTTGCCCGTCTGTTTGCCTTCCCGTTTACCACCTGTGGATTCTTGTTTTGTTCCGGATTATCTCCCATGCGTGTGTATGGACTGTCTGGTGTCTGTCTGCTTCGTGGGGACTGATTTAGATTCTGTGTCGCTCTTTGAAGAAAGGCGCACTCTTGATCCCATCATTCATCATCTTCAGGAAATACTGGTAGGACTATCTTTAAACTCACATACCGCGTGCTGATCTCTGGACTATCTACCTCCATCATTTCATTCCATCAGTTGCCGTTTTTCATGGACTTCATCATGCGTGGTTTTTGTTAGTGTTTGAATTTGTGTTTATTGTATGTTATCGTAAAGGGAACTGGGGTGGGATTCTTGTAGTTTGTATTGTTAGATTTTGTTTATTGTCAGGCCCAAGGGGAGGGGGGTGCAGCCGGTACATCGCTCCGGGGCCTATGAAGCCCAAACGCGTCCCATAATTATTATAATTTGAACTTTTATTTATTTAATTATTAAAATTTTTATTGTATCTTTAGTTTAGTTTCAAAATTAAAAAGCCACGTGGGGTCACAGGGTATTTAGCAGCTGTCAACAGTTTACGACGTAAGAGATATTCATGAAGGCCGTCCAGGGAGAGAAGTTACGTGGTCTACAAGGGTATTCCCTGCTCGGTGGGAAGTGACAAGGAGGAGGGGGTTCCGGGCGCAGTGAGAAAAAAAAGTCATCATCCGGCAAACAAGTATGTCACGTAGTTGCCACGTTCTGAGACACCGTGAATTCGGGAAAGTGGACCAAGTGAACCGTTGTGAACGGTCGAGAAACTAAACAAGAGCCGAAAGGAGTATAATACAAAGAAACACCACGAAACCCGAAAACGTGTCGTTATCTCGAGAAGGAGACGTCCTTACAAACTAAGACAAAGAACGGCGCGAGACCTTGAGTGCACAAGATTGCGAAGTGTTGAGTGAGAGTGAAGAACTAGAAGGATGTGACAATGATAAAATACTTTTGAGTGACATAATACGGTGCATTCGAGATTCAACGAACAAAATCTAGTTTAAGTGACTATCGACGAGTGTTCTCACGTGTTCATTCCTAGCTGCAAACTTAACACACTTATCTAAATGTATCAATGTAATCTCCGATTGCTGGAAATAAATAATAATATACACACATACATGCGTGTAGAATTTTATATAAGGGCCCACACCCCTTCTATGCAACAGGGCCCGGCAGCCCTGTTTATTATTATTTAATACATTCTTCGATTTCTGTCTTATTGCCGTTTTCTTTTTTGTCTCTGTGAGGGAGTGTGTGCGAGTCGGGCCCAAGCTGGGTGCGTTCCTGGGATCCCCATCTAAAAAATAAATAAATCACCGTCAAAGGCGTTGAGAATTTTAGCTGGGTGTTAGTCCGCTACAGTGTGTGCGCGTGTGCGTCAACAATCTGATTGGTCAGTTTGGCTACAGTTGCTCAGTGGTAGAGCACATTAGGAGTGGGAAGTTCCATTCCCAATTGTGACATATTTTTCTTATCTTTACAATAAATAGCATTTAGCGATTCAGTGTTACTCATTACGAAATTCGATTAGTTATTGTTGAAATTCCCCACTTTAAATTCTAACGAGGTAAACCCGGAGTTACATTCAACGACCAGAAGTATTCACAAGAATACAAAATTAGGTTTCCAAAGTGGGTAAAGGTAGCCCATCTAACATGGTTGGCAGTCAAAAAAGCAGAGTTGAGCAAGGCACCTCAAAATGACAGAGTCGGAGAAGTAGGCTTCACAGGAATTCAATGGAGAGATAAAGCGGTGGATGTTCAGATACAAGAGGATACCGAAGAAAGGCATAGGAGGAAATCTGTAAGTGCATGTAGGGCAACAGAGGTTAAGATGCTAGGGAGAGGCGTCGGAGGAACGCTATTTTTAAATTTATTCAATTACCGGTCTCCGACAGGTAAGTCTAGCTAGCAATATAGTAAAATTCAGTTATCGAGCTTCTGTACAAAGCTCAACTCTCCCCTAAATGGGGACAAACAGAGCACGGTCAAATCCACAGCTTCCGTGGGGGTCACCTTCTAAGGAAATGATAAGAAAGTCAAAGGTGTAATTGTTAATACGTTGAACCAATAGGAAATAGGGGGTTAGGTTTCTGCAGCCACCAAAAACTTCAATCTTTCGGTAAGATTTCCGCATAGAATTCTTATTAATATGCACTTTTCCTAACACAGGAACTTGGTGCCAATCAAAGCCTATTTGGAGCCACAGGCAGGGTTGATGGACATCACCCTTTGTTATCCATAGCAGGTAGTCCGTATTATTAGACTTAGACGATGTGCTTTGGGGGTCCTTGTCAGTGTCTGGAGCATGCGCCCTTTCAACAGCTCAAAAGGTACCCCTATACACACATATATTATAATATGTTCTATGTATGTATGTACACACACTTTTATGATCAGACTTAACCACCTCCCCTTGAGTTTACATTCATTAGCAAAGCCGACTCATCATCAACATACTGTAGTTTGATGGGAGGGCACACGCCTTCAAAAAGACTTATAGGACCCCACTCTGTACGTATTATCATACTTCTATGAGCCCCACCCACCCACCCACCCGGTGTTCAGAGTGTGGACCCCTTAACTTTCATACATGGCTGCCCCTCAGATGATAGCTGCCATCCACTCTTTATCACCATAGTTTAATAGGAGTGCACACGACTTCAGAAACACCAACGGTGCCCTCTTTCCTGAGCATGTAACCCTTCAATAGCAGACTTTAAGAAGTGTGTGCCCAATGGAGTATGGAGTGTGCATGCTTTTACTTTCATAAATGGCACCCACTCAGTATCAGACTTCGCCGACTTCCCAGCAGATTTACTTTCATTAACAGAGCCCACTCATCGTCATCGTCATCATCATCATCATCTGACTGGAATGAGCACACCTTCAGGAACACTAATGGTGTCCCTTTGTCTATATACTGCCTCCATTGTTATCATACTTTTACGAAACCCTCACTTGCCCCTTAACCTTCACAAATGGGGCCCCTCAGATGGCATCGCCCAAGGTGGCTGGCTGTGTCGCCTAATGGATTGACCAGCTCTGCGGTAACCATGAATTAACCAAATAAAATGCAGTGGAAACAATACAATTGGTAACAAGCAAAACATTTTTTTTTTCTCGATAGTCAAGAATTCTGTAAGCTTTTATGCCAACAACTGTTTGCAGGGGTTTAAAAGACGGTTAGAGTGGCGAGGTCTCAAAATCATCTCCGACACTCTGACCTCCAGGGCTGGCGAATGGCATTGGAGATTGTGAAGGACACACCGGTTTGAAATAATACAATCGGTGATGTCCGCTTTGTGCGCCACTGGGTCTCGGCCTATGACAACATAGCAGCCTCGACGTCTACACCTTCATTTTCTCACTAAGCCACATGATGGACCTGCACTAGTTTTGGGGACATAACTGCAAGACAAAATGAATGCACGGGGAGCACTTTACTCTACAACAGTGGGGTGATCAAACACCTTGTAGGATACCAGCTGCACCCCAGACTCGTCACTGCAGAGTCACAAAACCCCCCAATGTACGAAAACCGCACATCGGTCACAAATAAAATCTCGTGAATTTTTCCAAGTGGTCAAAACGCACAAATATGGAGGACTGACTGTACTTCTCTCTCTCTCTTTCCACCCTTTCCACTGTCCACTTCTATCCTGCCAACTTTTTATTCATGGCTGTGCTCCACCAAGAAGATACAAATGGCCCAGTTATGACTCCCCTGACGTGGTGAAGACCACCGCCACAGAGCCTGAATCAGGTAAGCCTGACACAAGTAGCACATCACCTCAAGCACTGGGTCCTAATCACCCGCACGCCCTCGGTGGTCTTTAAATTGCACTTTCAAGGACTGTAAGATGTTGACTACCAGACCACGGTGATCACACAACAGTTGCCAGCTTGTCGTGAATGTCGACGACTTTTTGGTCAACTCTGTATACGCGAGTCTAGCATGTTTTTATGAAACTGTCCAACGGGGAACTTAATAAAACGGCAGGCCATCTCAGGTCATATGCATCTTCTGTATGAACCCAGCCTGCCATCACAGCAAAGACTGGCATGTGACTTACCTGGCTGTCCATCTTGAGTATGTGAAAGGCTATTTTCTTGGGGTCGCTCTCTGAAAACAGTTCTTTAATTTGTTTAATCACGCCGGGGTCCAGGGGCTTGTTGTTTTCAGGCAGGATGAGCGAAGAGAAGGTAGCAACCTGAAATGAGGATGTTGTTTCTGCTTGGGGCCTCGTAAAAGGCGGGTCCTGATCCGACACACCTGGAGGGTCTTCCTCCGCAATGCATGATTCCTCCCGATGGGAGTCCAGAAGAGGCGGTGAAATGGAGTCCAGGATGTTGTAACTGGTGCCGGTCATGCGAATCCGACTCTTCCAGCGCTCCTCCACTCGCAGACGATCCACGTGGCTCTGAGGTGGAGGAGGAGCATAGGGGACGAATTCTGAGTAGTGACTGGAGGGGTCCTCGTTGCTGTCAGGAGGCTGCTGGGGGTCTACAGGAGGGTAGCTGAAGATGACGGAGGGGATGCGTAGAGGCTTGGGGGGTGCACGTGAATGCAGCTGCCCATCTGAGCCCCTCAAGGCCGAGCCACCCTCAGGCTGCAAGGCTACAGTGCGTAGGGCATTGGGGCTGAGCAGCGGGTCACTGCCGGTCCGATACACTGGCGCCAGGTGCTGCTGCTCTCGATCTGCCGTTTTAGGCTGGGACGTGGTGATGCCTGCATATAAAGAAAAAAAAGTTTAAAAGGTTTATGCGCTGTGCACGGGGTGCCATATGAAACAAACAAACTCTCAAATTATACCCACACAAACCAGGAAACAGGCCTGCCTCTTTAGCAGTGGGGGCTGGCATGAAATACCCACCTCAACAAAATGGCTGACAAAGGCACCATCACCAAACCATACAACACAAATACGGTGGTTCACAATTGTTCTTCACAAAAAGTAATAGATTCATATTTTACTGTTTTACTGTTAAGAATTCATTCATTTAAAAATCTTTAAAAATGAATGGGAAAAAGAACCTCACAGGACAGAGGCAACGATTCCCTTTTTTCCTTAGAACCCTGATAAGTTACTTACTAGAAATTTTAATTCACATGGTGTTATATTCAACATCTGCCTGACTGGGCTTGTTCCAAAACTCCATTGCCAACTGTTGAATTATAGCTGACCGTAGACCATAAAATTCCCCGTGTGAGACTCTGCTCCCTCACCTTAGATTACACAGGCCTGCCCAGACTCCACTCCTTGCCCATCCCAAGTCTCCACCCCTTTACCTTAGCATGTACAAACTAGCCCAGTCTGAGACTCCACCCCTTCACCCTAGCCTGCACAAGCCTTTCCCGACCAAGACTCCACCCTTTCACCTTAGCATGGACAAGCCAGCCCAGTCTGAGACTCCACCCCTTCACCCTAGCCTGCAAAAGCCTGTCCCACCCAAGACTCCACCCCTTCACCTTAGCATGGGACAAGCCAGACCAGTCTGAGACTCCACCCCTTCACCCTAGCCTGCACAAACCTGTCCCGCCCAAGACGCCACCCCTTCACCTTAGCATGTACAAGCTAGCCCAGTCTGAGACTCCACCCCTTCACCCTAGCCTGCACAAACCTGTCCCGCCCAAGACGCCACCCCTTCACCTCAACCTGCACAAGCCTGCCCAGCCCAAGACTCCACCCCTTCACTTTAGATGTTGGCATTCAGTAAATCCTTCATAACTTCTCAGACAGATAACCCAAGTACGGTTTTGTTTTTTTATTTTTGCTTGTACTAAGAAATATAAAATGTACCCCTCATTGTCCATGGCAAAACACAGAATACACATCATCACTCAATCAGAGCTACTGTCTGTACAAATTTAGAATTATTTAAAAATTAAGCTTTAAAGCTTTCATCTCCACTTCCATGTCATCTGTGCTTAACACCCATCAGATACCCTCGGATGATGCCTGGGTCAGTCAGTTTAAATGTTATGAGACCGATGCCTGGCCAGGCCGACCTGGCAACACCGGAGATCCTCGGATGTCAGCCCTGTTTCAGTCTCAAAGAGCTGCCAACCTGTGCAGCCGAATTTGTGCCTAAAGCCAGCCCGCCAAACCACCAACCCAAACCCCAAAATGTTTGGTATTGTCTTCACTGAATTGTTTCCAAGAATATTCCACTACAAAGAGCATCAAATAATAGCAATAATAATAAAAATAAATTCTACTGCACAGAGCATCAAGACTGGCAGGCACAGAGTGCGACTCTCACCAGCTCTCAGGTTGCTGTCCGACTGGGCCGACTGTAGAGAGGGTCTTCTGCCTAATGTCTCCAGACTTGCGGGGTGGCTCCCACTCTTTTCTTTGCTCCTGAAACAAGCCATAAACGTCAAGAAAAATGAAGAAAATCCACGATAGTGCTCTCTGTGGAAGGCTCCATTCAGTTGTATTTCTATTATTTTTATCTCTACTAAGCAGTATGTATACACACATGCGATTTAAGACACAAAACTTACTGATTGTCTATTGTTTAGTGAATGTGTTTGGATCAAGCAAGATTCAATTTATAATTAAACTAGTGAAACACGTGGACCCATGGTCTGCAAATAAAATCCAACATAAAGATAATTAAGTATCCACAGCACTTGTAGGTTTTCTGAATGGTCGGGCCACTTTCTTTCAGTTCCTCTGGAAGTTGAAATGTATTTTGGTACTTCTGGTGGTTCATCTTGAGCAAGCAGAACTTTTCTATTTTAGCAACACATTCTATTCTTTTTACCATTAAAAAAACTGCAACTTGACATCAATCACATTTCTGATGCAACAAACAAACATCAATGTAAGGATACAGAAATATTGCTGTCATACGGTTGGAAGTTCCGACTATTTGGCGATCTTCTCAGTTGTTGGCGTACATTTCTGCCTTTTTCTCTCTCTTCCATTTTGTATCCTCGACTTTGCCCGTCAGGCCTGTGAGCCATCGTGTGCGTTTATCTGCTGCTCATTTGCTCCGCGTTCAAGATTACTTCTCGCTTGTCAATGTACTTCAGCGTCTGGTCCTTTGCCTTCTGCGATTTGCTTGACACTCAGCAGATGTCGCCGCTCATGGTTTTTTTTCGGTCATTATGGAGGTTATCACTTGGATTTTTGATCACTATGCCAGAAGTGCCCAATGAAGTTTGATGATCAATAAACACAAAACTTACTCTTGATTATGGATTCTGAATACTATGCACCATGTCCTGGGAACTTATCAATGGATGAACTTGTGGGGACTGAAGTTTAATTGCAAAAACTTTTCTGGCTACCACTAAAATGGCCACCAGCTTACCGCTACCTACTGTACTTTTTTTAAATTTTTTTTATTTCTGCAACATATCAGGTTATATTGAGGACTGCTTCTTGCTCGTCTATGTTCTTCACCATCGTGTTGTCTTATTATTTCTTATTCATCAATTAACTACCTTCTGCAATTTGCTTGGCTCTCAGCAGATGTTGCTGATTATCTTTTTCTTTCTGCCATCATAGTGGTTATCACTTTTGATCACTGTACTGTAAACACAATACCACCTGCCACTTTGCCATAGTTTATTTAGATTTAATAAAGTTGGATTATTGATAAACACAATATTTATATTTGACTATGAATTCTCAACACTATGTTTCATGCCTTGTGAAGATTATCAGATACTGGGCTTGCAGGGATTAAATTACAAAAACTTTTCTGGCCACTACTAAAATGGCTACCAAGTTGCTGCTACTTACATTTTTTTATTATTATTATTATTTCTAGAACATATTAAGTCATATTCAGGACTACTTCTTGCTTGTCTGTGTTCTTCAACACTTTGTCATCTTATTCTTTGTCATTCTTCATTCATGATTTGTGGTCTGCAATTTGCCTGGCGCTCAGCAGTTGTGGCTGCACTTTTTCCTTTCTCCCATTATAGTGGTTTTTCCAATCACTTTACCTTAAAAAATCATGAGACTTTACTGGCCACCACCTGAATGGTTTTAAAATTTCCGGAACATTTTAGGTCATAACCTTTTACTCAAGATGAAGATCAAGGTTTTAACCCCATCAGGTTGTGAGTAATTGTGTGACAACGCAGCCAGAGCTCTACAGTGAATATCTACTGTAATGGCCCAGGAACAACAGGAGTCACCCACCTGAAAGGAGATGGGGCACCAACTGAGCGAAACCCTCCAACACGTTGTAACGGTACAAGATCACAGATCAAATTGTGACATTCAAATCCGACTGAAGCCAACGGGATCGGCTACAGGGTGAAATGTACAGTATACCAAAATATTCTCATTATCCTTACTAAATAAATGTTTGAATTTAAAATCATACTCTTTCCTGGAAAACTGCATTTTTCAATGACCATCAAGAAAAGCCAAATCAATAGGAAAAAGCAGGAATTGATCTGTGGTAGGAATGTTGTACTCCAGGCACGTTCAAGAGTAATCCTAAGCCCACAAGCTCCAGTGAACTAAAACTGACCTGAAACAACAAATGTCGTACACAGAGAAGATCTCCGCTAGTTACACAGCACTTCTGATACATTCGATTAACTACCCACACTACAATCGAGACTCACTGTCTGGGTCACACAGCTAGTATAAAATGAGACCTTGCTATACCCCACCCAGGCACTAGAGGGCAGCATTGCTCCATTTGTGCAGTGCTTTATGAAGGTTTACCTGAGGAGACTGTCGCTGGGCAGTGCATTGTCCAGGGAGCTGCCATTGAGGCTCAGTCTTTTGTTGAGGTCAGCCACTGGGAGCCGTTCAGGCTGCAGGACAGGTTTCATCTTGGCCAGCCTCTCCTCCTCGATGACCCTCAGGGGGACGGTGCGGTTAACTGGGTTCATGATGACGGCTCCCGACTTCTCAGACACGGGCTTGCGATTACCCACGTGGAAGCGTACCAGGGCAGGGACATTGTCAAACTGGTCCTGCTCAAACTGGAAGAGCATGCGAGTGTAGCCCTGCTTGCGCCTCAGCACAATCCGAATGATGCGGAAGTGAATGGGCTTGCTGTCCCAGCGGCAGGTCAGGACGTAGTCGTCGGGGCTGGTGGTGGAATCCCGGATTAGAAAGTCTCCATCTTGTTTCAGGAGTGCTTCTGCTGCCTGCGGGTGACCAAAAATGCACAATTGAGAAAATTCGATGGAGTCTGCCAACACACCCGACGCCAACGGCAACACAAATCAAGAAGAAAGGAACGGAAAACAACAGCGGGCAGATTTCTAAAACAGCAAAACAAGAGGCCCAAAATGTGCATACACAACTTTCCAAACAAAACTCGAGATTTATAAAAGACGACCTGACAGAGGAGCTCACACATACGGCAAACATGACCCGTGCGTAAGCAATGTTTCGGAGAAACTGGAAAACAAGGACACCCCCTGATCAAGTAGGGGGATGCAGTCAAACCAGCTAAATGACAACTCACACGCATACCAATTTATGTCACCGAGCCGTTTTGGGCGTTGACCTGACAAAAGTGAAAACCTCAAAAGCGATGAACGCGATGCACGCAGACTGTATTTCAGATCCCCTTTTAGAGGGCCAATGCTGCGTATTTGCACTGAAGAAATTTTCCGGTTATTCCTCAGTAGTCGCTTCTCAGATTACTGACTCGCGGGGCAGGAATCTCTCAGCGAAGCTTCACTCCATCATGCTGGAGGCCATTAACCGAACGGTGGGGCGGTACATTCAGTTTTCATACGGTATGAGTGTGCACACACAAAGCACATGTGCAGCTGTGTCCGGTTCTCCTAACGTAACTGGAGCACTTGATTCTTATTGCAATGAGGGCACCTAGCGAAGATGAAGCTGCTTTCGTTACCCGTGAGCAGTGACAGTCCATTAACACACAAGTCATTTGTGATACCAAGATGAGACTGACAAGCGTTGTGTCTCGACGGCCTGGGTCACCCCACGATTCATTAATATTGAGGTAAAGTAGCTTTGGCAGACACGATGGTGCTGTACGTGGTGAAAGGCTTGTTGGCTGAACGTGCAGTGTTTCATACGGCCCGTGCTATTCATTGTAACAGCATTCACCTCACTTCACGTGCCATGTGATAGCAGACACCCGCTCAGACGCTGGTGCCTTACACCCTTTCTTGATCATGAGGTGCCTGCCACACACGCTCCTGGGCACCCACTTGTGAGACACCTCAAATGCAATTCGCATGGTCTGCAAGTGGCAGACTTTCTTCAGCCAATGAAGGTCTGCAGCTCTGGGATTGCTGCCATGTTTATTTCTATTAGTTTACCTGCAGACTCCTTGTACAAGGTGATTGAATTACACGTGGTCTGCATTTGAGTTTTGATCTCCAGTTTAATTTTCCAGCCTGTTGGGGTCAGGCTATGCTGCACCACAGCTCAGTTTCAGAAGTGAAGATAAAAGCTTTACCTGCATGCTGAAACGACTTCAATTCTATTTATCGACTTTTGCCTCACCGCTAACGTCCACCCCTGTCCATTGTGGCCATTTCTGGTGGTCTGCGGCATATCCTTCACTCCCTCGATTCCTGCGCTAATACAGTCATTTGAAAAAGTCTGGGAACCCCTCTTAATTCTTTGGATTTTTCTTTATCATTGGCTGAGCTTTCAAAGTAGCAACTTCCTTTGAATATCTGACATGCCTTATGGAAACAGTAGGATTTCAGCAGTGACATGAAGTTTATTGGATTAACAGAAAATATGCAATATGCATCATAACAAAATTAGACGGGTGCATAAATCTGGGCACCCCAACCGAGATATGACATCAATACTTCAATCAATCCTCCTATAGCCTTTGATGAGTGCCTGAATTCTGGGTGGAGGTATTTCTGTCCATTCTCCATACAAAATCTCTCCAGTTCAGTCCAGTTTGATGGCTGCCGAGCACAGACAGCCTGCTTCAAATCATCCCATAGATTTTCAATGATGATATTCAAGTCAGCGGAGTGTGACGGCCATTCCAGAACATTGTACTTCCCCCTCTGCATGAATGCCTTTGTAGATTTCCAACTGTGTTTTGGGTCATCGTCTTGTTGGAATATCCAACCCCTGCGTAACTTCAACTTTGTGACTGATGTTTGAACATTATTCTGAAGAATTTGTTGATATTGGGTTGAATTCATCGGACCCTCGACTTTAACAAGGGCCCCAGTCCCTGAACTAACCACACAGCCCCACAGCATGATGGGACCTCCACCAAATTTGACAGGAGGTAGCCGGTGTTTTTCTTGGAATGCGGTGTTCTTCTTCCGTCATGCAAAGCGCTTTTTGTTAAGACCAAATAACTCCATTTTTGTCTCATCAGTCCAAAGCACTTTGTTCCAAAATGAATCTGGCTTGTCTAAATGAGCATCTGTATACAACAAGCGACTCTGTTTGTGGCAGGAGTGCAGAAAGGGCTTCTTTCTCATCACCCTGCCATACAGATGTTCTTTGTGCAAATTGCGCCATCTGCAGCGAGATGTTCTTGCAGGTCTTTGAAGGTGATCTGTGGGTTGTCTGTAACCATTCTCACAATCCTGCACATATGCTACTCCTGTATCTTGGCCTGTCAGACCTGCTGGGTTTAACAGCAACTGTGCCTGTGGCCTTCCATTTCCTGATTCCATTTCTTACAGTTTAAACCTCTGAGATCGCTTTTTGTAGCCTTCCCCTAAACCAGGAGACTGAACAATCTTTGTTTTCAGATCTTTGGAGAGTTGCTTTGAGGATCCCATGCTGTCACTCTTCAGAGGAGAGTCAAACAACTTGCAATGGACCACCTTAAATACCTTTTACCACTCATGATTGGACACTCCTGTCTATGAAGTTCAAGGCTTCACGAGCTCATCCAACCAATTTGGTGTTGTAAGTAATCAGCATTGAGCAGTGACAGGCATTCAAATCAGCAAAATGACAAGGGGACCCACATTTGGGCACAGCCAGCTTTTCACATTTGATTTTATTTCATACAACTAAATACTGCTTCACTAGAAATCTTTGTTCTGAAAACTCTGCAGTGCTCAGATGTTCCTAGGAAATGAAGGACATGCCACTGTTATCTTTATGGTTGAATGTCGAGTCAATTATTATACAGGCTGAGAGGGGTTCACAAACATTTTCATATGATTGTATCTACAGCGCCGGCACATGCAAACAGCGGGGTGAAGGAACTCACCTCTGGCCGGATCCTCCCGTGGTACCAAGCATGGCTACGAAGGTCATCCTGGCTCAGCTTCAGCTCCTCTTCCAGTTCTTTTTTCAGCTGGTCCTTCCGTGCCTCCATGTCGCGCCCTTCTGCCGACACCTAGAAGACATCACCTCTGCATTAACCAGCTGGATTTAGAAGGTCTAGGACTAAAGAAGGGCCATTCCTGGGAAGTGCCCATTTTCATTGGCCCAGGCTTGAACCCAACCGAACATCTCAGGATAGTCCTGAAAAGAGCTGCCCACCGACAGTCTCCATCTAGCCAGGCAGACTTTGAAAGGATCTGCAGAGAAGAAGGGCAGGAAATGGTCAAAGCCAGGGGTGTGAAGCTTGTTGTGCCAAACCCACCAAGGGGACTCCAGGGTGGAGTCTGCTAAAGGGGCTTCAAATGAGACAGGTGTGTGTCAATCCCAATCAGTCCAGTCAACCAAATTTAGAACGTTTTCAGAAACCACTCCACATTTTTTCACTAAAATTGTTGGAATAACTATGGTGCCTCCTAGAGCTGGCCACCTGGACGAAGTAAGCAATCATGGAAGAAGGGCCAATAAGAAATTGGTGACCAAAAAAAAAACAAAAAACAGGCAGACATCATGTCAAGAGCTCTAGAGGGCCATGTGGAGAAGTATAACCACCACTGTGATACTCATGACATAAATGACCAATAAAAGGTGCATGGAAGCCTACTTGGAGTTTGCAATAAGGCACCTAAAGAACCTTCAGATTGTGAGAAACAAAACTCTCTGATCTGTTAAAGCCAAGATTGGCATCATGTCTGGAGGAAACCAGGTACTGTTCATCACTCATGCAATACCAATGCAGTGGAAAGGCATGGTGGTAGCAACATCACGCTATGTAGTTGGGGACTAGGGGACAAGTCAGGGTTAAGGAAAAGCTGAATGGAGAAAAGTGCAGAGATATCCTTATTAATGGAGACCTGCTCAAGAGCATGCAGGACTTGATGAAGGGTGTGATGGGCATCCACAGCCAGGATGCCAATTGGATGGAAGGACCAGGGGAGAGAGCATCTGTGAGGCACTACCTTCCCCTAGGATGCTAGAGGGCAACCCTCCTGGATGGCTGTGGCACCACGGTTCCCCACAGTGCATGATGGGAGTCATAGTTTGGAGCAGCTCTATTGGGCTCTGTGTGTGCCACGAGGGGGTGCTGCAGGTGCAGCGGAGTCATTGGAGGAACTACTTCTGCCCCTGGAGCACTTCTGGGTGCACCAGAAAAGGAGCCGTCTGACCACCAGTCAGGGAGCCAGAGTCGGGAGGTGGAGGACTAGGCTTGTGAGGAGGAGTGGAGGTGAAGAAGAGAGAGAAAGGACTGTGTGTTATATTATTTGGGGCTTTTGTACTGTGCTGAGAAGAGGGAAGCAACAGAAAACGCTTCCCCACTTAAATAAAGGTATGTTGTCTGGCAAACCTTGTGTCTCAGCCTGTCTGTGTCGAGGTTTGGGGGAGCGATACGCCGCGTGGTGGTCCACAAATATAAATCAAGGGATATCGCGCTTAGACGATATAATTGACTAGTCCTCAATTTGAGCTCTATGTACAGTTCTGGTCACCACGATACAAGAAAGACATAGCAGCACTTGAAGCTGTGTGGAGAAGAGCAACCAAGAGGACTTAAGAAGATGTCCCACACTGTGACAGACTCGAAGAAGGAAAACTGTTCAGTCTCAAGCAGAGGAAACTGTGTGGGGACCTCATCCAGGCCTTGATAAAGTAGGTTGGGAGCATACGCTGATAGCCCACCACACGAAGAACCACCTGGATTGGGAAAGTAGACCCAGCTGAATTCTTTCCGCTTAATGGTGAATCACGTACTGGAGGATGCGAGTGGAAATTAAAGGGAAGAGCATTTAAGACTGAAGCCAGGAGGACTTCTGAGGCAATATGGACCTACCAAGTCATAGAGATGAAGTAGAGACCTTAACAAGCTTTAGGAAGTACATGGAGGAGATACTGGGACAGCTTAGCGATTAGCTAAACAAATGAGTTGATGGACTAAATGGTTAAATTTCTTGTGGACAGCCCTTAAACTACACACTAAAATAACATTTATTGTTCTGCTTAAAATACAAATTAGATAGGACTTCAAAAATAGAGAAGCCACCCAGAACCACACCAGGGGGGCTTGAAGAACTAAAGAGAGTATCAGATGGAAGAATCCGAGTGGAGCCAATAAATCAGAGGAGACGCTCCCTGGCTGTCCAGGTGAGCTCTGCCAGTTAAGGAGGAGAAGGTTTTGGGAACGGCGCCATCTTGTGGACAGACCTTATAAACCCACCTCTGAATGATTGTACCCACCTTAAGTTCTTGTCACTTACCGTCAAACGGTGCTGCTGGACACACACAGCTTGTGGTTTACTGAAAGAGAAGAAATACAAGAAGGTGGTTTCACAATATCCTGCCATTCTTCTCACTGTCACCCCCCCACACACACACATTTGTTCCAATGACACACTACAATACAATTGGATTGCGTGGTTTGGACAATGGCTTACTAATAAACTGCTCCGGAACTGATATTTGCTTTTCAGGTTCCCAGTGGAAAGCAACCGTTAGCATTGTAAATATTATCTCAGCTGGGCTTATCTCGCCATTATCCGGATTAGGAAGGTCTCCTCTCTACGGACTTCAAATGGCAAGCAGGTGGCCGTGAAGGATCAGCCATATTTACAAGCAGATTGTTATTACTAAAAAAAGAAGATTCATAAAAAGAGGATTTGTTTGCCGCAGAACAACATCTAAAGAAGTAGCAGGAGAAGACCGACCCTATAGGGGTACAGAATGGAAAATAAAACCACCAAATTAGAATGGCTGTATGGCTGGAGGCTGACCCATCAGGGGATTTCCCCAACGGTCCTCTAAAACCTCATAAGTTCTTCCCTGGCGTCATCGTATTCCATCTTTACATGTGAAGGTCGCCTTAATATGCATGGGCATCCTTGAAGGAGCACTGAACTCAAGGCCCTGTCGCATTACACGACTCTTCCGGCGGTTTTCAGGGGTAAACTTCCATTTACTTCCATACTGTTAATGAGTCAAGGGCGGCAGCCGAGGGGAACTCCCGTGACTGGCAGTCATGTGGCTCGGTCCTTCCCAGCGACCCACTCGTCCTCATGCAGGTTTGATTTAATTCTCAAGTCGTAAGGTTGGCTCTGTGGGCATGAGGGCGGACCACCAATGAGCGCTCAGCCGAAATTCAATTTCTACAATGCAGCAATGAGGAATAAGGAGCGCGGACGTGCTGGACCACCCAAACAGGAGAGAGGCTCGTCTGTCTGATGTCTCGTGCTTTATGTACCATTTCAGAAAGGAGGAAAAATAAAAAGTAGTATATTTATATAGCGCCTTTTACAGACAAAACGTCACAGAGCGCTGAACAGCAAATCCAGCACAAATCCATCCCTCCCACTATATCCTATCTACAGGGTCACGGGGGTCTGCTGGAGCCAATCCCAGCCAACACAGGGCGCAAGGCAGGAAACAAACCCCAGGCAGGGTGCCAGCCCACCGCAGGGCACACACACAGCACAATTTAGAATCGCCAATGCACCTAACCTTCATGTCTTTGGACTGTGGAAGAAAACCGGAGCACCCGGAGGAAAACCCACGCAGACACGGGGAGAACATACAAACTCCACACAGGGAGGACCCGGGAAGTGAACCCGGGTCTCCTTACTGCGAGGCAGCAGCACTACCCACTGCGCCACTGTGGCACCCCAAGTACAAATACAACAGTTAAAACAAAACCAATAAAAACAATAAATAAACAAACCAGAACTATTCAGCATTGATTAAAAGCTTGTGTTTAGTTGTTTTTAAAAAGAATCAACAGACTCGACTCGACTCCATGCAGACCACAAGGCAGGCTCTTCCATAGTCTCGGAGCCACAGACTGAAAGGCACAAAGGGTTGGTAGCCGAGTGTGTGGGACAACGAGAAGGCCCTGTTGCCCAGATCTGAGAGTCTGACAAGCTGTACGGTGTTGGAGCAGCTTGGTTAGGTACTCGAGAGCTTGTCCATGCAAAGCTCTGAAAGGAAGTACCAAAACCTTTAAATGAATTCTATAAAACACTGGGAGCCAGTGCAGTGTGTGCAGAATAGGGGTGATATGATCACTTGGGCTAACTGGCACGAGTTAGGAGCCTGCAGGCAGCTGCATTTTGAACTAACTGAAGACGTGAGAGAGAGAAAGAGAAAGAAAGAGAGAGAAAGAGAAAGAGAGAGGAGTCGCTCAAACCTGTAAAGAGAGCATTACAGTAATCAAGCCATGAGAAAGTAACAGAATGAACAAACATCTCCAATTCTGATTTCTTAGTTTGGAGAGATTTCTTAAATGAAAGAAACACGAGTGGCTGACTGACTCTACGTATTTATCAAGTGTCAGGGACTGGACAAAAATAACCCCAAGGTTTTGCAGACTCGACTTAATAACAGGAGAGACAGAAGATCATTTTAAACTGATCTCAGAATGAAGAACAGGAGGAGCAACAATTGGTACCTCAGTCTTTCCTGAATTAAACTGCAGGTAATGAACTACTGAGCCAGTTGTTAACCTGAGACAGACAATCAACAAATGTGACCAAAGTATTAGATAGATAGAGATAGATAGATTTTAATTTTAGTATGTATAGATAGATAGATTTTAATTTTAGTATGTATAGATAGATAGATAGATAGATAGATAGATACTTTATTAATCCCAAGGGGAAATTCACATACTCCAGCAGCAGCATACTGATAAAGAACAATATTAAATTAAAAAGTGATAACAATGAAGGTATAACAGACAAAAGTATGAATGATGAACTTTTTTCGGCCAAGGAACTGAGTGGGTAACAGAACGCTGCCCAATTTTAAGAGGAGCGATCTTATTCAAAATATCAGTACAATGGTCATTACAACTGGGGAAACTGGAGCCATTTTTATTTTAGAGAAAAGGGGCGCAAACCCTCGGGGCACCCACCCTCCAGTGCCAGTCAGTCCTAACGCAGACTCGCCACGTTACACCTCAGCCTGCCAGAGCTCAGAGTCGACTCGAACAGACGTGTGACTTGCAAGGCAGACAGTGGGGACCCCTAGTGGGGAGTGCCAGAAAAAATCCAGCCAGCCTCAGCCAATCGGCTTGAAGGGCAGGGTCTGAATGGGAAGGCCAGACAGACAGAATATTAGATAGATGGTGCCTTACACATCTGTGTGTTTCTCTCTCTCTCATATCATGTATGTGTGTGTGTTGCACACACACACACACACACACAAAGATAGACAGAAATAGACAATAAGTTATGAAAGGCACTCTATTAAATAGACACGGGCAGACAAATAGGTACACTATATTATATAGGCAGAAACATGTGAAAGGCACTATATTAGACAGACAGAGATAGGCCAAAGCAGACTGACAGATGTGAAATGCACTGTTTTAAATATAGAAAGAAACATGTGAAAGGCACTTATATTATACAAACACACAGACAGATGTGAAAGGCACTCTATATTAGAAAGACTGAGACATGTGAAAGGCACTATATTAGATAGAGGGACAGAGACAGACCACGTTTTACTGCACTGTTTAACATAGTTAGAGGTAGACAGATGTGAAAGGCACTATATTAAAAAGACAGACAGAAGATGAAGGACACCGTACTGAACTGACATAAATGTGAAAGGCACTATATTAGACAGAGATAGATAAACATGTGGAAGGCAGTACATTAGACAGACAGACAGAGGTAGCACTTTACTGTTGCCAAGGAGAAAATGTAGCTTTTTACCAAAACTCAATAAATAATAAATAAATAACAACCCCACTCAAATCCACATCATCCACATTGCTAACAAGAAAGGCAGAAACCCTCTAACTTGGCCAAGTACTAAAAAAGCAATCACACTCCCTGTGAAGAGCTATAAAAAGGCGCTGCAGCAGTCATGTCGTGTAGAATAAAACGTGCCGTCTGAAAGTTTTATTTTTTCTGTTTCACAATAGTATGCACCATATAAAGCACTGAATAAAAAGAGCTAGTAGATGGATAAGTCGCCTGTTCAGATCTCGGCACTTATAACACAACGTCTCCATCAGATCACCAACTGGTGGATGAAATGAAAGAATTCTGCTGTACACGGATTATGTGCAGGGCAGGCACAGTGGCCTAGCAGTTAAGGGTCTGGACTGCAAACTATGCAGCTGTCAGTTCAATGGCCATCGCTCACTTACTGACTGTGTGACCTTGAACAAGTGAAGTTTCTGACCTGTGGTCCGTTCTTTAAATAACACAAATATTGTCACACGTGTGTGCTTAGGGGGCACCTGCAGGGCTTTGCTAAGGTTAAGTAATTCCACCCTGAAAAGAGAGGTGGCACTGTCTCCCCAACTTGAGCTCTGAAGGGTGGATTCCATGGCCACGCCCCTATGCAGGTTCCATGACCACACCCCTATGTGGGCTCTGGAAGCTCCACCCCTTCTGGGATGACTGCAGTGTATTCGATCTGCTGACTGGAAATGGATGTTCATTTAAAGGACCCGACTAGGAGAGAGACAGAGGTCCCCTACCCAATGCACTTTTGAACCCTGAAAGGTAGCGGATGTGGCCATTATTTCTGTTGTTTCACTCATTTCTTTTTGAAATTAAAAGTGGATTGTCAGGCCGGAACCTCCATCCTTGAACTCTTGTGTGACACGTTGTTGCCAGTATGCTTAAAAGCCGAGGGGGCTCATGTCTGGATTGAGCAAGAAAAAACAACTGATTTAAATATTTTATCTTTACACCTCATATATCATTGAGTAAGGAAGGATGAGTCCAGATAATTTGTTCCTGTAGGAACTCGGAAGGTTGTTGGAGAATTTGACAGACTTCATAGAGACCATCAGTCAATTGTACAGAGCCGTCATTTTTTTATTCTTTGTAATTTCCCAGATACGGGGATGGTGGTTTTGGTTTGACACTCTGTAAAAAGTTACTGTATAAAAGTAGTTTTCTCTCTCTCTTTAGCCAACACCCCCGTCAAGAAAACACATAAAAAACAAACAGATTCAAAATGGTCACATTTGCACCTTCTGAATGGCTGTAAACATATGGCAAATGCAGTCCAAATAAATTTCTTCATTGCACTAATCCTGCGCTGAACAGAAACGTGTATACTGTATATGAATCAGGAAGGCAGTGTGGCGCAGTGGTTAAGGTTTTGGACTTCAAAGCGGTTCAAATCTTGCTAATGACACTGTGGGACCCTGAGCAAGTCACTTCACCTTCCTGTACTCCAACTGGAAAAACAAAAGAAAAATGTAACCAATTGTATTTCAAATGTTGCAGGTTGCCTTAAATAAAAGGTGTCTGATATATAATAAAAATCTCATAAGGACACATAAAAATGTGCAGGGACTGATACCATCGGCTCAAATCGCAATCCACGAGCGTGCGCAGTCCGCGTGTCCCGTGGGCGCCAGCGTGCGCAGATAAATCACGTGTCAGCGCATGCTTCCAGCCTCCCCCTCCCTCCCCTCGCGTTATAAAAGACATCCTTTCGCATCAGCACCTGGTATTGGAACCTCAGCCTTAACACCTACATATCGACAGAGATGCGCACCCTCATTTAATATGTCCCACGTAAAGAGCTCCCGCTCCTCTTGGGTTTGCTGCAATAATATGGCCTTTGCCAGCGCAGACATCAGTTGTCTTTTGTCCGATCTCTTCTGCTTTACGTTTTGTAGACGCTGATCTGCATGGCGTTCAATATCGGAACGATCTTGTCTCCCTCGGGTGGGTCGCCGTGTCCATTCATTCCCTGAAGAAACGCGGACTGCTAGAGGCGACTTAAGTCCCGTGCAACTCGTAAACACAAGTTTCTGAGAATGCGGCCTCCTTTTTAATGATCAGATAAGTCCACTTAAAAGGAAAAGTACGGCACGTCTGCAGGGTGCGGCGTGAGTCGTACTGGAACAAACATCTCCAAGCTTTGGGAGCGAGCCAGCAACTGTCCCGAGCGCGCACTGCCACTCACTCTCTCTCTCACACACACACACCATTCTGGAGCGGAGACTCGCGACTCGACTATAAAAGGCAACGGAAGGTAAGGTCAAATGAGTAGCTCGAGCGCAAAAGCCTGAGCCACCTATCGACCTCCTGAACTTCGTTCCACCAATCCATAAACGCCCACAAAATGTAGGGTGGCACAGTTGCCACTTTCCTGAAAATAACCACAGCGCAATGACTTTTGCCGTTTGGGCAGGTACTCGCACCTTTGGCAATAGCACAAAAAAATTAACTCCCGCACCCCTTCAGGTGTTCAGCGGTGCAGCCACAGGGGCAAAAAACACACACTAGAGCGTAATATCAAAGTCTGGGGATCACCTAAAGTTGAACAGGTAACAAACAAGAACAGCAAACAATGCGACAGACATTATAGAACATTTGTACGGATTGATAGCCACAAAAAAAAATCAAAAATAGCATCAGAGATTAGGAACTTTACATAAATATATTGATATAATGGACCGTGAGCGCGATACCGGATAGCCATCAGATCACATGCAGTGTGCCCTGTCAAATATTTTGAAACGCAGTGCGCCACTAAAGAAAGAAAAGGCAAATAAAAAAAATAAAAAAAAACACGTTATTCCGGCACCTTTGTTATAATATCAGGTGTGTACAGATGTATTAGTAAACCGAAGGGGAAAAACGAAAATAAGAAAAAAAAATTTAAAAATACAAACACGTTTTTCCAGTCTGTAGACTCTCGCCAAGGCACCAATGACCCTCGCTTGCTATCAGTAGCGACACATCCATCTCTGTAACTGCACAGCGTTTATGTCGCGGCATTGCCAGATAACCTTACCATTCCATGAATGAATTGTCAACGACATTCTGCTCAGGTATGCGAGTATTTCTCTCTCTACCAGTGCGTGAATTTTTTTTACAAATGAGATTTCTCACTATCGTGCGAAGTGACAGGTAACAAAACGCACTGAAAAAAATCCTGCAAAAAAAAAAAATATATATATATATCTCAACTACATTAACCATTTATCTTCACAGTAAAAAAAAAAAAACTGTAATACAATAAACCGTTAAAGCAGGGGTGCCCACACTTTTTCGGCACCTACATTAGAAATGCTATATACACACACACTTTATACATAAAATGTATGTTGTCGTACCTTGCATAACTGAATAACCTTTATAGCACAATTAAATACATTTATGGTCACTACAGTATTTGGATGTAATAATCGTCATGTGGGAAAAGGCTGACTCGCATAAATAAGTAGAGCCGAATAATGCAGTCAAGGAGCTTTTGAATTCAGCCGAGTGAAAAATGACGGCTGTCCGATTAACTGCGATTTTAGTTCCCTCTCCTTTGTCTTTCTCAGATCGCTTTTTTGTAAGGAAGTCAGTTTCGTAGTTTTTATGAACAGTTCGAAAGTGCCTTTCCACATTTTCCTTCTTTGGAATAGCAATGATAGATGGACAGATCAGACAAACGCACTTCGATTGTGAGAAGAAAATCCTCTTCCAATTCCACATTCAGCCCAAACCCTCCCCAAACAATTTTCTTAAATCCCTTCTTTAGTCGATATAAATTGGAAGGATAACTAGATCACAGCCGGAGTTTTGCAGTAGCTCGCGCGTTTGATCGTGCGTGCAGGATGACCAGTGTGTTAGAAGACAAGAGATCTCAGACTGGCCGCCCTGTATGTCAATCAAGTGGCAAATGCCATAGGGAATATATATGATAGACTAAAGTTTAAAAATATATATATATATTTTTTGAATGCAACGTAATCGACCTAAAGGAATGCTTTTTAAAGAGGTAAAAGCATGCAAATGTATACTTAAACAGTGTTTTAGTTGTCAATGCCAATTAATTGTCTTAATGTGCAAGACTATTTTGTAAATAGCTAACTGTGCTACTCGTCGGGCTGACATCTAAGCAGGCAACGCGCTAACGTTTGCATTGCAGCTTGTCTGTCCGGTTGCTATGCAATTAATTTTATTTGTGCCAAAATTAAATACAATCCATTGTGTTAAATACGGTAAAATGTACGGAAGCTCTGAACCGCACAATGAAAAAAAAATGGAATAGCCCCTATCTCGTATATACGTGAAAACATCTCGTAAGTATAGGATACTTTTATGTACGTAAGAGTTGTTTTCACATACGTATGGAATACCCGAAGCGCACTTTTGCAATTTTTGTACATACGGGATACCCGAAGCGCATCTTTGCAATCTTTTAAATCTAACTTTATCCCGTACGTACCAGATATTTTCACGTACATACTCAATAAGGGTATCACTTTTTTTTTTTAAACATGGTGTGGCTCAGAGCATTCATAAAAATGCA
Organism: Polypterus senegalus; assembly: GCF_016835505.1. Lineage (NCBI taxonomy): Eukaryota > Metazoa > Chordata > Cladistia > Polypteriformes > Polypteridae > Polypterus > Polypterus senegalus. The sequence continues at coordinate 92,555,772 of NC_053165.1, read as the reverse complement.
ACACATGTGCAGGTGGGCCATTTGATTTTGGTACGGTTGTGTCGTGTCATAATTAAAAAGATGTCAACCAAACGATTGATTGATTTTCAGTACGGCACAGAGTCTTGTTCTAACTTTACAATACAACACAAAAGCCCATTGCATTTTAACTCACGTCCGTTGATTGCGAGTCATAACTAAAAGCACAGAAGAGGCACTGCCTTCAACTTAGCGGCAGCTCCGTGTGTGCTGCATTTCTATTGGAGCCCATGCCTTAATCGCGCCAAAACTAAACGACCAATCAGCATCATGATGTTGGACAAGGGGCGTCAACACAATAATAAACTGAATCTGAAACTTGCAAACGCTACGTTTGGTGGTGGGGGACGGTGGTGGTTGTTTGTTGGCTGAAGGGGCTACCGCTGCGCCACCGTACCATCCCAGTGGACACAGTTTACAAAGCACACGGGCCCTGAAGGACATTGCAAGGAGACTGAAGTCCAAGTTTGATTATTTAAATGTGGAATTCTCTGAGGGAGCGGGACTTCCAATAGCTGTCCATATGCAATAAACATTTTGTTAAATAAAGAAATGTCTGTTAAAAAAAATAAAAATAGAAAGCAGCTTTGTCATGCGCTAACAGAATGTGTTTAAAATAGATCTGTATAAATGAGGCACAGGTCCAGATAAGCAAAGTGGCAGACATTGTGCTCTGAAATTCAAGGACGTGAACAGGATACGGCGACTGCCAGATAACAAAAATAGCCATAATCATTGAACTCTGCTCCATATAAATCCCTAGCGTTATTTAATCTTTTTGTTTCAATAGATAAACATGTGGATGTTCTCTACACACCACATAATACACCACCGTCCAAGCCTGCCTTCCTTTTTAATTGGCACGCAGGAGTGCAAACCAACGTCTCCTTATTGCGAGGCAGCAGTTCTGCTACTGAGGAGCCACCCCAGCCTGACCCTATACTGTGACGATCACCCATCTGTTTAACACTGATTTAATAATAATAATAAAGATTAATTACATTTATATAGCACTGTTTTAACAGCATCATAGGCCCCAGAGCAAAGCAGTGCACTAGGACCCCTGTTCTGATAGTAAAACAGAAACATACATAGGCATGAGAAACATCGTGGGCCCCTATGCCCCTGGGAGACCCGGCCAGTGCCCGTACGTTAAGAAGGCGCTCGCAGAGCGCTGGTTTTGCTACTCAAACCACTTAGACTAAGGGGGACCACTAATGTGCAGCACCCATCTGGATGATGCGACAGCAGCCATTTTTGCACCAGTATGCTCACCACACATTAGCTGGTAGGTGGTGAAGTAGTCAGCGAGATAGCCAGTTAGAGACAAGGGATCGGGCCAGCCGTCAGAAATATTTGGGCCCCAGACAACTGGGTACGTGTGGGGTCCCCCTGCCTTCCCCCGGGTCCCCACATGCCAAAACCTGCAAATACGTATACATAATGATCGAAATGTAGTTGATCCGAGAGCAATAATGCTGCATTTATGAATGCCATACTTGATGAGTTAAGCCTTCTCGCACATCAAAGTTTGACTGCGAGAAGGAAAGCCAGCACTAACGGAAGCTCGTAGCGGAATTGAAACAATACATTAATGAGATTGGCCTATGTATTATCTAACGTGTAACGGTACAATTATACCAATGCAATGAATAGGAGTAACATCTGAACAGTTTGATATATACTAACGGTTAGGGTTATCTACATGGTGTACAATCAGTACGGTAACTCGCTGTATCAAACTTCAAAGTTTTCAAAAAATCCGGGTGATCCAGAATCTTCAGTGATACACACAAAACCAACGCACACTCGTCACTGCTTTAAAAGCAACAATAAACCCCCAAGCGAATGAATTATCAAACTACGGAGACGGACTTCTGCTACACCATACATGTCAACGTCCACAATAGTGCACAACAATATCGCAGCGCCTGTGTGTGTGAAACGGAAGTATTCAATTACAGTGGCGAAGTCAATCCATTATCCACGTACCCTGTACAACAAACAGACTACTCAACGTCAAGCTCAAGGACGTCGACGTCGGCTCTCCTTTGTCTTTGAGAAGCGTGCCACTGCCGGCCCCCTTTGACAAGCGTGCTTCACACGACACGAGCACAGCGTGCGGCTATTAAAGCACTCACTTGTATTCTTGTAAGGTAAATGATTTAACTTTTCTATTACATGTAACTTGAATAATTGTCCAAATATATGTCTACGTGCACAACATCAGCATAAAAAAAAAAAATCAAGCGTCAAGGGGCCCCCTTCCGTTAGGCCCCGGACCAGAGTCCCGTTTGTCCCCCCCAAAGGTGGCGGGCCTGCAAGGGATGATTAGGGGGCCAGAATGACTAGACTGTGGTGGGCAGTTTAGCCAGGACATTGGGGTACACCCTGCCCTTTTCAAAAATGCCCAGGGATCTTCTATGACCACAGAGAGTCTGGACGTCAGTTTTACGTCTCATCTGAATGATGGTGCCATTTGTACCGCATGGTGTCCCCGTCACTGCGCTTTGGGCATTGAGATGCACATTCAGACCACAGGGTAAGCGCCCCCTGCTGGGCTCGCAAACACCTCCTCCAGCAGCAAGCCAAGCTTTTCCTAGGTGGTCTCCCATCCAAGAACTGGATGACCTCTTCTGAAGTGCAGATTTGGGGTCGCATTGAGCACAAGGCAGAAGACCAACCTGAATGAGGCTCCAGTGCACCACCATCTCTGTCCATTTTCAGAATGAATCGATACTGAATCATGCACATGAGTCTGCCCTGCGGTGGGACTGGCACTGCCAAGTTGGTTCTGGTCATATTGCCAATGCTGTTGGTACAGTCCAATGACTGATCAATCTACACCTTTTCTTAACTCCCTTAATCCAGGGAAGCTGGATCCCATCTTACCAGCAGTAGGCGAAGGCAGAAACAAACCCCAGATGGGACGCCAGTCCCCATGATCCTCGAAGGAAGACGACGAAGACGAAGACAGACTTTTATTTTTAATGCCATTTGGGTGTAGACCAGGGGTGTCCAACTCCAATCCTGGTGGGCCGCAGTGGCTGCATGTGTTCACTGTAACCCTTTTCCTAATCAGGGAATGTGCTAATTAACTCCTTTTCCATTCATTTTAATGGCCCTGTTTTTAAGGATTCACTCCTCCGAGTTAATTCATTTCGTCATTAAATGGCGGCCAAACAGAAATCAGATGTGAAACGAGCCAACAGATGACTGGCTAACTTGGAACGTCAAACTGCAGCCAGTTTCTTAACGAGAAGCCAGTTCTTGCTGTTAATTAAACCCGTTACCGAATATCATGACTTGTTGCTGCTCTCGTTCTGCCACAGCAGACTGTTGATTTTCTGTTTTTTGCTAAGACCACCGTCAAGATGTTTTGGTGGCCTGAGCAGACCAGCATGACCGAGACCTTCACTTTTCTTTATTTGCAGGTGAGCTGGTCACGTGACGGCTTGTTTTGGGTCTCATTAAGAAAAGAAAAAAAAAAAAAACAGCTAAGGGTTCTGAGTCACGTCAATTAAAACAAAGACAAAACAAGTTAATCAGCAGCAAACACGGCTCACTAATTAAGAAGACGGTTAGAATGGAGACCTGCAGCCACTGCGGCCCACCAGGACCAGAGCTGGACACTCCTGTCCTATAGCCTTATAACATACCAGTAATGACGTACTGCACGGAACACACTTGACTTGAGCGTTCCTGGGTTTCATTCTCTTTCTTTTTCTGTACGTTTATCATTCGTTTGCTCAGAGGTTGACGTGCTCACTGCTTCCTGAGCGGCTCTTCTTTTCTCCACCCTAGCGGCCCGCTTCTTCTCTTCTCTTTTCACGTTAAAACTGATTAAGTCAGTGTTTGTGTTGCAATTACTTAGTACGTTTTTCTTAATTTTTCACTTAAGCTGGCACTTAAGTCTTCAATCTGCCTCAAGAATGATTTAAGATATGAAGAGGTAGGGGAAGTGACGGTGAAGGTGGTAGGGAATGAGAACGGCGCCCTACACATGCACCGCATAGTCGCCTTGCTGGCCGCTGCTGAGAGTTGATTCTACAATAAAATAAAATAATAAGAGGAATAACCTAGATGGTCAATCATCACCCCAAAAGCGGATAGTAGACGTCACATAGTATATGTGTACCAAATTTCAGGTCAATAGTTCAAACGGTTTGTGAGCTACAAGTGATTTAAAAATCCTGGACAGACAAACGGACAACCACGGTAACGTAATAAATATAAAGATTTCTCCGTTATGCTGATGAATACACAGGTTTATATCCCTGCGTGTTAGTGCTGGGCGGTATGACCAAAACTCTATATCACGGTATTTTTCTAAATTATCCCAGTTTCACGGTATTCGACGGTATTTTTTCCCCATGCATGAGTGGATGTTAACCACATTTTCCACTACAGTTACTGCAGTAGACTGGCTAAGAATAACCGATTCCACTAGTCATGAGAATTGTACAAAAAAACATTTTAATGTGCACCCAAGTATTAATACAGCTTTGCATGGCCACATAGAGCGATCGTTTTCAAGGGAGTGGCACTAATCACATTGCATGACAGTTGCAGTCAAAATATAGAACCTTTTTATTGAACAATTTTTGCAAATAACTTAAACTATAAATTTTGACAACATATTTTAAACCATCCAAAGAGGCATTTTGACTTAGTAAACATATCCAGAGGTGCTTTTCAAAAGTTGTATTGCACCGAACATGTCTTAGAAAAGGAATAAATAGTAAATATGCTTTGTAAACCAACTAGACTTTCTGTTCATGTTAACAATCTCTGTCCACTCACACGTTAGCTATATGGATTGTAATGGCGTTGGTTATCTCGATCCACCACTTGCTTTTTTTGTCGTAGGCAGTACTTCTAGCAAACGCGTCTACAAGTCACGTCTGACTCGAGCGTCCTCTAGTTTTTTTTAGTTTTACCCGAGGACGTGGTGGGTGCCAATCTTAGTTCCCTACATTCATGGCACTCCAAAGCATGTTTGTGGCTAAGGTGGTGCAGCAAATTGCTCGTGTTGACAGCTTTAGCTCGACAGCATTTGCAGTAAATGGTTTGAAAAGGTCAGATGTGGACCAAACAACTAAGGTGTTGCCAGACAACAGACACGGCTCCTTTTTTTGGCAAACATTCTTCTGTGTCATCATGTTCAGCTTTATCGTCTGCTACAGCTTCAGTTTCGGAATATTCTCTGTCCATTTTCACCGCTCAGTACCTCCACTAAATCATGAGCAGTAATCCCTCGCTACTTCGCAGTTCACTTTTCGCGGATTCACGACTTTGCGGGTTTTTAAATATAGTAGTAGTATTTCCTAGTCTAAGAACAACAAAACAAGTTTGGTGACTTGTAAGACGGGCTGCGATTGGTAATGGGAGGGAGACGACAAATCACAGCTTCCCGCTTTCTAATTGGGCCCGTGATTGGTGCTTTGACTGATGCCCAGATCCCACAGCACCTCCCCTTGTGTCTCTGTCGCGGCCATTTCGCCTTCAAGCTTTCTCACCGAGCGGTTTACTTTACACTGTACTGTGTGTGATTTTTTTTTGTGGTTTCTTTGTGTTGAACTTCGCTTCAATTTTCACCCCCTGCAATGGCTCCCAAACGTGCTCCTTCTTCCAAGGCTGGTGCTGAGCCTAAACACCAATGAAGAATGATGACGATCGCTGAGAAGGTGAAACTTCTGGATATGTTGAAGGAAGGGAGAACGTTCGCGGCTGTGGCTGCAGACAGGCTAAGGATCTGCAAGAGCGGTCACAGGAATGGGACGACGATATGGTTCGATCATCCAATTTTGCAACAAGGTCGACGACGTCATGACCGCCTACAAGCTGCTCTTCGACCGGAAAAAGAAGCAGCGGCAGCAGCTGCCAATCACAATGTTTTTGCAGCCTCGCAAAAAAGAGCCAGTTCCTACTACTACTACGGATACACCTTCGGAAACCGTGGAAGAGGTGCCCCAGGAAATGGCACCGCCGTCTGAAGAGACATAAAATACAGTCATTGGCTGCGCAGTAAAAGTCATCATCACCTTCATCGTCATCATTTTTACTGCACAGCGTATTCACCACCATCATCACGTCATATACAGTGATCCCTTGCTATATCGCGCTTCGACTTTTGCGGCTTCACTCTATCGCGGATTTTAAATGTAAGCATATCAAAATATATATCACAGATTTTTCGCTGGTTCGCGGATTTCTGCGGACAATGGGTCTTTTAATTTATGCTACATGCTTCCTCAGTTTGTTTGCCCAGTTGATTTCATACAAGGGACGCTATTGGCGGATGGCTTAGAAGCTACCCAATCAGAGCATGTATTACATATTAACTAAAACTCCTCAATGATATAAGATATGCTTCCTGCGCGGTGATTGGTTGTTTGCTTCTCTCTATCTTTCTCGCTCTCTCTGCCTGACGGAGGGGGTGTGAGCAGAGGGGCTGTTTGCACAGAGGACACGGACGCTCCTCTACAAAATGCCGCTTTATCGCGGTGGTTCTGTACACTTAAAAGCACGTATTGATTTTTTGATTGTTTGCTTTTCTTATCTCGCTGTCTCTCTCTCTGACATTCTCTGCTCCTGACGCGCTCCTTTATGACGGCGCTCTTTTGAAGATAAGATATGTTTGCATTCTTTTAATTGTGAGAAAGAACTGTCATCTCTGTCTTGTCATGGAGCACAGTTTAAACGTTTGACTAAAGGGTGTTATTTGTCTAGAGGGCTCTAATAATGTGAACAGTGTGGGAGAGTTTATAAGGACTTAAAATATATAAAAATAACCATACAAACATATGGTTTCTACTTCGCGGATTTTCACCTATCGCAGGGGGGTCTGGAACGCAACCCCCGCGATAGAGGAGGGATTACTGTATAGGTACGTGTACTTCACCATACAGTAACTGTAAACTTATCTACCGATTTCTTATTGCTTCACAGTTGTCCCCGTTATTAATAGAGTAAAGGGTGGGTTGTAAACAGTACAGGGAAGGCTTAAAAACGTCCAAATACACGTTCAATAATTAAATAAATATGGTGTTCCTACTTCTTGGAAATTCAGTTTTTGCGGCCCAGCGATAAACGAGGGATTACTGTACTCCGTTGCATGTGTGTTTAGCGGTGTCGCAGTGAAAACAGTCCCCCCTTAGCCACGTTCCAAACATCGTTTAGGCTATTTAAACCGGTATTGCGGTATAAGAAAAATCCATATCATAACAAAAATAAAAAACGGTTTTCGATATGAACCGGTATACCTCCCAGCACTACTGTGTGTAACTCTGCAATTATTCGCCTGCACGATTGTATTTTTGAATTAAGATCCTGGGTAGTGGACAATTTTCTTAATCTCAATCAAAATAAAAAAACAGAAGGAAGGAAGTGCCAATAGCTGGTCCTTCGGCCAAAGCTCAAACTGGTCTTGAACGTCTCGACTCTTTCGCTGACTCTTGCAAGCCTCAACTTCGTAAACTTGGTGTCATTTTTGACAGCAAACCTCTCCTCTGAGAAACAGATGAACTCTGTAGTTAAAAGTTGCTTTTACCAGCTTCAACTCATAGCTAAGTGAGAACTTTTTTTAGACACAACAGAAAAGAGGCTCGTCAGTCTGATATCTCGCATTTCACGTACAATTACAAAATCGAAAAAAAAAAAAAAAAGACAAAATTGCAGCTGTATTCACCATTCCAGCTAACCCTTTATACAGCGCCAGCCCCATCAAGCAGCATGCTATTGGCTGTCAGAAAAGAGGCAAACACAAGTGGGCAGCACGATATATAAATGTGACAGAGCCAACGCTTTTCAGTTGCTTAAACTGGCAAGGTCAGCTGATCCGACATACCCCCGTGACATGAAATCCTGTAATGTGACATCGGCTTAAAGTGGATGAGTGGTGTTTTACTTTCTCGTATACAAAGTATCGGGAAAGTATTGTAAATCGTCCAAAAGATTCGATGTTAAGATTTTGATGAATCGTCGTTTTAGACCTCCCTGGCTTTCTCGTATACAAAGTATAGAGAAAATATTGGAATCCTCCAAAAATTCCATTTTGAGATTTTGATGAATCTCAACGTTTTTGGAATTATGTCTCTCGTATATTTTTTACTGCTCAAAAGAATTAAAGGAACACTTTTTAACCAGAGTATAGTATAAAGTCAATGAAACTTATGGGATATTAATCTGGTCAGTTAAGTAGCAGAGGGGGTTGTTAATCAGTTTCAGCTGCTGTGGTGTTAATGAAATTAACAACAGATGCACTAGAGGGGCAACAATGAGATGACCCCCAAAACAGGAATGGTTTAACAGGTGGAGGCCACTGACATTTTTCCCTCCTCATCTTTTCTGACTGTTTCTTCACTAGTTTTGCATTTGGCTACAGTCAGTGTCACTACTGGTAGCATGAGGTGATACCTGGACCCTACAGAGGTTGCACAGGTAGTCCAACTTCTCCAGGATGGCACATCAATACGTGTCATTGCCAGAAGGTTTGCTGTGTCTCCCTGCACAGTCTCAAGGGCATGGAGGAGATTCTAGGAGACAAGCAGTTACTCTAGGAGAGCTGGAGAGGGCCATAGAAGGTCCATAACCCATCAGCAGGACCAGTATCTGCCAGAGCCCTACAAAATGACCTCCAGCAGGCCACTGGTGTGAATGTCTCTGACAAAACAACCAGAAAGACTTCATGAGGGTGACCCAAGGCCCCATGTCCTCTAATGGGCCCTGAGCTCACTGCCCAGCAGCATGCAGCTCGATTGGCATTCGCCATAGAATACCAGAATTGGCAGATGCACCACTGGTGCCCTGTGCTTTTACAGATGAGAGCAGGTTCACCCTGAGCACGTGACAGAAGTGAAAGGGTCTGGAGAAGCCATGGAGAACATTATGCTGCCTGTAACATCATTCAGCATGAGCAGTTTGGTGGTGGGTTAATGATTGTCTGGGGAGGCATATCCATGGAGGGTCACACAGACCGCTACAGGCTTGACAAAGGCACCTTGGCTGCCATTAGGTATCAGGATGAAATCCTTGGACCCATTGTCAGACCCTATGCTGGTACAGTGGCTCCTGGTGCACGACAATTCCTGGCCTCATGTGGTGAGAGTATGCAGGCAGTTCCTGGAGGATGAAGGAATTGATACCATTGACTGGCCACCACACTTTCCTGACCTAAATCCAATAGAACACCTCTGGGACATTATGTTTTGGTCCATCCAATGCCACCAGGTTGCACCTCAGACTGTCCAGGAGCTCAGTGATGCCCTGGTCCAGATCTGGGAGGAGATCCCCTACAACACTATCTGTCATCTCATTAGAAGCATGCACCGATGTTGTCAGGCATGTATACAAGAACACAGGGGCCATACAAAGTGCTGCGTACAATTTGGAGTTGCTGCAATTCAATTTTGGCAAAATGGACTAGCCTGCCACATCATTTTTTCACTCTGATTTTTGGGGCGTCTTTGAATTCAGGGCTCTGTAGGTTGATCATTTTCATTTCCATCAAACGATGTGGCATCCTTTCGTTCCTAACACATTACCCAGTCTATATCAGTATAGATATCCAGGAGGATTTCTTTTTCCCATGGAGATCTGATGTGTTTTCAAAGTGTTCCTTTAATTTTATTGAGCAGTTATATATATATATATAATATATATGCCAAGAGACTGTCCCAGGGTTGTCTCGCGGGGACGTGGAACATGAGATTCTTGCAAGACACGCCCTACTTACAAAAGATATCATATAACACATAGCACATCCATCAAAAAAACAGTCAGTCTTGTAAAAGCACGTAGTTCACACAGATCCTGTGCTCTCAACACATATAAAGCGTATAAGGACAATAGACAGGAGAATAGAGACCCAAAGGCGTTGGAGAGGAAAAAATGTAGATAAGAGATTATGAAACCAGTAAAAATCGGAAGTATTGCAGCATCCCAGCCAGGTTGCGGCCTTTTTGGTTTTAAGTGACTGTTCGGTCCGATTGAGGGAGAGCAGAGTACAGCACGGAAGACTGACAGTGGGGTACTGATTGATGCGGTAAGGGGGAGGCGAGACGTGGGGGATGAGGGGTTGGAGAGGATGCTAGAAAGTTGTGTTTGGGGTTACCAAGTCAGCGATTGTTCAAGTAAAACTTTTGTGACACTTCATCATGTACAGTATCAAAGAAAAGACAGAAAAGCTCACATTACTGCAAAACAAAAAGGTGATTAATCATCAGAAACAGGTGTAATTGAAAAAAGAGCAGGACAAAGAGGTCAGAAATAAAAGGCAAAGAGTACACAACAAAGTCATTTCGCATTCGCATCATTCAATGCACAAAACGTGGATTTACACAATAATGGACCACACGCTATGAGAATCTGTGGTCCTGCAACAGTTATAGCAACGACAAGTTGAATTTCAAAGAATACACAATTCGGTCAGGTGTATATTTATGATCACGAAGATGCGATGCAAATTTTAACAGGCAAAAAGAAAGGTAATGTATATATTCCGTGAATAACATTACACACCAAAGGAGATCGTGATATGCCATTCGTATTAAAATGTTTACAATTTACCATGAGAATAGCTTTTGCTATCACAATCAATAAATCACAGGGACAAACATTAGTTTATTAGGGAAACAGAAACAATATTCACTCACGGGCAGTTATACGTTGCGTTGTCACAATGTGTCTCCAGAAAATATTGTTTTTAATGAAGCTTTAAAGTAAAAGTGCAAATAATGAAATTGAAACAATTCCAAAGAAAAAAAAAAATTGTATATCCAATTAACCAAACACAGGGGTTGGTGAGCAAAGCGAGCAGGGGGTGAAGCCCCCTAGTGTGTGTATATATATGTAACATAATGTTACATTAACCGGAAGTGGTACTTTACCTTTTATTCATGCAGCTGCAGAGTGCAATTTATTCAACTTTACTTTTATAATACAGTGGTACCTTGAGATACGAGTGCCCCAATGTACAAATTTTTTGAGATACGAGCCATCACTAGGTCGATTTTTTGCCTCGAGTTACGAGCCAAAATTTGAAATACGAGCCATCAAAGAGCTTGTTGCCACACATTCTGAGGAACTGACGACAGAGGAGTTGACAGAACTACAGACGCAGCAACATATGGAGGTTCTGCAGGAGATCGGTATCACGGAGGAGGTTATCTCTTAAAGTAAGTGTTTGCAATTTGGGAAAAAGTTTCGAACTTTAAAGAAAAGAAAGATACTTTCATGGACTCCTCAGAAGTCCACTTGAAAGCCATTCTATACCAAAAAGGAAGTAATTTCCTTTCTGTGCCTATGGCACATGCTGCGAACATGAAATAGTCGTTCAAGAACATGAAGATACTTTTAGACAACATCCAGTATCAGAACTAGAAGTGGGATTTGTGTGACGATCTCACCGTTAATGGCACATTTGCTTGGTTACACCAACGCCTGTTTTGTTGTGCGAGTGGGACAAGAGGAACCACTATGGTCAGAACGAGAGGCCAAAAGCGTTTCACTTGTTCCAGGAAAGGAAAAATGTGCTAAAAGAAGTTTACCTTCCTCTTCTGCCCATCAAACTTTCCTAAAATGAACAGATAAAAACACAAAAAAGGTCTGGGTACTTGAATGCATTTCAGCGACGGGAAAATGAAGGAAAACATTTTTTGAAGATCTTCACATCAGAGACGTGTTAAAAGAGGAGAGATTTGAAAGAAAGAATTGAACGAAGTGGAGACAGCTGCTTGGCAGAACTTCAAAAGTATTAATCTTAAAGAACGTCTTGGAAAACAAAACCACAAGGATGAAAACTAACCAGAGACTGTGAATGACCTTCAAGTCCTACCAGACGATGGGGTGCAATGTGTCATCAAAGATTCATTTCTTCGATTTTTTCCCCTGCCTCTGAAAATCTTGGCGCAGTCAGTGATGAACATGGTTAGCAATTTGGTGCAGCACATCCCACGGATGCTCGTTCGCATTGAGATCTGGGGAGTACAGAGGCCAAGTCAACACCTTGAACTCACTGTCACGTTCCTCAAGCCCTTGCTGAACAATTTGTGCAGTGTGGCAGGCTGTGTCAACCTGCTGAAAGAGGCCACTGCCATCAGGGAATGCCATTAATATGAAGAGGTGTACGTGGACTGTGACAACCTTTAAATTAGGGGGTATGTGGTAAAGGAAACATCCACACGAATGCAAGGACCCCAGGTTTCCCAGCATAGAACATTGCCCAGGTCACCATTATTAATCCCAAGGGGAAATTCACAAAGTTTATCTAATCTAACCAGAGTGCTTCTACCAGCTTGCCGTTTTCCCATAGTGCATTCTGCTGCCATCTCATTCTCTGGTAAATGACGCACATGCAACCCGGCCGTCCAAATGATCTAAAAGAAAACCCAATTCATCAGACCAGGCCACCTTCTTTCAGTCCTCCACGGTCCAGTTCTGATGCTCACGTGCCCATTGTAGGCTCTTTCGTTGGTGGGCAGGAGTCAGCACGGACACTTGGACTCGTCTATGGCTACGCAGTACGGTGTAATGCACTGTGTGTTCCAACACCTTTCTCTCATGGCCAGCATTAAGTTTTTCAACAGTATGTACTATGAGAATTGGACCACACGGGTGAGCCTTCGCTCCCCACATGCATCAATGAGCCTTCGCTCCCCATGACCCTGTCAGCGGTTCACCTTTCTTGGACCTCGTTTGGTAGGAATTAACTACTGAATACTGGGAACACCCCACAAGACCTGCCATTTTGGAGATGCTGTGTCCCACTCGTCCAGCCATCACAATTTAGCCCATGCCAAGGTTGCTCAGATCCTAACGCTCGCCCATTTCCCCCTCTGATTTAAGAACACCACCTTCAAGAACTGACTGTTCACTAGCCACCCAACATATCCAGCCCCTGAGTGGTGTCCTTGTAACGAGATAATCAAGGTTATTCACTTCAGTTTTTAGCTCTTTGAGGGCTGAATATTTTTTTCTAAAAAACTCAATTTTCTGAGAAGTACACAAAGCAATGGTTTTACACATAAATCAACATAAAACATCTGTTGCTACGTGCTGTGGCTGCTGTTGGCGCATGTTTGGCATCTCTGGCAGCGTGGGGGCACCTCAGTGGTCAGCCGGAATGCATGGTGGGCTGGTTGTCTTCGTACAGCAAGTGGGCAGCAGTGGCAGTCGCAGTGCAACACAATATGGTTTGTACCTCTTGTCATCAAGAGTGGTGGTCCTCCCAGGCAAACGCTGCTGTAGGTGCACCAGCTACACGAAAGTGTTCAGCACCACGATCAGCTGGGGACCGATCAGATGATGCTGGTACCTCACTTTCGTTTTCGATATCCATCTCCAGATCACTTGCATCAAACTCGGAGTCCGACAAGTCGGAGTCCTACTCAACAAAATTACATAAAACGTCCATGGAGTATTTTGCTTTGCACATTCATCTTGGTCTCTCGCCAGATGTCTCTGCCATTTCAGGTGCGGTTTGCTCTTCGCTACTCATGCACTCATAGGCAATCGAGGTTAAATTAACAAAGCCATGTAACTTTCCTTCTAGCAAAGAGAGTCAAACGTAAACGTAGCGGTGAGTTTTGTTGTGGTTTACAGCTGATTACCGTCCTCTACCCCCTGAAATTTTGACAAAAGTCAACATCAGCCCTGAAAGAGTTAATGTTGTGGCGGATACTGTAAGTGTAAATTACAGGTTGCTGCCCTCCTTCGTATTAAATCAAATGTGCAACTGAAGTGTCAGTGAAATGCCAGCTGCTCCTCCGCTTTACCATATTAAGACGTGCATTAATGGCAGGAACGTCCTCTCTGAAGGCAGCAGCACCATTCACACATGCAGACTATCCTAGGAATTTATCAGTAAATTGCCAGGTTAAGGGCATGTGTGAACAATGCAGTAGGCAAGCAACCCAGTACACTCAACCCGGTAATGTCCCAGGTCAAGACCCCAGTGGGCGTTCCTGTGTAGTTACCAGGTCTGCAAATGCGAGAAAAAAACCCATAAAACTGCTGGGTCAGGAACACCAAATGCCACGTCAATAATACACGGGACGGTTTGTCTGCTTTGTCATTTAGCACACAAGACTCAGACGATGACATAAACTTCGAGGGGTAGCTTGATTGCTTCTCAGACGTTGGATGGAATACTGAATAAGGCAGCAATTGCAGAAGTCTGTTACGGACGCAGCCATAGACCATCTGCTTTGTCACCTAACTGGAGGCAATTTCTACCAGATGGAGCACATTGCTTGTCCATAGCGACGTTCGGGAATATTAAGCAGTCGTATACAATAGGTCTTCAGATCAGGGCTGCCTGGTTTTTCAGTATGCCATTTGCAATTGTATTACTTAAAAGCATCTTTGAACTTTCAGTAAGTAAATAACAACGTGATATGGGCGTATCTCTAGAAGAGGAACAGTTTCTGCTCAGCTGGTGGACTTCTACTCAAGTGAAAAAATCAACTGAGATGCTGAAGACTGCAGTTCTTGTGTACATTTTTTTGGCATCTCCACCCTTAAAACGGACCGTTTTTTAAAATACCGTTGATTACAAAAATGACTTGGTTGTTCTGGTATTGGGCAGCACGGTGGCGTAGTGGTAGCGCTGCTACCTCGCAGTTAGGAGACCTGGGTTTTCTTCCCAGGTCCTTCCTGCGTGGAATTTGCATGTTCTTCCCGTGTCTGCGTGGATTTCCTCTGGGTGGTCTGGTTTCCTCCCACCGTCCAAAGACATGTAGGTTAGGTGCATTGGCGATCCTAAATGGTCCCTAGTGCGTGCTTGGTGTGTGGGTGTGCGTGTGTGTCCTGCGGTGGGCCGGCACCTTGCCCGGGGTTTGTTCCTGCCTTGAGCTGGCTGGGATTGGCTCCAGCAGACCCCCTTGACCCTGTGTTAGGATATAGGAGGGTGGACAATGACTGACTGGCTGTCTGTTCTGGTATTTGTCAGGTCAGGTTGGGGAGCATGCACTGGTACAGAACGTTGCCACAACCGCAAAACAACGAAACGGCTTGGGATCCTGGTAAGCAAAAAGGCAGAGGGTGGTCCAGTCCCACCCTCATCTATCTGCTGCATCCCGGTGTTACGTGGGTGTCCACTTGGCCTGGTCCAGCTGCTTGGACCCTCAGCAATGAGAATTTTGCGAGCCAGATCACCAATCGGGGAATCAAGCCACATGGCCGTATAGCCAAAACTGATGCCCCCTCACAATGAGCAACACAAAAATCAAAACCAGTGGTACCCAAATTCCAGCAAATTCCTAGGATGGTTTTCCTCGCCTGTATGAATGAACAAAACCCCCTTAGACACAGAGTGGATGCATTTGCATGTAGGGAAGGTTGCATTCCATGAATGTCCATACTGGTGGACACTGTTTGACTCTACACAGACGTCCTGAAGTCCTTTCATGTTCTTAAGAGGCTTCCTGACCAACAGGGTAACATGAGCTGAACTTTGACCCAACATATGGATATACCGAGCCTAACATGTACAGTGTATCCAAAAAGTACTGAGACCCAATCACTTTTTTCACATTTTGTGATGTTGCAATCTTGTCCTAAAATTATTTAAATTCATTCCCCCTGGCCCCCCACATCAAGTAACACTCAAGTTTATCAGAAAATAGAAATATCCCACTGACTCAAGTATTTAAACCCTCATCATTGAGAAGTTTGGAGTCCACCATTGGTCCATGTAATTGACTGAACAAGATTAGGAAAGGCACCCACCAGTCTGCAGAAGGTTCCACAGTTGAACACAAACCAAGTACCATGGATAACGGAACTTCCAGTAGAGCTTAGAGAAAGGACTATGTTGAGGTACAGATCTGGGGAAAGCTACAATACAACATCTACAGAATTGAAGGTCCACAAGAGCATTTTTTGGAACAACCACGACTCATCCTAGAGCTGACCACCAGGCCTAACTAAGCAATCACTGAGGAATGGCCACATAAGAGAGGTGACCAGGAACATAATTGGCTCTCTGGCTGATCTCTGGAAAACCTGTGAAACTTCCAGAAGGACAACTCTCACTGGAACACTCCACCGATCTGGGCTTTATGGCAGAGTGGACAGACAGAAGCCTCTCCTCAGTGAAAGACAAATGGAAGCCCACTTGGAGTTTGCAAGAGACACCTAAAGGACTCGCAGACTGACAAACAGGATTGGACTCAATTCTATGCATCATGGCTGACAGGTTGTCAATGGTGCGACCTCAGTCCAGCCTTGAAGAATGGAGGGACAGCATCATGTCGAGGAGGTGGGGACTGAGAGACTACACGGGGTTGAGGGAAAGCCCACCAGAGAAAAGTATGGAGAGAGTCTTCATGAAAACCTCAATGACTGGGCTGAAGGTTCACCTTCCAACAAGACAAGAAAACTAATTACAAAGCAAATGCAGCACAGGAGTGGACTAGAATGATCGCAATTCTTTACGCTTTCTTTCCCCCACTACTCAAAGCATTTCAGTGACTGGGAAGCCATTTCAACCACCACTAACATCCACCTGAAAAATGCGACGGCAGCCATTTTTGCACCAGTATGCTCACCCAACAACATTAGCTGTTAGGTGGTGAAGTGGTGAGAGGGTGAGAGAGAGAGAGAGAGAGAGAGAGAGACAACTGGAAATGAGGTATGATTAGGCGGCCAGAATGACTAGGCCGGTGGGCAGTTTAGCCTGGACATCACAATACACCCTGCTATTTATGAAGGATGCTTGGAGATCTTTGATGACCAGAGAGAGTCGGGACCTCGGTTTTACATTTCATCTGAAGATCGGACCCCACATCTCTGGAGTGACCTGAAAAAAGCAGCCCAGCAGTGGTTTCCGACCTTCCTCACAGAATTTGAGAAGATCGGCAGAAAATTCCCCAATTCAGGTGTGTGAAGCTCGTCACGTCACACCCATGATGACTCCACACCATAAGCTACCAAAGGGGCTTCAACTAAGTATGGAGTAAAGGAGCTGAATATATGTGTCAATGCTATAGTTCATTATTTTATTTTTAATACATTTGCAGCGAGACGTCAAGCAAAGCGACACCTTTTAATTGGCTAACTAAAAAGATTACAATATGCAAGCTTTCAAAGCAACTCAGGCTCCTTCTTCAGGCAAGATGTAATACAGAAACTGGAGTTCCCTGTGTTTATATAGACACCACTACAAATAACAACACTAGAAAACCTTTAAGTGAGACATCGTAAATGTAAAAAAATCAATAGACCTCTCCAGGCTAAGATTCATTTAGCAAGACAGGAGAACAATGTCCAGTCAAGATCTTTGGATAAGATAACTGTCCACCAAAGTCTTTTGAAGTTTCTGATGAGTTTTTCCTGTAGTCGGGTTGTCTGGTTCAGTCTGAGAGATGCCAACAATCCTCATATCTGGTCATAAAACTCGTCTCTATTTATACCATACTAGTCATACCCCACGGCTTCACCCACATATTAGTAAAACGGGACAGAGAGGAGGCCCTGCCCGAGATCCCCACTCCTGACGTCACTCTTCCTCCTTCCCCTTGGCCCGCACCCTCCATCTCAGATTAGTGCGAATATATCACTCCTACACGTGAACTATGATTGTTAACGCGTTGAGAGAAGTCGCAAGATCAACCGGAGTGTTCAAGCAAATTATAGAAAAAAAGAAACGATCTAAATCCGTTAAGTAGTTCTCATGGTTCACTAGCTAAGCGGAGGTGAGGTACACCCCAAGGCTGGTGTGCGAGTGTGGAGGGCCCTCCCACCATCCCTCGGCCCACTGCGTGTTTCTCGGATTAGCATAAATAAAGTTGGTACCACAAGCAAACTATAATTCTTAGTGCGATGAGAGAAGTCGCAAAATCAACCGGAATGTTCAAGCAAATTATAGAAAAAAAGAGAAAATCTCTAAATCCGTTAAGTAGTTCTCTTGTGAAAAGTGGACAGACATACAGACGTTGGATTTTATATATGCAGTATATATAGAGATGATAATGTGTAACATTTTAGCTCTCTCCTGCTGTGTCTTGTTGCCCACGAGCATTGTGACTTCAAAGTCCTTCTCATGGCGTCCACGGCTGCTGAAGTGAGCTCCTACAGGGACATCCCGATTGCCATGCTTAATGTGGAGTGTTTGTCCAGTTTCTCCCACATAGACTGCAATGTCGGGACATTTCATACAGCGAATTAGGTGTTCTGCAGGAAAATGATCTCTTTATACGCCGTTCTGCTCAGCAGTGAGGTATAACTACACCATCTGTATCATAAATGTAACGACACGTGTTACATGTTTTCTGTAGGCAGGGAGATGTGCCATTTCCTGTTGGTTCACTTAGGGAGCTTCGGCTGCTGCAGGTTTTGTATGGTTGTCTGTATGCCAGTAGAGGAGGTTCCGGAAAGACATTTTTCAGTATTTTGTCGTTGTTTAGCATTGGCTGAAGTTTTTTAACAAATTTTTCAAAATGTTCCAAGATGTGGGTTACAGGTAACAAGGGGGATGCAGTTCTTGTCGTCTGTGTTTTTATATGCTAGAAAGTTGTCTCTGGGTATGGCAGTAGCTCTTCTTATTTCAGTATCTGCCGTTCTGGGGGACAGAACCTCGTCCCCCAAAAAAGGTATCATACGAGGTGTGGCAGAAAAGTAATGAAACTGATTTTTTATTTACAGAAGTTTTTATTTTCAAACATCAATGTTATCCCCTTCAAAGTAGTTCCCTTGGGCAGCTACACACCGATGGAGACGTTGTTCCCACTGCTGGTAGCAGCGCTGGAAGTCTTCAACCGCTATGGTCTTCAGCATGTCCGTTACACTCTTTTGGATGTTTTCTAAAGTCCCGAAATGACGTCCTTTGAGGACATTTTTCAGTTTAGGAAAAAGGAAAAAGTCACACGGACCGAGGTCAGGTGAATAAGGGGGCTGGGGAACAACAGGAAGGCCTTTTGAGGTCAAAAATTCTGTTATGGAGAGGGCAGTTTTTCGGCACCATTTTGGCACAGACCTTTCGCATGTGCAAATGTTCAGTCAAAATTTGATGAACGGTAAATCTGTTCAAATTGAATTGTTCACTCAACATTCTTAATGTGAAACGACGGTCTGATCTCACAAGAGTGTTCACACGTTCGATGTTTTCATTGGTTTTCGAAGTTGAAGTCCTCCCTGAAAAACTTGAGCTCGGGATAAAGAATGTTCCCCATAGGCCTGTTTTAACTTTTCAAACGTCACACTTGCCGTTTAATGGCACAACGTTGCTCCAAATTCCGCCGTTCCATTTTGCGTGACGCACAACCAAAAACACAACTTCGCTAATAGCAGTCACAAAAATCACGTAGTTAACGGAAGGAGTTGAAACTCGCACTGAGCTATGGGAGGGTACTGATACACGTGCTCTATCAAGGACAACGGCGCAGCATTGCCAGATCGCTTGCAGTGTTGCCAGTCTCATTACTTTTCTGCCACACCTCGTATTGCTTGACTTCTCACTGCATCCATAATGGCTAACACGGTACAACACCCCAGTAATAAATTTGCAGAAACTCCTAAAATCCTGTTTTCATTTTGGTATTCTGGGGTATTGATTGATACCCAAGGTGGGGAAAAAATGAATTTAAAATGATTTTAGTAAATAAGTAAGGCTGCAATATAACAAAACTCGCTCACTGTACACCATAAGACCAAGCTGGGATTTCCATAGCGCGGGTCGACTTTTACGTTAATGCAAGATGGGCACCCAAACCATTTCCTGATCTGCACAAAGGTGCCATCCTTCGATGAATTTCTGCAGGTTTCACTCCCTCTGCCCAAAGAAATCTCACTACGGCATGGCGTTCAACAATGGTACAATCCCCCGAGGGGCATCCATGTCCATTTGACCCTTGGCTTTAACTCGACTAGCAGTAGAGTGCTGCGCTGTGCGTGTTCAATTTACCCATAAGCCATTGCAAACATGCTGTATTGGGTCAGCTTCTACCCGCTGTGTTTATTACATAATTTTTGATTTACCACTGCAATAACCACCATGTTTGATTTATATAACGCCTTTCCCATGCTCAATGTGTTCTCAATAATGAATAGGAACAAAGCAGAAATAAAGATCAAATACACAGCATGATACAAACGAATATCAGCATAAAACACTAAATAAAAGATAAACATAGGAAACATTAATCTTTAAATCAGAATAAGACACTAAAACAGGAATAAAAATGCCAAATGCTAGCAGAAAACAAGAGAATTTGCGATCCAGAAGCAGGTCACCCTGAGCACCTGGACGGAGAGCTAAACTGAGAGAAAGGGTCAGAATGTCAGGGTAAGTTAAACGCCTCCCTGACCAAAAGAGTCAGCTGATCTCGTTAAATTTATTTCAGGAGGTCATTCCAAAGTCTGAGTGCAACGGACCTGAAGACTCCGCTCTCCCATAATGCACAGGGCACTGGGGTGGAATCTGGAATCAGAGCAGCACAGCGATGGCGTCCAGCGGAGCAGAAGATGTGTGACGTACTTTACTGACGATAGCTAAGGGCCCCGAATTAATAATCAAATTAGTTTTTATTGCATACAATGGACAGCAGTAAACAAAGCCTTGTGATAGACAGATATTAAATAACTATAAATACGCACACCATTTGCCACGCAACCGTGCTCAGGAAAAGTGGACTTGGAACATCAACACTAGGCAGTGGCGGGGGGGCATCTCAGACAACATTTTTTAACCCAAATCTTCCCGACGTGGTCTTTTTCTCAAATTCAGCACAAACAATTCCCTCTCTTCTCTGTCCCACCCAAGCTTTGTCCTCCTCCTTTTCACCCAACTTTTTAAATCGCCTTGTTGAAGCAGTGTAGTTTAATGCCAGAATTGGGAGTATATCTCAAAGTGGAGACGTCGTCTCCCAGCACCACCCACTGGCGTTCACCCAAGGAACCCAGTAGGGCTGCCCATCAGGACTACAACTCCCAGACAGCCCTACAGGTGTGCACACGGGAGTCCCACCAGAGGCATCCTGGGAGAGCAAACTGTGCTGTAAGGCAGTCTCCGTATGGCCTTCCA
The DNA here is from genome assembly GCF_016835505.1 of Polypterus senegalus. Classification (NCBI taxonomy): domain Eukaryota; kingdom Metazoa; phylum Chordata; class Cladistia; order Polypteriformes; family Polypteridae; genus Polypterus; species Polypterus senegalus. The sequence continues at coordinate 92,534,732 of NC_053165.1, read as the reverse complement.
TGAGTGGGATTAAGTGAGGAAAAGTGGCCTTTAGAGAAGATGAAGGGAAATGTAAAATACTAGACAACCCGCGGTGTGCCATACGCCACATAATCAGGCTGGTTTTTTAATGATTTTTAAGCACAGGGAGAAAATTAACATTTGAAAAATCGGTAATGTATTAAATCAGCAAGAAAAGCAACATTGTAACAACCGACGCACAATCGTCCGTGACTGAAAACTGGCGGACCACCATCGCTCATGTGCCCACCTCCAACTCGTCACTTGAGTCATTGTCATCTTTGCACAGTCCAGATGCACCTGTGACTCACGTGGACTTTCTGTGTTCCTGCAGGAGCATCTAAGAAGACGCATGTTTGTCGTGGATGTGAATTGCTGTATGTAGCGTGTAAAACAGTTTGCTATGGTGCACGCGGTCGTGTGTCGAAACCGAAAACTCGGTTTTTAAAGACTGCTTACTTCTTGGAGTTAGCGGGCGTGACTCCTTCCTGCGTGCGCCATAGGTGTCTTACTTGGCGGCGGCTTAGTGAATCCACACCCCTTCTGGCGTGCGTTCCATGGGTGTCTTGCCTTAGTGAATTATACAGTACAGGCCAAAAGTTTGGACACACCTCCTCATTTAATGTGTTTTCTTTATTTTCATGACCATTTACATTGGCAGATTCTCACTGAAGGCATCAAAACTATGAATGAACACATGTGGAGTTATGTACTTAACAAAATGGTGAAATAACTGAAAACATGTTTTATATTCTAGTTTCTTCAAAATAGCCACCCTTTGCACCGATTACTGCTTTGCACACTCTTGGCATTCTCTCAATGATATCTACTGTATATCTCTCTATATATATCTCTATCTATGACAGCCATCATTTGTAGTCTGAATCACAATCTGATTGTATGGGTGGTTACCTACTAAGCTTGTGGTTGGTCTGCAAGTCGGCAAACATGTGCCAGGGTGCCCTCTACAGTTGCGAGAAGCAGATCATAGAATGTTCAATAGTTTTACTGTCAAATAATACAAAGAGTACGCGACACATGTTTCACCCTAATTCTGGACTCATCAGGCGTACCCACTCACTGCACTTGGTAGGTAACCACCCATACAAATCAGATTTCAATTCAGACTATGAATGCCATGAATGTAATTACCCCGATCTATATGCTGTCAAATAAATGAACCACAGGCTGTGGCACAACGTAAAGAGGCTTCGCCGCTGATGTCCGATCCACAAGGGGGGGTGCAGTGAGTGTGTACGCCTCATGAGCCCAGAATTAGGGCGAAACATGTGTCGCGTACTCTTTGCATTATTTGACAGTAAAACTATGCTTTTTATTTTTATATATATATATATATATATATATATAGAAATTGTGTGTTTCACATACTCAGAACTATAAACCTATTTTTGCCCATGTGTGTGTGTGTGTGTGTGTATAGGTTTACAGTTCTGAGTATGTGAAACAATTTATTCTTGCATTATTTTTTATGAATTATTTCATTATTTATTTGTATCCGTCTTCAAAGAACTCCATGCCAAAGTGTGTTTGAGTGTAGCATGTAGACCACAAGAATGTGTAAATAATGACGGCCGGCGATTTGAGCTCTTACAGGATTGTACCCAAGTGCACTGTGCCATTCTTTTGAGCTAATAAAGCTATTGTAATAATCACATCCTGTGCGTCTTTTTCCACCTTTTTTCAACTGTAAACCTACTTTTGCCCCCCTGTATATAAACACACAGGCACAGTCCATTTATGTTATACATACATACCGTACATACAATTACAACTTATTTTTATGTAGCTCTCTTCGCCAAGTGCAGGTGTAGAGCACTGGGAACAATTCTCAGTTAAAATACAAGTATAGATTATACAGATGAATTATGGCCAGTTGACAATGGGGGAGAATACATTTGTAAAAGAGAAAGTCAAACACAGAGTCACAGTCCTGCACACACATTACACATTTGAAAAGAAAATTTAAAAAAAAAGAAAAAAAAAACATCCACCCATCCAAAACAAAAGCCACTTCATATTTAAAGTAACAGTAAAGGGCATTGCTGCTTTTAGCTACACAGAATTCATAAGGTGCTTTGTGGCGAGGTGTGCTGTGACGGGCACCACATAAAACAGATTTCAGTCCTCACAAGCTGAACACGCTTTACTGTAAATGGAGTTGCTAAACTTGCTTTCTTCTTGCTTCTCCACACCAGCCAGATTCAGGAGTTCCTGTCTAATTATTAACCCAACCCTGGAACTCGGGCCTACTGCTAAGACAACCCAACTCAGAAGGTGGGCCTTACAGGAACTCGACTTGGCCACCAGTAACACACACGCCACGTGACTTGGCCACCAGTAACACACACGCTGTACAAAGTAGTTTCGTATTCTGCATTGTAACTCCGATTATGAAGATGTCTGCATCGTGAGGTTTACTATTTTATGGCTGAGGGGCTCACTAAAAAAGTATGCACACATGGGGCACAAAAACAACAACAAAAAAGAAACACACAAAAGTAAAACCAATAAAGGGACAACAAAGAAGAAGGCACTCGGACAACCAAACTTCAAGTCCCCACCGCGCTGCCGGGACAGCCAGTACATTTAAAACTTCTACTTGAACTGGCATGAAAGTTACGTTCTTTAACAGAAATCACCTGCTCTTGTAGGTTTAAAAATCTCAAGATGTCAGCTTTAATGATCCCGCAGATCTTTGTGATAACCAACACCTCTAAGAACATTCTAAAATATTCTTGATAAAAACATTCACTTACTTTTCAGTGAAAATACTTTTACTTTACCATAAAGTCACTTGAGACTTTTCACAGGGGCTCCTTTAACCAGCCATCTTCTCGATCATTAATTTGGGCTCGTCTGACTAAAATGAATTACCAAACCGAGGTGAAGGGCCGATTTCCCACAGCTGCTCCATGGCAGACACTTTTCTGAGACGGCCCTCTTCTCCTTGGTTGACTGCGGCTGCCTCCACCCCTTTACTTGAATGGATCCAATGACAGACACCTTATATATATTCGGTTACCATAATTAAAACTTTTTGTGCATGTTTCTAACATACTTGTATTTTTTTTTTATTTTGCTATCCATTACTGCTTCTATGAAAATGGCACTTTACTGGTTTGTGTGGTTCCTTGCAGACCCATTGCTTGACAAATATCCTTTTCATTCTTTGAAGGTTCTCTGCATATGAAATAGCTTATAAATAAATACGTGGACACAACAGAAACCTTTAATTTATAGCAGGCTACCTAGCAGGATTCTAACAGGTCAAGAAAACCTATTGTATGCAGCAAGAGTCCTTCTAAAACCAGGAACCCACTGGTATTTCGCAAACCTGTTATTTATGGAACCAGTTACAGACCTAAATTAAAATCAAGGTTCTTTCTGGAACCTTAATGTGGACGTTAATTTTAAGAAATTAAATAACCCCCCTTTAGCTATGATGAAGAACACCTTTATTAGCAGCCTCTTTTAAAAGGTGTATTGCAGAAAGCCGCCATAAGGGTGGCAGGAAATGATCCTGGACGGGACGCTAGCCCACCACCTTAGTCTACAGTACGCTATCTTTTCATTTCCTGAACATTTTTTCTCGGTTGAAGCCGAGTATTTTCCCCCACAAACCCCGAGCACAAACGTTCTCATTTTGGGTCGCTAATCCGTTACGGGGCGCACACACACGTCCGATTTTACTTATTACGCCGGACCAGTTTCGAATCGCTAATGATATTAGCAATGCTAGTGCAGAGCGTGTTACCGCAGATCACCGACTCCCACCCCGGCAGCCTAATCCGTTCCCCAGCCCTGACCGGACATGCTCTACTCACCTGCTGCACACCTGAGCCGCTGACCCAGGAGCCGTGACGGGGAGTCCCGACACAACGGGACAAGCACGAAAGCTCGAGCAACCTCAGAGGTGAGCGGAGGTGAGGTCGTTCTCAAAAGCGGCGCAGATTCGGGATGCCGCACCTTTATCCTGTGCTACATGCGCAAAATTCCTCAAATTCCACACCCCTGCAAACTTTTTTCGCGAGAAGCTCCAGATCGGGAAAACGCACTGCTGAAAGCAGAACGAGGCAGGACGCAGCCCGAGTGCCACCTTACTGGTGGTGGTGGTGATGATGATGATGATCCCATCACTTGCACAAGGTTAGCGCAGATTACATGGTGACTCAGGTCGCATCGAAAGCACCACTAGAATTACTCAACAGGCTGCACCCACCCACTCTCTCTCTCTCTCTTTCGTTCGCTCGCTTGCTCACCCAGTCTCCCTTTTTTTCTCGGACTGTACCACTGAGCAAAAACACGGAGGGGGGAGGAGAGGGAAGGGATCTGCCCGGTCCGCAATACCCTACTTGGATCCGACGCGGCTCTGCTCGTGTCACGTGGTTGCTTTATTCGTGTATTAATAACGCTGTCCAGTTCCCACGTGCCGTAATGAAATCTTTTGTTCGACTCAATGCAAGGAGCCTGCCCTATAAAATGTGCGCAGACTGTCAGTCTGCGCGTTGTTTCTCGACAGCGGGTTGCAGGTTTGTTGCACAATGGAGATTCCCTGTCTGGGCAAGTTAAGAGATGCGGCGTCTTGTATTTTCGCACATCTCACCGACTTCAGTCCCAGGACGTGCCCCGTGTCACCTGTGCACGTCACACTGACGCACCTTGACACGCCTGGACCTAATGCTCACCTCCATTTGATCATTCCGAGATTAATGATGCATCCATATAGCGCCTTTCCCAGTACCAAACGAAATTTCATTTAGAAAAAAAAAAACACGTAAACCACATGCAGTATCACCAAAACTGGTCTTCTTAGTCATTTGGTTTCAGGGATTACAATTGCGGGCAGCACGTTAAGCTGTTGCTTTACAGTAAGTAGGCCGGAGATCGTGCCCCAGGTCCTCCCTGCTTGGAATTTGCATGTTCTGGCTGCGCCGGCGTGGAATTCCTCAGGGTGCTCCACACTTCCAACACATGCAAATTAGGTAAATTGACCATAGTGTGTGGTGTCTGGGTGTGTGTGTGCTTGTGGTATGAAAAGGAGTGGGGTGATGTGCAGGGTTTCTTCCTGCTTTGCACTCACTGCCTGCTGGGAGTGGCTCCAGCTCCCTCACAACCATACTGAAGATTAAGCAGCTTTAGAAAGTGCATGGATAGATGGCTTAAATCTAAGACCGCTCTGCATGTTGAGTTACACTGACTGCACCTAAACCTGGCAGGAAGCACAACAAACCCCCTCCAAACATGGGGAGGATCTATCATCAGGGCAAACACAATGGCCTCTAACAGCCTTTTCATCAATCAATTGTCCTCAAGTCAAAATGATCAAGGAGACCCTCACCCCCAATGAAATAACAGAACTTCCACAAGTCGAAATGATCAAGGAAGGAAGCAATCAAGTCTCGCACCGAAATCAAAAGTGAAAACGACCCAGTGTAAGGATGATCAGCTCGAGCCAGGTCATCCAGGGGCCTGTCTTCGGGGGGGTAATTGTTTACAAGTCTGTAAACCAGAAAATAGTTCTTTCAGCCTCCACTTACATTATGTGACACTTCATTTGTCAGTATGCACACATTTGAGATACACACTTTAAAGAAAAGGTGCCAAAGTAGTTCTTCAGTGTAATGTCGTAGGGGAGCCATTTTGGTTTCCAAAAGAAACATCCACGCGAAGGTTGCAGAAAGGACCTTTATTGATTTACATGTGTAACAGGTGTCATAAATAATCATGATATCCATCCATACAGTTTTCTAAACCCGCTAATCCTGAATGGGGTTGTGGGGAAGCTGGAGCCCATCAGATGCTAGGCAGACACCACCCCTGGATAGGGCACCAGTTCATCTCACAACAAACACACACACACACAGGCCAATTTAACAACACAAATCCAACTAATCTACTGTACATGTCTTTGGACTGTGAAAGGGAACCCATTCAGGAATGGGGAGAATATGCAAACTCTGCACAGAGACCATCTGGGATGTGAACCCTGGTCTGCTCATTATGAGGCAGCAGTGCTACCACTGCACCACCATAGTAATAACTCTTTCTCTATACACTAACACAGACTAAGTTCTGGATTTATAGATCTGTCGGTCCCCTGCTAGGTAGCCCGCCACACATTCTGTTTTGTTCACATACAGTAGAACCTCTGGTCACGAACGTTTCCGAACGTGTACAAATCGGGTTACAACCAAAAAGTTTGCCAAACTTTTGCATCTGTTCACAACCACGCACTCTGGTGGCGAACAGAAACACTGGTGACCAGTTTCCCTACGCGTGTTCATTCGGGCCAATGATTTCCCATTTTCTGGTTTCCATTTTCTTTTATTTGCGTATACAGGACCTAACAAAGCAGCCGATGTTGCAAAAGGAGTTACAGTGTTAACCAAGCAGAGGCCTCAAGCGCTGAAAGAGGTGGAAAAACTGCTGCTAGTGTGGTTGAACGAGAAGCCCCTTGCAGGGGACAGCGTAAGCGAGGCGATCATATGCGAGAAAGCCAGGAAGATTCATGGCGATTTACTGAAAAAAAAATCCTTCTTCGAGTGGCGAAGGCGAGGAATTTAAAGCCAGTAGAGGACGGTTTGAAAAGTTTCACAAGAGAAGTGGCATTTAATTTTTTTTTTCCCTGTGCTTAAAACTCATAAAAAAAGTGTTTACAGCGAGCGGTTCGTAAGGATGTAGCACAGACTCTTACAATGTTAGTTTTCTCTGTTGTTCAAGGTTTTTACATTTAATTTACTGTTACACTGTGCATTCTATGGCATAATTAACTATTTTTGTGCTTAAAAAATTAATATATTTACATACAGTTCATAACGTCTGAAATGGATTTATTGTATTTACATACAATCTTATGGGGAAATTACGTTCGGGTCACGTCCAGAGTGTTTGGAACGAATTACAGTCATGACCAGAGGTACCACTGTATTAGGAATCTCTTCAAAGCCCAAAGAACTAATTTCATATGCAAGATAACCTTCCCAGAATGAAACGGTTCTTTGTCAAGCAATGGTTCTACATGTAAGCCAGTAAAGTGCCATTAAAGAACCAGCATTTTTAAGAATGTCGCCGATAGGAAAAGAAGCATCCTATCTGTTCAATTCACTTTATTTGAATACAGTAGTTCAGGGGCGGAGAACGGTGACAAATCATCAACTAAAGTACATATACAAACTTTATAAACTACTACATAATGAGTACACTTAAAAGACACCATTTTGTTTGGACAGTCGCAATATTAAAAACGGATTCATAATTATGCAGTTTATTTCCCTAACCCTAACCGTAACCCATGCTTGAAGCGTTTCACAAATAATCAGAAGGGTATGACGTCAATGGCGCCTGGCAAAAGCTCAGGTCAGGTCAGATCAGGTTGGGGAGCATGCACTGGCGCATTGCAGCTCCCACCACACAACGAAACACCTCGGCATCCTGGTTGGCAACCCCCCAAGGCAGACACGCGGCCCACTCCCACCCTCTGGAAATGATCATCTTATCTGCCGCATCCAGGTGTTACGTGGGCGTCCCCTTGGCCTGTTCCAGCGCCTCAGGTCCTCAACAATGAGGGTCCTGCAAGCCAGATCACCCTCAGGGAATCTCGTCACATGACCGTTGTTACGTAACTGATGCTACCTCACAATGCGGGTCATGTGCCTCATTCGGGCAAATAAGAAAATGTAAAATGAAAAGTGCTATATAAAGATTACAGGAAACTGACATGTGTAACATTTCTAATGAGTAACATAACCTGCCTATTGTTCAACTGTAGAAAACACAGAAGTAATCCTGTGTACTGGCCATTTAGGGTGCCCCCTTGTCACTGTAGGAATATACAAATGGGTAGACAGAGGGGGCTCTGGATTGTTTGTTGACCTACAAAGCAATAATGCATTTTTGACAGCAATAAGTTATGTGCGTCCCAGCATAACCTGCTAGCGTCTCCAGTTACAGAAATCTGGAAACAATTTACTACATTTTTTATGAGGTGGCCTTCTCAATGAAAAGCAGAATTTAACACAACAAAGACTGAAAGTGCATTTAACTGTCAATCAGTCAGTTATTGTCCATTGTCTAACACAGGAGTCTGCTGGAGCCAATCCCAGGGTGCAAGGCAGGAACAAACCCTGGGCAGGGTGCCAGCGCACCACAGGGCACACACACACCAATCACACTTTAGGATCACCAATGCACCTAACCTGCATGTCTCTGGACTGTGGGAGGAAACCCACGCAAACACAGGGAGAACATGCAAACTCCACGCAGGGAGGATCTGGGAAGCGAACCCAGGTCTTCTAACTGCGAGGCCGCAGCGCTACCCACTGCGCTATCATGTCACCTGTATTTAACTGCCTGTAACTAATTTAATCTACCACTACCGCAACTGTAAAAGTGTCAAAACTACACAATTGTTTTTACGTTATCTATAAAGTGCCTTAGGATGCTGTCAAGTAAGGATCAAAATGAAATTAGGTTGCACCTACAGTACTTATTCGGACTCCCCCTGGAGTATGGCAGAGGTATAAAGTTCTCATTGAGTACCGCCAATATGATGAAGTACCTGGTGGGTTCATTGACCCAGTGTGACTCAGAATGTCATGACATTTGGTTCAGTTTATTTTTTATCTAGCGCTCCTTATTGAGTGCAGGTGTACAGAGTGGTGACAATTTCTCCAGTCAAACCCACTTTCAGACTTTGCTGATTACACAATGAGTACATAAAGACACAAAGGAGCTGGCAGTGTGTCCAGGGTTAGTTTCTGCTCTTCATTTAAAGTAACTGGGTCAGATTAGCCCAGTTAGATAAACTTATATGACAGATGTTTAGATTTTTTAACCTCCGATTCTGCTGACCTCGAGAAAAAAAAATATAATAATAATCATCAGATTCCTGTCTTGGCCTGCGGTTCTGAAGAACACATTCCCTACACTCCTAAAAATAATGGCACTTTCCTGGGTGGTGTGCTTCATTGTAGAACAAATTGTTTGACAAAAAAATTGTTTTACTCCACAAGGGGTTATTTGAACATAAACTGGTTCTTTTAGACTTTAAAATGTTCCAAATACGTGGAAAAATTGATATCTCTTGAACCACAGGCAGCCAGAGTCCTTGTAAAATCAGCATTCCATTGGCATTCACAAATGTGGTATCATCCATTCGTGGCTATATATGGAATGGGCTACGGATCTAAATAAATAAAAGTTCATTCTGGAACCACTTCATTCATGCATACAAATTGGTTCTTTGGGCACTGAAAAGGTTCCTTATGTGCGAGCCAAACAGAAATCTTTATTATGCACTCGACTAGCAGGATCATAAACACCTGAAGTTAGCCTCTGTTAAGTCGATGTCACATTACGCGACGTTTTGTCGTGAGGGCATGTCAGATTTGCCGAGCGAAGTCGCTGATCTCGTCGCTGAACCACGTCAAAAATCAAAGCCAATGTCACATTTACTGACAGAGCGCCGTCCTTTCACCCCTTTTCCTGACAGTCTTACGGAGCGGCGATTTAGTAAATTTAAGCAGCAATCTCTGCTCTTTAGTTCTTTTTTTTCTATTCTATTATGTATATAAAGTACAAAATAGTAGAGAGACGAGCTTCTATTCTTTTTTGATACATTTAAAACACATATGTTCCCTATTCCCGTTCGCTAAGCTCCGTACTTCCGGATGAGCATTCATTGGTTCACTTGGTTGTCAGCTGACCTGCGCGCACAGCCCGCACCTCCAACTATAACGAGGCAATCCCGGCCAGTCGCGGACCAGTTGGTTTCAGCCGTTAGATATGTCGCGTTCGGCTAGTGGTTGATAAACACGGTCCTGGGGACTCCCACTGGATGCAGGTTTTCATTCCAAACAGATCCCTAATCAGTGATAACAACTGATAAAAACGTCATTTAATTAACTGGTATTTGTTTTCTCCTATTCTACATTCTGAAAAGCACAGCAGTATGGTTTTTACGTTTATAAGACGTTTGGAAACCTAATTTGATGTAGCTTTAAATAATTAACTCTCTTTTGTTGGTTTCGAATTAAATTTTCCATTTTTTTTTTTTTAGTTTGCTCCCATCATTATATCATAATGACAATTAAAAAGGAGTAGCCCAGAAACCCGGGCAAACAACACTGAACTTTGAAAAGGTGCAACTGCTTTCGCGTCAGACCCACTAATTAGTAAACAATTGATTAAATAAGCAGAATACCTGAAGAGCAGAATGAACATCAAGATGAAAATATTCTTTAAAAAAAAATCCCATATACTGTAACTGTTTAGTACATTTTAATAAAACAAATACTAACTTTTTCATTTCCACATTGTCTCCAAAACACGGAATAAGGGAAACAACGTTTCGCTTAATTGGGCCAAGAGTTCGATTAAAAATAGAAGTTGGTTGGAACAAAAACCTGCAGCCACAGCGGGTCCCCAGGACCGAGTTTGAGAACCTCTGACCCGTTAGTGGATCGGCTTCACGGGAGCACGCCCCTAATGCATAAGATTATGTCAATTAAGGCTACGACTGAAAATGCCCGGAAAAGTCGTCTAATGTGACATGGGCTTTATTTTATACAGTATAGCAAGAAATCAGGCACCCATTGAGGCCTACCATCTCCTCGCGGTTATTTATGGAACTTTTAACGGATCTAAATAAATAACTCTTTCTGAAACTTTCATGTGGACGGTCTTTTTGGTATCCAAAAATCATGCCCATTTGGCTTCACGCTGAAGAGACACTTCTGCCCCGTTGTTTTAAAAAGAGTTGCTGTTTTTTTTTTATTATTTAAATACAACATCCATTCATCCCAACCGCAAAAGGAAACCATTCGTTTGCGCAGGTAAAAGACTCTAATGATTTTGGTTTATATGAGCGAGGTTCCTACTTTTAAGTCGAATTCCGCCTCTTCCATTACCTGTGAAGATGCCTTATCAACCTATTTCCGACTTTACGGCTATAGTGCGTGGGAATCGGCACGACCAGTAACGGCTTCAGGCCACTGCAGTCCCGATGGCGAGCCGCCCTGCCACCTTTGGTTAATGTCGTGCGTTGAGTGGCACCGGACCATGTCACCAAGCGCTGCTCTCAGAACCACCCCAGGTCCTCCAGGATTCCGGACGTCTTTGACGGATCGAGTTAAAAAGTGAATTCTTAAAACTGATGGGATTTGACTTGCAGGCAAACGTCTCACACGCGAAGAAGCTGCCAGTCTTTGATTTGAACGGATTTCCGTCATCAACCATCCTCATTGTCTTCAACAGGGCGTTTATCAAGGAACTCGTTAAGAACTAATCGGGTTTGCAAAATTGAAATCGCACATCGGAAGGACATTTCAAAACTAACCAGCTCATAGTTACACGGGAAATGAGATTACACAGGAACCTAAACGAGACCAATTACTCCATAACCCAGATAAAAAAATCAAGATTAGCAAAAAAAAAAAAAAACTGACCGAGATTTAAATCCGAGCGTCTGGCGCTCTTTGTGACGCGGACGGGCGAAGTGTACCACCGCTGTGATTCCAGGACTGGGACAACCGAGGCATCGTGAGTTACAAAGAAAGGTTTTGCTCAAATCGCTATTCTTCCATGATTTGCTGCCTTATCGTATTTGCAGCTGGAGATGACAAAAGCACGGGAAACGAAATGTGTCAGACAGAGCTGTCCGATCATCCTAAATGATCACAATGTGACTGTAAATGAACAGTGAATTACCGGCTATTAAGCGCATTACTTTCACAGTATTTTTACTGAGTCATGCTACAACTAAAACACAATACAGTGACATCACCGTAAACTGGGCCACAAAAGTAATGTGACGTGCCAGCGCGCCGCTGTTAATGAACACTATTGAACCATTTCCGATTCAGTGCAATTTCCTGAATTTTTATTACTCTTATGAACCACTTCCGCTCATTTATTTTATGAGTGTAGCTCGTTTACTTAATATACAGTATCCATTCATCCAAACTGCAAAAGGAAACCTTTCGTTTGCACAGGTGAGAGACCCCAATGACTGTTGATTATAAGAGCGAGTTTCCCACTTTTAAAATGAGTTGCGCCTCTTCCATCACCTGTGAAGTCCAGAAAAACCTGTGCCATCAGAAGGCCAACCTTGGACACACTGGGAGCTGCTGTCGTGGCAAAATTGGATAACAACAATACATTTTATTTTTATAACGCCTTTCCCATTCCCACTTTTAGTCACTGGCTCATTCCACTGAAGCGCCTCCGAAGGTCTTTTCTACCCGCTGCTGTCGGGCAATTCAATGCTTCCTCCTGATGTGCTCGTAGAGTTCATTTTGAAATATCCGCATTATATACATTTTTATTTATTCATTTATTGATTAATTTATCCTGCTTATTTATTGAATAACTTGTCCTGTGAGTCTGTATCTTTGTTTTTATATTTCTGCTGCTGTGTGCATTTGAGTTTCCACTCAATCGTTAATAACGTTTATCTAATCTAATGTTCGCTGTAATAGTACTGCAATTTAATATCCAGTAAAATACATTTAATAGAACAATTTTAATTGAAGATGATGTGAAAAAAACGTCCTGTAACGCAACAGTTACATGACTCGCAATTCATCCATCCACCCGCTATCCTAACACAGGGTCACGTGGGGCTGCTGGAGCCAATCCCAGCCAACACAGGGCGCAAAGTAGGAAACAAACCTCGTGCAGGGCGCCAGCCCACCGCAGACTCGCAATTCAGCTGCTAATCATTTTACCGTCAAACATACAGACCTATTTTTTCTTGCATTCAGAAAATACATTTTTACATAATGTATTCTGTATATTATTTCATTACGCATCTTGAAATAGCTATTTTCACGTAAGTCCACTAGAGGGTCTCCTCACAGGCTTCATCGAGGTGTGTAATAATGACGAGGGGCACTGTTGCTAATATTGACTTATCCTTCTCTCCCCGCAGCACCGAAAAACCGCCAAGGAAGGCACTTAGCCCCGCCCCTTCCAGTTCCCCAACCATAAGAACCCCCGGCTGCCAGGAAGGAGGTGTCTTTTCAGCAAGAGCGAACCACCAGATGGCGCTCACGAGCTAATGCCGAGCCTGTTTTGTTTATTTGTAGGCCCGCGGGCAAAACGCCTAAACACCATGAAGCGTTTGTTTTTGGTTGAAATTTTTGTTGAATTAAATGAGACGACTTGGTTGGCCCTCCAGATTTTATCACATGACCTGTTATTCCTGTACCCGATCACAATGTAAAAATATTTGCTTAGTTTAATATTACCATACTAAAAATTCATTCTAAATGAAAAGTCTGCTTTCCCACACACCCCATATAAACAGAGGTCACCCAATAAATCTGAAGGTGGCATTAAAAAAAAGTACATTAATGGCAGACAGTAGGCATCAAATGACATCTTTAGCAGAATGCGCTTATGTTACCGTTAGAAAGCTAAGTTCCAAGCATCAGTAAATGCTGGAGGCGTTAATGCATGAACCTGAATTTACTTTTAGCTTGGGTTGCTGCTGGAAGAGGCGTTGGTGAGGCCAGCAGGGGGCGCTTACCCTGTGGTCTGTGCCATGACGGGATACTGTGCTGCAGATATGGCGACATCCTTCAATTGGAATTAAAACTGGGGTTCTAACTCTTTGTGGTCATTAAAGATTCCTTGGTATCTTTCATAAAGAGTAGGGTGTATCCTGATGTCCTGGCTACAATGCCCACCATGGCCTAGTCATTCTGACCCCCTGTCTCTAATTGGCTATCTGTCTCTCACCACTTCCCCACCTAATAAGTAATGTGTGGTTAGCACACTGATGCCGTCACATCACCCAGGTGGATGCCATAAATTGGCGGTGGCCCCCGTCACTCTATGTAAAGTGCTTTGAGTAGCAAGAAAAACACAATATAAATGTAATTAAATATTTTTTTCACTCTTCCTTTTGTGCCAAATTTATCATTATGAATACACATTCGTTAGCAATACGTTTTTTCAGACTTATGGACTTCCATTTTCTTTTCTTATATTAAATGTAAATTTGATTTACACAGTACAAAGTACAGTCAACAAAGCAACTTTAGCTTCCATTGACATGATTTCAGTGTTTGGCAGAATTATTTTCTGTTGTCTGATTAAAAAGTTAAAGGTTGCTCTTGTGACATATAGGGCATGCTACAGACTCACCTGTTTATCAGAAAAAAAAACATCATAAGTCAGCTTCCATAACCCCCTTCAGCACAAAAAAAAAAAAAGTAAAAGTTTGCTTGCCATCTTAAAGTTGTTTCTTGCAGTGCAATGGTGTGGAAGTCATCAGAAACAATAGAGTGCTGCGGCAAAAGGGGGCGTGCCTTATGCAAATGTGCTAACTTTATGCAAATTTAGCTTTCTGTGTCATTGTGACTTTGCAGCAATACAATTAATTCTTCATGAAAACAGATAGATAGATAGATAGATAGAAATACATGAAAGCCACTATATTCGATAGATAGATAGATAGATAGATATTTAGATAGATAGATAGATACTTTATTAATCCCAAGGGGAAATTCACATACTCCAGCAGCAGCATACTGATAAAGAACAATATTCCATGTCCAAGTAGTAATATTGGCACATTGAAACAATTAATTGATGATGACATCTGGAACTGCTTAAATGTCAGTTTACTTTAACTATTTAAAGTCAATGTTTTAACCATTTATTATATTACAGCTTTTTGACTTTTAAAATATCCAATTAATGTTATGTATTTTTTACAGTATTTTTTCTCTTACAGTGTATTCACCCATTTTACCCAAAATTTAATTCAAGTTGAGATTTGAAGGTCCCAAAAGTCCATCTACCTGTCCACCTTCTACCTGTGTTTTTGGTTCTCTGTGTGAATGAAAACTTTCTCATGTTTGTATGACATCAAACACGTCTCCATCAGTGTCCCCATCATTTTAGGGTGGCATAGTTTAGTAAGTAGATAAGTTTAATACGTCACTGTGCTCTGTACAAATATTTTTTTTTAAATCCACTCACATGTACAGCTAACACAAGGCCAGAATTAACATACAGGAGCTCATCATTTAGAACTGCTAGGCAAGCATTAGAAGACAAGAAAGGGAGAATTGGGAAATGGGCATTGGACTATTTCTGTGTGTCAGAGCCGGCATGTCATTGGATCTTCTTTACCTTGTTTGGAATGGAGTGATTTACCCTGCACATGAAGAAAGAGTATAAAGCCTTGGGACATTGCCCGGCACACCTTTGAAGCCAACAGATGGATGGGAGATAACGTCATCCGATCTGGAAAATTCTTCCAACGCAGCGACAAAAATGGCAGCCTCTATACAAGGTCTTGTCATGACTTTCTCGTCTGTTATGCCGTGTAAACCACCATTAAAAAAGCAAAGTTATTTCTCCTATGTGATTTCTTACCATATCACCTTTTTGTGTTATATCTATATAGTTTCGGGTTATGTAACACGCCACAATTACAAAAGAACTTATTCCAACAAGGGAGCTAGTGCCCCCTGCTGGATACACATGGTGGCACATGGTGGTGCTGCTGCCTCCCATTGAGGAGACTCGCTTAAACAAGTCTGCAACTCATTCTGTAAAAATCAAACAATATACTCCTGACGTCTGACCCATGAGATCATAGCGGCCATGTTATAAAAGATGGGCTCGTGCATTAAGAAGTGTCCAATCTTAGTAAAGATCTATGGAACAACACATAATTTGTGAGTACTTCTCGAGTTAGAATATTCTGGTTATGACTTTACTTTTTTGTTTATTGAGTACAGATTTAGAAAACTCCTTTAAACATGACAATAAGGAGACCAGGGTTTGCATCCTGGGTCCTCCCTGTGTGGAGTTTGCATGTTTTCCCCATGTCTGTGTGGGCTTCAAAGACATGCAGGTTAGTGGATTGGTGATGCCAAATTGTCCCTAATGTGTGCATGGTGTGTGGGTGCCCTGCATTGGGCTGGCGCCCTGCCCGGGGTTTGTTTCTTGCCTTGCACCCTGTGTTGGCTGGGATTGGCTACAGCAGACCCCTGTGACCCTGTAGTTAGGATAAAGCGGGTTGGATAATGGATGGATTGATTTCAAAAACTCCTTTAAATGTGACCATAAGGAGACCAGGGTTTGCATCCTGGGTCCTCCCTGTGTGGAGTTTGCATGTTTTCCCCATGTCTGCTTGGGTTTCAAAGATGTGCAGGTTAGATGGATTGGTGATGCGAAATTGGCCTTAGTTTGTGGTTGGGGTGTGTGTGTGTGTGTGTGTGTGTGTGTGTGTCTGTTTGCCTTGCGATGGACTGGCACCCTGTCCAGGGTTTGTTCCTGCTTTGTGCCCGATGCTAGCCAGCATTTTCCACAATTACACTTTAGTCATGATGGGTTACTAAGTGTAGACTGATGGGCGAAATCGTCAAACACATCCATTTAAAATTAAATCTACAACACTATAAAGTGTGCAGAAAGTGAAGGGACCGGAATACTTTCTGAATCCAATGTTTTTTGATACATCCTCATCCAGGGTTGAGACAGATGTTACTCAGATAGGCTCAGGTTCAGCCAGTGACCCTGAACTGATGTATCTCCATGAACTTTTGGCTCTGATAATATCCAAAAGAAACTTCCCATTGGAGTCAAAGCCAACTGAGTGAATTCTTTCACTAAATTTGCAAGTTGCAGACCCCTCATGGTCCTAGCTAATGAAACTTCTCTGTGGCTTCCCTCCATCCTACCCCAGAATGCACTGCACAATCCTCTTGATGACGTGACATGACAAAGGTGTGTGCTTTGTAATGGTGGTGGGGCTGCTTAGGATGGCATCTTCAGGGATTGAGTGGTCAGAGAACTCATTGGGTTTGATTTGCTGAAATTCAGCCTCAGTTCGAGACCACAATGGCAGGAGGGGTTATCTGAAATACTAGTGGAGACATGGTGTCTCCCAAAAACCTAACAGGTAACACTATAGTTGACTGCTTAGTTGGAGGCTCAACATGATATCTGAAGGGCTTAGCCTGGCTTAAATACCCCACCCCAGAGTCAGCCCATGTTAGATGTTCTTACTACTCTGATCCTTTCTATTGTGGTGTTTGCCATTCTGATGGCACCACTTTTGGGTCGAGCAGTGGAGGAGCAAGTAAGAAAGATGAGCCTCCTTGGTGGTCTGTGTGTCCCAGAAACAGGCCGAGACTTCTGAGCCAACACTCTCAATACTCATTTAAGGATTCTGTCCTTTGATAATCCAAAAACATATGGAAATAAGGACTATAGGCAGGATGTCATTCTCAAAGTTCTCCCATTCGGAGTACAAATGTCCACATTGTTTGTTCTGTCTGAATATGTAGACAAGAAGGGAATTAAAAGGTGAGCCAAAAACCCTTCACAGTGAGTTGTGCGGCTAAATGTCAGCTGCGATAGTCAACTCCTCCTTCTCACAGCGCGCTTGGTTCTTCTCTTTGTTTGCCCTGATGGGTTCTGTTCTTTTAGCACATGCATGAGGAGCTCAAACAAAGCCATCCCTAATTATACGGGGGTGTCGCATGGAGGCGTTGCTTGCAGAAGGATACAAAGCAGATGTTGACACTGCAGATTTCTTTAGAGTGATGAGAGAAGAAAACAGAAAGAGAAACAACCCTGGGTGAAATGTACAGGAATACGTCCTGTGGTGGATTGCCGCCATTTTACTCTGGCCCTCACCCCCAGGCCGCCAGGAGGAGCTCTCCTGACAGCATGATCATGCCCCGAGTTCCAGCAGGGCATCATGGACTATGTAGTGTTTGTACACAGCCCTGCTGGATACCTTGGGGGCCAGCAGGCGTCGCTGTAGGGGGGCTCGTAGGCTCTTATGTGCCCTATGACCCGGAAGTGCGTCACGGTCACGTGACAGGAAGAAACGACGTGCTCCCGGGTTGAAGAAAAGGACTATTTACCCTAACCCGGAAGGAATAAGGACTTGTGGACTGTTGGGCAGGAACACCTCCGGGTCAGGGAATATAAAAGGTCTGTGGGAGTTCCCAGACAATGAGCTGAGTTGGGAGGCAGGGTGGCTAAGCTGGGAGTGGAGGATTGGTTTATTGTGATTATTATTGGAGAATTGTGGAGAGGAGCGTGCTTTGTGCACAAAATTATTATAATAAATAATTATTTGGACTTTTATCTGGTGTCTGACGTGTGGTCTGAGGGTACAAGGGTGCGAGCAAGCACCTAATCTGTCACAGTCCGATGGCAAGTGCTCTGACAAGTAGCGAGTCCTGCTGTTGGACCTCACTTCAGCTTCTGTAATGTTCCAAGATAGGAATAAAGGTCTCAAGGTGGCAAGTCATTTGAGCCAATTTGGTCACATGAGGAGGATGGTAGCAGAAGGTGGGTTCCTCCGAGTTACAGCCCACTTCTTCACAAGTTGAGTGCTTTACTGGACTCTCCATGAAGGGGATTGTGTGAAAGGTTTTGCAATGAATTCAGAGAGTAATTCGGACCTCTTCACATTCTGCACAATTTATTGTGTTGTGTAGATGGATGAACTCGATCTACACTCGATTACCCATAAAGACAAAGTGAAAAGTTTACAGATTTAACACTAGAATTACCAGAGTCTATGAAAAAACTCGTAGATCCGGCCCACCTTAAAACTGTTCACACTTCTCCACCAGCTTCTTTTGTCCTGTAAATGTGCCGATTAAGACAAGCAGCAAGCAGCCGGCTATTCCATTCCCCACTGTCGCAGAACGTTCACTAAGTTCTCCCAGCTCATGCCTTGATTGATTATGTGGGAGTGAAGTGGAGTTTTAGAGTGGAAATAATAGATCGTTATTCAGTGCAGTTGGAACAACACACATGTTGATCTTTTTTTTCTTTCAGTTCATGTGCCTTCCCTGTTTATTTATATACAGTATCTAGTGACTTCGTCCTGCGGTGGGTTGGCACCTTGCCCAGGATTGGTTCCTGCCTTGTGCCCTGTGTTGGCTGGGATTGGCTCCAGCAGACCCCCGTGACCCTGTGTTCAGATTCAGCGGGTTGGAAAATGGATGGATGGTTGGATCTAGTGACTTCTCTGCCTGTCTGTCTCTCTATTACACAGTGCTCTCTCTGTCTGTCTGTCTGTGTGTTATGGATCTTAAAAATAACAGTTGTAAGTAACAAAAAGCGGGGTGCGAAGATGTGAAAAAAAGAAACAAGAATCAAAAATATAAAATAAAGATCTTTTGAAACCAAAACAAATTAACTTAAACTACATTCGTATAAATGAAATGTCGATAAAAGTTAAGTAGGTATAATAAAATATGCATTTACATTTCAAAAAAATGTTAATGGGGGCGCGATTAAAACTGTTATGAAAACTCGGGTCGCAGATACTTACTTGTTCATGTTAATTGCAGTCTCAGTTGTTAAAAAATATTTTAAAAGGAGCATCCCACATGAAAATATAATGATCTCATTAACTGACAGTGCATACCAGTTTATAAATTTTATGTCTGTTTGAGGTTAAAAAAAAAATACATTAAATCATTTATCAATCGACACACGCTGCACGCAGGCAAGCGGGCAGTGAGAGTGGAGATAAAGACGCTAGATAGATTGTATACAACATGCAAAAATAGCGACCACTTGATAACAGTATTAGCTGTAGTGAATGAAAGCATGAATTAATCAAAAGATATAACCGCGATCGACATTTTAAACTTAACGATTTACTTAAGAAAAAAAAAAAAGAAAAACGCCCAACACGCAGAAAGCAGACGCTTGCAGGCAGCGCGGTCATGGTTAAAAAAAAAAAGTAACAATTTCTCCCGAGCGAGGAATCGAACTCAAGTTTCTGAGACACGATAAGAATGCTGCACTCCAAGAAGCAAATCTTAGCGCTATGCCACAGAAACTGTTGTGTTGTTTTTGAACCTTTTGTGAAGGTGTTTATTTGATCTTTGGACTTCAGGTTTCACACATTACTGTATATAGTTTATGTCTACATGTTTTAACATTTATTACTAAAATATGACAAAGTTTCAGTTTTAACAATGTGTTTACACAGGTTACTGTAGAAACGGAACACACATGAAATGCATGTGTTCCAAATAACAATCTCTTATTTCCACTCTAAAACTCCAGCAGTTGAGTCACTCCCAGATAATCAAACAAGACATGAGCTGGGAAAACTTAGTGAACGTTCTGCGACGGTGGGGGGTGGAATAGCCGGCTGCTTGCTGCTCGTCTTAATCGGCACATTTAGAAGACAAAGGACGCTAGTGGAGAAGTGAGAACGGTTTTAAGGTGGGCCGGATCTACGAGTTTCTTCGTAGACTCTGGTAATTCTAGTGTTAATAAAATGGCCTACAGCAGTGGTTCTCAACCTGTGGGGTGGGCCCCCCTATGGGGGGCACAAAGTAACAAAAAGCGGGGCGCGAAGATGTGAAAAAAAGAAACAAGAATCAAAAATATGAAATAAAGATCTTTTGAAACCAAAACAAATTAACTTAAACTACATTCGTATAAATGAAATATCGATAAAAGTTAAGTAGGTATAATAAAATATGCATCTACATTTCAAAAAAATGTTAGTGGGGGCGCGATTAAAACTGTTATGAAAACTCGGGTCGCAGATACTTAAAGGTTGAGAAACGCTGGCCTACAGTTTTCCGTACGCCACTTCTCCAGACCTTTATTTTCAGTGATGCTTTCCTATAGACGCCTCAGCAGCCTAACGTAACGTCTCTCATTAACAAACTCTTTATGAATAAGTAGCCTAAGTCAATTTCTAAAATAACATGATCATCATTGTGTCTTGAAAATCTGCTACTGTGGGATGGAGGAAAAACCATCCAAATCCCGTACTCGATTGTAGAATTAATACCAGAAATACGCACTCGATCATCTCAACACGATGCCCCTTTGTGGACTGGTTGACTAGACCGTAGCGGCATATTCAATATTTACACCCTACTCCTGTGCTTTTGACCGATTACAGGATTTTTTGTATCTTGAAAAATGAAGCAGAAAAATATTTACAGAGTAGCTATGAACTCTGCACGTTCAAACCACTGTGTGGCGGACAGGTGGGACCCAGGCCCGGCCTGGAACACCCCTTTGACACTGGGACTGGGGGAGCAGCCATGGGATGCACACTACGTCCCCCGGAATGCGTGGTGGCAGCCCTCCTGTGTTACATCGGGGCCACAGGTGTGGGACTTCAGGGCTCATCTCTGTTGGGCTCCGTGGCCACCACCTTCTTGGGCTGGAATGCAGCCACACCTGGAAGAGCAGCCTGAATTGGGTTAATTATCACCTGAAGCACTTCCGGGTGGGCTATAAGAGCCACTACTCGAGGCGCCAGTCGGGAGGAGGAGGACGACAAAGCTGCTTGGGAAGTTTGGAGGAAGAAGAGAGTGATTTTTGGGGGTGTTTTTCTTTGGTGGTGTGTTTTGGGACTGTGTAGGGCCTGTGGGACCACGGGTAAGACGTGCCCCACGGCTGAAGAACAAATAAATCGTTATATTTTCATTTTCACGGGCCTCCAGTGTCAGTCTGTGTCAGGATGGAGCCAACCAAGTGCTTCTGCCACACCCTGATACAATGGTATCAAAACACATGCAGAAATAACACACACACACAAAAAAAAACAATTTGTAAAAGCTTCTGACTACAAAGCAGAAGATATTTGAGAATGACCAGGAGAAGAACATACAGAGTCTGGAATGGGGTCAAAACCAAAAAAATATTTCAAAGTTAGTCACTTGACAAACTAAGACGAAGAACAATCTCAGAGCTGGAAAGCGATAGGTTGTAAGGTCGGTACACCAGATTTGGCACACTAAGAGTTTTAGAAAACACCATTCAAAATAAAGGGTCTTATCCGCAGCTCAGACAGAGAAGGATTACCCCGGAAGACATTTTTATGCCATCACAGCAAAATCAGGGTCCATGACCTTTAAGGACACATCCATGGCAACTAAGCAATGTGGGCCTAAAATGATAGCCACCATACGTGACCCTAAGTAACGGTCAAAATAGACCAAAAAAACATCTGAGAGACAACCAGAAGTAAGAGAACTCCACACATGGGGACTTCATCACAAGTTAAGGACCCAAGACTTCAGTCAGGATGGCAACAGCTAGTTCACTGCCATTTTTTTGGTTCACCATTACAGCCAGACCTGCACGGCTGTGATGGAGTAGAAATCAGCCCAAGAGGCAGAGCCAACTCTTCTAATTCCTTATATCATATTTGTTATATCTAGAGCTACTTTCCTCATGTAGCTTATTAGCAGACGTCAAAGTTAACATCTACACAATAAAAGATGAAGATATGTACCTGGCTCGCTGTGACCTTTCTTCTTCTTTTTCTTCTCTGCAGAGCAGAACTAAGGCGCTCACGTCAGTGTGTGCTTCCTGCACTTGGGAATCGCTTGTTTCAACCAGAGTGGGAAGATCGCGGCAGGAAGAGACTCGTTGTTTTTTCCAAAGGCGTGGGAGGATGCTCTGTCGAAAGAGGCTGAAGCTTTGTCCGGTGAGCCTCTTCTCCGGTTTCAACAGGTCAATGGAAGAGCCAAGGGAGTGCTTTCGGCGTACTTTAGTTGTTGAGAAAGGACCAGTAGTGGAGGCTGAGCTGGACACACTGACACCTGATGAGAGGATAAAAACAATTGGAGGTGAATTTCCTTCATGAGTTTTTCCAGCATGTAATGTTAGGAGCCATGGGGAGAGCACCAGGACAATGGGGCAAGTCATGGATCACGTGTGCGTATGGACAATGGTGCTCACAGTCCCTCCTATGCTGGCAGACGCCAGGCCATCTCCTTCTTCTCCAATGGTCTTCTATGCTCTCCCCCTTTCCTCTGCCTATTCAAAGCTCCCCATGAGGTTTATTGACACCATTAAAAACCACCTTTTGGAAAACTGCAGCAAGTCATTTCATTCTTTCTGGAACACTCCAGGTACAGCGGCTTCAGAATGTACTCAGACCCCTTCACTTTCTGCACACTTTACTGTGTTGTAGAGTTAATTGTAAATTAATACATTTTCCGTTTTTGCCAATCAATCTACACTTGATAACACATAACGGCAAAGTGAAAACATGTTTTTAGAAGGGTTAGGAAATTTTTATAAAAACCAGAAACTGAAATCTCTCCTTAGTAAAAGTATTTGGGTGGCGCAGTGGTAGCACTGCTGCCTCGCAGTTAGGAGACCTGGGTTCGCTTCCCGGGTCCTCCCTGCGTGGAGTTTGCATGTTCTCCCCGTGTCTGCGTGGGTTTCCTCCCACAGTCCAAAGACATGCCGGTTAGGTGGTCTGGCGATTCTAAATTGGCCCTAGTTTGTGGGTGTCCTGTGGTGGGTTGGCACCCTGCCCAGGATTGGGTCCTGCCTTGTGCCCTGTGTTGGCTGGGATTGGCTCCAGCAGACCCCTGTGTTCGGATTCAGCGGGTTGGAAAATGGATGGATGGATAAAAGTATTCAGACCCTTAATTCAGTACTTTCTAGAAACCCCTTTGGCAGGAATTACAGCTTCAAGTCTTCTTGGGTACGTGTCTACAAGCTTTGCACACCAGGATTTGGGCAGTTTATCCCGTTTTTCCTGACAGATCCTCTCAAGCTCCGTTAGTGTCTGTAGGCTGCCATCTTGAGGTCTCTCCACAGAAGCTCTACGGGGTTTAACTCTCTCAGCATTACGTTTTTTCTCAAAAAAAAAAATTTTGGTGTGAAAAGTGACATTTTTATTAGATCTCATCTTTCTACTGTAAAGTGTGCAAAATGCTAAAAGTTCAAAGTCATAAGTGTAGAAAGTATAATGATGATACAAATAAGAATTAATAATAACTACAGAAGACTGCACATGTGCGAGCGATGCAAGCGTCTCTTTTGGATTCACCAGAATCACTTTCGGTTTCACTAACCATTTCGATTTCACTGCCTGAAGTCGGACTCACTTCGTCATCAATATTGATGAGAGGCGTTTCTTACGAGACGCCATTATGAGGCCAGGAGAATTGTTGTCCATGTAACGCTCAGGCCTGATGCTTACGCAGGACACGTCTACACCATTGCCCAAGTAACGCTCGCCATTAATGCTGTAAACGCCAGGGTCGTCCTCGGGTCTTATGCGAGACGCGTCTATACCGTTGCCCAAGTGACACTCGGGATTAACACTTTTGTCACTGTTTTTACAGCCCGAGTGATGTTCTGGCCTAACGCTAAGGCGCTTAAGTCTTGGCTTTGCCTGAGCCACTCAAAGACAGTAAGAGGCTTGTCCTGACATCACTCCAGCATTATCTTGGTGAAAGTTGAGCTGTCGCCCCACTCTGAGGTTGCATGCACACTGGAACAGGTTTTCTTCAAGGACCACACTGTCTTCGGCTGCACTCATCCATCCCTCGTTTCTAACCAGTCTCTCTGTCCCTGATGCTGAGGAGCACTCCCATAGCATGATGCTACCATTTCAGTGCTGCACTGTGGGGATGGTATCAGGCAGGTCAAGAGCAGTGCCTGGTCTTCATCAGACATAGTGCTTTGACTTCTGCCTGAAGAGTTCAATTTTTGTCCCATCAGACTAGAGAATTGTTTCCCCTCCTGCTCTTATGGTCTTTAAAATGCCATTTAATAAATTCCAAGTGGGAATAGTCACTCTACTAAAAACAACTGTCTGATGGAGTGCTGTGGAGCTGGTCATCCTTTGGACAAGTTCTCCCATCTCAGCAGAAGATTTATGAAGCTCTGTTAGAGTGACCATTGTGTTCTTGGTCACCTCCATCACCGAGGCCCTTCTTGCCCAGTTACTCATTTTGGCCAGACGTCCAACCCTAGGAGTCCCGGTGGTTCTAAACGTCTTCCATTTCACAATCATTGAATCCACTGGGCTCCCAGGGATGCTCAAAGCTTTAGAAATGGTTTTATCTCCCTTGCCTTGATTTATGCCCCACCACAGCTTGGTTGTGGAGACCTCCAGAGAGTTCCTTGGACTTCACAGCTTGGCTGTTGTGTTGACATACAGTGTGAATTGTGGGAATCTTTCTAAAAGATGTTCAGTCAATTCAGTTTGCCACAGTTGCTTTCCAATCAAGTTCTAGAAACTTCAAGCAAACAGGATGCACCTGAGCACAATTTGGGGTGCCAGTGCGAAGGGTCTGAACATTTAGTGGAAGGTAAAATTTCAATTTTTGATTTTTTGCAGACTTTTCTGACAACATGTTTTAGGTTTGGGAGGCACGGTGGCACAGTGGGTAGTGCTGCTGCCTCGCAGTTAGGAGACCTGGGTTCGCTTCCCTGGTCCACCCTGTGTGGAGTTTGCATGTTCTCCCTGTGTCTGCGTAGGTTTCATCTCGGTACTCTGGTTTACTACCAAAGACACTTAGGTTAGGTTGCATTGGTGATCCTAAATTGTCCTTGGTGTGTATGTGTGCCCTGCAGTGGGCTCGTGTCCTGCCTGGGGTTTGTTTCCTGCCTTGCGCCCTGTATTGGCTCCAGCAGACCCCTGTGGTTAGGATATAGCGGGTTGGATAATGGATGGATGGATGTTTTAGGTTTGTCATTATGCAAATGTATCCACTGTCCCACACATGCGCTTAGGAGACAGCTGGAAGGACCAAATAAAGGTAATTCCACACCAGGCCAGTGGTGTGTACCCTGTATCTGTTATCTCTGCAGATCAAATACGTGAAGTCCTGCCTGAGTCTGAAGATGTCACTTCCAGTTCTGGCCACAATGATGCCACTTCCAGATTTGGCCCTTATGACATCACTTTTGTCGGCCTGACTGAAATCCCTGACAACTTTATTCTGTAATAAGTTCTGTTTTGGACTCGAACCTGTTCACAACTCTGCATATATTTACCAGGGATTAAGTATACGGGTGGCTGCCCCAAACCTTTTTCTGTGTGTCAAGGCTGTTCATTTTCACATCAACTTACATTAAATCTACAACACAATAAAGTGTACAGAAAGTGAAGGCGTCTCAATACTTTCTGAATGCATTATTGCTGATCTCACCCGTCTTGGTGCTCAGTCTGCTGGTCGCTGCACAACTTTATTAACTTAATTAACACTCAAACCTCCACAGAAACGCATTCAAACTTCATCCTATACCCATTACAAACACCACAATGCTTATATTCCAAGCGTTTACTGACTGCAGTCTCAATTTTACACATAAATCATTTTACACGTCTTTCAATTCGTTGGTTGGTGACGAGCTTGTGCTGATCCTGGCAGTACTGGGCACCAATGAAAAGTAACCAATCCTGGATGGATGCCACTCAACCGCAGAGATCACAGATTGTTACAGATTAACTTCACCTACCTGTCTTTGACTAGTGGGAAGAAATCCAGAGAGGTTCAAAGATTCTTCATAGTTTTCAGTTTCAAATTATACAACCTTAGAAATATTAACGCAAACCAGTGTCTGTACTTCATTGAGAGGTGATGATAGATAAAGATTTTACAACCATCCCCTAGAGAGCAGAGACACCACACAGCAGGGGCCATTTTCGGCCATGTTGCCTTCATGTTTAACTGACTTGCTTTTTAAATTGCTTATGTTTTCTCCAGCTGTACACTGGGTGTCAACATTTCTCTCGACATGGTCCCAATTCAACATCCACAGGGCATTCTGGGACTTGTAGTTTCCACGGGCAGCCTCGTTAGGGTCAGCGTGAGCAATAACAGGAGGAAAGATCCTTGGAGAAGGCTTCCCTGTGCTAGACGTCCAGTAGCAGGCGTCTTATGAAAGGGTCTTTCAAGTTTAATTTATTTTTTAATCAGGATTACTGTACCTCTTTTATGGCTGTCTCTCCACTGGTGCCTCTTGATGTTGGAGAGGATAGCCTCACGGTGTTGCTGGCTCTGAATCCCTGCTTCTCTCAAGTCTGAGTCAGTCACACAGAGTAAACCCTGAGGAGGCAGAAAGACCCCAAATCACTTGTGGTGCACGTGCATAAAATGAACATATTCATGGACTCACACTGACACTCTGCAGTTGACAGCACTGTCACAATTTGCGACTTATATTTTTTTTTTTTTACTATTCAGGCACTGACAATTTTGTTTTTACTGTTGATGTGAAAAAAACTTTTTTTAGGAAAATAAAAATGAATGTAAAGCTAAGCTAGGGCCTTGAACTCAGACCTGCGTGTCAAGTTATATTTTGGACACGGTAATCTCTACAAGTGAAGTCAAATTGCCCAAAATGTTTCCAGGGCAAGATCCAACCTACGAACTGGGCCGTGTGTTTTGGGCCTGCACCAAATTAACATCATTCTGGACAAAAAGTTTGAAATGCCTGTCAGACAGCATGGGCGTCACAATACCTCTAAATCCACCAACAGCTGTGTTTGGTGGGCTCACAGAGGGGCTTCAAGTGGAGAAGGACAAACCAACTGTAATTGCCTTTACCCCACTACTCGCACGTAGACTTGTCGTGCTCAACTGGAAGAATTCTAACCCACCAAGATCTGTAGAAAACATTTTCAAAACCTGGCAGGATGTGATAAATAACATTTTAGAATAAGCATTTAAATTGAGGAAGTGGATTCTCAGCCCTCTTTTTCTATTCTCTCTATTTTTATTTATTTATTTACACATTATTACTATTAATAAAGTGCTACTCTTCTGACCTAGTAGAGACTTATAAATGGGGGTCGATTTGTTTCAAACCAGTTTTGTTAAACTTGACTTGCATGTATGGAATGTTTTTTGATTTTAATTAAATAATATATTAATAAAAAAACAGTCAATCCATCCATCCATTTCTAATTTAAACCATTTGTCTATTTTTGATAAAGACTGGCAGTGAGTCAGCATCATGAAAGATCAGGACTAGGCCCTTCTCCAACTCCCACTGACCCCAACAGGGCTGATCATGTGGACTACAATTATCAAAGTGCATTGTGGGTGTTAAATTGGGACCTTGCCAAGAGAAACACTGCGACCCAGTGTAATGGGGGAACACTTGGTCTCAGGTGGCATGCCCACCACTACCCTTCATCTGTTATGGCATCCTGACTGGGAAAGCCTGCGTTGGGCTGACGTCCTGCCCGGGGTTTGTTTCCTGCCTTGTGCCCTTTGTTGGCTGGGATTGGCTCCAGCAGACCCCCGTGACCCTGTAGTTAGGATATAGCGGGTTGGATAATGAATGGATGGATGGACTGGGAAAGCAGGATCCCTGTTAGGATGCCCATTCTTGGTGTTCATATCTAATGGCCTTCTGGTTGGAAAGGGAATAGTTTTGCATCTTTGTCAGGATGCCCATCCATCCCTTCTGACTGTCCATTATTGTGGACTCCTAGGTATGGGAATAAGGTCCACCATAGCTGAGAATGAATAGATAGATAGATAGATAGATAGATAGATAGATAGATAGATAGATAGATAGATAGATAGATAGATAGATAGATAGATAGATGAAGGGCATTATATAATAGATAGATAGATAGATAGATAGATAGATAGATAGATAGATAGATAGATAGATAGATGAAGGGCATTATATAATAGATAGATAGATAGATAGATAGATAGATAGATAGATAGATAGATAGATAGATAGATAGATAGATAGATAGATAGATAGATGGATAGATAGATAGATAGATAGATAGATACTTTATTTGTCCAAAAGAGACATTTAAAAGTAATGTATAAAATGGAACTCTCTCATTGTAATATAACAATAAAGAGTGAGGGCTCAAGCTGAGATTGACCAGGGAAAGGGAGAGAAAGGGCAGTTTAAGTACAACTCACCATAGGGAAGGATCTAGTTATTTAAAGGTAGTTTTAAGTTTTAGTGCAAAGCTTCACAAAGGCACTCGAGTGACCTAAAAGCTTCATTCCTTCTCTACATTCACTTACCTCCAAACCACAATATTTCTTCTCGAGTACCTTGCTGTACTGGAAAAGTCCCACCTGGCTAAGAAGCACTGAGATTGAATAATTGCTCATGGTCTGACAGCAGCACGCAGAACTCTGAAAGAAGGGGTAAAGCAGAGAAATTGTTCAGGCAAATCTGTGCCTTTTTAAAGAAAACACAGAAATCTTTGATTCATGAAGAATGCCCAGTAAAAGTAGCAGAAAAGGTAACCATGATGCAACATATTTAAAAATAACTGATATGAAATGCCAATCTGCTTCATTTGGATATCAGAAATAACATAACATTTACTGTCATTTAGCTCAGAAGATGTTAACTAAATATTTATTAATAAAAATGTAATTCAAAGCCATGAATGGCAGAAGAAAATCCCTGCATCTACCACTGTATTATTGTTTTATTAATATTAATATCACCATTACATCAAGAAATTACACCACAACTATTTTTCATTACATCAAAAGTAACATTGAAAATAATGATGATGGTAGTTATTTTTATTTTTTGTGCTAATAGTAAAGCATCTTCTACTTCAATTAATAATAACAAAACCACTACCAATACTACTGAAACAGATAAAACTAATAATAGCACATTGACAACTACTCTTACTAGTAATATTAATAATAAAACAGACTCTACTAGTAGTAATAATAATAATAACACAAACTCTACCACTTCTAGTAGTAATATTAATAGTAATGATACACTCCAATACTAATATTAATAATAGAACAGACTCTACTACTAATAATAACACAAACTCTACCACTTCTACTAGTAATATTAATAGTAATGATACACTCTAATACTTATATTAATAATAAAGCAGACTCTACTGCTACTACTGGTAGTAGTTGTAGTAGTAGTAGAAGGAGTAATGTTAGTAATAATAATACAAAATCTACTTATCCTGCTAATAATATTATTAATAATAAAACCAATCCTACTACTACTAAAAATGTTAATAATAATGAAACAGAGTATACTACTTCTTCTAGTATATATATATATATATATATATATATATATATATATATATATATATATATATATATATATATAATATATAAATAAAAAATAAACTAGACTACTGCTATTAGTAATATGAACAAAAATTAAAGAAACTCTAGTTCTCCTGCTAGTAATATAATTGTTAATAAAACAGACTTTACTACCCATGCTAGTAATATTAATATTAAAACAGACTTTACTACTCCCACTAGCAATGTTAATAATAATGAAACAGACTCTGCTAGTATTATTAGTAAAGTTAATAATACTCTAGCAGATTTAACTACGACGACTATACAGTAGTAGTGGCCCAAGTGTCATAAACAAGCCGTTCGCACGCCGGCTCAAATCATCACGCAGCCCACGAGGCCCCACCCATCACACGATCCACACAATTTGCTCCAGTACCGTAATGCAAAACAAAGATAACAAACAATGTCGCATACCGAACAGGACATTCTAAGAAAGACCACAATTCTATTCAAGGAAGCAGTGAAAAGGGCACCTCCAAACATGTGCCAAGTGAAGTGCAAAACAAACACAGTGCTGAGTGTTGCAGGAGCCACTGAGCCCATCACGGAGAGGCCGTTTTTGAGTATTTTGAACGACGGCTGAGTAACTGCAGGTAAGCGTCTCACAGGCAATTAAAGCTCACAATATGCATTTCTAGTCCTGCAGACCACACGTAAATACTCAAAGGCGCATTTTGTTGTCAGCTTTTTTTCTTGTTCTTTTTAAGTTGCCAGATACCAAAGGATGAAAGCTCCCTAGGTGATGTCTGGAGATGACCAAATGACAGGTCCAACTAGATCGATCACTGGCTTTCGTGATTTCTCCACAGGTCTAGAATTGCCCTCACAGTTTGCTGGAGAGAAGACCTCAGCCATACCGCCCGTAAAATGTTTTTTTTTTTTTATTTTTTTTTATTTTATTTATGATTTCAATCATTAAGCAGTGCTCACTGCAACCACCCAAAGCCATGCCTGCTAGACACAAGTGACCAGTTAACCTACCACCTTTGAACGAACACCGAGACGGGTACTCACCTAAAGGGCAGCCAGAAACAGCTGCCTGCTGCAGGTCCCCCTCCACCCAAAACTAAACCTCACTTGCAAATTTCCAACTTTTGTAGATTCTTGATGTATAGCCAGGAATGCGCTCAACAAAGCAGCTCAGCAGAGGCTGCATCTCGACTCCAAACCACATGAACTGAGCGCGGCAGGGGCTGGGTGAGTGCAGGCACCCTCGGGGCACAGATAACCAACTAAATGAGACAGGCTGCGTGGAAACAGCAAGACTGCTCAAACCATGCGTGTTCTGACAAAATCACATACCTGTAATTCCAGCCCTGGAGTCAAGGCAGAAGCACGACATGAAAACAGATAAGAAAAAAGTGTCAAGACAGCAATTCCGTGCCAACAGAAAATAAGCACTTTTCACCAAATATCATACAGCAGGTTAAAAATCACATTAAGTGAAAGTTGTCTTAGCATCCAGTTTCTGATGCCTTTGTCCTATCACATTATTGTTGTATTTGTGCTTTACGAGTAAACATGCAGTAATCTTCCTGCGCTACTCTTCCACTAGGTGGCAGTATTTCACATTTCTAGATCTTTATTCTCTCAGGTCAGATCAGAAAAGAAGATTTTTGAATTGGACCTTAAAATTAGTGGCACAGTGCCGCAGCGGTACGTGCTGCTGCCGCATAGGTCCAGAATCCTCAGAACAAATCCAGGGCCCTAAAACCGGTTTAACGGATCTGCACAGATGACATACAGGTTAGTGCAGACCGCTTCTCTTAATCAGAGTGTAGGCGTGTGGCCTGCCATGGACTAAAGTCAAGTTCAGAATGGGTTCCAATTTTATACCAAAAACTGCCAAGATGGACACCAGCTCTCTAAAACCCTACACTCAATAAGCAGGTTTCAGAATGGAAATTAGGATAGACGAGGGCCACAAATGAACCTCACCAGCATGTGTTTGTGACATGGGAGCAACTCAGAGCTCTAGGATGAAAAACCCATCTGGACATGGAGAAGCCATGAAAATCATATCGACAGAGTCCATGTGGGGGAACTGAACCCAGGTTAATGGAGTAGTTAGGTGACAGCTCCACCATGCTGCCTTTCTGTAAAAAAATCAGACAACCACAGACACATGGAATTAGTGACCAAGTAGTGTGGTAGACAGGTGGCACGGTGGCGCAGTGGGTAGTGCTGCTGCCTCGCAGTTAGGAGACCAGGGTTGGCTTCCCGGGTCCTCCCTGAGTGGAGTTTGCATGTTCTCCCCGTGTCTGTGTGTGTTTCCTCCCACAGTCCAAAGACATGCAGGTTAGGCGCATTGGCGATTCTAAATTGTCCCAAGTGTGTGCTTGGTGTGTGGGTGTGTGTGTGCTGGCGCCCTGCACAGGGTTTGTTTCCTGCCTTGCGCCCTGTGTTGGCTGGGATTGGCTCCAGCAGACCCCCATGACCCTGTAGCTAGGATATAGTGGGTTGGATAATGGATAGTGTAGTAGACAGCAGGGACCTTCAAAATTGTTACTTTGGAAGGATTCAGTAGATAGGACTGGCAAGCTTTGTTGGTCTGAATGGCCTACTCTCATTTGAATGTTTGTAATGTTCTAATTCTTTAATAAACAATGCAAAAATATTTTTAAAAATGGAAAGTACTGAAGTAGCCATTGCTCATCTCTATATATATAAAATCCATGTCTCTCTGTATGTCTGTCCGCTTTTCATGAGTGAACTGCTTAACAGATTTAGATCAATTTTTTTATTATAATTTGCATCGAACATTCCGGTTAATTTCGCGACTTCTCTCATCACGCTAAGTATCATAGTTCGCTTGTGGCACAGATTTATTAGCACGAATCTGAGAGAGAGAGATGCAGCGGGCTGAGGAGAGGAGGGGGGGGGGCAGTGCCCTCTTCACTCACCCGCCAGCCTCTGTTTGAGTTAGTCTATCCCTCGCCACGTGTTGGAGCGTAATACCTCGCCTCCACTTAGCTAGCGATACCTGTTTTTTCAGCAGACATTATCATCTACAGATTGTTAAGGAGTAACATTTGACATTTTTGAGAGAGAAATCACAGCTACTTGTGTTTTAAAGGGTAGCTGCTGATTAGCAAAGATGTCACGGTCACATGCTTTGCTCTCCCGTCAGAGATGAACACGATCAGATATACACTGGCAACATTTTAACCTATCTTCCTTTTGGCCAGAGATACCTTGACAACTTTTTACATTTTTGGCAGGGAGATCACAGCTACATTCTCGCCCTTAATAGCAAAATCAAAAATTTTGCATATCAAGAGGCCCTTGGATACAAAAGCTATCAATATAAATTCTTCACAATCTTCTTCCTCTTTAGGCTGCTCCCGTTAGGGGTTGCCACAGTGGATCATCTTGTTCCATACTTTCTGTCCTCTGCCTCTTGTTTTGTTACACCCATCACCTGCATGTCTTCTCACCACATCCATAAACCTTCTCTTAGGCCTTCCTCTTCTCCTCTTCCCTGGCAGCTCTATCCTTAGCATCCTTCTCCCAATATACCCCTCATCTCTCCTCTGCACATGTCCAAACCAACACAATCTCACCTCTTTGACTTTGTCCCCCAACTGTCCAACTTGAGCTGACCCTCTAATGTCCTCATTTCTAATCCTGTCCATCCTCAATGCAAATCTTAGCACCTTTAATTCTGCCACCTCCAGCTCTGTCTCTTGCTTTCTGGTCAGTGCCACCATCTCCAACCCATATAACATAGCTGGTCTCACTACCGTCCTGTAGACCTTCCCTTTCACTCTTGCTGACACCCGTCTGTCACAAATCACTCCTGACACTCTTCTCCACCCATTCCACCCTGCCTGAACTCTCTTCTTCACTTCTCTTCCACAATCCCCATTACTCTGTACTGTTGATCCCAAGTATTTAAACTCCTCCACCTTCGCCAACTCTACTCCCTCATCCTCGCCATTCCACTGACCTCCCTCTGATTCACACACATGTATTCTGTCTTGGTGGTCCTACTGACCTTCATTCCTCTCCTCTCCTCCTCATATCTCCACCTCTTCAGGGTCTCCTCAACCTGCTCCCTACTATCACTACAGATCACAGTGTCATCAGCAAACATCACAGTCAACGGGGACTCCTGTCAACCTGTCCATCACCATTGCAAATAAAAAAGGGCTCAGAGCTGATCTCTGATGTAATCCCACCTCCAACTTGAATGCTTCCATCACTCCCACCGCAGACCTCACCACTGTCGCACTTCCCTTGTACATATAATCTACCACTCTTACGTACTTCTCTGCCACTCCTGACTTCCTCATGCAATACCATACTTCCTCTCGAGTCACCCTGTCATATGCTTTCTACAGGTCCACAAAGATACAATGCAACTCCTTCTGGCCTTCTCTAAACTTCTCCATCAACACCCTCAGAGCAAACATCACATCTGTGGTGCTCTATCTTGGCATGAAACCATACTGCTGCTCACTAATCATTACCTCACTTCTTAACTGAGCTTCCACTACTCTTTCCCATAACTTCTTGCTGTGGCTCATCAATTTTATTCCCGTGCAGTCCTGCACGTCCCTGCAGTCCTGCACATCCCCCTTAATCTTAAATATCGGCACCAGTACACTTCTTCTCCACTCCTCAGGCATCTTCTCACTTCTCCAAGATTCTATTAAACAATCTGGTTAAAAGCTCCACTGCCATCTCTCCTAAACACCTCCATGCTTCTAAAGGTATGTCATCTGGACCAATGGCCTTTCCATTCTTCATCCTCTTCATAGCTGTCCTTACTTCCTCCTTGCTAATCCGTTGCACTTCCTGAATCAATATCTCCACATCATCCTCTTCTCAATACAAATTATTATATATTTTTGTATTTTTAAAGTTTGTCCTGTTTCACTGCTATGGAATGGGACAGATAGTAGTTAATAAAGAAGATTTACATGTCTACTACAAACCTGTGTACTGTAGGATAGCTTACCTAACAAAGTGGTGAAAAGAATGAGGAGCACAGCGCAATCTGGACACAAGATGGTGCCATTGACCATTTAATATAAAATAACATAACATGACATGACACTTCATAGTCTCCTAATCCACCTCAGAGTTGTCTTGACATTTTATACATCTCTGGTGAAACAATATCATAAAAGTCCCTTCAAAAACTAAACTAAATCAGTTCAGCTTGGTTATTTAGTTTTATTTTTAATAAATTTGCAAAAACCTCAAGTAAACTTTTTTCATGCTGTCATTATGGGGTGTTGTGTGTAGAATTCTGAGGAAAAAAATGAATTTAATCCATTTTGGAATAAAGCTGTAACATAACAAAATGTGGAAAAAGTGATGCACTGTGAATACTTTCCGGGTTCACTGTATATAGTCAGCCAGTCAGTCATTGTCCAACCTGCTATATCCTAACACAGGGTCACAGGGGTCTGCTGGAGCCAATACCAGCCAGTACAGGGTGCAAGGCAGGAACAAATTCCAGGCAGGGTGCCAGTCCACCACGGGACACACACACACACCCAAAGCACAATTTATGGTCGCCAATGCACCTAACCTGCATGTCTTTGGACTGTGAGAGGAAACCCACGCAGACACGGAGAGAACATGCAAACTCTACGCAGGGAGAACCCGAGAAGCGAACCCAGGTCTCCTTATAAGTAATAATATATATATATCCATCCATCCATTTTTCAACCCGCTGAATCCGAACACAGGGTCACGGGGGTCTGCTGGAGCCAATCCCAGCCAACACAGCACACAAGGCAGGAATCCAATCCCGGGCAGGGTGCCAACCCACCACAGGACACACACAAACACACCCACACACCAAGCACACACTAGGGCCAATTTAGAATCGCCAATCCACCAACCCACCGTAGTATGTATATGTGTATATATATATATATATATATATATGCTACCGTGGCTGTCTGTTTGCCTGTCCAGGATTTTAAATCACCTGTAGCTCGCAAACCGTTTCACCGATTGACCTATATATTGAATATATATATATATATATATATATTTTTTTTTAAACACAAATTACTCACAGTTCAGCTACACAGTAATGGCTTAAAAACAACAATGTGAATGTCTGAGTCAGAGTCCAGATCTCAATCCCATTGACAATGTGTGACTGGGCTTAGAGAAGGCTGTTCACTCACAAACACCATAATACCTGACTAGGCTGGAGCAATTTGGCAAAGAACAAATGAAGCTTCTTATTCTACAGAGCATTTTTGTTAAATATATATTTTTATTTTATAAAGACTCTTTAAAGGCCTTTTAGGTTCTAGTCAGGGTTTTGTTGGTAATCCTCCCTAGTGGGCAATTTTGGAAGTAATTATGGGACTTGTGTGCCTTTCTAACTCCCAGTTCATGGAATAAAGAGAGCAAACCTGTCAGTCAGCTGCATGTTAGTATTTGACACGAGAAAAGGAAGCATGCAGAGAAATACCCCTAACTACTGAATGTAGGTGATGTGCCGACAAATTAAAAAGCCACACTCAAAAATCGCCCCCACATAACCAAAGCTGTGACCACTTCAAATAAAGGTCAGGTTTAATGATCTGTACTGTGTAGTAAAACACTACCATGCGTGAGTGTTTGGTCCCTCTGAGAAATCTGATTGGTCAGTTTGCCTTTGCAAAAATATGAATGGTGTTTTCACAGTGACTAATGGGGGCCCTTCTACCATTGGTGCTGGTCAAAAAAGGGGCAGTAGGTGAGCAAGGTTCCTTAAAATGATTGAGTCTGAGAAGAAAGCTTCAGAGGAACGTGATCAAGTGAGGGAAGTGCCTGGTAGGATAGGTTGAGACACACTATGATACCAAGGAAAGGCATAGGAGGAACGGTGAGGATATGTGTAGGGCAGCAGTGGTTGATACCCTTGAGGATGTCAGGTAGAGGAGAAGGAGGAACACTGCAGGCATACATAAGTTAAGTGAGATCAGCACATGCAAGAATACTGAGGAAAGGTGTAGGAGAAAGGCTGAGGGACACAGAGGGCAACAGAGGATGAGACACACAAGGATACCAAGGAAAGGCATAGAAGGAATGGTGAGGATATGTGTAGGGCAGCAGTGGTTGATACCCTTGAGGATGTCAGGTAGAGGAGAAGGAGGAACACTGCAGGCATACATAAGGTAAGTGAGATCAGCACATGCAAGAATACTGAGGGAAAGTGTAGGAGAAAGGCTGAGGGACACATAGGGCAACCAAGGTTGAGAGATTCAAGGATACCGAGAAAAGATGTAGGAGGAACGCTGAGGGTACGCATACGGCAACAGAGGATGAGACACAGAGGATACAGAGTAGAAGAGGAGGAACACTGAAGGTATATGGAAGGAGAGAGATATGAACACACACAAGTATACCAAGAAAAGGCGTGGAAGGGTACATGTAGGACAACAGAGGTTGAGACACACAAGGATACCAAGCAGAGGTGTAGGAGGAGTGCAGAAGGCACACATAGGGTGAGAGGGACTGACACACGCAAGGATATTGTAACAAGGTGTAGGAGAACGGCAAAGGGTACACGTAGAGCAACACAGAACGAGACACATGAGAATGCCAAGTAGAGGTGAAGGAGGAACACTGTTTTTAAATTTATCCTCACATCTGTCTTCCAATAAGCATAGCTAGTTGTTTATACAATTATAAGAAACTGAAAGACTGTTTGGACTTCTCAGGGTTGTATAAGTCACTTATGAATATACTTTTTGTATTTTAGGAGCCAGAATCAAACCTCAATCTGAGGTTCTGATTCAAGAACCTGCCTGTATAGGGCGCTGTTTACCATAATCCATCCTTGTGGACTTAAGATAAAAAAGTCACAGTATTAAGAAAGTAACAAAACGCGTGAACATGCTCTCCTAATTGATTAGTGTGAACACATGTGCATGCAGTCTGTGAGTGATAACTTCTGTTTTATATAAATACTAGCCATGTTACCTGTCAAGGACAACTAAGAGAATACATTTTCAAAGGTTTCATATCTCTTGCCCTGCATGTAACTTAAGAGTCTTTCTTTGGTATTTCCGTGTGTCTCTTGAGAACATTCCCATGAAACCTGCTTCTCAGCCTCTATTATTTCCAGACATCTTTCTCGTTTCCTGTCCACCTTTATACTTCCTCTCTTTGAAGGCGACTCTCAGTGTGCCTCCTACCCCTTTAATCCGCCTTGTGTATCTCAAACTTGCACTTCCTCTTTATGATGTGACCAAAGTGTCTGGGCTTGTGAGTGTCATGATATAAACCAAGATCCGGGTCTTTAATGAACTCTTGGCCATCAGCAGTGTGTTTGTCTGCAGAGAGAGTGTCAATCGCGTCGAGAGGTTTACTTACCTCAGCAGAGACATTCATGTCTCTGGTGACTCTTCTTATGAAGTCAGTAGATGGATTAGGGGAGCATGGGGGACATGAGGTCACTGGAAAGGGGTGTGTGGCACTCCCGATATCTGTGCAAAAGGACAAAGGTCCAAGTCTTTAGAGTTCTGGTGCTCCCTGTCTTGTTATATGGTTGCGAGGTACGGACGCTATCCAGTGACCAGAGATGAAGACTGGACTCTTTCATGTGTGTCTCTTGAGAGAATCCGTGGGTACCACTGGTTTGACGCTGTGTTGCTCATGGGCACATTACCTCCATTGTGAGGTAGCATCAGTTTCGCCACTACGGCCATGTGGCGCGGTTCCCCAAGAGTGATCCGGATCACAGGATCCTCACTGTTGAGGACCCGAGTGGCTGCACCAGGCCAAGGGGTCGCCCACGTAACACCAGGCTGTGGCAGATAGATGTTGATTTCCGGTGGATTGGATTGAACTACATGTCTGCCTGGAGGGTTGCCAACTGGGATCCCGAGCTGTTTCGTCATGTTGTGGGTGTGGCAACGTGCTGTACCAGTGTGTGCTCCCCAACCTGACCTGACCAATTACAACAAA
The DNA here is from genome assembly GCF_016835505.1 of Polypterus senegalus. NCBI lineage: Eukaryota > Metazoa > Chordata > Cladistia > Polypteriformes > Polypteridae > Polypterus > Polypterus senegalus. The sequence goes on along the minus strand of NC_053165.1, from coordinate 92,495,928 downwards.
GCCAAGCTGACCAATCAGATTGCTCATAGAGACTGGACCCCCACATACACACACAGGCCTTAGTGTTTTATTATTAAGTAGATAAACTGTAGTTGATGTTTAATTATTACACCTGCTGGTAATACTATAATGTGGCTTACACCATTAACCCTTCAGATTCAAAAGCAATAGCAAGTGGGCAGTTATATTACACCTTTCAAATCTGAAGTGGAAGGGCTAAGTGGGATGGAGGCTGTGAAAGCTGGAGAAGTGAAAATGGAGAGTTTATTTGCACTAAAGAGTAGTGTGGGTGGAACATCAGTCCACAGTAGGCCATGTATACATACAATATGATAATCCTCACAACCTAAAGAGACGAAGCCTCTCATCTCACCTTCCCACGGCAGGCGTATGGAGTCACAGCAGTGCACACCCACACTCATTAGCCTGAATCACACTGTTTTTTTTTTTGTTTTTTTTAATCCTGTACCTCCATGGACCCCCTTACTTGCCTTACCCCAGAGGACCATTTATTAGAGGAACCAAAAGTGCAAAAATATGCTTAGTTGTAATTCAGAGATGTATTCTACTGTTGCACTCATAAAATGGGAACCTGAAACTCACAATATTTTCGTTACAAATTATTTATCGTTGTAACTTGGTCAGATTCTGCGCATCCCATTTCTCATCAGTGCAGCACATTCTGTATAATCACGGGATGGAAGCGTGTCCCATTTAGTCATTAAATTTCTTAAATCTGCTACCTTAGCTTCAAATATACTAGCTGGTCTATTTGGACACTCCTTGAATCCCACTTCTGCCACCATATTAAAACTTCTGTCATTACATCAGGGAGTAGATCCAGGAAGGGATTATTCTTGTTATTTTACTGCCAGGGTCTTTTCCCTGGTTTGCATTTATTGTCTGCCTTTCTGTTTTTGCTAAATGTGAATTATTATTATTTTTCATGTCATTATGTTATTCCTGCTTGTCCAATCCGTGATTCAGTAAATGTGAATTGTCCCTTTAAATGTTTTGCTGTTCCTTATTTTTTCGGGTAAAGGGGTAAATCCTCAGGATGCAGGAGCATCCGGACATCATGACTCTTGAGACCTCCCACTGGCTATTTAGAAAAGAAACACCTTGACACCATAAAAAGAGTTGGGGCAACCTCCCCGTATACTTGAAGTTTGGCTGAAAAATAGGCAAAAGTATGAGGAGTAGTCCAACACAGAACTGATAAACAGAAGGAATATGGCAGGTTTTAAGGTCGGTCAGGGGAAGTGATGTCATCGAGCCTGGCACCGTGAGAACCGGAAGTGATGTCATCGGGCCCTGAACTGGAAAGTGATGTCATTGAAGTCGGACGTGATGTCATTGGGCTCTGAACCGGAAGTGATGTCCTCATTTCCAGGAGGAATTTCCTGTGCTTGGTCCGTAGGGATAAAATAGAAAGGATTAGTGCACTCTGCCATCCCTTCTGCCCAGCATGGAATTACCTTCTTTTGAGCCCTCTAGCTGCCTCCCATGCGCATGTGTGTGACACTATAAAAGTCTACTCAGAAGTCTCAGGATCTGCAGATCATTTGTTTTTGGTGCAATTTTGTGGGTTTTACTGATTAAATTGGAGTCACTGTTTTCTGTTCTTCTGGGCGGCACAGTGGCACAGTGGTAGCGCTGCTGCCTCGCAGTAAGGAGACCTGGATTCGCTTTCTGGGTCCTCCCTGCGTGGAGTATGCATGTTCTCCCCGTGTTTGCGTAGGTTTCCTCCCACAGTCTAAAAACATGCAGGTTCGGTGCTTCGGCGATCCTAAATTGTCCCTAGTGTATGTGTGCCCTGTGGTGGGTTGGTACCTTACCCGGAGTTTGTTGCTCCAGCAGACCCCCATGACCTTGTGTTAGGATATAGCAGGTTGGACACTGATTCTGATTGACTGTTTCCTTCTTAGTCTATTTTAAGGATTCTCCGTTTGCCATACATTTTCTTTCTTAAGCAAATCATTTTTGCCTTTTTTTTTTGCTGTGGTTAGCAAAGAGCTCAATATTTGGTGTGACTTCCTTTTGCACTTTCTGAAGGACCTCACTGGCCTCTTGTTCTCTTATCCAGTTCCTCTGTAGACTTTGGTCGTCTTACTAGTAATCCCATCCTGGCATGATGATTTTGAGACGAGGGCTCGGCGGTGGCCATACCATCTGTTGTAGGGTTCTCTATTGCTTTTTTTATTATGAATTTAGCTGTGTGTTTGGGGTCATGGCCGTGCTGCATGATGACATTAGAACTAATTAGATGGTATTGTATGATGGATAGCAACCTGCCTTTATTTCTGGGCACTGAAGGGGCCATCGGTTTTAATTAAATCTCCGACTCCATTTGTGGAAATTCAAGCCCCAGACATACAGGGAACCTCCATTGCTCTTCCCTATTGCTAGAAGAGATTTAATCAATGTGATGTTATTCATTAGACAAACTACCTTCTATTTTAGCCAAAAATTTTGACTCATCTCTCCGGAGCATCTTTTGCCATTTCAGTGCACCCCAGTCCGTGCAGTGTTGTGCATAGATGAGTTGTTTGGCTTTATTTCTGCCTCTGAGGAATGGCGTTTTCGTCAGAACTTCTCCTTGAAGACCACTTTTCTGGACTGTAGATGGGTGTACCAGGGTCCTAGTAGTTTCATCCAGTTCTGAGATGGTAATGGTGCTGGATGTCTAAAGGGTTGTCAGCTCAGTCTATTTATTTTAGGATATTAGAACATTAAAACACTCTAGACGAGAACAGGCCATTCAGCCCAACAAAGCTCACCAGGCCTATCCACTTAATTCTTCCAAAATAACATCAAGTCGAGTTTTGAAAGTCCCTAGAGTCCTACTGTCTATTACACTACTTAGTCACTTATTCCATGTGTCTCTGGTTTTCTGTGTTAAGAAAAACTTCCTAATGTTTTGTGAAATTTACCCTTCATAAGTTTCCAACTGTGTCCACGTGTTCTTGATGAACTCATTTTAAAGTCACCATCTCGATCTACTGAATGAATTCCCTTCATAATTTTAAACACTTCACTCAGGTCTCCTTTGAATCTTCTTTTGCTTCAACTGAAAAGGATCAGCTCTGTTAATCTTTCCTTATAACTCATCCCATTACCCTGGAATCAGGCAAGTCGCTCTCCTATGGACTTATTCTTGTGCTGCTTTGTCCTTTTTGTAGCCTGGAGACCAAAACTGCACACAGGACTCCAGATGAGGCCTCGCCAGTGTGTTATACAGTAAAGCTTCAGCTGATCCTCCTGTGACTTGTACTCCACACATCAGGACGCTATATAACCTGACATTCTGTTAGCCTTCTTAATGGCTGCTGAACACTGTCTGGCAGGTGATAGTGTCGAGTCCACTATGAGTCCTAAATCCTTCTCATAAGGTGGTCTTTTCAGATGTTCAGACCTCCCATTGTGTATTCAAACCTCACATTTTTACTTCCTACGTGTAACACTTCACATTTACAGACATTAAATTTCATCTGCCGCAAATCTGCCTAACCTGTGTGCTGTCCAAGTCCTTTTATAATAATTCAACAAATTCTCGAACTTCTGCCAATTAACCTAGCTTGGTATCATCTGCAAATTTAACCAGCTTGTTACTTATATGTTTATCTGAATCATTTATATATATATAAAATATATTAAAAATAGCTGGGCCCTTCTTGTTTGATTCACTCAGTTTCCATGGCTGACTATTGAGTTCCTGGTCCTCAACTGTGCCTGTTTTGTTGGAGCTTCTGCAGAAGAGCTTGGACTACTTGGTGGAGACCTCAATGATGCTGGATGGCCACCCCGTGTATCGCTTTGTTTGTGCTTCTGCAGAAGAGCTTGTACCGCTTTGTCGGGACCTTGATAAAACTGAATGACCATCTTGTGTCTTGTCTCTGTGTTTGTCGCTGTGTTTCTGCTTCTGAAGAGCTTGGACTACTTGGTTGAGACCTTGATGAGGCCAGATGACCACCTTGTGTCTTGTCGCTTTGTTTGTGCATCTGCAGAAGAGCTTCGACTGGTTGGTCGAGACCTTAATCAGACTGGATGACCACCTTGTGTCTTGTCGTCATATTTATCACTGTGTTTCTGCTTCTTCTGAAGAGCTTGGACTGCTTGATTGAGACCTTGATGAGGTCGATTGACCAACTTGTTTCTTGTGTCTGTTTTTATTTCCTTGATTATGCTTATGCAGAAGAGCTTGGACTGCTTGGTTCCAGTCTTAATCACACTGGATGACCACCTTGTGTCTTATTGCTGTATTTGTGCTTCTGCAGAAGAAATTGGACTACTTGGTCAAGAACTTGATGAGGTTAGATGACCACCTTGTGTCTGTCATCATGTTTGTCACTGTGTTTCAGTTTCTGAAGAGCGTGGACTGCTTGGTTGAGACCTTGCTAAAACTGGATGACCACCTTGTGTCTTCTCACTATACTTGTGCTTCTGGAGAGAAGCTTGGACAGCTTGGTCAAGACCTTAGTCAGACTGGATGACCACCTTGTGTCTTGTCGTCATGTTTATCGCTGTGTTTCTGCTTCTTCTGAAGAGCTTGGATTGCTTGGTCGAGACCTTGATTAAGGCGAATGACCATCTTGTTTCTTGTATCTGTATTTATTTCTTTGTTTATGCTTATGCAGAAGAGCTTGGACTGCTTGGTTGAGACCTTGATGAGGGCGGCTGACCACCTTGTGTCTGTCGCTATGTTTGTCGTTGTGTTTGTGCTTCTTCAGAAGCAAAAGTTAGACCTCTTATATCATTGAAAGATGCTGAGAGATTAATTCACGCTTTTGTTTTCAGTCGACTAGATTACTGCAACGCACTCCTCTCAGGAATACCCAAAAAAGACATAAATCATTTGCAACAAGTCCAGAATGCAGCTGCTAGAATCCTAACTAGGAAAGAAAATCCGAGCACATTTCTCCAGTTTTGCTGTCACTACACTGGTTACCTGTGTCATCCAGTTTTGACTTTAAAATTCTGCTTATGGTTTATAAAGCTTTAAATAATCTCGCTCCATCCTATACAGTATATCGGAATGTCTGACACCTTATATTCCAAATCGAAACCTCAGATCCTCAAATGAGTGTCTGCTTTGAATTTCAAGAGCTAAACTTAAAAGAAGTGGTGAGGCGGGCGGCCTTCTGCTGTTATGCACCTAAAATCTGGAATAGCCTGCCAATAGGAATTCACCAGGCTGATACAGTGGAGCACTTTAAAACACTGCTGAAAACACATTACTGTAACATGGCCTTCTCATAACTTCACCTTCATTTAATCCTGATACTCTGTATGTTCAATTCATTATAATAACTATTAATGGTGGCTCTAAAATCCGTACTGACCCCTACTACTCTCTCTTCTGTTTCTTTTTCCGGTTTCTTTGTGGTGGCGGCCTGCGCCACCACCACCTACTCAAAGCATCCTGATGCTCCAACATTGATGGACTAAAAGCCAGAAGTCTGCGTGACCATCATCATCAAGTCCTTCAGTGAGAATCCTAAATACAAAGAGGACTGTTTCATTTATGTGAGGTAGAATGCCCAGAGGGGGCCGGGTGGTCTCATGGTCTGGAAACTCTGCAGATTTTTTTTTTCTCTCCAACCTTACTCTTATTCTATATTAGTTAAAGTAGACTTATTTTATTTTCTTACTATGTCTTTTAATTTTCTATTTTTCATTATGTAAAGCACTTTGAGCTACATTTATTGTATGAAAATGTGCTATATAAATAAATGTTGTTGTTGTTGTTCAGAAGAGCTTGGACAGCTTGGTAGAGACCTTGATGATGCTAGATGATCACTTTGTGTCTGTCGCCATGTTTGTCGTTGTGTTTCTGCTCTGTAGAGCTTGGACTACTTGGTCAAGACCTTAATCAGACTGGATGACCACCTTGTGTCTTGTGTCTGTATTTGTGCTTATGCAGAAGAGCTTGGACTGCTTGGTCGAGACCTTGATTTGGCTGGATTACCACCTTGTTTCTTGTGTCTGTATTTATTTCTTTAGTTATGCTTATGCAGAAGAGATTTGCAGGTTGAACTGCAGCATCTCCCTCACCTTGTGTTTTTGTCCCGTGCCCAGTCTTATTGCCCATCATGATATTCAACACGAGCCCCTTAATTAAGCTCTGGGCGCTATGCTGACGAAGATCTCACAATTTTGAACTGGAAAGGGCTATGTTAGTGTTATGGAGCTTGGCCCGGACACAGACAGGAGGACACGTTGACGTCACCCAACACACGTTTATTACACATATTTACAGTTAAAGTGCACCTCAAAACCCCCAAAGTCCTGGCCACAACACCAATGCCTTCACTTGTTTTCAGGCCTCCTCCTCTTCTCCTCCCAGACCTTGTCTTCCTCACTCCCGACTCCAGCCCCCGAATGGAGGGAGGCGGCCCCCAACGACACACCCCAGTGTGGCGGAAGTGCTGGCTGTATCCCCGGAAGCACTCTGGGTGTCCCTGCATGTCTTCCCCCCAGTACTTCTGGGTGTGGCAAGAAGTGCTGAGGTCCAGGGCACCCAAGGCATCAGGGCGCCCCCTGGCGGTGACCACGGGCCCCTACAGGGTCGAGCTTCAGAGCTCCCCATAGCAACCAGGGTGGTCACCCCCATGTGGTCTGAGGTGGGCGTACGTCCTCTTCCGGTCCTCCAAGGCGTCCTGGCTGGGTCGCCCCTCAGCCATCTGCCACAGTGAGTTTATAGACATCCCAATATCTTATGGTGTTGCTTCACATTTTGCAAAAGTAATGTCTGTAACGCTAAAAGACGCCCTTTTAACGCAGAAGAGATCAAAACGCCGTAAAAGACAAACGTTTTTGTGAACTCTTCAGCGTGCCTAAGACTTTTGCACAGCCCTTGAACGTTGCACGCATCCCCTCCGCCCCATATTTGTATATCCTCATGTCGTGGTTTATCTGAGGGCCTCTTTGAGATTATTTTACTGATGTTTTCTCCCATCCAGATGAAACGGAGGATTATTATTTTTTTTTTTTTTTGTAGATCGGTGCACGTTGCATTTTGCAAGCTTGCTTTTTTTTTTTGCTTCTTGTTTTTGGCTTCTCCCTGCCAGTCTCACCGCGTCAAACAAGTTGCTTTTTTTTGTCAGTTGCTAGTGACATCTTTATGACTGATACTCTGTGTGAGAGGAAGAGGAAGCAACGCAGCTTAAAAAAAAAAAAAAAAAAAAGCCAGAGAAAGGGGCAGAGTTTTTGCTCACTTGAGTCAGAAACTTCAGCGGGTGCAGGTGCTTCTGCTTTGGAGCAGCAGACAGCTTTTTTTGTTTTACCCCTTGGACACATTTCTCCTCAACACTTTTTTCTTATTTTTTACTGTGACTTTGGTACTCCACTATGGAGTTGTGGAGGCAGTGTAGCCAATGGCTTATCCAGTGTCGGGTTCTACCAGAAAATCACCGGGTAACTTGGGATTGTGCCCAGGTCTGTGATCTGGCCCATGCCCTGAGGGATGGCGTCCTTCTGTGCCAACTTCTCAATAACCTGCAGCAACAGTCCATCAACCTGAAAGAGATCAATCTGCGGCCACAGATGTCTCAGGTAAGGGAAAAGCAGCCTGGGGAAAAAGAAAAAGAGGTTTAAATAAAAGATACAAAACAAAAAAAAAATGTCTGGTGAAGTGAACGTAGTCTGATGTGGATTTTGTGTTTCTGCCTGTTTCCAAGTCTTTTGTTTTCTAGGGTGAAATTATTTTTAATTTTGTTATTGCTAACCCTTGGAGGGATCCAAGCTGGCGACCTTTAAGCTTTGTTGTTCTTGAGCCATCGTTTTTCTTTGTTGTGTGTTTTTGCCTCGGGGAAGTGGCTACTGAATTTGCATGTTTCAGACTTTGCTCTCCTAAAGAGAACTTGACACCAAAATGTAATATGTATGGTGTAAAACATCTGATGCCCACAAGCTTAGTGCGAGCAAATGTGGTTTTGTCTCTTCAGCCATTTAGTATCTTTTATAATGTGACACAAATAATCTTTGTATTGAGTATAATCAGTATGAAACACAGCTAGGCAGTACAGTGCTTAACACTGCCGCTGAGCCTGGGTTCAAACCCTGCCCTGTTACTGTCAGTGAGGTTCTCTCTCTATGCTTGTGTAGGCTTTGCTCAGGTATTTTGGCTTTCTCCCGCATCCCTGAAGGCATGTAGATTGGTGGCCAGACAGGAGGAGAATTTGCATGTCAGCATCTGGCATCTATGCAGTGCTTGGATGGGATGGGAATCCAGCTATTCATAAACCTAAAATAGTAGTAGGCAAGATTAAAAATGTAGATACAGTAAGAAGAAATGCATTTATTATAGGCAGACAGACAGACAGACAGACAGACAGACAGACAGACAGACAGACAGATAGATAGATAGATAGATAGATAGATAGATAGATAGATAGATAGATAGATAGATAGATAGATAGATAGAGTAGTAGGCAAGATTAAAAATGTAGATACAGTAAGAAGAAATGCATTTATTATAGGCAGACAGACAGACAGACAGACAGATAGATAGATAGATAGAATTCTGTGGTTATGTAATGCTTTGTCATAAAATCTCACCAATATACACCCTGCTCATACATTTTGCACCTGACCCATGGTGTGATTCCATGACAAATAGTATAGTCGGCAGGATTTGTGCAGCGGACCAGTGGAATGCAATGCCCAAAAATAACGGGGACTGAATAACAGGACATTATGATATGGGTTGGTTGTTAATTTTGTATTAAATTGTGTCCAACAATTGATAGGATCTTTTAATTTGATTTGGGAGTATTTCTATGTCAAGGATTTTTTGCTCAATTTTCCTAATAGTTTTGGAGTTGTGTAATTTTTAAAAAATATTTTGGATAATATTTTAAATTGTCACACCGACCAACGTTTTATTTAACCATCACTAAGTCTGCGTTACCAGGGCCAAAGATTCAAAGGTTGTAATCGGCACAACAGGTAAAAAGGATGGCTGTTGGTTCACTTCCCTATTCAATCTACAGATAGCAGACAATAGGATATCCAAAGCATTTTGAATCCCCTCATCCTGTACTATACACGTGTCCTTTCCTATCCCCACCCACATGTGACACTAAACAGTGTTCAGGTCAGAAAACTTCTTTTAACATCTCAAAATAAACTTGGGCTTTGGTCCACGACCCTGGCCACAGGGTTTTTGGCAGTTGAAACGAACTTAAGGATATACAGTTGGGAATGTTGTTCAGTAACCGTTAGAACAACTGTGATGAGATCTGGATATCCATCATCTAGAGCTCATTTTGTACCGCTCTTTTATATGTCACCTTTCCGTGTGATTTATCTTATTTATAGAAGAGTTTACTTGGATTTGAAAACCAGCAGCCATTCTGGAGTCTTCTTGACCCACAATGCGTATTGCGGAGGTTTGCTGTCCCCATCTATCACAAGAAGGCATTCAAACAATTGTGACGAGAACAACTCCATTTAGCCCAACAAGCTTGTCCATCCTATTCACTGAGATTGCCCAAAGAAACATCAGGTTGAGATCTGAAGGTCCCTACAATTCTCCTGTCCACCACACTGTGATTCTTTCCTTGAAGAGAAACTTCAAATGTCTGTGTGACCTTTACCCTTCAGTTTCTAACCATGTCCCTGTATTTTTTATTGAACTCATTTTTAAGTGGGTCCACCATATTCATTTTGTTCCCAGTTTTGCACCTCTTCGTCTGTGTTTGCTTAAACTGATAAAGGTTCACCTCCTTGAGTCTGCCTTACATATCCTCTTCTCTTACTCGTACTCCCTGAGTCAACCCGGCTGCTCTTCTCTGGACTTTTTCTAGCACTCTTATGTCCTTTTTATAGGCTGGAGACCAGAACTTCCCCCAGTACTCCAGATGAGGCCTCACCAGTGTGTTATAAAGCTTGAGCAGAACCTTCTTGGACTTGTACTCCACACTTCAAGGTGCTATGTAACCTGACATTCTGTTAGCCTTCTCGATTGTGTGTGTATCCTGTTTGGATGTAGATAGTGATGAGCACATGAAGACCCCCAAATCCTTCTCATAATCGGTACTTTGAAGTCTCAGACCTCCCATTGTGTATACAAACCTCACATTTTTACTTGCTATGTGTAACACGTTACATTTACTGACATTAAATTTCATCTATCACCAATCTGCCCAAGCCTGTCTGCTGTCCAAGTCCTTCTCTGATGATTCATCAGATTCTCGATTATCTGCCAATCCACCTATCTTGGTATATCATCTGCCAACGTAAGCAGCTCAATCTCCTCTACCCAAGAGCGCACGCTGTCCAAGTCCGCCTGCACTAATTCAGATGATTTTTATCTGCCTTTCCTCTTGGATTGGTAAAATGATTCAATTTATGAATGGCTTTTTCTGATTTCTATAAATGCTCCTCAGCTTTCAATCTATAATTATAAAGGAGCTCACAATGGAACTCTGTGCAATAATGCTAGGGTCCATTGGGGTTATGATTATTGACAAACCATCCATCCATCCATTTTCCAACCCGCTGAATTTGAATACAGTGTCACGCGGGTCTGCTGGAGCCAATCCCAGCCAACACAGGGCACAAGGCAGGAACCAATCCAGGGCAGGGTGCCAACCCACCACAGGACACACACCAAGGCCAATTTAGAATCACCAATCCACCTAACTTGCATGTCTTTGGACTGTGGGAAGAAACCGGAGTGCCCGGAGGAAACCCACGCAGACACGGGGAGAATATGCAAACTCCACACATTGAGGACTCCTAACTGCAAGGCAGCAGTGCTACCCACTCCGCCACCGTGCCGCCCTAGACAGACCACTCTACCCCAATTCCTCTAGTTTGCCAATAAACCAGCCACGTTATTCTGTGTGACCTCAGGAATGTGGGTCTTTGCATTACTGGGAATTATGGAATGTGAAAATCAGTTGAGGGTGGCACAGCGGTGCAGTGGTAGTGCTGGGAGACTGAGGTTCACGTCCTGGGTCCTCCTTGCATGGAGTTTGCATGTTCTCCCCGTGTTGACATGGGTGTCTAAAGACGTGTAGGTTTGTTGGATTGGTGCTGTTAGTTTAGCCCTAGTGTGTGTGTTTGTGTGTTCACCCTACGATGGACTGGTGTCCTCTCCTGCCTTGCACTTGAGCTTCCCCACAAACCTATGCAGAATACAGCAGTTTAGAAAATGGATGGTTGAGAAGTCAGTTGTTATTAGTAATGGAATTTGTTGCTCTTGATGTTCATAGGCACTCCTCAAAATGATACTTCAGAGGTGGAACTCCATCCCCTCCTAAAGCAGGTCCAGCAAAGAACACTGACTTCTGGTTGATGCTGATTTAAGTGTCCGGGTGACCACAAGGGGTGGGGCTTGTGATCATTGTGCCTAAAGTGAGCTCATCCAGATTCTGGCTGCTCTTCTATTCTAGAGGAAACGGAAACCATGTTAATATTGGTACCCACTCTTTATCTTTTCCCGGAGACAACCAGAACAATTACCCACAAGGCGATCCCCAGGCTCGCAACTATTTGTGTTAACATGTACAAACTTTTTTGGTTAATGTGCACACAATTTTAAAAAAGGATAAGTGCTTGTACGTCTGTCTGTGTGTCTGTTCGATTGCTATGTCTCCTTCATTTCAAAGTTTTAGTAATAAAATGGATTGCATTTATCATTCCAACAGATGGTGTATCACAAACATTAGCACTGCTTTTACGAATCCCATACCAAATGGCATATAAGAGAAACCGATGTATTGCCTTTGTCTTTTCAACAGATTGTGCATCACAATCATTAACACTTCTTTTGTGAATCCCATACCAAATGGCAAATAACACAGATATATACATTGCATTTTTCATTCCAACTGATGGTGCACACCAAACATTAGCATTGCCTTTATGAATCTCATACCAAATGGTATATAACAGAGACATATGCCTTGTATTTGTCATTCCAAAAGATGGTGCTTCACAAACATTAACACTGCTTTTACGAATCCCATACCAAATGGCAATTACTTTAGCAGAGCCAAATGCATTGCATATGTCATTCCAACTGAAGGTACACACCAAACATTAGCACTGCCTTTATGAATCCCATACCAACTGGCCTATAACAGAAACATGTGCATTGGATGGTGCACTGAAAACGTTAACGCTGAGGTCTACGTTGATCAGTTAGACTTCAACTTATGTTAGATGCGTAGCACAGCTAGAATTTTAAATATCATATCTACAGTTTTTCAAATGCACCCACTGAAAGGCACGATGTAAAACAAGAATGGATTGCCATGCATTTCAGATTATTGGCAGTGACCCAGCAGGGTCCACACACTGGACTGGAGTTTACTTTGGCATTATGTTCAGTGCTGTCAGGGTGGGCACCCGCTCCTGTGCCCCTGATAATGGACGGATGATTGATTTATTTGCAGTGACTCAACTGTGTAACGTTTCATCCTGAAAGCACAGCTGCTAAATGTCTCTTCTAAACTAATCCATGAATGGAAGATGCAATAAATAGAGCACTTCCTTTTTTTCTCTGAGTGATAGATCAAATGACTGATTTGTCAAGCAAAACTTAGTCATCTCAAGGTCATTCAAGTGAATGGTCAAAGAAAAAACAAAAAAACAAACTCAAACATACATACATAAATAAAAAGCCTGTGTAGCCTTCAGCTGAAATTTAAAGGAGTGCGCACGCCTTCTGAAATGCCCGAGTGAATGGAAGCTGCGCCTTCTGCAGAGAGGAAATGTGCCTTTTTTATTATTTTTTTCTTATGCCACAGAGCATGCAGAGTAGCAAAGCAGGCAGAAAATGAAACCTGCTGTATTCTTGGTTCCCTTCTGACTTTAACTCTTTGTTTTCTGCTTTTTGACGATCACATTTGTATTAAAGAAAGACAACAGGAAATAAAATAAAATAAACCATTTTAAAGAATTAAAAAGCAAGATTTAAAAAAAGAAAAACTCAACCCCACTAACGCCTTCCTTATCCACCCGCCTGCTTTGTTCTGAGCAGGGTCACACAGCATCATTTTGCCCAACTCCTGTCCCCCACATCTGCTGTGAGGGAAGACATGGCAGGAGAAGCAAGAAACATCCACCAGAAATTGGCCCACAGACGAAAGGGGTAAATTGTTTGGACAGAAGACAACTGGGTGGCCCCTTTTAATGTTTACAGTGTCCAAAAATGAACAAGCACTACAAAACGTAAAGCAGTGCAAAACAGAAACTCAATGAGAGGATTCGAGGTTCTCTAAAGTGGTCAGCACTCAGGTGGGAGCCCGCTGTTCGGTCTGCTCTCTCAGGAATGAGACGACCCTTGCCAGGAGCGCCTTGGCTTTATAGTGGAGGGGGACTGGAGGGGCGGAGTCAGTTGCCTTCAGTGGGCGGTTTCTCTCAGCTGTGGGAGTAAACAAAGAGATGAAATTGCCAGCGACAGCACCCCCTCATGGCCTGGGGTGGTAGTGCTTGACTCCAATGAGCCCAGAAAGCAAACCTCAGATGAGCATGTGTGACACTCTGTCTAGATAGATAGATAGATATTAATGTTAGTATAGTAGGCAGGATAGATAGATAGATAGATAGATAGATAGATAGATAGATAGATAGATAGATAGATAGATAGATAGATAGATAGATAGATAGATAGATAGATAGATAGATACAACAAGATTTTTTTATATAGCACATTTTCATACAAAAAGTAGCTCAAAGTGCTTTACATAATGAAAAAAGACCTGAGAGGAGTGCGTTACAGTAAACTAGTCGACTGGAAACAACCGCGTGAACTAATTTCTCAGCATCTTTCAGTGATATAAGAGGTCTAACTTTACTTATGTTTCTTAAGTGAAAAAATGCTGTCCTAGTGATCTGATTAATATGTGATTTAAAATTCAGATTACAGTCAACAATTACCCCTAAGCTTTTTACCTCCATCTTGACTTTTAATCCTAATGTATCCAGTTTATTTCTAATAGCCTCATTGTATCCATTATTGCTAATCACTAAGATTTCAGTTTTCTTTATTTAACTTGAGAAAGTTACTATTCATCCATTCTGAGATACCAGTAAGACATTGTGTTAGTGAATCAAGAGAATCGGGGTCATCAGGTGCTATTGATAAGTACAGCTGTGTGTCATCAGCATAGCTGTGGTAGCTCACGTTGTGCCCTGAGATAATCTGACCTAACGGAAGCATGTAGATTGAGAAGAGCAGCGGACCCAGGATAGAGCCTTGTGGAACACCATATTGGATATCATGTGTCTTTGAGTTGTAATTCCCACAACTAACAAAGAATTTTTTTCCCTGCCAGGTAGAGTTCAAACCAATTTAAGACCCTGCCAGAGAGGCCCACCCATTGACTAAGGCGATTTCTAAGAATATTGTGATCAATGGTGTCAAATGCAGCACTCAGATCTAAGAGGATGAGAACAGATAAATGGCCTCTGTCTGCATTCACCCGCAAGTCATTTACTACTTTAACAAGTGCAGTTTCTGTGCTGTGATTTGTTCTAAAACCTGACTGAAATTTATCAAGAATAGCAGGTTTATTGAGGTGGTCATTTAACTGCATAATGACTGCCTTCTCCAGAACTTTACTTAAGAAAGGCAGGTTAGAGATGGGTCTAAAATTTTCAAGAGCCGAGGGGTCGAGATTAGACTTAAGACAGTCTGGGAAGACCCCCTTATCTAATGACGAATTTACTATGTCAAGAACATTATCAATTAGCACGCCTGATACTTCTTTGAAAAACCTTGTTGGTATTGGGTCAAGGACACAGGTGGAGGGTTTTAATTGAGAGATTATTTTTGTAAATCAGGTAAATCTATCCTAGTGAAAGAGTTTAATTTGTTTATAACAGAATGCTGGGGTTTAGGAGGATCCTTAGTGTTGGAGGGATATACTATGTTATTTCTAATATCATTAATTTTTTGATTGAAAAATACAGCGACAGCCTCACAGGTTTTACTGGAAGTACTTAGGAGGCATTCCTTTGAGTTACCTGGGTTTAGTAGGCGATCAATTGTAGAAAATAAGACTCTGGGATTACTAGCATTGTTATTTATAATCTTAGAGAAATAGCAGCGTCTCTCAAGACGGACAGTGTTATTGTATTCTGTTATTTTAACTTTTAATATTTCATAGTGGATAGTTAGTTTAGTCTTCCTCCATTGACGCTCAGCTCTGCGGCATGTTCTCTTTAAATCAGACACTCTTTGGGTCTTCCATGGTATAACAATGCTAGAAGATTTTTAACTGTCTTTTCAGGTGCAACTCTGTCAACAGCAGCTCTCACTTTAGTATTAAATCTTTCCACCTTACTATTTACATTATCCTCACTATTATAGTTGGCACTATAAATGGACTGATTGCTTAGAATGTTTGTAAGTTTCAAAGAAGAGTCAAAGAAGTGCTTTTTAACAATATGCTTCTCATGGGTGTTTTTTATCATTATTTCTATATTAAAAAGTAGAAGAAAATGGTCTGATAGACCAATATCAGTGATCTGCTTTATATCAACTTTCAGTCCTTTAGTAATCACTAAGTCTAACGTATGACCTGCTTTATGTGTAGGCTGATTTACGAGCTGTCTCAAATCAAAAGAGTCCAGGAGGTTCATAAATTCTTTTACTTTTTGGTCACACTGATTATCTATAGGGCGGCACGGTGGCGCAGTGGTAGCGCTGCTGCCTCGCAGTTAGGAGACCCGGGTTCACTTCCCGGGTCCTCCCTGCGTGGAGTTTGCATGTTCTCCCCGTGTCTGCGTGGGTTTCCTCCGGCGCCGGTTTCCTCCCACAATCCAAAGACATGCAGGTTAGGTGGATTGGCGATTCTGAATTGGCCCTAGTGTGTGCTTGGTGTGTGGGTGTGTTTGTGTGTGTCCTGCGGTGGGTTGGCACCCTGCCCGGGATTGGTTCCTGCCTTGTGCCCTGTGTTGGCTGGGATTGGCTCCAGCAGACCCCCGTGACCCTATTCGGATTCAGCGGGTTAGGAAATGGATGGATGGATGGATGATTATCTATATGAAAATTAAAGTCGCCAACTATTAGGAGTTTGTCATAGTTAGTAATTAAAATTGACATTAAGTCAGAGAATTCCTCAAAAAAAGACGCATTGAATGTTGGAGGTCTATACACGGATAAAACTAGAACTTGAGAATCTCCATGGATAACAACGGCGAGATACTCAAAGGACTTGAATTTACCAAAACTGACATCTTTACACTTTAACCGGCTCGAGTAAATGTTTGCCAAGCCACCACCTCTTTTTCCTTGGCGATCTGCACGAGATAGATAGATAGATAGATAGATAGATAGATAGATAGATAGATAGATAGATACTTTATTAATCCCAAGGGGAAATTCACATACTCCAGCAGCAGCATACTGATAAAAAACAATATTAAATTAAAGAGTGATAAAAATGAAGGTATACAGGCAGACAATAACTTTGTATCATGTTAACGTTTACTCCCCCGGGTGGTACTGAAGAGTCGCATAGTGTGGGGTCTCCTCAGTCTGTCAGTGGAGCAGGACGGTGACAGCAGTCTGTTGCTGAAGCTGCTCCTCTGTCTGGAGATGATCCTGTTCAGTAGATTCTCCATGATTGACTGGAGTCTGCTCAGTGCCCGTTGCTCTGCCACAGATGTCAAACTGTCCAGCTCCGTGCCTACAATAGAGCCTGCCTTCCTCACAAGTTTGTCCAGACTTCTTTATGCTTATATGCCATTTGATATGGGATTCATAAAAGCAGTATTAATGTTTGTGATGCGCCATCTGTTAAAATGACAGCCGGATGGACATACGGATACACAAGACACACAGATAGATCATTTAACAGATCATTTTAAATAGTTTTCCAGGCTAGAGTTGCAGTATGTTAGATGGGAGGTCACATTGTTAAATTGAGGATATGTAGGGGAGGTTTGTAGGAGGCTTTATGCAGTGCAGAATACAATGTGGAGACTTGTTTTCTTAAGAGGAGAAAAGGAACTAGAGAAAGCAACACGGGGAAGAATGTTCAGTTTCTGTTTTAGCAGTTGACTGGTAGAAGTTAAGCTTTCTGTTTAGCTTCCTTTCATATTGTATCTTTCATCAATAACTTTCAATAAAGATACGCAGCTGCAGGCCACGTGGCATGACATCCCACCATGAGATATGTGAAGTCCGACTGCAAATCCGTCTGTTGTCAAGTGAGCGTATTAGCGTTTATTAAAGATCTGTGTGTCGATATGGGTACATTTGGCTTCCTATCTGTAAATCTCTGTAAGTGCCTGTGCTCAGTAAAGTATGCAGAGCATACAAGAGACTAGCATGAAACCAACATGCCAAATATAGCGCTATATAACAGCAACAAAAAAAATCAGAGCGAATAACTGGCCTGGAGTTTAAAAAAAGAATAAATGTGTTGAGACCAATGGTGGGCCACTTTGTTCACTCAGGTGCCCTTTGTCTGAAACGACATTTTGGCCAAAAGACCGAAAAACATTCACTGTGTCAAAAATATGAATGGAGGCAAAAGCCCTTTTACAGTAGTGCATGCCATGGAGTGTGGTATTACATTGTGACAAAGATCTTCACACACTGCATTATGGTGAAAACGTTTGACTGCAAAACCATCAAGTTGCACTTGCTGATTAAGAGACTTTGTCGGCCATGAAACATAATATACACTCATGAGGGTAACATCCTCCACTAACTGGCTGTGCAAACGTGACAAAGTCACTCTGAAAGCAACTGGGACACCGATCAGTAAGAAAGAACTACAAAGATGTGAAAGACGTCTACTTCACTGTGTGCTAATCAACATGTCATTTCACTGTCAGTACATCAACTGTAGGAACAAACAACTAACACAGTAAAGACCTCGGGCTCTACTGGTTTTCAGTAGTAAAGGCACTAAATAACATCACACAGGCCAATCTCCCTTAATAATTCATCAGCTCGTTCTGACCAGATAGATAGATATAACATTCTCTGAGATTGTAGATCACTTCTGTGTACAGTTTGGATATTCATAAAGATGAGTCCAATACGACTCCGAGGCCCTTATCGTAATGCGTACTTTCAAGATTCAGACCTCCTGCTGTACATTCAAATCTAACGTTTCCTCTTCCTACATGTTATAGTTTACATTTACGTTCAAGAGAGACAAACATGAAAGGTGCTATATCCCAGATAGATAGATAGATAGATAGATAGATAGATAGATAGATAGAGTCACACATGCACGTTCAAGATCACCATATCAGGGGCATATCAGGTATGCAATACCCCTCCTGAATGGGAGGGGGCACTGTCACTAATGGTCTTGTTTCTTTCCTCTGTGAAAATGCCCCTTGAAGGCAAGTGAGCAAGAGCTGTTTTTTGTTGATTTGTTATTAAATGGGGTGGCCAGGATGGCGCTCCAGTAGATAGATTGATAGATAGATAGTTAAAGGCACTATATGATAGATAGATAGATAGATAGATAGATAGATAGATAGATAGATAGATAGATAGATAGATAGATAGATAGATAGATAGATAGATATGAAAGGCACTATAGGAAGTAGAAAAGTGACATACGATTTTGAGCAATACACAATCTTTGACCTCATGTCTGTTTTCATCTTTAAAATGGAGGAGGATCTGCAGGAAGATTTGTGTCCAGCCCCATGTCACAAGCCCCGCCCCTTTGAGATCTCACCACTGCATTAACTGAGGGCTCACTGGAAGTCAGGGTTCATTCTTAGACAAGTTTATGAGCAGGACAGAACTCCCAGCCAGAGAGACATTTTCTACATGTTTTGTCAGTGATTGATACCTACTTGATTTGCCTTTTCTTCTCTTTGCTTTCTTTTTTCTGATGTTCTTTAATCAGAACTTGGAATTTAATATTTATCTTCCTTTAGGACTCAGGCTCTTACCTGATTCTTTAGTAGATTGAGTAGACTGAGCCATAGATCAAAAAGTTACTATTTAGGATAGATAGATAGATAGATAGATAGATAGATAGATAGATAGATAGATAGATAGATAGATAGATAGATAGATAGATAGATAGATAGATAGATAGATAGAAATTTGGCTTTTTACAGAAGCTCTTTCAATAAAGAAATACACTGTTAGATAAATAAATACTTATTTACACACACTGTGTTTTGATTACACACCAGAATGACCAAAAAGGAAGGAAACATTTTCAATCTTTTGCCTTGGCAATCCCAATCCCAGTTCCAGTGAGGTGCTATACTGGCTAATTGCTCTTGGTATAAAGGGACACCTTTAGCTTTTCCTGACACGCTTCTACTGAATGATTCATTGTCTGAAAGTCTTCAGTGTGAGTGTGTTAGAGAGAGAATGTTGAACATTGTTCATAATGGCACTGAGCTTTGTTTTAATTCTCTCCTTTGCTATGACCTCCAGGGGCTCCAGAGTGTGTCCCATAACTGACAATGGTACAGGGAATACTTACAGCTTTAGATTCTTGAGCCATGGCTCACCACAATTTGATCACAGAGGTTTATAAAGAGTTCCATGGACTTCATTGTTTGTTTTTTTTTTATTCTGACATGCAGTGTGAATTGTGGTCCTTATATGCATAAGTATGTGCCTTTCTAAACACTGTCCAGTTAATTCAGTTTTCCACAGACAGACTCTAACACAATTCTAGAAACATCTAAAATAAAATTAAAGCAAACAAGATGCACCTGAGCACAGTTTGAAGAGCCATAGCAAAGGGCCTGAATAGTTCTAGGGAGAAGAGATTTCAGTTTTTGATTTTTAATAAATTTGCAAACCTTTCTGAACACATATTTTCCCTTTGTCATTATGGGTTATTGAGTGTAGATTGGTTGGCACAAATGTCAATTTTTTTTTTTTTTTGGTACAATGTTTTTTAATACTGTTTGGTGTGCACCATCAGTTAGAATGACAAATTGAATGCATACTGTACGTCTTTGTTACATGCCATTCAGTATGGGATACATAAAAGCAATGTTAATGTTTGTGACGTGCCATCTGATGGAATGAAAAATACATTTTTTTTATTATTGTTTGGTATGAGCCATCAGTTGGAATGACAAATGCAATGCATATTTCTTTTTTTGTGCCATTTGGTATGGGATTCATTAAAGCAGTGTAATATTTATGATGCTCCATTAGATGGAATGACAAATGCAATGCATATGTCACTCTTATATTTCAGTTGACATGGGATTCATAAAAGCATTGTTAATGTTTGTGATGAGGCATCTGACTGAATGACAAATACAATGGTTTTTAGTTACTGTTTGGTGTGCGCCATCAGTTGGAATAACAAATACAATGCAATGTCTCTGTTATATGCCATTTGGTATGGAATTTGTAAAAGCAGTGTTAATATACAGTATGTGATGCACCATCTGATGCAATGACAAATACAATGTATTTTACTATTGTTTGGTGTGCATCATCACTTGGAATGACAAATGCAATGCCTTTATCTCTATTATATGCCATTTGGTATGTGATTCATTAAAGTACAGTAGTGTTAATGTTTGAGATGTACTGTGTGATGAAGTGGCAATTGCAATGTATTTCATTACTGGTGGTGTGCACCATCAGTTGAAATGACAAATTAAATTTGTTTGTTTCTGTTTTGAGCCATTTAGAATGGCATTTGTAAAAGCAGTGTTAATGTTTCTCATGCGTTATCTGTTAGAATGACAAATACAAGGCATTTTATTACTACGAATGTTTCTAAAGCTCCATCTGTTGGAATGATAAATTCAATGAACTACAAATGTTCATGATGCTCCATCTTTTCAAATGACAGAGTTATAGCAACCGGACAGACACACAGATAGACACATGGACTCTTTTCCTTTAAATAAAGTGGATTGCCTGCCAAAGTATACTAGGATATCGATCACTGCACAAAAGTCCTGCAAAGAGTGTAACATCATGACCTCACTGTGTGGCTGTAATGGCCACTTTACCTTTAGTCGCTCCAAACGTAGCACCACAGCAAACAGGTTAACTGTATGTGGGATATTGTGTATTGTGAAGGAAGTTATATAAAATCCCAAGGGTTAGTCTCAGCCTCTAATCTGCTGTGTGCCATCTTTTATCCTGACAATGCTCACATTGTAAAGGTACGCAGACTGCGTGCACTTGCGGCTATAAAAGCATCAGCTAATTATTAACGACCTGCCTTGAAAACTTTGCTCATTGCAGCTGTATCTGATAGAGGGCAGCACGTGTGATGTGCTGAGTTAGAGAAAACGTCCTAGAATAAAGATGTTTTCAATAAAAATGGGAAGTGGTTGAGCTAGCTGCCTGTTACTTTGTCTGAAAAACAAGCCTTGCCCGTCTTTGGCACTAAAACATTTGGGTGATTCCAAAGCACCTCATCTTCGAAGTGATAATGGAGGATACAAGTATTACATGTGTGATTCATTCATTTTTGAACTTCTTATACGTGACTGCATTTGAAGCTGAATTTACCTTCAGGTGCTTGTGACTTGTCCCTGTGTTCAAGGTTTCTGTTTTATGTTGATGCCATCCAAAACTATCTTTAAAGCAAGTGAGGAGTCACAGAAAGTCTTTTCTGGTAGCAGCAGGAAAGCTCCTGACCTGGATATGGTGGCATATCATTGTAGTACTCATGAATAAACCCTTCACTTTCTGCTGCTAGACATTCTCATGGCATTTTGAGAAGAAAGCTGAATACCCAGACAGGCACGCAGAGAGGATATGCAAACTCCAAAAAGAAAGTTCCGTATTTATGCGTGTACCACGCGCACATTTTTTCCCGAAAATTAGCATTAGAAAATGAGGTGCGCACCATACACGAGGAAATGGAATTCTGTAATGTTTACCTCTTCTGCTTGGGCTCACTTGCTCTGTCGCTCGCGCACTCGCCCTCTCTCTCTCTCTTGCTCGCTCACGCACTCTCTCTCTCTCTCTCTCTCTCACTCGCTCACTCACGCACTCTCTCTTTCTCGCTCGTGCACTCGTGGTCGCTCTCAATCGCTCACTTGCTCGCGCACTCACACTCTCTAAACGCTTCCTATACAATCACAACGTGCGTCGTACACGGGGCAAAGCAATTTTCGCGATTTTCTTTGTAAAAATTAGGGTGCGCGTCTTACACGAGGGCGCGTGGTACATGAGAAAATACGGTAATCAGATTTCTAAACAAAACCAGAATCCACGCTGTTAATGAAGTAGGCAGCAACAGAACTTAGTCCATCATGGGCACACTCGGTGAGGATGTAGTGGGAGCCTGAGAGGAGCTATAGGACCTATAAATGAAGTCACCCCATTGGATGTTTTTCTCTTTTTATTGTTATAAAATATTGAATGACAGTTTATTTAAAATTTCACATTTTTCACACTTATCTACAGAGAAAGACTCCTTAATGTCAAAGTGAAGACAGATCTCTGTAAAGTGCTCTCAATAAATTATAAAAATAAAACACAAAATAACTGAACACATAAGCATAAGCTCAGGAAGGTGTTCTAATAAAATATCCGGAAAAGAACAATAAAATTAAGGATGAGGAGAGAATTGTGACACACGATGTGAGGGACTGGCACAGGCGGCTGTAGTGCCAAGGGCATGACAGGGGCCCCAGGCCCACAGTCCGACAAAAAAAAAATTGTAAGTCGGGGCCGGGTTACGGTCGAGGCCCTACGCGGATGCGTAGTTCGTGTATGCCTAAGAACATCCCTGCTTCAGGTCACTATTTAGTAGATGCACATCTGACAGCCATGACAGCCTTGAGTCTCTGTGTTCTCAGCTCTCTCTCTGTCTATCCACACTGCCATTTTTTCTTCATTCTTCTTTTCAGATCTGCACAGCCCTCTGTCAGGTATCATGGTGATCAGTGTGAACTGCCTTTGTCAGATCCAGCCACACAATCTCATTTGGATTGAGATCTGAACTCTGGCAATGTTATTTTGAAGCCATCCCTGTGGATCTTTGGCTTCATGTTTGAGGTTGTTGTCTTATAGGAAAACAAATCTTCCCCCAAGGTTCTGGTTTGTTGCAGGTGTTCCTCCAGGATGTTCCCAAATTTTGCTACATTCATTTTACTTTTGCAAGCCTTTCAGATCCTGCTGCAGAGAAGGATCCCCACAGCCTGATGTTGCCATCACCATGCCTCACGGTGGAGATGGTGTATTTTTGATAATGGACAGCTTTAAAATATGGTGTTTAGATTAATGGCAATAAAATGCGATTTTGGTCTCATCAGACCAGAGAACCTTCCTCCAGGTGACTTTAGAGTCTCCCATGTGCCTTCTGCCAAACTTTATCCAAGATGACCTGTGCATTGCTTCTCTTTGCTACTCTCCCACAAAGCTATGACAATTATAATCTGCACAGCTTCTCCAGTCTTAGTCACTGTAGCTTGTAACTCGTTCAGAGTTCTCACAGTGGCCTTGTTTTCTTCTTGCACAATCACTCAATTTTGTGAATGGCCTGCTCCAGCATGATTACAGCAGTGTTAGACTCTTTTCACTTCTTAATTACTGATTTAGTTGGCTGCGGTGAGTTGGCACCCTGCCCAGGATTGGTTCCTGCCTGGTGCCCTGTGTTGGCTGGGATTGGCTCCGGCAGACCCCCGTGACCCTGTATTCGGATTCAGCGGGTTAGAAAATGGATGGATGGATGATTTAGTTGGATACTGCAACTTGTAACTCCTTCAGAGTTCTCACAGGTCTCTTGAAGGCCTCGTTTCCTTGCTTTCTTCTTGGACAATCACTGTTTCTGCGTATGGCCTGCTCCAGCATATTTACAGCTGTGCTATAATCTGCTTTTGTTCTACGGCCTGCTCAGTTTACAGCTTGGCCACACTCTTTCTATTTCTTAATGATTACTTTAGCTGGACCCCAATGGATATTGACGTACTGTAGCTTGTAACTCCTTCAGAGCTCTCACAGGTCTCCTGGTGGCCTCTTTTCCTTGTTTCCTTCTTGCACAATCACTGTTTTTGTGGATGACCTGCTCCTGCATATTTGCAGCAGTGTTAAACTCTGTCCATTCCTTAATTACTGATTTAGCTGGACTCCAAGGGAGATTGATTTACTGTAGCTTGTGACCCCTTCAGATCTCTTTGTCACTTTTTGTTTTTTGCAGCTGTGCCGTTCTCTTTTTATATCTTCATGATTGATTTCACTGGATATTCTGTGATTTGGATATTTTCTTGTTTCCACCCCCTGTGTTGTGCTTTCACAGAGTTGCTCGGGATGTTCTTTTCTTTTAGTCCACCATAAGTTGGCCCTTCCAGATAAGGTGCATTTAGATGACAATCAGCTTACAGGTGATTGCCATTGAGCCAATTCTGTGAGGTCTAAAGTCATTTGGCTGCACCAGTAAAGGTTTAGGTGTCATATTGAAGAGGGACAATACTTTATGTGGTTTGCGATGTATATTTATAATTCATTTAGACTACATCGCATAGATTTGTTTTTGTGTTGAGGTTAGAGAGTATTTTTCACTAGGATTCAAATTTCGATAACAATAAAATGTGAAAGCAACCAAGGGGGGTGCATACCTTTTATGGACACTGTATATACAACCAGATGAGCGTAAGATAAAGCAAACGATTGATTGAGGTTTAATAATGACTGAGATGGGAGCAGGACACAGGTCAGCATAAAGATGGCAGCCCTAGTCCCTTCACTACAAAAACACATCAAAGTCTTAAAATTCCATCAGCCATTTCCTTCTGTCATCCTAACCCAACCGCTTGTGGAGCGGAGGCATCGAGAATCAGCCGCCTTGAGAATCGACATTGTCACCTGTCATTTACAAGCAGTGGCGCAGCTCAGGCAACGAAATGTTTAAAAGTCATGGCAACTTAAATACACTTTCGATTTGAACAGCTCAGTGGTTAGCAATGAGTGTTTTGACCCAGAACTTTGAATTTCTCTGTATGATGATGAATCCTTTTACTGTGTAACACTCATTTATTACTCTTTTGAATTTAAACCAACCTTTCTCAAGAAGTGAGCTCACAAGGTGTGTTAGCTTAGCAAAAAAAGAGAAAGCAATGCAAAGAATGGCAGTGGGAAAATGTTACAAAAAAGGATTGGATTGTTTTAATAATTATGAAAGTCACTATAAAAAGCAAAAATGTAAAGTTTTAGGTATACAGTATATATACAGTATATACAGTATATACTGTATATATATATATAAACATACATACATAATATGGGGTGCCAAACACAAGTCTCTTACAGAGGCCTCACAAGAAACAGCTGTCAACCTTGATGTCTCGGCCATGACTCCTGCTCAAAAGAACACAAAGTCCTCTTCATCAAGAGGATCCAGCGGGCCGGCAGCAATGGCTGGTACACAGGAAGTCTGGGGAAGGGAAACAGGAGAGGGAGAGACCTCAGAATGGCGGCCCCTCGATCTTTTAAAAGTACGTAGCCCTCACGTGGCAAGCCAGCAAGCTGTCAGCTGCTCCCGCAAAGAGGTACTGAAAGAGTGTGACTCTTTGCCATTGAAAAACTGTTTAAGAGGGGGTTTCTGAAGGGCCGCCACATCCCCCTATGGCAGTGGTCACAATATATATATATATCTGATTGTATGGGTGGTTACCTACCAGGTAACGCTTGTGGTTGGTCAGCAAGTCGACTAACATCCGCCACGGTGCCCTCTTTCAGTTGCGAGAAGCAGATCATAGAATGGTTGAAACAGTTTTACTGTCAAATAATTCAAAGAGTATACGACACGTGTTTCACCCTAATTCTGGGCTCATCAACAACAACAACATTTATTTATATAGCACATTTTCATACAAAAAAAATGTAGCTCAAAGTGCTTTACAAAATGAAGAATAAAAAAAATAGAAGACACAATAAAAAATAAAAATAAGTCAACATTAATTAACATAGAATAAGCAAGGTCTGATGGCCAGGGTGGACAGAAAAAAAAAAAAAAAACTCCAGAGGCTGGAGAAAAAAATATAAAATCTGTAGGGATTCCAGTCCCCTCTGGGCAATCGACCTAACATAAATGAAACAGTCCTCTTTGTATTTAGGGTTCTCATGGAAGGACTTGATGATGATGGTCATGTAGACTTCTGGCTTTCAGTCCATCAATCAGACGTATACACTCACTGCACCCCTCTCAGGAATCGAACCTCGGACGTCAGCGATAGTGGCGAAGACTCCTGCGCTGCTCCACGGCGTGTGGTTCGTTTATTTGACATGCTGTAGATCGGGGTCATTACATTCAAGGCATTCGTAGTCTGAATCACAATCTGATTGTATGGGTGGTACTCTTTGCATTATTTGACAGTAAAACTATTTCAACCATTTTATGATCTGCTTCTCGCAACTGAAGGAGGGCACCGTGGCGGATGTTGCTGACCAACCACAAGCGTTACCTGGTAGGTAACCACCCATACAATCAGATTGTGATTCAGACTATGAATGCCTTGAATGTAATGACCCCGATCTACATACTGTCAAATAAACGAACCACATGCCGTGGAGCAGCACAAGAGGCTTCGCCTCTATCGCTGACGACCGAGGTTCGATTCCTGAGAGGCGGTGCAGTGAGTGCATACGCCTGATGAGCCCAGAATTAGGGCAAAACACGTGTCGCATACTCTTTGCATTAATATACAGTAAAAATATTTCAACCAGTATATATATATATATATATATATATATATATATATATATATATATATATATATATATATATATATATATATATATATATATATATATATATATATAGTAATAGAATAAGATGCTTCTCGCACCCTTGTACCCTCAGACTATACGTCAGACACCAGGTAAAATCCAATGATGATATTTTATTATAATAATAAAGTGCACAAAGCACGCTCCTCTCCACAATTCTTCAATAACAACAAATATAACAATAAACCAATCCTCCACTCCCAGACGCTTAGCCACCCTGCCTCCCAACTCAGCTCATCGTCTGGGAGCTCCCACAGTCCTTTTATATTCCCCGACCCGGAGGTGTTCCTTCCCAACAGTCCACAAGTCCTTATTCCTTCCGGGTCAGGGTAAATAATGTTTTTTCTCACCCGGAAGCCCGTCGCTCTTCCTATGACGAACTTCCGGGTCATAGGGCATGAAGAACTCTTCGGTCCTCCCTGCAGCTCCCTCTCGTGGCCCCCATGGCATCCAGCAGGGCGGTGCACAAAAACTGCATGGTCCATAATGCCCTGCTGGTCTTCTGGGGACCTCCATGCTGCAAGGAGGGCTCCACCTGGCGGCTTGGGGGTATTGGCCGGGGTACATGGCGGCCATATCTTACTATATATATATATATATATATATATATATATATATATATATATATAGTGGCAGACAGCCAGGGCCCTAACCTTCCCAGGACACCTCAATAGTGGAAGGCCCTGGGGAGAGAGCTTATTCAAGACAATGTCTCCCCTGGTACGCTAGAGGGCAGCGGGGCTCAACCCCACTGGGGTCCATGGTCTCCGCCACTGTTTGGCAGCACTTCCAGGTGTGTGGAAGAAGCTCGTTGGAAAGCTGGAGTGCTTCTGGGTGTCCTATAAAAGGAGTCAGCTGCCAGACTCGGGAGGAGGTGGACGAAGCTTGCCAGGAGAGGAGAAGTGGAGGTGGAGAAACCGAGAGAGGGAGAGAGAGGGGAACGAAGAGAAGAAAAGGACTGTGAACATTTGGTGCTCACATACTGTGTGTTATGAGGAGCGAGGGAGACAATGTGTGTTGTGTGCTGCATTTGTGTCTCTGCCAGTCTGTGCCGCGGTTGGGGCAGCTGGAGCGCCTCTGGTATTCCACAAAATGTATATATATGTATATATATACAGTATATAGTATATTTGTTACTAACATTATTAATATTAAAGGCTAATTATCAAGCCACATTGGCCCATCTGGTCACAAAGCAGGCAGCAGCAGGAGTTAGTGGGTCGAGCTGCAGCCATTTACGGGGTCAGACTGATTCAGAGGAGTGACGTGTCAGGCCGCGCTGGACTTCTGCATATCTTCTTTATTATCTCAGTTAGAATATCAAGTCGTTCTCTAGAAACCACATGAACAGCTGAAGAGGCCTCAAAAGGCTTATTCTGCAGTCTTTGAGCAGCCATCGGTTTCCTTTTGACACATTAGCATTACCGAAGAGAGAGAGAGAGAGAGAGAGAGAGGGGGTCTCATTCAAACAAGACCAAGTCCATTAAAACTGCATTCATATTAACAGCCAGTTGTAGATATGGGTCAGCTGATAAATTATTTCATTTAGTTGACTTTTAGATGTTTTTCAAATTCTTCAAGAAGCTATTAGTGTGTTTTCTTATAGGTCAGACATTAAACACTGAAAGCTGCATTGTGGTTAAACAAGATGGCAGCTACTGAACTGCATCTTTAGAGTAGAATGAAAAAATATTCATGCAAAAAAGCATGTGACTTGAGTGACATCCTTCACGTCTTCTACAACTATGTTGTGGTGTGCTGGGCTGGTAGCTTCACTTCAAGAGAGGCCCACTGAATCAATAAACTAATTAAAAGGACGGGCTCAGTTATGGGACACACTCCGGACCCCCATGGAAGTCTTAGAGGAAGAGTAGAGTTAAACAAAGCTGAGTGTCATTATGAACAATGCTGCACATCCGTTCTGTGACACACCAACACTGTGGACTTTCAGCCGGCGGGTCAAGAGACGCTAAGGGGGCCTCTCTTATACCAGTGGCAGTACGCGCTTATAATGCCTCACTGGGACTCTTCTCCACAACAGCTTCCAAAGTATCCTGGGAGTGACATTATGATAAGTTCTGGCATTGTGCTTCCCTTGATATCCCTTAATGGTGAAAGAGAGCACAGAAGGAAAACATCCAAATTGACTTATTTTATTTATTTATTTTTTTTGTCAAATTGAATTAATGGTCATGCATACTTGAATATTTTTAGCACATAGTTTAGTGCTTGTGCTAACACGCACTTTCCCCTTTTTCTCTTTGTCTTTTAAATGATAGCCTCGGGCTTTTCTGAGAAATGAGCTCCTCCAAAATTGCTACTTACCGTATTTACTAAAATATTCAAAATATGCGTGCTATGTACACGCCAGCATGCAGAAATGTGAGATGTGTACATATAGGATCTAAACTTAATTTTTCTTGCTGATTGGAATGAACGCGTGAACCTCAACTGGACGGTGAGAGCTTCCTGGGATGCAGGCTCGCTGCTGGATGATTGGATAATCTAAAAGAAGGACACAAGTTTACTCTTAAATTCAAGTGACACGCTCTATTAGTAGCCAAAACGACAGAAACTTGAATGGTCAGTTCCGCCTTTATTTCACCATCAACAGGAAGATTCTGGGAAATGCTGTTAGCCAGCCCGGGGTGCTTTCTGTTGTTGTCGTCAGATTTCGTTTTAGATATGCAAATGTCACCGTGTGGAATTCTCTATATTTGGTGAGCAGTTCCTCATATTTAGGCATTTATTTGTGGGTTACTGTCTTTTTGTACTCCATAGCAGTGTTTGCTGGTGTTGTGCGGCTCAGATTCACACTGCCTGGGGGGACGGTGACTTGTTGAATTTTTTTTTTTGGTGGGGATCCCAGGCTTGGCCTGACTCACACCACTCACACACAGAGACAAGAAATAACAGGATGTAAGCGGATTAAAGCTGTATATTGACTGAACAAATATACGAGTAACCAGGAGTGGCCCGGGCATCCTTCAACGAGTGAGGTGACGAGGTCGACCCACTCAGCCCATTATTACGAGGGGTATGCGGCTCGCTATTTGCTATGAGCCCATGATGTGAACTCTATCTATACTGTTGCCTGTACGCTGTTGCTTAGACACAACTTAAAATTTGACGACATGCTTAGAAATAAAATTTATGTGCTTTATAACATTATTTCATCATGCAAATATAATCATAGCTGAAAACTACTAATTATCGCTCACACCGACGACCAGAGAACAATAAAATGCATAATACATAATCTAAACTAATTATTAGTACCGAAGAATTTAAATACTAGATATGAGATAAAATAAATTGCAGTAATGCATATGCTAACTGAAATATAGCGGTATCGAAACAGAAATCAGCAAAACATTCGCTGTAACGTTGTGTACTGACAACTAAAACAACTTGATGATGTAATACGGTATATTATATAGGACTATCGCAGTACCGGACAGGAAATGTTTAGTAGTTTTGTCAGTCTTAGTAGTTTAGACAATTAATTTTAATGTCAAACAGTAACCAGTACATAAAATTTATTTCATGAAATGGCCGGCCCATGACCAGACCAGAGTCCTTGGCCCACCGGGCATTGCCCAAATAAACAGCTATCCCTCCCTTTCCCCCACGACAATATTAAATACTAACACAACAATACACACTAACGACCCAGTCCTAAACACAGTCCAAATGCAGTCGTAGTGGATGAAGTGGAATGAAGGAAAGGCTGACGATCCCGGGGTCAGCCTTCTGTAAGTAATGTGATCAACAGTCCTGGGGCCTCATGTATAACGCCGTGCGTAGAATTCGCACTATTATATGACGTAAGCACAGAAACCGAAATGTGCTTACGCACAGCAAAATCCAGATGCAGGAATCTGTACGTTTGCCAACTTCCACGTTCTTCTGCTCCATAAATCCCGGTCAGTGTGAAAAGTAACACTCGTGCATGCGCCTTATGTCCCGCCCAAACTCCTCCCAGAATTACGCCTATTTGAATATGCAAATCAATGTAAATCGCCCTTAAGCTCAGCCTTCTGTGAAAAGACAATAGGAAAAGCACGGGGGAAAATATAAGAATTTCAGCGAATACCAAGTGGAGGCAAAGGAAAAACATACTATTTGTTCAAATAAACCATGGTATAATCAACAAAAGGAAGTTGATCGAGTGACATAGCGTGTTAGAGAAACTCGAAAGCTCAAGTTCACAAAGTCGCACAGTGCCCAAAATAAAAAAGAAGTTATCAGATATCAAAGTTGCCGTGAAAAGGCGAGTTGTAGCCCACCGTCTGAGTGTCATATGAAAGCTAATTAGGGTACAGAGAAAAAAAAAATAGACTCACAGTGGGAAAAAAGCACAAAATGTCAACTTTAATCTCGAAATTTCCACTTTAATCATGTAGTTTATTTTGTCATTAAAGTAGAACATCATAAAGTTCATCTTAAAATCATTTAATTTACTAGTTTCTCAAATCCCATCATAACTAAAGTAGCATGTTAAATGCTTTGTTTTGTATTTGATCTTCAATGTGCTCTGTGTGTCTGTGAATCATTACGTACTTCCGTTCTTTCTCTTTCTCCGACAGGACACAGAATTCATTACATTCGTGATATTACAGCTGTCTGAATAATTAAAATACTGAGATGTATATGTGATATAAATCATAATGCTTCGATTGAAAGCATGTTATTAAACATGGAAACACGGTGGTGCAGTGATTGGTCATGTCTCACACAAGATGCTTGCTGCACCATGCGTGACCTTCGATAAAATGCTTTATTGTGGCAGTCCTGTCTCTTTCAAACGTACTAACCTCCAATTCCTGTCCTTACTCTTCTTTCCCCAAATACCCAATCACCACACAATCAGCTCTGTAATAGACGTTAAGCCATCTGTAAGCTTACAATGACGATTCTTCAAAACTTTTAAGGAACATTGAAATATCTTCATAGTACGTGTTTAATTATTCTATCCATCCTTCCAATGTCACACCAGCCTCAGCAAATATACAGTGCGAAGCAGGAACAATACCTGAACTTGCTAGCTCTGTGTCACCGTGTCCTCACATGTTTAATTATTAACAATATAGATTATTTAAATGATGTTAAAGTTTTATCTGTATAATATAATCAACATATTTTGCTGTATTTCATCTTAAAAATGATATCATCATCATATGCAAATACACGCTTTATAAAGTGGCGCAGGTTGTGCAATATTATAACTGTAGTGCAAGTTTACAGTGAGGTAGTTCTACTCATAAATACAAACAGTTCTACAAGGAGCAATTGATTGAGAGCGTTTAAAGTTCTTGGGATGAAACTGTTTCTGAATCGCGAGGTCCGTACAAGAAAGGCTTTGAAACGTTTTGCCATGGCTGAGGTAGCGTGTGCTTGATTCTGTATCCCGATAATTCTCTTTCCTATCAGTTGCTGCTGTGATTCACACTCAGATACAGTGATAAAAATACACCGAGTGGTGCAGTGAGAGTAATATGGAAAAAGATGATCCGCTGTGGCAACTCCTAACGGGAGGAGCTGAAAGAAGAAGAAGAAGAAGATGGTGCAGTGAGACTAACAGCACTAAAGCAGTTATGGTATTTGGAATACTATGGCTATTCCTTGGGCCATTATATTGTTACAGGTTAATTACAATCAGATGCATTACACTAATAAACAATATGCGGTTAATTTCAGTGTATTTATAAAGCAGCGTCAGGAAAAGAAAGAATAACCACACAGGAACAGTAGCACTGCTTTGATGCTGGGTGCCACCAGTCTGCAAAATCGAGTGGAGAACTTGCGTACGCCAGGGTATGAGCTACCGTGGAAATGCGCGTGGCTTTACGCCAAGTGTAGGTTTTATGATTCGCAATTTGAGTGTGGAAACGTTCATACGCAACATTTCTGTGCGTACGCACCGTTTATGGCCCCTGGTGCGGTGAGGGGTGATGAGATTTGGGGAGCGCTACCCTCCGGCGACGCACGATGACCAATCCAACACCACTCACACAACAGGCAGGCACGAGACACTCTATACATCCTTACAGGTTTGATGAACCAGGATAGAAATAATAATCTACAGGTGGAATTCAACATTCATCATAATATCAACACCAGCGGTGTCAAAAACACATCTCGTGAGACTTAAAAAGTCTCGTTGTTAGAAGATCTCGCTCACTGTACGGATAGAAGAAGGCAGAGCAAATATAGAACGAGAAAATACGAACGCTACATTTCGGCTCTTGCCAATGAGCGAGTATTGCTGTAGCTGCAGCTCTCACAACTTAATCATCTGAGTACTAAGTATGGAAAAATTAACCTTATTTTCACTCTGACACCGCTGATCAACACAGTAAACTTTGTAAACACAGTGACCTTTTTCAGTTCTTTGTGGTGAAAAACATTTTGTTGTGACGCGAGCATTCGATACTTCCTTGTAATTTAATTCTCAACGATTATCACTCACTTTTTAATTTACGGTAATTTTAATTAAACTTTATCTAGAAAAATTCATACATAGTTTATTCTCATCACGACTTTATTTATTAGCAGTCCCTCAGGTGCGCTGCGAAAGAAAATTTTTGGACTTAGTGCGCCGCAACTCGAAAAAGGTTGCCTTTCACTGTGGTATAGTTTACATTTACTTACAATAAAAACAGACATGAAAGGTGCTATATCACAGATAGATAGATAGATAGATAGATAGATAGATAGATAGATAGATAGATAGATAGATAGATAGATAGATAGATAGATAGATAGATAGATAGATATTAATTTTAGTATAGTAGGCAGGATTAGATAGATAGATAGATAGATAGATAGATAGATAGATAGATAGATAGATAGATAGATAGATAGATAGATAGATAGATATTAATTTTAATATAGTAGCTCAGACCAGGTGGACTGGCCGCCGCCCCCTGCCCACATCAATAAGCTTTGGGCAATCCTGACTCTGTCAACCGGTTTACCAGTTCTGTTTGGTATGGCCCACTGCATGCTGGGAACACCCCACAAGACCTGCCATTTTGGAGATGCTCTGACTCAGTCGGCTAGCCATCACATTATTGCCCTTGTCAAAGTCACCCAGATCCTTATGCTTGCCTTTTGTTTCTGCTTCTAACATGTCGACAGTTCACTTGCCATCTGATGTAAGACAAGTGTCATTGTAATGTACGGAAGCCAAGGGAGAACGTGCAATATCATTATTTTTTTAAATTGTTTCCTCAAGATAACGGACTAATTTTATCGAGATCTCGAGAAAACGAACTTTGGTTTAACGAGATAACGGAATAATTTTATCGTGATCCCGAGAAAACAAAACTTAACCTTTGCTCCTGGCATCAGGCTCGCTTAGATTGCGACGCCTATACAGCTGATTCCTTGCTAACCGTTTTCTTAAATGACGGACACTAACGTTATTATTTTCTAAACTAAAGCATAAACATATTTCAGCCCTTTGTCAGCCCTTGATTGAACAAAAATGTGACACGCTGATCAATACAGTTCTGCTCTTCTGCCATTTCAAACAGGACGTGGCATCAATAAGCTAAACATTAAACGTCAGATACAATTATTTCATAATTTGGAGAAAACAAGATCTTTTGTTTTATCGAGATCATGATAAAATTATTTAGTTTTCTCAAGAAAACAAAGTTTGTTTTCTCAAGATCTGGATAAAATTAACCCGTTACCTCGAGGAAACAATTTTGAAAAATAACGGTATTTCACGTCCTCTCTAGGCTTCCGTAGTAATGAGATCCTCCATGTTGTTTACTTCACCTGGCAGTGGGTTTCAATATTGTGGCTGATTGGTGTCTGCTGTCGTGTTTACTCCATATTAGGTTTCACGTACTGCAGGTCTAAAGCATCACCTATAATGAAAGCGTGATCAGTCTATTTCTTTTCAATGGACTTGTGAAGCCTTTCTATAGGAGACTTCAGCGACTGGGTTAACAAAGATACAAAGTAAATGCAAACTATTTGCAGAGGTAGAGATAACTTGTGAATAAAATGAGAAGGAACGACATACTAGCCTGGCGTCTGTCCACCATTGCTCCTATGTTGTGCCCAAAGCTTGCTGGGATATGATCGAGCTTCCCCGTGACCATGTCCTGGATAAGTGAGTTAGAAAGATAGATGGGTAGATAGAATGACTTTTGTAGAAAGACACAAGGCACAGATAAAGGGTCTGGGGCACCTGAAGGTATATTAAAGAACGTAAAAAGCGCAACAAAACAAAAACTTTGGATACTATGCAAATGTTCATTGTATTTTCCTCTTAAGCTGTTCTGCCGGCAAATGGTGTCGGTCCCCTTGAACAGGAATTTGTGAAGGAAGTGGTGTGTCCAGGTGGAATGATCCCGGAAGTGACATCTGAGTTGGGAGCATTGTCAATATTCCTTTCTGCAGAGGGAGATGGAGAAGAGAGGCTGTTGTTAGACAGTGCCCCCTTGTGTCTAGGAGGTAAATCACATTTACCTAAGCCTTTACGTTGCTCCCCAAGCACACAGGCGGGGCACTTTATTGGCACCAAAACATGTAAAGGCAGAGAATCGGAAAAACACTGATGGTCAGAAGGTCAATACGTCAGGCTACAAAAGATAAAATAAAGTCAGAGTCCTAAGTCCTGAAAATGGAAGATGGATTCTGCCAGTCTACCACTCAGTGCGTTTACATGTGCCTCAATAATCTGATTTCTACAATGTCATGTAAACTCTTTTTCCAGTTTGAGAAATCGGGCGATTGGCCTCTCAGAAACCTGGTGAACTGAGGTAGATTTCTCCTTGATTGTTATGTGGACATGTAAACCCTTAACCGGGTTACTGTTTAGGATTCTGCATTCTGCGCATGTCTGTTGCCTGTTCATGTATTTGCTTTGCACCGGCTTTCAGCAGCCATGGGTAGAAGTGTCCACAAAATAAATCTCAAGACGATCGCATTATTTGTTCTCCTGGCTGAAATAATCTGTCTCAGCATGTCAGAAATTGATAAATTTATGCTGATGAGCTGAATGTACAGTGCAACACAATCTCAAGAGCAGTAACATGCGTTACATAGTCTGACTACTTTTTAAAGTACCGAGTAACCCAATGCAATGCTTATCTTAATGAAGTACAAATACCTGCGTTATTATTATTATTTCACTCAGCAGCACTTGGTGTAAGGCAAGCAACACACTCATGGGTCCTTCGCACGGCTCAGTCGCACAGCTATGACTGAAAGAGTGTATTGCGCCATTCAATCCGGTAACAGAAACCTATAAATAGTCAATATGACTTAACATATTTTAAAAAACACAAGAAAATGATCTCAGACATCATGCTTATTTTCAGATTCTTGGTTGGCGATGATGGCATTTAACTCTTTCCTTGCACAGTTAAATGCAATGGCATTGGAGTGTTTAGCCAAAGGAGAAGTGCCCATGGAAATGCAGATCTTTAAGCAGCCAGGTTTCTGCCTTCAGCGGGTTATCCATCTTAACCCGGTTATGCATGTGCATGTAAACGCACCGAAAGTTGCAACAGTGCAGGGCCTGAGCTGAATTATGAAGAGCAGCACTTTTGTTGCCCTTCTCCAGGCAGCCAGAAGGGGGCGACTGAATGGGACTTGAATGTCACCTGATTGGTCAGTTGATCCTTCCAGTGATTGGCAGGGCTGTGCCAATGAGGAGGTGATATCGGCCTCTGTATAAGACATTAATTCTTGGTAGTGTCCTCTGCCAGAAGTCTTTCCCTTGAGGACATACTGTAATAGTAGGGCATGCATAATTATTCAATGGCGGAATAAGACCCACACAGGCCATGGGTGAAACAGGACGAGTCGTTTAATGAAGCTCAGTATTTGTCACTCTTCATCATCCTCCAGGGGTTGGGGGGCCCCTTGATCATTTTGGCATGCATTGCATGGTGGGGGGGGGCATCGGTTTTAAATGCCCCTTGCCATCACTGGCCCCTGGCTCTGATGGTAGACTTGCCTGTCGGTATAAACGAATGGCCTTTATGTCGTCACTGGCATCGTTAAGGCGCTTTAGATACACGTGACATCAAAAGAGCCTAAACTACTTTGAAAGGCAGGACAAGACAATACAGAAGTGTCAAGTTGCGAATGTAATGTGACAATAACCCAATCCCGCAAATTGCTTAATGGAGATTTAAAGCCAAAACTAAACATAAAGTAGATTTTTACAACAGAATTTAATTCACCAAAATGGGAAACCTGACAGTCACATTACAGTACGAAGATAAGCAAGTCTATGTCTGCGCTCAAATTTTTTTTTTTTTTAGCGGTTTGAAAACTGAGAAAAAAATAAACCTGCAGTCAACAGGTTTAAAAATATGGCCCACATTTAAAAAGTGATCTTTTATATTTGTTCAGAAAGCACAAGACAAAACGAGAAGGACTTTTTAAAATACCAGAATGACTTTACTGCACTTTGTTGCATGCTTGCACCTTTCGCATTTCCTCTGAGGTGCACAAGAGATGAAACACCCTAAATGACAACTTGTCTCCAAAAGGGCTGCTGTTGTTGCTCCACTTGCAAACCGTGCAGGTCACAGCGGTGCTCAGACAATGAAAGGCTCTGCACATGGAAGGAAATAACGAGGGCACTGCTCTGCTCTGCACAGTCGTGCGCCTCAATGTCAAAGTGAATGGAAGGAGAACAAAAGTCCAAGCTGAGTGGCCAACTGCATGGCACCATACCTGCCTGCCCTGTGTATAGCGCCTTTCGTATCTGTCTGTCTATGCGTTTAATTCTGCATGTGGCCAAACAGCTGTGCAGGGGTTACTGAATGATCCTCAAAGCTCCACACATTCCACGTCTATGTGGGTTCATCTCTCCATCTCAGTGACTGGACTGGTGTGTGTGAGTGAGTGTGTTTAACTCTGAAATGTATAGAAAACAGCTAGAAAATACATAAATATCCATCCAACCATTATCCAACCCGCTATATCCTAACTACAGGGTCATGGGGGTCTGCTGGAGTTAAACCCAGCCAACACAGGGTGCAAGGCAGGAAACAAACCATGGGCAGGGCGCCAGCCCATGCATAAATATTGTATGCATTAATGTTTGATGTGTGTGTGTGTACGTGGACATTTATTTGTATCTTTATTTTCTGATATACTTATTAATCCCCGAGGGCAAATTGTCTTTTCACATGACCTTTTGGAAGTCAGCGCTCAGGGTCAGCCATTGTACAGCGGCCCTGGAGCAACTGTCAGGTTAAGGGCCCAATGGAGTAGGATCCCTTCTAGGCAGTGATGGGATTTGAACCCGGAGATCTACTTCTTTATTAATGTGTGCGCAAAGATATATCTCTAGATATGTTCATATCATGTCTTTATTAATTAACTACTGGTTAAACTTACATCGAGTATGCTGCTTGGCAAACTTCCTCCTAAACCAATTGAAAAAAAAAAAAAAAACAAGTGTAAATGCTGTGAAAGTGAGTACAGTGTTGGATATGCCGTTACCTCAATACCCTAGATGGAAATTTCTCTGTAGAAAGGCTGGCTGCTGGAGTTGTGATTTGCAAATAACGCAAAGCTACAGCAGCACTGAGACTGTGCTAGCAATACCTGTCACACAAATGAAATCAATTAGGAACAGAAAGGAGTTCAAATGAATGAGACAAAGCAAATTCCAGCCAGATTGGTGGCCTATGCATTATGTCTTTCATATTTACCTAGCAATAGTATGTATTTATATTTTAAATACAGCTATACTGTATATATATATATATATATATATATATATATATATAAGCAGAAGGTAGGTACGCTCTAATGTGAGACATTGGCACTGTATCTGATCGCGATCAGCTCTGACAGGAGAGCGTCCCCGGCATAGGGAGAAAAGCACATGGCCGTGACATCTCTGGGAATCAGCAGCTACCCTCTAAAACACAGGTAGCTGTGATCTCTCTTTCCAAAACGTCAAACGTTACTCCTTAACAATCTCTAGATGATGATGTGTGTTGAACAAACAGGTATCATTAGCTAAGGAGAGGCAACATGTGGCGAGAGGAAGAGCGACTCGAATGGAGGCTGACGCATGAGTGAGGATGGCCCCTCCCTGCCCGGTCCCATAACCCCCCGCTCGCAGCCTCTGTCTCAGATTTGCGCAAATAAATCGGTACTGCAAGTGAACTATAATACTAAGCACAATGAGAGAAGTCGCAAAATCAACCGGAATGTTCAAGCAAATTATTAAAAAAAAAAAAAAATCTAATTCCGTTAAGCAGTTCTCTCATGAAAAGTGGACAGCCATACAGACAGACAAACAGACAGACTTTGGGTGTTATATATTTATATATAGGGCTTGGAATTCCCTTCTTTTGGTCCCTGTGGCTGGCTGCCATGCATACGTGTGTGATGGTAGATAGATAGATAGATAGATAGATAGATAGATAGATAGATAGATAGATAGATAGATAGATAGATAGATAGATAGATAGATAGATAGAACTTTATTTGTCCCTGGGGATATTTGTCTTTTTACAGAAGCTCTTTAAATAAATGAATACATACATACATACTGTATATATACAGTATATGTATCATAATGGCACTTCATCTCTGTCTTCATTCTCCCCTTTGCTACAACCTTCAAGGGGTCCAGAGTGTGTTCCATAACTGAGCTTGCACCTTTTCAATAAAGTTGTTGATTCAGTGAGCCTCTCTTGAAGTGACTTTACCAGTCCAACACACCACAGCGCAGAAAATGGCACTGACCATCAGGAGAGTTGTAGAAGATGTGAAGGATGTCACTTCTAATATTAATGTAACGCAGTTTCCAAAGGAAAATGAGCCTGGTGTGCCCTTTCTTCTATAGTTCCTCTGTGTTCCAAGACCAGTCCAACCTGTCATTGATGTGGACCCCCAAATACCTGTAGGAGTGGACCACCTCTACAACCACTCTTTGAATAGTGACTGGACATAAAGGGTGAAAGTCAATAACCAGTTCCTTCATTTTGCTAATAATAGGATGCAGACAATTCTCTTGACACTAACAAACAAAGTTCTCCCTCTGACTCCTCTCTTCTGTATTACCCTCCTTATTAATACACCCCATAAGCGCAGAATAAGCTAAAAATTTCTGCAAGTGACATGACCTACTTTATATATTTATAGTCTGAGGTGTACAGGGGGAACACAGAAGCAGACAGGCCTGTTCCTTTTGGTACTTCAGTGTTGCTCACACAGTCCTTGAGTCTCACAAACTGTGGTCTGCCACACTGGAGAAATCAAAAGACATAACCCTCACAATGTGACCAGCTTTGTCCAGCCTTGTGGAGCAGACAGATCATTGCATCCTCCATTCCAATCTGACAGGCAAACTGTAGTGGGTCCAGGTGGTCTACCACAAGAGGACTCATATAGTCCAGGACCAGCCTCTCAAAAGTCTTCATGGAATGAGAATCAAGTGCCACTGGTCTACTATACTCATTAGGTGAGGAGATCCCTGCCTTCATTGGAACAGGAGCAATGCAGGATGCTTAAAACAGAGCGGCACTTTCTGGAGCCTTATGGACAGATTGCCGTTCTTTTTAACTATGTAAAACATCTTGTGCGTGTGCTCAGTGTGAAAGGTAAAGTATAAAAACTTGCCTAAAATCCATGTTGCAGAAGAAGACTTGGTCCGATTTAAAATGATTAACAAAAACAGGTTTTTCCCAGATTGACTTACTCAAAGATTTTTCATGTTGCCTCTTCAACAGCCTTTACTGTAAAAAAGAGCAGCTGTTCAGAGATGCCAGGATTGTGCAAGAGTTGCAAACCATGTTGAAGGTTTCCGAGTTCACTTCAGGTTTCATAATCAAGGAGTAACCAAGAGTTTCACAAAGTATCTCAAACGTGTATTTGAGAAATTGAAGTGTTTATGGTAGTTAGTCATGGGAAGCTGAGAAGATTGCATAAGATTATTTCTGGGCAGACACCCGGACAGTAAACATGCAGCTAATGGAGTAACCACAGGAACAGATGGTGGCAGCATCATTGTGGGGTGGGGGGTCTAGGGAGACTGTTTCAGTTCAAAGGTCTGCACCATGGTGAACTGTCAGTGACATTCATGTCTCTGGTGACTCTTCCTATGAAGTCAGTAGATGGATTGGAAGAGCATGGGGGGTCATGAGGTCACTGGAAAGGGGTGTGTGGTGCTCCCAATATCTCAGCAAAAGGATGAAGGTCCAAGTCTTTAGAGTCCTGGTGCTTCCTATCTTGCTATATGGTTGCAAGACATAGACACTATCCAGTGACCTGAGACGTAGACTGGACTCCTTCAGTACTGTGTCTCTTCAGAGAATCCTTGGGTATTGCTGGTTTAACTTTGTGCTGCTCATGGAGTCCTGAATGAGGCACATTACCTACATTGTGATGAAGCATCATTCACGGCACTACGGCAATGTCGCACGATTCTCCTCAGTGATCTGGCTTGTAGGATACTCATTGCTGATGACCCGAGTGGCTTGACTAGGCCAAGGGGATGCCCAAATAACAGCTGACTGCGGCAAGTAGATGGTCATTTCCGGGAAGTTGGATTGGACTGCGTGTCTGCCTGGGAGGTTGCCAACCAGGATTCTGAGCTGTTTCGTAATGTGGTGAGTGCGGCAATGCGCTGTACCAGTCCACGCTCCCCAACCTGACCTCACCCAAACTGTCAGCAGTAAGTCACGAACCCATGATTTCATGCTCAGAGGTGAACCCTTTGTAGCGTGAACTAAATGGAGAGCTCCATCTGTCACCTGTGCAGAGCCCATCTCTGAACTCACTGAGCATTGAACATCCCTGGTGATGTCAGCTGATCTCTCTTTGTGTCAGACCCCACCTTCTCTGGGCAGCGTCTTCACTACTGCAGGAATGAGGGAAAGATGAACAGAGCAAAGTGCAGAAATATCTTCAATGAAAACCTGCTCCATTGTTCCCTGGACTTCAAACTTTGTGGATGGTTCACCTTCCAGCAGGACGATGACCTTAAGCACAACAGAAAGACAACATGGGAGTGGCTTAGGGACAACTCTGGGAGTGCCCCACCCTGTCAGACAGGACTTAGGATACTGTGGGGTTGTGGTAGAATAAAGAGGGTTGAGGGAAAGTCAAACAGAGCAATATCCTTAATGAAAACCTGCTCCATAGAACTTAGACTTGGTTGAAGGTTCAACTTCCAACAAGTCAATGACCCTGAGCACAAAGCAAAAACAATAAAAGAATAGGTTAAGGATAACACTGGGAATATTATTGAATTGCCCAGCCAGTGATTGGACTTGATCCTAAATGAACATCTCTGGAGAAACAGATGGTGTCCATCCAACTTGAAAGACCTACAGAGACGAATGGCAGAAAATGCCCAAATCCAGTAAAACCCAAAAAGAGTCCAAGCTGGAATTGCTTCCCATGGGGCTTCAGCAAATTACTGAGTAAAGGGTCGATAGATAGATAGATAGATAGATAGATAGATAGATAGATAGATAGATAGATAGATAGATAGATAGATAGACATAAAAGGCACTATATACAGTATATAGATAGATAGATAGATAGATAGATAGATAGATAGATAGATAGATAGATAGATAGATAGATAGATAGATAGATAGATAGATAGATACTTTATTAATCCCAAGGGGAAATTCACATACTTCAGCAGCAGCATACTGATAAAGAACAATATAAAGTTAAAGAGTGATAACAATGCAGGTATAACAGACAGACAATTTTGTATAATATTAACGTTTACCCCCCTGGGTGGAATTGAAGAGTCGCATAGTGTGGGGTCTCCTCAGTCTGTCAGTGGAGCAGGATGGTGATAGCAGTCTGTCTCTGAAGCTGCTCCTGTGTCTGGAGATGATCCTGTTCAGTGGATGCAGTGGATTCTCCATGATTGACAGGAGTCTGCTCAGCGCCCATCACTCTGCCACGGATGTAAAACTGCCCAGCTCCGTGTCTACAATAGAGCCTGCCTTCCTCACCAGTTTGTCCAGGCGTGAGGCGTCCTTCATCTTTATGCTGCCTCTACAGCACACCACCGCGTAGAAGAGGACGCTCGCCACAATCGTCTGGTAGAACATCTGCAGCATCTTATTGCAGATATTGAAGGACACCAGCCTTCTAAGGAAGTAGAGTCAACTCTGTCCTCTCTTACACAGAGCATCAGTATTGACAGTCCAGTCCAGTTTATCATCCAGCTGCACTCCCAGGTATTTATACGTCTGTATCCTCTGCACACAGTCACCTCTAATGATCACGGGGTCCATGAGGGGCCTGAGCCGCCTAAAATCCACCACCAGCTCCTTGGTTTTGCTGGTGTTCAGGTGTAGGTGGTTTGAGTCGCACCATTTAACAAAGTCCTTGATTAGCTTCCTATACTCCTCCTCCTGCCCACTCCTGATGCAGCCCACGATAGCAGTGTCGTCTGCAAACTTTTGCACGTAGCAGGACTCCGAGTTGTATTGGAAGTCTGATGTATATAGGCTGAACAGTATCGGAGAAGGTACAGTCCCCTGCGGCGCTCCTGTGTTGCTGACCACAATGTCAGACCTGCAAAATGCAAAAGGGAAATATTAACGGAAATGAGTTTATCACAAGGCTGCAACACGGCAACATGTGAAAAAAGTGAAGGGATCTGAATACTTCCTGAAGGCAGTGTAGATCTTCAGCTATTGATCGATTTTAAAAATCAAAAATTCCAGGTTTTGGAAGGTTACTCATTTACCCATAACCAGTTTGAAACCATCTGAGCTTTAGGTTGCACATCCATGCAAATTAGCCTCTGGACTTTTGCTTGTGGTGACAGATAAGTAGAAACCACTGTTTGCATAAGAGTTCAGATAACATAGACAAACAAAAATCAATAAAGGTGAAACACCTGCAAACAATTGAGACAAATAGACTTTTAACATATGAAAAAAAACAAATTATAAATGAGGTGACTCAGTTAAGTCCCATCTGGGTCACAATCTCTGAAAGAAGTATGGAACAACCACGACTCTTCCTAGAGCAGGCCACGTCTGACGTTTTGCTCTTCCCGCTTCTGCTTAGGTTTTTCTAATCGTGATCCAGTCTGCCAGATCAGCTGGTCTAATCTAGGGTTTC
This sequence comes from Polypterus senegalus, assembly GCF_016835505.1. Taxonomy (NCBI): domain Eukaryota; kingdom Metazoa; phylum Chordata; class Cladistia; order Polypteriformes; family Polypteridae; genus Polypterus; species Polypterus senegalus. The sequence continues at coordinate 92,452,151 of NC_053165.1, read as the reverse complement.
ATGTTTTATAAACTCAAAATTTTTTTATATCTCCCCATGCTTTTGCACATAAAGAAGTTTATAGATAAGGCTACAACACAGGCGGAATTGTGAGTTTTGTAAATGTGTTTGTGAAGGGAAACTCAAACTTGTTTGGCTCGTCACTACATAAAGTGTTGTAGTTGCCACATGGATTGGACAGGCATCCTTGCCAGGAGAGGGGATGGTTCTTTGCCCGAACGTGAGACTCCCAAAGGACAGATATGAATCCTGGCCGGGGAGGAGAAATGGAGCAGACCCGGAAGGAAGAGCTGAAAGGGATGGACGGACAGCCAATGTGGCATCTACAGTGTCTTCAAAACATATTCAGACCCCTTGACTTTATTCACATTCTGTTATGTTGCAGCCTTGTGCTACAATCATCGAAATTAATTTTTCCCCACGTCAATCAACACTTAATAGCCCAGAATGACAAAATGAAAGCAGTATTTTAGCAATTTTTGCAAATATTTTATAATCCCATCTTGCCTGAAGAAGGGGCCTGAGTTGCCTCGAAAGCTTGCATATTGTAATCTTTTTAATTAGCCAATTAAAGACGTCATTTTGCTTGACTTCTCACTACATGTATAATGGCTAATAGGGTACAACACCCTAGTCTTATATATAAACATCTACGCGTGGAAGTGTGTGTGTGTCTGTCCGGCCCAGAAGTGACAGGTGGAGTCGGGGTAAGGGCTCCGCCTCCGAAGAAGCAGAAAACTCGCTTAGCCACTAATAACGCAAAACAATACCTCAGAAGAAAGACAAAGTCACTTAGCCGCTATCATCGGCAAAACGGTATCCTTTTCAATTTTCCTCTTGCTGCTAATGCACACGATATGCAAGTACGTCGGCAAAATTAATCCTCCTAGAAGAGAGATGCTCAGAGTAGTTCCTTTCAATTACCTGACCTCTGTACATTTTATTATTTTTTTGACGATTTCAATAGTTTCTAGGACCCCACACTTTTTACAGCACGGGCTTACACAGCTAGTACTATAATAAAGGAGCTTAACACAAGTATTCAGGTCCTTTCTTCAGTATTGTATTGTGACACCTTTGGTGACAATTCCAGCCTGGGGTCTTCATGGATCTGAAGAGCCGCATAACCTGAAGACTTACTTGATGTTCTTCTCAGGCTCTAACAAATTGGATGGAGACCATCAGTGAACAGGTGTCTTTAGGTCTCTCCATAGATGTTTGATTAGCTTCAAGTCCAGGCTCTTACTGTGCCACTCAAGAACCTTTCCAGAGTTGTCACTAAGTCACTCCTGTGTTGTCTTTGCTTTGTGCTTAGGCTCGTTGTACTGGACCATCAGTCATGTCTGAGATCCAGAGCAATTTGGAGCAGGTTTTCATTAAGGATATCTCTGTACTTTACTCTGTGCAGCTTTCCCACAACCCTGTCTAGTCTACCAGTCTCTAAGAAAAAAAAAACAGTTGTGGTTGTTCCCAAAGTTGAACTTCAAGGCCAGTCTGAGGTCCAGAGTGCCCCAGAGCAGATTTTCATTAAGGTTATCTCTGTCCTTTACTCTGTGTGGCTTTCCCTCAAGCCTGTCTAGTCTCCCAGTACCCAACCCCACCATATGATGCTGCCATCACCAGTCTTCAACTTTGGAGTGGTATTGCACGTGTCATGAGTGGTGCCTAGTTTCTCCCCGACATGACACTAATCTCAGTTTCAATAAACCAAAGAATTTTGCTTCTCACCGTCTGAGAGTCCTTCAGTTGCCATTTGGTAAACCCTTATTGTGCTTCCATGTGTCATCAGTTCAATCTACCATAAAGCCCATATTAGCGCTCTGTTGCAGTGATGGCTGACCTTCTGGAAGTTTCTCCCATTTCCATGCAGTTAATTCACAGTGACCAGCAGGTTCTTGATCACCTCTCCTACTGTGACCCTTTCTCTGTGATTGCTTAGTTTGGCCAGGTGCCCAGCTTTATGAACAGTTGTGGTTATTCCAAACTTGAACCAAAGTTAAACCTTAAGGCCAGTGTGAGGTTCAGAGCATTCTGGAGCAGGTTTTTATTAAATACATCTTTGTACTTTGTTCAGTTCAGCTTTCCCTCTACCCTGAATGCTGCCTCTGAAAGCAACTAGATGCCACCACCATGCTATACTATTAGAATGGTATTGTGGAGATGATGAGTGGCGCCTGATTTCTTCCAGACATGATTTTACAATGGTGGTCAAACAGACCAGTCATGGCTTCATCAGACCAGAGAATCTTGTTTCTTATAGTCCGAAAGTCCATAAGGAGCCTTTTTGCAAACTCCATGCACGCTTTTAATGTGTCAGCTCTTCACTCTGTCATGAAGTCCAGATTAGTGGTTTGCTTTGCAATGATTCTGCACAGGATCTCTGGTGCTCAGCCACTGGCTTCTCTGCCTCCTCTCTTACTGTGGTTCTTCTCTCCTGATTGCTCAGTTTAGTCAGGTGGACAGCTCTAGGAAGAGTCACAGTTGTTCCAAAATTCTTCCATTTGAGAATTACTAGTGGTCCCCTGTGGTTCCGCCCATATAGTAGTGAAGCAGGACAAACTTTAATACTCAATAAAAACATTTAATTCTGGCAAAAGGGAAGGTAGGTATACTCCAACATGAAACGCTGGCAATGTATATCTGATCATGTTCAGCTCTGACATGGCCGTGATATCTGTGGCAATCAGCAGGTACCCTCTAAAACACACATAGCTCTGATCTCTCTCTCCAAAACGTCAAACGTTACACCTTAGGAATCTCTTGATGATAATGTCTGCCGAACAAACAGGTATCGCTAGCTAAGCGGAGGCAATATGTGGTGAGAGGTAGAGCAACTCAGATGGAAGCTGGCTCGTGAGTGAGTAGGTGTCGACTTCCACTTCCCTTCAGCCAGCAGCCTGTCTTTCAGATTCGTGCAAATAAATCGGTACCACAAGCGAACTATGATTCTTAGCACGATGAGAGAAGACGCAAAATGAACCAGCAAATTGAAGAAAAAATCCCGATCTAAATCCGTTAAGTAGTTCTTGCGCGAAAAGCAGACAGACAGAAAGACAAACAGACGTTGGATGGAAATGACCGGTGCAGGAACTTTTTGTAGCTTTCCCAGATGTGTGCCATGACACAATCCTACCTGCAAGCTCTGCAGGGAATTCCTTCATCTTTATGGCTTGGTGTCTGGTCAGCTATTGGACCTTCAACAGACAGTTATGTGTCCTAATCAGGCCCAGTCAATTGAATTGGCCAAAGGAGGACTTCAAAAAGGGTGTGGAAACATCTCAATAGAATGGGATGCACCACAGTCACATTTCCAGTGTCATAGCAAAACGTCTCAATACTTACGTCAATGAGATATTTCATTTTGTAATTTCTTTGGCTTTTGGTTTTTCATTCTGTGGTGTTGAGTATTGAGGAGGGGAAATGAATTCAAATTATTTTAGCACAAGAGTGTCTCATCTAAATGTGATCAAATTGAAGGGAACTGAATAATTTCTGAATCCAACTCTGTGTCACCTTTTAGAGCTTCCAGTCTCCTTCTCTCTCTGTCTACCTCCCATTGCCCTTCAGGTGGGTTTATTCTCTTCTTATGTGCCTTAAATTTGTTTAACTGAAGCGTGTCAATCTAATTCTCATAAATAGTTGAGTTGTGGGGGTGCTTGACAAGTTGATGGTTGCCTGTGAAATAAAAGGGATTGGCCTGAAGCCCACTGATGGAGCTACACACAAACTGGGGTCCATTACTAGGAATTCCCATGGGTAGAGGGAACCCGTCATTGGGCTACAACTCCCAGGCAGAGTGGACTTTGGAATGAGGCATCTGTTCAGCAAATGCGTGCTTAGATCTTCCTTACTATCTGACTACAGCATGAACAGAACATATTAGCGTGATAGTGGAGCAGGCTACTCAAGAGGTGTGGAAACAGTCATGGACTTTATGCATCTGAGCATTTCACTACATATTATACATATTTGTATGTGACAAATAAAACTAGATTTCTTCTTCTTCTTTCTCTTCATCTTTTCCCACTTCTATGTGGGGTCGATGCACTTGATCAGTCTTCTCCACACAGCTCAGTCCTGCACATCCTCCCCATTCAGACCCTTTTTTTGCTTCAGATCTTCCTTTATTTTATCCGTTCCCCTACGCTTTGGCCTTCTCTCACTTTCTCTTCCTCTTCTATCCCCATCACTCTTTTGCCCTGATGTTCTTTGTCTCCCCTCATCACAGGTCCATAGCACTTCATCCTACTTTTCCTGTTCTCCCTTTGATAGGTGGTCCATGCCGTGGAGCAACTTTTAAATAAATAATCGTGTGTGGGGCACCCATCAGGTGCAGGTGTGTGCAAGCACGTTTCACTCTGTGGTTAATCAGGGTACATGGACTTTCGCGTCAAATTCACATGCATTGGTGAGCGGATTGGTCAGGTGCCTCAGTTTGTGCCTTGGTGTCTCAGCTGCACCCAATTACACAGGCAGATTAAAGGAGTCTGTACGGGACAAAGAGGAAAACACAAGAGGATAGAACAGAGAAGGAAAAAAGATGGAGACAAAGGCAGGCATGGGAGAGAGATGGTGCAGCGGGCCGGCAGGAGAGCCCCTTAGATGTGCGAACGGCTGATGCTCAGGGGGCTGAAGAGGATTGCTCCAGCTGAGTGACCTGATGGTCAAGGGACTCTTCTGTGTAAGGAGGGGCAACAGGAGGGGAATCTCAGTGTGGTGGCCTACTGGGGCCACAGATGGCAGTAGGGACCCAAGCCTAGGGAAAATGACGTTTGGTGCGGCATCTAATTCTATATCTTGGCCTGCCACTGATCCTAGATCTTTAAATGTTTTCTCTCTTTCCAATGTCTCTCCATGCAGGTTTGCTAATGAATTGTGACCATCATTAAAGCTCAGATATTCTTCTTTGTATTTATCTTCAGTCCTCTATTTTCTAAATCCCTTCTCCATTCTTACAACTTCCCCTCCAGTTTCCCTTTTCTGGTGCTACACCACACAATGTCATCAGCAAACAGCCTGCACCAGGGGGACTGGTCTTTTGTCCTATGACTCAGGTGGTAACCAGGGGGCATATTGCTCCCCAAAACTCAGACACAACAGACACACAGGCCACATTCAGCACACAAGACACATTTATTCCATTCTGGGAAACGCTTTTGTCTCGTTTCCCACAGCATCACAGTTCCCAAGGTCAGTATAATATGGCACCCTTTCGTTCCTTTCTTCCTTCTCTCCTCCTCGTTCCACCTTGATCACCACGCCCTCTGGAAAGCTTCATCCTCTTCCTCCTGACTGGCTCTCCGAATGGAGTGAGGTGGCTCCTTTTAAGCAGGTCCCAGGAGTGCTCCAGGTGGCTCATGAATCAGACTGGGAATCACTCCCAGGTGTGATGAAAGCCCTAAGTAGGGCTCTGCAACCACCCCTTGGTTGGCACCCTTGGAACCCAACAGGGCTGTGCCAAACTCCAACTCCCAGCATGTCCTGCGGGAATCCATGGTGCCATATCCACCCTCTAAAGTCCTGGGGGAGGTAGTGCCTTACAGATACCTCTCCCCTGGTCCTTCCATCCAGCAGGTGTCCCAGGCCTGGTGAAGACTGTGGCTGCCCGTCACACTCAACACATCCACAACTAGATCAAAGAGGTAAGGACTTGCCGAAGATCCCTGGTGCAGACCTCCTCTAAGTGGGATCTTGTCTGTTATCCCAAACCGAGTCCTCACTCCCTCTTACATTATCCTGGACAATCCTCACACACTTCTCTGGTCTTCCTTTCTCTCTCATGCACCCCTCCAGACCTCTTGACGTGGCAGTCTATCATATAAAATTTGATTTGACACCCGTCATTTAAATTAGTCTATTCTGCACTCAGGCAGTGCTCAATGAGGAGTTGCTGTGGAGCAAACTGCAGTAGACTTTACCTTATTATATACAGTAGTTTAGATACATTTCAAAGCTCTTGGCAATAACTACATGTTGGAAAACAGAAGCGTCTATTTTATGTCAAGAGAGCTGAGTGGAGGCGTGTTTGCTCTCAAACGTGGCGGTTGCACTTGTCGAGGAGCTCCTGAATTTGCGGTGGGCTTTGTGGCAGATTGAGCTTTCAGGATGACTGTAATCTTACTCGGAGCTCTCTACCTGGTAATCTGCATGCTAGCTTGAAAACAGTGCAGAATGTAATTGTTAAAGTGTTGAAAATTGCCGTGTCGTGCTGTGTGTTTAACCTCATTTTAATTTGTACGTTTGTACCTCATGCAGTTTGTATTGCAGTTGAGCTTGTGCTCAGTGAAGGGTGCTATGCAAAATAAACGGAACTCTGTGAAGACACCCATTGTACCTCAAAGTGAGTGTGTGTGTGTGTGTGTGCTGTGGGTGTAATGTAAAATACTAAAGGCTGGGGGTGCTGCATGTGACTACGTGCGGCTCAAAGTGTGGCTGAGAAACTCCAGTCTGAAAGGTCAATGGCTTCACATGGGCAGGAGTAATTTAAATGGTGTAAGGGGACTTAAGGTTCAAAAGGAGCAGCATTCGCAGGCTTAACTGGTCTTCTGTTCATGCATAAAGAAATACAATTTAGAACATCTTTATATCGGTTTATTTACAGTTTGTTAAAGACAGTATCTGTACTTGATAAGGACAAACAAAAGTGAACCTCCATTCTGTCGAAAGATTGTCAGAAACAGCTGCTATGTATCTATTTACAGAATAGTGATGGAACCAGGCTGTCAATGTGCACCAAACCCCCAAACATGATCACACAGTCCTGGGTTCAAATAAAGATGTGTTTATTAAACATACTACTTCCATAAAGTTGTAAACGCACAGGTTTTCTTTCTTTCTTCCCACAATAGTCCCTCTCTTCTCTCCTCCAGTAGAGTGTTGCTTGACATCCTCACAGCTCCAACCTGGCCACCCCATTTTATTACAAATCAACAAAAAACAGCTCTTGCTCACTTGCCTTCAAGGTGCATTTTCACAGAGGAAAGAAACAAGACCATTAGTGACAGCGCCCCCTCCCATTCAGGAGGGGTATTGCATACCTGATATGCACCTCATATGGTGATCTACGAATGCACATGCATGACACTATCTATCTATCTATCTATCTATCTATCTATCTATCTATCTATCTATCTATCTATCTATCTATCTGTCTATTATATAGTGCCTTTCACATCTATCTATCTATCTATCTATCTATCTATCTATCTATCTATCTATCTATCTATCTATCTATCATATAGTGCCTTTCATATCTATCTATCTATCTATCTATCTATCTATCTATCTATCTATCTATCTATCTATCTATCTATCATATAGTGCCTTTCACATCTATCTATCTATCTATCTATCTATCTATCTATCTATCTATCTATCTATCTATCTATCTATCTATCTATCTATCTATCTATCTATCTATCTATCTATGTAGAATCTAACATATATTTCCCATACATTATCAAAAACACAATCTAGTTAATAGTTGCTGTGGTCAGGTCCTATCCCATCGAGTGCAAGGCAGGAATCAGCACTAGAGGAGGAAGCATAGACCATCCCATCACATGACGCCACATAACATTGCATCACATTACCCCCCTTCCCATCCCATCATATGACATCATATCCCATAGCATCACATCACACCACATAACATCCCATCCCATCCAATAATATTCCATTCTGTCCCATAGCACCACTGCACTGCACCACAACCCACCATATCCCATCCCATTACATCACACCAGATTATCAAACCCACTTTTTCTTGTTCAGTGTCAAAGTGGACTACCACCTCTCCCTGTCACCTATACACAAATGATTTAAATGAAAGAGAACCAACCCATGAGTGGTTAAAATAATAATAAAGTATCAGAAATTGTAAAGCATTTACTGTATTTAGTCCATTGTTCAAGATCTAAATGTACTGAGTACTTAGCTTTCGACACAATACAGTGTCTGACTTAACCTGTATGGACCAACATGATGGCCGGGCTCTTACTGTTAGACCAGCTGTATTTGTCCATTTTAATTTTTTGTTCCATTATGAAAGGTTTGAAAATACAAAACTTCAGTCCAATGTAATTTTTGTAATAACTTTCTGGTAGTTTTTGAGAATATGTAACAGTATAACTGCGATTCGATGATCATAGAGCAAGGTGTATGATGTGAGGTGGAGTCAAAAAGAGGAAATAAAAGAAAACAAATCTGAAATAACAAACGGGGAAGTAAGCACACCGCTTATGGATGTGTCGTAGAGGACAAGAGGACGCTTTGCTTTGCCGCCAGACAGGAAACAGGAAGTAGTGAGGGGAGGAACCGTAGGGCACTGTGGCATCACTTTTTGAAATTTTGTCATTTTACAACTGCTGTGTGTTGACATATAAGGAAGTGACTCACCTGGAAAAAAACGTGCTTTCTGTCAGCAGACATGTAGCAATCATTTGGAATGGTTTCAAAAGACTCTTCTTAAAAACAAGCTTGAACGTAATTTAATTTCTTTTATAGCTGCCTTCACTGTGATCCCAGAATTTGGATATCTTGAACTGTGTGCCAAGAAATGCATGTTAGGTGGGCCAGTGATGTTCCATTGACACCCATCTGTGTATGTGAGTGTGCTCACCCTGCGGTGGACTGACACCCCGTCCAGGGATTGCTCCTGTCTTGGACCCTGTGCTTGATGGGAAGTGGATGGATGGACTGCATTCTTTCTTTTGTTATCTTTTATATAGTGCCTTTCATTATAAACCCAAAACGACTTGCACACATGATCTACTTATCTCCTATCACTAGATTTCTGTATTTTTTATTATTTTCATACTTGCTTTATAAAGTGAATCGTGATGGTGTTCCCCTTTCAAGTCACTATGTAAAAGAAACATTTAAATGTTCAAAAAGTGCCAATGACTGCCACATTCCTGTTGTATGTGGAGGCTGCCAGCTAGCATTCAGACCCAGGGCCGGATTAAGGTGGGTGCTACTGATGCTGCAGCATTAGGCCCATTCCTGAAACAGGCCCAGATGAAAACACACGAGAATTTTCTAGAAGCTGAACAGTTTTCCTTTGCTATATTAACCTCAAAATAATTCTTAGAATGAAATTTGAAGTCCGACTTTCGGACGCCTAGACACAGCGTTACTTATTATACAGTTACTATTGTTCTTTGCGCTGTGACGTAACTATAACGTCATTCTGTTTATTGTTAACCGAAGATTTCAAGGTAATGCTATCAATTTTACGTTAAACAGTTTACTTAGTAATTTAGCTGCTATTTTTGCAATATCTTGGGGATTCTTGCCACTTTATTATTGTTTGGTTAGCGCCATGTAGTAAATTTTTCACCTTGAAAAGTAAAAATTGATGGCTATTTAAATGGCTATCTGTAAAGGTAAAACTAAAAGCCGGCCCGCGGGATGTTTAGAATATTTAAAATCCCCAACAGGATTCTTGTCTATTATGAAATTTAAATCGCGGACAAATTTTTACACTCAAGTGCTTGAACTGAGTCACTTTGACCCAAAGTCTCTGCAAATTCATTTTTTCTTACTTTGTTTCGTAAGAGAATTGTGAAATTTTGTGTATTTCATTGTTAGGTTTTCTGCATCAAGTGCACTTTTCAGACAGTTGCTATTGAATGTTGATGTTACATAGTCTGATGTTAATCTCGAGTTGTTACGATACTACATTGTTATTATTATTCATGTTCAATAAAGGCTGGCTGGTTGCGTCGCAAGCAATTAAAACTCCTTGGTCGGTCTGAGTGCACGTGTACGCCGAGTGTCGAATGCACGTGCACCAATGCCGAGAAAAAATAGGCCTTTTTGGCTCTGCAGCATCAGGCCCAGTTTCATCTTAATCCAGCTCTGTTCAGACCCCAATGGCTAGATGGGAATTGGGACAGCATTCACCTTCATTTACTAATTAGGCTTATCCAAGGCAACAATCATACTAAACTGCTCAAAAAAATTAAAGGAACACTTTGAAAACACATCAGATCTCAATGGGAAAAAGAAATCCTCCTGGATATCTATACTGATATAGACTGGGTAATGTGTTAGGAACAAAAGGATGCCACATCGTTTGATGGAAATGAAAATGATCAACCTACAGAGCCCTGAATTCAAAGACACCCCGAAAATCAAAGTGAAAAAATGATGTGGCAGGCTAGTCCATTTTGCCAAAATTGAATTGCAGCAACTCCAAATTGTACGCAGCACTTTGTATGGCCCCTGTGTTCTTGTATACATGCCTGACAACATCGGTGCATGCTTCTAATGAGATGACAGATGGTGTTGTGGGGGATCTCCTCCCAGATCTGGACCAGGGCATCACTGAGCTCCTGGACAGTCTGAGGTGCAACCTGGTGGCATTGGATGGACCAAAACATAATGTCCCAGAGGTGTTCTATTGGATTTAGGTCAGGAAAGTGTGGTGGCCAGTCAATGGTATCAATTCCTTCATCCTCCAGGAACTGCCTGCATACTCTCACCACATGAGGCCAGGAATTGTCGTGCACCAGGAGCCACTGTACCAGCATAGGGTCTGACAATGGGTCCAAGGATTTCATCCTGATACCTAATGGCAGCCAAGGTGCCTTTGTCAAGCCTGTAGCGGTCTGTGTGACCCTCCATGGATATGCCTCCCCAGACAATCATTAACCCACCACCAAACTGCTCATGCTGAATGATGTTACAGGCAGCATAATGTTCTCCATGGCTTCTCCAGACCCTTTCACTTCTGTCACGTGCTCAGGGTGAACCTGCTCTCATCTGTAAAAGCACAGGGCACCAGTGGTGCATCTGCCAATTCTGGTATTCTATGGCGAATGCCAATCGAGCTGCATGCTGCTGGGCAGTGAGCTCAGGGCCCATTAGAGGACATGGGGCCCTTGGGTCACCCTCATGAAGTCTTTCTGGTTTTTGGTCAGAGACATTCACACCAGTGGCCTGCTGGAGGTCATTTTGTAGGGCTCTGGCAGTGCTCATCCTGTTCCTCCTTGCCCAAAGGAGCAGATACTGGTCCTGCTGATGGGTTATGGACCTTCTATGGCCCTCTCCAGCTCTCCTAGAGTAACTGCTTGTCTCCTAGAATCTCCTCCATGCCCTTGAGACTGTGCAGGGAGACACAGCAAACCTTCTGGCAATGGCACATATTGATGTGCCATCCTGGAGAAGTTGGACTACCTGTGCAACCTCTGTAGGGTCCAGGTATCACCTCATGCTACCAGTAGTGACACTGACTGTAGCCAAATGCAAAACTAGTGAAGAAACAGTCAGAAAAGATGAGGAGGGAAAAATGTCAGTGGCCTCCACCTGTTAAACCATTCCTGTTTTGGGGGTCATCTCATTGTTGCCCCTCTAGTGCATCTGTTGTTAATTTCATTAACACCACAGCAGCTGAAACTGATTAACAACCCCCTCTGCTACTTAACTGACCAGATTAATATCCCATAAGTTTCATTGACTTTATGCTATACTCTGATTAAAAAGTGTTCCTTTAATTCTTTTGAGCAGTATATTATGTTTTCTGTTAAAAACGCAGATATTAAAGAGAACATCACAGAGAACAACAGACACGTGGAATACAGCAAGTGACCAAGTAGTGTGGTCAACAGTAGGACTTTATGGGCCGGCAGAACTCGGCATGATGTTATTCTGGAAGAATGAAGTGGGTAGGACTTCTGGCTTCTGTATTTTCCTTAGAAGTCAATTTGGTGTCACTGATTGTCCCCTAGGTATTCATAACATTTAACAATGTCCACTGCCTGGTCTTTGATGATTTTTTCTCGCAGACGAATGAGGTTTCCTCTAAAATCCTTTCAATGGACACATTTCATAAGTCTCTTTACTTACCTCTGCTTCCTTTGTGTGTACCGTATATTTAAAATGCTTTGCAATAGTGTTCAGTGTGAAGGTTCACCACTCACCTCTGACTCATTGTGTAACCCTGAGTGAATCACTTCACCTGCCAGACTCATACTCGATAAATCTGAAAACAATTCTACTGTACTTGAAAAGCATCTTAGGGCGACTCTGAAAACCACTAAGCGCGGTGCTCAGCTGAGTCATCTTGTCGCTCCTCACTTCACCTGCCAAAGCCTTCATTGGGATTAAAATAAAAGCAAATGAAGCGCACTTTAGAGTGCTGTTCACTTTGAAACATCCACCTTGATTTAAAGATACCAAAAAGGTTTTCAAATATTTATAATGCTTATTCTTCTCTTTCTCTCTCCTTCCACTCCTCCTATGTGAGTTTTGTTCCTCTTTTTTCTGACTCCAACTCACCTGGAGAGGTCGAGCGGCTCCTTTTATCTTAGATCAAGGAGTTGATTAACCCATTGGAAGCACTGCCGAGTCAAACGGAAGTTCCACAAAGTAGGGATCACGTATTCCTGAAGGACCTCCTGGTGCACCTATGGGACTCCAATTCCCAGCATGCCTCACAGCTGCCTCCTAGCATGTCTGGGGATGATGTAGCCCCTGTCCTTCCATCCTACTAGCCTCCCGGCTGGGTAAGGGTCTTTAGTCTATCCCTGCCCGCCGGCAGTTTGACATTCTTTATCAGTTTTCTTGCAAAGGCAGGGAAATTCTTGACCTTCGTTGTGCTAACTCACTGCCATGTTCGGAGAACATCCCCACAGGAATGCCAGTGCATGCATGTCATCCATCACAGGGTGTTATAATGTATTTAATGTTGAGACTGGAATGGGCTCGTGGTGGAGATGCTAACCCCCCAACCCTGTGTTTGTAACACAGTTTCACCCTGGTTTACACTTTAATGAATTATCAGTCAGACATTGTCCAACCTGCTATATCCAATTGCAGGGTCATGGGGGGTCCGCTGGAGGCAATCCCAGTCAGCACAGGGGGAACAAATCCCAGGGCAGGGCACCAGCCCACCGGAGGGCACAAACACACACACACACCAAGCACACACTAGAGACAATTTAGGATCGCCAGTGCAACTAACCTGCATGTCTTTGGACTGTGGGAGGAAACCCACGCAGACACGGGGAGAACATGCAAACTCCATGCAGGGAGGACCCGGGAAGTGAACCCAGGTCTCCTATCTGCAAGGCAGCAGCGCTACCCACTGCACCACCATGCTGCCCCTCTGAATTATCAACTTCCTTTTATATAAGTCCTCTGCTAAGTCAACTACAGAAGCCTATCATGCAACATTTTAAAGCCTCAGCCCACCGCCCTCCAAAGAGCGCACTAACAACAACAACATTTATTTCTATAGCACATTTTCATACAAAAAACGTAGCTCAAAGTGCTTTACATAATGAAGAATAGAAAAATAAAAGACACAGTAAGAAAATAAAATAAGTCAGCATTAACATAGAATAAGAGTAAGGTCCGATGGCCAGGTTGGACAGAAAAAACAAAAAGAAACTCCAGACGGTTGGAAAAAAAAAATAAAATCTGTAGGGGTTCCAGACCATGAGACCACCCAGTCCCCTCTGGACATTCAACCTAACATAAATGAAACAGTTCTCTTTGGATTCAGGGTTCTCACGGAAGGACTTGATGATGATGGTCATGTAGACTTCTGGCTTTTAGTCCATCAATGTTGGAGCATCAGGATGCTTTGAGTAGGTGGTGATGGCACAGGTCGCCACCACAAAGAAACCGGAAAAAGAAACAGAAGAGAGAGTAGGGGTCAGTACGGATTTTAGAGCCACCATGAATAGTTATTGTGATGAATTGAACATACAGAGTATCAGGATTAAGTTAAAGTGAAGTTATGAGAAGGCCATGTTAAAGTCATGAGTTTTCAGCAGTGTCTTAAAGTGCTCCACCGTATCAGCCTGGTAAATTCCTATTGGCAGGCTATTCCAGATTTTAGGTGCATAGCAGCAGAAGGCCACCCGCCTCACCACTTCTTTTAAGTTTAGCTTTCGGAATTGTAAGCAGACACTCATTTGAGGATCTAAGGTTATGATTTGAAATATAGGGCGTCAGACATTCCGATATATAAGATGGAGTGAGATTATTTAAAGCTTTATAAACCGTAAGCAGTATTTTAAAGTCAATTCTGAAAGACACAGGTAACCAGTGTAGTGACATTAAAACTGGAGAGATGTGTTCGGAATTTCTTTCCTAGTTAGGAGTCTAGCAGCTGCATTCTGCACTCTTTGCAAACAATTTATGTCTTTTTTGGGTCGTCCTGAGAGGAGTGCGTTACAGTAATCTAGTCGACTGAAAACAAACGTGTAAACTAATTTCTCAGCATCATTCAATGATATAAGAGGTCTAACTTTACTTATGTTTCTTAAGTGAAAAAATGCTGTCCTAGTGGTCTGATGAATATGTCATTTAAAACTCAGGTTACAGTCAACAGTTACCCCTAAGTTTTTTACTTCCGTCTTAACTTTTAATCCTAATGCATCAAGTTTATTTCTGATAACCTCATTGAATCCATTTTTGCCAATCACTAAAATTTCAGTTTTCTCTTTATTTAGCTTGAGAAAGTTCCTTCCCCTCTACACTATTCAAACAGTAATTAAGCACAATCAAAACAATCCTCCTCTCCCAGACATTTAGCTACCCTTCCTTCCAGCTCAGCTCAGTGTCTGGGCTTTCCCAGAGTCTTTTATACTCCTTGACCCAGAGATGTTCCAGCCCCACAGTCCACAAGTCCTTATCCCTTCCGGGTCAGGGTGAATAGTTTGTATCTTCACCCCGGAAGCACATCGTTTCTTCCTGCCATGGGATTATGACACACTTCCAGGTTATAGGGCATATATGAGTCCACAAGCCTCCCTACAGCGACCCCTTGTGGTCCCCAAGGTATCCAGCAGGGCTGTGTATAAAAACTACAAAGTCCATGAGGCCCTGCTGGAACTCTGGGCACGTCCATGCTGTCGGGAGAGCTCCTCCCGGGCGGCCTGGGGGTGAGGGCTGGAAAATCTTGCCGGACATACATCACAATATATATATATATATATATATCTATACTAATAAAAGGCAAAGCCCTCACTGACTGACTGACTGACTGACTCACTCACTCACTCACTCACTCACTCATCACTAATTCTCCAACTTCCCGTGTAGGTAGAAAGCTGAAATTTGTCAGGCTTATTCCTTACAGTTTACTTACAAAAGTTAAGCAGGTTTCATTTCGAAATTCTACACGTAACGGTCATAACGGTCGATAACGGTCGACAACGTCCGCCATGTTGAACTTTCTTATTTATTGCCCCATCTTCACGAAATTTGGTAGGCGGCTTCCCTGCGCTAACCGAAACCAATGTACTTACTTATTTAGATGGTATGACGCCACTGTCGGCCGCCATATTGAACTTTCCAACTTCCCATGTAGGTAGAAGGCTGACCCCGTCTTAATGAAATTTGGTAGGCGGCTTCCCTGCGCTAACCAAAACCAATATACGTACTTATTTCGGGTGGTATGACGTCACTGTCGGCCGCCATACTGAATTTTCCAAACGTCACTAATTCTCCAACTTCCCGTGTAGGTAGAAGGCTGAAATTTGGCAGGCTCATTCCTTGCAGCTTATTTACAAAAGTTAAGCAGGTTTAATTTTGAAATTCAACGTGTAACGGTCATAACAGTCAACAACGTCCGCCATGTTGAACTTTCTCATTTATGGCCCCATCTTCTCGAAATTTGGTAGGCGGCTTCCCTGCACTAACTGAAACCAATGTACATACTTATTTCAGTGGTATGATGCCACTGTTGGCTGCCATATTGAACTTTGTTACTTATGGGCGCATCTTCAAGAAATTTGGTACACGGGTTCCCAACGCTAACTGAATCCTACTTACGTACATATATACGGCCATAACCTGCAGCTCGGCCACTGTGTGAGGTGGTGTTGGGTCCCCCATCTCAACGCCTCCCACGTTGTTGGATGCCTGCCTATATAAGACCGTCCGTCGTTCCGGTCTCTACATTCCCTTCCTTGCTTCGCCACGGGATTCATGTCTCCCTACTGATAACTACAGCCTTTTTGTTTAATCCACGGCTTCTCCGCTGTTTTATTGTTTGTTTATTACAATTATAGTTATTGTATAGGTATTTTACACTTACTTTACATTTCTCAGGTACCCATTTCCTTTATCATTCCAACCCCCATTAACATGTCTATCGAGGTGATCACCATCGATCAAAGAACTGTCACTTACCGAGTGGTTTCCATGCCCGGAGATGCCGCCTGCCTTTTCCATTCTCATTGTTACATATTGCACGGCCATATCAGGCTCACTCTTGATATCCGGAGGAACATTGTGTCTTATGTATTGAATGACTGGGACAGGTTCAAGGTGTGGACTGATGACGGTAGAGGAGATAATTATACTACACAGGAGCACTAGAAGAGTGAAATGGTTAAGCCCTTCACCTATGGTTTTGCATTTGAGTTGATGGCTGCCGCTGAATTGTTCGGTTGTCGCTTCCAAGTGTACCGAAATGGCCAAATATTTTACACCTTTCGACAACCGCCAATGCCTCTTAAACATCTTAGATTGACAGGTGACGATTTCAGTAGTGGACACTTTGATGTTTATGAATGTTTAAACTCTCAAAAGCTGGATGTGAAGTTATCGATGAAACCGGTTGTGTGCTTAAAACGCTTGACAGATGCCGAACGTCACTTCAGCACACGTCTTACAAATACTAACGTAATTGAAACAAACCATGAAACTGAAACCGATTAAAGAGTAAGCTCAGCGCACAGCATGGTCATGTTACAAATGGGCCGAACTGACAACATGGTATACAAAGAGATCCTTAACAAATAATTATTGGCATATTTTCCCTCAGTTTAAAAAGGTTTAAGGTAGTACTTCGCCGCTGCGAAGCGCGGGTATTTTGCTAGTATATATATATATATAGTAGTTGGCACATGGGAAGGATGGGCAACCCAACAAGGAGACAGGAAGATACCTTACCTGAACGGGATGACCCAAGTGGACAGAAAGGCATCCAAGAGAGAGATGGATGTCATATCCGGATAAGGGTCCCCAAATGGATGGATGGATGGACATGCCAGCTCTTGGAGAAGATGCCTCCTTACGCAGGCAGGAAGCCAACAGATGAATGGACAGGCATAATGTCTGGATATATGTGTAGCACCATCCCAGGCTGGGATAGAAGAGAAGTAAAGGGAAGGGATGTCTATGGGAGGTATTTATTCCCACCCCCACCCCCCCAGTCACTAGGTGGCAGCAGCCTTCAAAATCAGTGCCCATTCGGGAACCAGCGGGGAATGCTGGGAATTGTTCCATAGGTGCCACAAGAGGACACTACAAGGAGATGTACTCTCTGTTATATGGGACTTCCCTGTGACACGAAAGTGTTTCAGGCACTGGAAGTATTACCAGGTCCTCAATAAAAGGTGCAGGAAAGTTGGAGCTCAGAGTAGGACAAACATCACTCAAATGGATGGGAGCAACGAGGTGGAGAGAGTAGAGGTGTTTGGAGGAAGAGATAAGTTGTGCTTTGGTGCTTTTTTTGAGGCATTTGTGTAATAAACACCCATGTATTTGAACCTGGGACTGTCTTGGTGTGTTCGTGCTGGTGTTTGGGGCTTTCTGGAACCCCTGAGCTTTTACTATATATACATATATAAATATATATATATATATATATATATATATACTATATATATATATATATATATATATATATATATATATATATATATATATATATAGTAAAAGATGCAATAGCAAACAGCATAAAGGTTTGGGATTTTCCGGCCCCGTATATTGTAACTGCTCCACAACGACAAAAAAACTCTGGTCAAAATACAAACACAAAACAGGTTCATATGCGCAACGCCATTCTAGGCGTCGGCGGCCATTTTATAGGGGAGGAGCCGGAAGTGGAGGAATGCTGGGAAGGAACCGTGAGGGAGGATGGGACTGATGACGTCAGGAAAGATGGCAGAGGAAGGGCGGAAGTAAACGTACTGCGGGAAGGCTTATGATAGCGGAGCGTCTCTTTTCCTGGAAGAAATTAAAGGAGAAAGGATAGTACCCCGCCACTCCCTGCCAGCGAACGTCTTCCGAAGTGGTTTAAGGTCCGTCCGCGGTCTCCTATTCGTGCATGCGTGACATATATATATATATATATATATACTGTATGCATGTCAGTCAGTCATTTTCCATCCTGCTATATCCCAACACAGGGTCACGGGGGTCTGTTGGAGCCAATCCCAGCCAACACAGGGCGCAAGTCAGGGAACAAACTCCGGGCAGAACGTCAGCCCACGTAGGGCACGCACACACACACACACACACACATATACACAAACACACACACACATACACACACGCACACACCAAACACACACTAGGGACAATTTAGGATCGCCAATGCACCTAACCTGCATGTCTTTGAACTGTGGGAGGAAACTGGAGCACCGGAGGAAATCCACGCAGACACGGGGAGAACATGCAAACTCCACGCAGGGAGGACCCGGGAAGCAAACCGGGACTCCTAATGTCTACTGCCCTTTACATATATATATATATATATATATATATATATATATATATATATATATATATATATATATATATATATATATATATATATATATATATATGTGTGTGTGTGTGTGTAAGAAACTGGGCAATAGCACTAGAGGTCTGTACTTATATAGTTTCTGCTATGGTGCCTAACTATCAATATGAAATATGTGAATAATATTGAGGAGATGCTGAATAAAATAAAAGCTTGCTACAGTGAACAGTGTATGGACTACAGTAGAAGATGCTGGAACTTGCATTAGTACTTTTACAGTCCAAGTGATGAGAGCTTAAGCCCAGCAACATGATGCCAGCTTTGAATCTCCCTCATGCTCCCTTTGTCACTTCTAGGTGATCAGTTCACAAATTTATGTTGTAACTTTCAAAATGGTGTTGCTGTACTGATGGTAAAACCATAGCATGGCATTTACAAGAAGTGGATTTCACTGTGAATGGTGCTATCTAAAATCACCAAGGTGTACAGCTGTCTTGGCTTGACACCAAGTGAAGTGCTAATATGCAGAGAGGCCTGTCCTGCATAGGCTGTCTTACCACGGTAACATTTAAACTGTGTTGGCGGTGTGGTTTTAAACATTTTCCGGAATGTCTGCTGTCTGCCAAATCTCACCCCTCTTTTTGCACACACACACAAACACACAAAGTTAGTGAACCCTTCAGAACTTTGTATATTCCTGCATAAATTTGATTTTCACACGAGTCCTAAAAGAAGATATGAAGAACCCAACTAAAGAAATGAGTCAAAAATATTATACTTGGTCATTTATTGAGGAAAATCATCAAGTATTACATATCTGTGAGTGGCAAAAGTATGTGAACTTTTTCTTTGCAGCATTTTGTGTGTATTTCAGTAATAACTGCAACTAAATATTTCCAGGAGGTTCTGCACATCAGCTTGGATGAATTTTAGAATTTTATCAACTCAGGGATGTTGCTGGGTTTTTTCAAATGAACTGCACATTTATGTTCTTCCACAACATGTCTTTTGGGTTAAGATCAAGACTTCCGAAACTTTTTTTTACTTTTCTTTAACCACTCTTTGGTAGAATAACTTATGTTTGTGGGGTCACCGTCTTGCTTCATGACCAAGTTTCTCTTGAGATGTAGCCCACAGACAGATGTGTTGACATTTTTCTTTAGAATTTGCTGGTATAAATTAGAGTTAATTTTGCTGTTCACAATGGCAAGCTGTCCTGGCCCAGATGCTGCAAAACAAGCCCAATGCACAAGCCACCATGTTTCACAGATGGAATGAGGTTCTCATACTGGAGTGCAGTGTTTTTCTTTCTCCAAACGTAACGCTTCTCATTTGAACCAAAAAGTTCTATTTTGGTCTCATGTGTCCATAAAATACAACTCCCATAGCTTTCAGGCGGTCCACATGCCATTCACCGAATTGTAGGTGGGAAGCAATGTCCTTTTTGAAAAGCAGCGACTTTCTCTTTGCAACCCTGCTATGCACACCACTGTCGTTCAATGTTGGTGGACTCAGGAGCATTAACATTAACCAATGTGAGAGAGGCTTTCAGTTGCTTAGAAGTTGATCCTTGTTGGTGGACCACTTTTGGGGAGAATGTCAATGGTCTTTGTCAGGCATCTACAGTTAACTGTCACTAAGCATTAGCTGACTGAAATATATTCTGGTGAAGCACTTTAAAATCTTATGACCTAGGCCATGTTTGCTGAAAACTTCCTTTTTCCTTCTAATTTGCCAATTAGAAAGTCAGATTTTAGCCCTCTAGCAGCAAACACTCCAAGAGTGAGTATTCATGCCAGGCTCCAGTGCGGGCAAGAAAAACACATTGTGGAATTTGGGAAAACCAGACCTCGATAGATAGATAGATAGATAGATAGATAGATAGATAGATAGATAGATAGATAGATAGATATTTTTAGTATAGTAGGCAGGATAAGATAGATAGATAGATATTTTTAGTATAGTAGGCAGGATAAGATAGATAGATAGATAGATATTATTTTTAGTATAGTAGGCAGGATAAGATAGATAGATAGATAGATAGATAGATAGATAGATAGATAGATAGATATTATTTTTAGTATAGTAGGCAGGATAAGATAGATAGATAGATAGATAGATAGATAGATAGATAGATAGATAGATAGATAGATAGATAGATAGATAGATATGAAAGGCACTATATGATAGATAGATAGATAGATAGATAGATAGATAGATAGATAGATAATATCTTCACTGACAGTACATGATACTGTACACAGTACATTTACTAGCTCATGACGTATCTCTCTGACTTGAACCCATTGCTTAACTCGAGAGCCATCGTTACACAATTGAACACAGGGTAATTCCCATAGGAGTTTTGCTGTCAACACGTCTCGTGCAGGTCATTTTGTAGGCCCGTCACTCGTAATGCTGCATCACTGTGGTTGTGAACCGAGTACAGCAGAAAGCCTTCTGAGAGCTCCGTTTAGTCACAGCACAAGTGAAGTCATGGATTTTATTTTGCTGTGCCTGCGGCCTGTATGAGTCAGCTTTGTTTGGCTCACGTTACTATCACGGAGAGGACAACATTCAGAACAGCTTTGACAGTGCAGGGTGTATTTAAAAAAAACATGTATTGTAGCAGTTTAGTGATTGCAAAAGGCATATTTTATAGTACAGCAACAAACATGACCCTAAAAAGTTTTATAGAGGAGGAAGTTAGCATTGTGCATGCAGAACAAACACTTAATTCTATGTAACATCTTTGCAAATTGAGCAACACCCCACTGTGATCACTTGTATGTTGAGAAACTCACTCAGGTTTAAACAGTAACTTTGAGGGCACAAACATATTTAGTGCATGAGGGCTCCATGTGTCACTCAACTAGCAGCTTTCTGAGTGACAGATGAAGTGTGTGAGTGACTCTGTTTCACATAGTGAGGAAGTGGTGGGGACTGAATGAGTGATCATGTGGCTTATAGTCCAGCATAATAGCCACAAGGGACCAAACGTCAGATCAAAATACAATAATACTGTTAAACCCATGTAGAATAATATAGTTCAGGGTCACATGTGACTTGAGCCCATCTCAGCAGCGCTAGGCACAGGGGCAACCAAGTCAGCCCACCGGCAGGGCCTCTCACACACACGCCTTCACTTATACTCATACTAAGACAATTTAAAATCACCCTATCTATCTGGCGCACACGTCTTTTGGATACGAGAGTAAAACCAGAGGGCATACAGGAACATGGAGAACGTACAAACTCCATAAGGTCAATGATCCATGAGACAGTAGCAGCAACCACCTGCAGCCGCACTTCACTATACATTTATGATGTTTAAAAGTGAGCAGCATTTACATGTACAATACTGTATTTTCTATATGTCTGCAGATAGAATATTAGAGCATTAGAACAATTTGGACGAGAACAGGCCATTCAGCCCAATAAAACTCACCAGTCCTATTAAACTGAATTCTTCTAAAATAACATCAAGTTCAGTTTTGAAGGCCCCTAAAGTCTTACTGTCTACCACACTACTTAGTTGCTTATTCCAAGTGTCTATCATTCTCTGTGTAAAGAAAAACTTCCTAATGTTTGTGTGAAATTTCCAGCTTTGTCCCCGTGTTCTTGATGAACTCATTTTAAAGTCCCCATCTCGATCCACTGGACTGATTCCCTTCATAATATTAAACATTTCAGTCATGTCTCCTCTTAATCTTCTTTTGGTTAAACCCTAAATACAAAGAGGACTGTTTCATTTATGTTAGGTAGAATGCCCAGAGGGGCCTGGGAGGTCTTGTGACCTTTGAACCCCTGCAGATTTTATTTTTTCTCTCCAGCCGTCTGGAGTTTTTTTTTTTTTGTTTTTTCTGTCCTCCCAGGCCATCGGACCTTACTCTTATTCTATGTCAATTAGTGTTCTGTTATTTTAATTCTTACTTTGTCTTTTATTTCTCTTTTCTTCATCATGTAAAGCACTTTCAGCTACATTATTTGTATTAAAATATGCTATAGAAATAAATGTTGTTGTTGTTATAAACTGTAAAGGCTCACCTCTTTTAATCTTTACTCATAATTGATCCCCTGTAGCCCTGCAATCAGCCTAGTCGCTCTTCTCCGGACATTTTCTAGTGCTGTTATGTCCTTTTAGTAATATGGAGACCAAAACTGCACCCAGTACTCCAGATGAGGCCTCACCAGTGTGTTATAAAGCTGTGACTTGTGCTCCACACATCAAGGCGCTATATAACCTGACATTCTGTTAGCTTTCTTAGTGGCTTCTGGACACTGTTTAGATTATAAGAAATAAATATATCTCATTTAAAGGAATACTTCATCCAAAAGTGATATGTTACTTACTCCATGTAGTTTGTAGTGACGTCTGGAAAAAAAAAATGAATCTATTTTCATGCAGAATGGAGATAGCAAAGTTTCAGCTATAATAAGTTTCTATGGCAACCAACACTAGACAACAGCAAACAATTTCAAAAATATCTAGGAAAAAAAAAAAAAACTTAAAATGCTTGTGTAGCATAATCCAAGCCATCCAGTTATATAATTACTAAATCCCAAACACATGCATTTTTAGTAAAATATCGTTAAGTAAGCCAGCTCGGGAAAATGTTTTTTGTGCACAGACGTGAAGAATCATTTGATTGAAGACCCTTGTCCCGTAGTTACACTGATATTCATAGCTTTGTGAGCCACAAGTGGAGGACCTCAGGATTATTTAGAGGTGGTCTGTGAAACTGCACGGGTGATCTGGTCGTCTTCTTCTTGAAGAATCTCGATTATGCACACATCCAAGGACATCTGACCCCCTTTTGATGTTTCGGTCTCTTTACTTTGACTTTTAATTTTTGGTTCCACACGTCTCTAAGTTCTCGCTTTTGTTGATATCAAGTGAAGTACAATGTTAGCCAATAAGTAAGGCACTAGTGGGCCTCTTCACCAATAAATAAGATGGGGAGGCAGGTCTTCCAAACAAATGAGCTTTCCATTTCTGTTAACAATATCTCTCTATTATATAAAGAAATCCTGCGATGAGATGAGACTTTTTTGAAGATTTTTTCAAGTCCAGCGAGATGAGACTTTGGCCATGAGGTGTTTTCAAGTCCCACACTCCTCTCAACCATTTTCAACCACGCAAACTGCCCTCTCACCTCTCATTCGTGTGAATGCTTTTGACAGACACAGTTCTTGCTCTCTTAGCTCTTTTAGATTTAAACGTTTTCCTCACTTTAGGTTCCCAATTAAAGAAGACGTATTATGTCCAAATCTTATTGAAGAATTTCATCATGAAGGGTTATCAACAGAAAAAAATGAGCACAATGGCAATCCTAGCACCGAGAAATTGGTTTCATGCGTA
This sequence comes from Polypterus senegalus, assembly GCF_016835505.1. Classification (NCBI taxonomy): domain Eukaryota; kingdom Metazoa; phylum Chordata; class Cladistia; order Polypteriformes; family Polypteridae; genus Polypterus; species Polypterus senegalus. The sequence goes on along the minus strand of NC_053165.1, from coordinate 92,428,296 downwards.
TCAATAGACTCTGCTGAAACAGTTGGTGGTGATCATGCGGAAGATGAAAACATCAACTTACAATATCACAAAGAATATAAACAACCGTTAACACCATCCAGTCTTCCACCGGCCAAATTCCTGTTGATAGAAGGATGCATCCAAGAAAAGTAACATAGTACATCCCCCACAACAAAGGAGATCTTGATATGCCATTTGTATTAAACCGTTAACAGTTTCCCTTTAGAATAGCTGACAAACATTTGAAAAAGTCAGTTTATTTAATAGAGAGAAAGAATACATGTTTGTAAATGAGAGGGAGGTCAGTGGAATGGTGAGGATACAAGGAGAAGAGTTGGTGAAGGTGGATGAGTTTAAATACTTAGGATCAACAGTACAGAGTAATGGGGATTGTGGAAAAGAAGTGAAAAAGAGAGTGCAGGCAGGGTGGGATGGGTGGAGAAGAATGTCAGGAGTGATTTGTGACAGATGGATATCAGCAAGAGTGAAAGGGAAGGTCTACAGGACGGTAGTGAGACCCGCTATGTTATATGGGCTGGAGACGGTGGCACTGACTAGAAAGCAAGAGACAGAGCTGGAGGTGGCAGAGTTAAAGACGCTAAGATTTGCATTGGATGTGATGAGGATGGACAGGATTAGAAATGAGGACATTAGAGGGTCAGCTCAAGTTGGACGGTTGGAAGACAAAGTCAGAGAGGCGAGATTGTGTTGGTCTGGACATGTGCAAAGGAGACATGAGGAGTATATTGGGAGAAGGACGCTAAAGGAACAGAGGAAGGCCTAAGAGAAGTTTTATGGATGTGGTGAGAGAGGACATGCAGGTGATAGAGGTGACAGAACAAGATGACGAGGACAGGAAGATATGGAACAAGATGATCTGCAGTGGTGACCCCTAACAGGAGCAGCCGAAAGAAGAAGAAGAAGATTTAATAGAGAGGAAGAAATGAAATTCAGTCACGGGCAGTTATACATGGCGATGTCAATATCACAATTTAATGCGATATTGACCAAAATTTTATTAAAAAATAGTTTTGACTGAAGTTTTACAAAATATTTGCGTGTTAATTCAAAGCCAAACAGAACAAAATTGTATTACACAACGAATAACTGCAACATGAAACATAATTTACTTTCAAATTATTACGGTTTAATCTTTTCTAATATGGTTACTTACTGGTTGTAATGTAAAATAGTTAGTTCTATTATGCATATTGTAATAAAACGAGACAAAGACAGATAAAGGTTTGGGGCAGCCACCCATATAATTTGGTATCCTGGCTGCAAAAGTCGTTTTCAAAGCACTGGCACTGAAGTGCATACAATGGAGTCTAAAACCAGACTGCGGGAGAAGGGAAAAGGGTAGGCTTTTAAAGGGGAAGACAGGAAGTGAGGTCAAAAGGATCGGGCACGTGTTCATTATTCATTGGATCAGGCCCGGATGTGACATCAGGGGGGCCGGAGCGTGTAAGGTCTGTTTCCATTGGTTCGGTCCCAGAAGTGATGTCAAGAGAGCCAGGTGGAGCCTCCCGGGTTTGGTCTACAGGGAAGTGAGAAAAAGAGTTAGTGCACTCTGCCACATCCCGGCATGCCTCAGAACTGCCTTCACTCGAGCCCTTTAGCTGCCTCCCATGCGGGCGTGCGTGACAATATGTAACAGTTCCCATGAAAAAAACAAGCTGTTTAAACTGTACATCTGCATCCCCGTACGTGAGCGACAGAACCGCAAAGACCAAAGCGAGCAGGGGGCAATAATAAGAATGCATGTGTTTGGGACGTCGTGAGCATACGACTGGATGGCTTGAACTCGCCGTATCTCTTAACCCATCGTACAGCATTGGCTGTGTCAGGCAGCACCTCTCTCTCAAAGAGGGTTGAGTGTAACTGTGCTGGAAAGTCAGCATTCAGTCGTTAAATGTCACCTGCCCTGTGCTTTTCAGTGATGTGATTTAACAGGGACTGGTGACAAGATTAGCACCTGCAGCTGGCAAATCTGACGTGCCCAATGGCTAGTATGTGACATCAGCTTAAAGAAATGCGGTTTACATTACAGACAACATTTTACTGTGCTTCCCCTTTTCAGCAGAAGGGCACATTTATATGGTCACTTGTTACTTGATATATCCTCACTGCTGAAATAAGAGAAAATAAATCTGCTGTTACGAGCATAGAAATAAAGATTTAGCCATGGTTCCTGTTGATGTGAGTAATAGAATTAAACATAATACAATAATAATAAAAAAATTATAAAATTATTATAATGTAAATTATTTAAAAAAACACTTCCTATCTCATGCCCTACATGTACTTTCCGCACCTTTCCTCTGCATGTGTGTGTCTGAACCTCTCTTAATCGTCGGTCGCCTTCTCGAGCCCCTTCCTCCAAATCCTTCTTTTCAGACTCTGTCATTATTTCCGAGGCATATTTCTTGCCTCCTGTCCGTTTTTATACTTCATGACTTTGAAGGCGACACTCTCGGTATGCACCTTTACTCCTCCTCATGCGTTTCACACTTGCACTTCCACTTTCTTTGCACCACCAAAGCCAAACTGACCAATCAGAGCAAAGCCAAACTGACCAATCAGAGGTGGTGTTTATTATATAATAAATCACACCTCTCATGGTGACCCCTTTACTTACATAACAGTGCTTTAATAAAATATGAGTTTTACGAAACGTCACAGGTTGTAACCAGTAGGGGGCACCACCAAGCTTCAAACTTCCCACCCCAGTCACGTGTTCAAAAAATGGATTTTAAGTCCATCAAGCACTTTATACAAATAAGCACAGCTAATAATCACGCAAAATCATGAAACTTTCTTCTCCCTCCACCACCCAACTTTAACTCCTCCAGATAAGGCAGTAGACTCCTTTTATGCTGAAAAGGCTTCTGTCGGCTTGTGGGGAGCATTTCTGGGTTGTTTGGGAGCTAGAGTAGACTTCCACTGACAGCACCCCCTTATGGCCACCTAGAGACCCCAACAGCGTTGTACTTCTGGACTCCCGTTTCCATTTACACCTGCGAGTATCCAAGCTGGGACACTTCCACCAGATCACTGCCATCAATGTATGCGGGAATAGAGCTGCTCCAGGCCTTCTGTTTCTGCTCGTCCATCCCCTGGCACTTTCCAGCTTGGCAAGAGGTCATGCTGTCCTCCATGGCACTGACAAGACGAAGGGTGACAGTGATGGCGATAAAATACATGAGTTTTTGCTTTGCCATCAGGCACAGTGCCCTAATTTCTGATTTTTCTTAGCTTCTCATAGCAATTTGTGGCAATCTCCAATATACAGTACTGTACGTTACTTCACGGGCTGCAATGTGCTTACTTGTATACTAATAATAAACCGTCTTTCTTTTCCTTTTCTTATGTTGCAGTTTTTGTGCCTGAAGAATATTCGGACATTCCTAAATGCTTGCCAAGACAAATTTGGAATGAAGAAGAACGAGCTGTTTGAAGCCTTTGACTTATTTGATGTTCGGGACTTTGGCAGGGTGAGATTGCAGCACTCCTCATTTGTTGCTTTTGTGGAATTTCTTGGAATTTTGGGCTCAAAATATCTAATAAAAAACTCTATAAGTTAAAGTTTGGTTATAATGTAAAGTTCTCAACATGAGAGGTTCTTTATTTACACTGAATAGTGTGGGATAGATAGATAGATAGATAGATAGATATATGAAAGGCACTATATGATAGATAGATAGATAGATAGATAGATAGATAGATAGATAGATGAAAGGCACTATAAGATAGATAGATAGATAGATAGATAGATAGATAGATAGATATTAATTTTAGTATAGTATGTGGGATAGATAGATAGATAGATAGATAGATATTACTTTTAGTATAGTAGGTGGGATAGATAGATAGATAGATAGATAGATAGATAGATATTAATTTTAGTATAGTAGGTGGGATAGGAAAGAATGCAGGTTAGGTGGATTGGTAACGCTAAATTTACCGAGGTGTGTATGGTGTGTGTTTGTGTTCATCCTGTGGTGGTCTGACCCCCTCTCCTGGTGTTGTCCCTGCCTTGTACCCTATGATTTCTGGGATTGAATCCAGCTGCCCCCCTCTCCTGGGTAAATGGATTAGGGAGATGGGTGGATGAATGAGTTAAAGACTGATTTCTCTGTAAAGTACTTGGACATAGTAATCTAAATAAAGTTCCAATATTCACTGCATTGTCCAGTAATTTATCACAGGGGTCACTCTAAAAGGGACAATATAAATTAAAAATTATGCTATATAACATTTTCTGATTCTTGGACATGGAAGTAGCTTTGGTTGCCTTTATTTTAGAAATCATTCTGGAAAGTGCCATATGATAGCATAAGATACAGTAACATGAATAAACATGGGTGCTGAAGTCTATTTTGGCAGCGTCATGCACACGACTGTAGGCAATGTGGACATGAGGCCAGCTCATCACACTCCTCACATACACACTCTATCAAACAGCCATTATAGCATTGCCAGTTAACCTAACTTCCACATCCTTGGGGATGACAGAAACCCGTTCATGCGTGGAGAGAAGTGGATGAGGAATCTGTGAGATGGCAGCACTAACCACTGCGCCACCGTGCCACCCAGTTCCATCTGACATAAATATTAAATATTTTCCCTTCTAAGCTCAGTGTGCTGTATGTCAGTATAGTTATTAGGAAACACAAAAATTACATGAAGTAGAAACATTTTCATGGCTGTGGTCTACAGAACATCACGGTGCTGCTGTATCCTTGTTCTTTTTGATCCTGGGTGAAGTGCTTTCTGGGTAGAATGTTCAGGGTATTCCCTTGCGGTCTATGGATATGCTGAACCATGGATATGGATTTACAAGACAGCAATTGTGTGATTAACTTTGGACTGGCATGACTTTCACAACATAGAGGCCCATAGCTTGAAGTGGATGAACACTTGGATGGAAATGAATCCGTTTTTCAGCCGGATATCCACTTGTTGTGTGTGTGATTGGTCGACCCTTTCACCTCTGCAGCCCTTTGCCCTGAATCTCTGATCTCAGTGTTGTCTGCTAATTCTCATTTCAATCTCTATGAACAGCAGCTTCACTTGTCACTCAACAGGACCTCATTTGAACCTCACTTGTGCAGAGGAAGCCTGTGGGAGGAGGAGGAGGCCTCCAAAGCAGGAAACATGAAAACCTCACAACCAGCGAGGAGCCGTCACTGGGCTGCAGATGCGTGATAATGAGCCACGCAGTGCAGAATGGGAGTCACTTAACAAGACGTCTCTCTCTTTTTCTCTAGCTGACGACCACATTCTGTTCACTCAGTTAATTCAGATGTTTGTTTTTTTTTACATTTTTTTCAATTTCAAGCACTTTGTGCACCACAACATACTGATTGGAGTACAAATTAAAGTACGGCATGCCGTAGCTTGGGCTCGAAGGATCTCCAGCCTAGTTTGGAGTTTGCATTGCCTCCTTGTGTCTGGATACTCCCGTTTTCTGTAAAACCTTCAAAGACGTGAAGGCTAACTCTGTTATGATGGATGCCCAAGGATCTTTTTTATGAATCAGGACCTCGATATTACGGCTCATGCGAAGGACAGCACCAGTTTAACATCACAGTGTACCCATCACTGCACTGGGGCACTGGGATCCACATTCAGACCACCTGGTGTGACATGGCCTGTCATAAAGTGGCACCCCGTCTAGGGAGGATCACTGCCTTGGCCCAAGTGCTGCAGTGCTAAGCCCTCGGGCTAATCCAACAAGTGCATTCAGAAAATGAATAAATGCGTGTATGGTTAAATGGTTAATAAAGAAAATGGATGCAGCTGACATATTTAAAAGCAAAAATGTATTAACTGTATGGTGATAGCAATCCACTTTATATGAAAAGCTACATATCAGACTTGCAGAAGATTAAGTCTACATTTGTTTCTTATTTAGTATTGATAATTACTAAATGTAATTCTTTACATTTATATAGTGCTTTCCTCACTACTCATAGTAAGTGTGGAGCCACTTCAGCCACCACTAATGTGTAGCATCCCCCTGGATGATGTGACAGCAACCATATTTGCACCAGTACACTCACCACACATGAGCTGTTTGGTGGAGATAGCTAGCCAATTAGAGACAGGGGATGATTAGGGGGCCAGAATGACAAGGCCTTGGTGGGCAATTAAGCCCGGACATCGGGATACCCCCTACTCTTTACGAAGGATGCCCAGGGATCTTTAATGACCACAGAGAGTCAGGACATCAATTTTACGTCTCATCCAAAGGATGGCATCATTTTTACATCATGGTGTATCCATCACTGCACTGGGGGGCATTTGGATCCACATTCAGACCATAGGGTAAACACCCCCGATGGCCTCACCAACACCTGTTCCAGCAGCAACTCAAACTTTTCCTGGGTGGTCTCCACATCAAACACTGGCCGGACCTGAGCAGGCTTAGCTTCAGGTGGATGATCTCTTCTGATCTCTTTGCATGCGGTATGGCTGCTGGATTTGATCTACTTTCTTAATTGTCTTTTCACATGACCTTTTTGAAAAGAGGTGGGGGTTGGGGTGTCAGAGCACAGGGTCAGCCATTTGTACAGCACCCCTGGAGCAATTTTCCGGTTAATGGCCCAACAGAGTAGGATCCCTTCTGGCAAACCTTGCAGACATACCCATTTGTTTTGGTCAAGGATGATATCTTCCTTTCTCTTATGCACAATATGGCCAAAGGTATGTGGACAATCCTCCAAATTACAGAGTTCAGGTGTGTCGGCCACACCCATGGACACAATCGAGCACATAGTCATGTGATCTCCATTGTCAAACAGAATGGGTCACAATGAAGAGCTTGGTGACTTGGTGCTGTCACAAGATGCCCTTTGTGTAAGCCAATAAGTGAATTCTGAAAATGAATAAATGGTTGGATAGATGGATGGATGGATAGTTAATCAGTGCTAAGCCCTTCAGTCTAATCCAACAAGTGCATTCAGATAAAGAATAAATGCTTGGATAGTTGGATAATCAATAAAGAAAATGGATGGAGCTGACAAATTTAAAGGCTAAAATGTATTAACTCTATAGAGATAGCAATCCATTTTGTATGAAAAGCTACATATCAGGCATACAGATGATTAAGTCTAAATACTCGTTTGCTTTGGTCAGAGTTGACACCTTCCTTTCTTTTATACACAATATGGCCAAACGTGCCTGGACACCCCTCCGAATTACTGAGTTTAGGTGTGTCAGCTGCACCCATGCATAAAATTCGAGTACATAGCCATGCAATCTCCATTGACAAACAGGATGGGTGGTCATGAAGAGCTCAGTGACTTTAAATATGACACCTATGCCCCAGTCAACTGCGAGTGCTATAATTATGAAGTAGAAGTGTCTAGGAGCAACACCAGCTAGGCCATGAAGATGCAAACTGACGGAGCAGGACCACCAAGTCCTGAAGAACATAAATATCACCTACCATTTATAGCAACACTCACAACATAGTTCCAAACTGCCATTGGAAGCAACATCAGCTCAGGGTCTTCGTAAAATGGGTCTCCATAGCTGAACAGCTTCACACACGATCATTATGTGCAATGCCAGGTGCAGTGGTGTAAAGCAAGACACCATTGAACTCTGCAGCAGTGGAAACATGCTCTCTGGGGGGGATGAATCGCGTTTCACTGTCTGGCAGTCCGATGGACGAATCTGGGTTTGTCAGATGCTTGGAGAATGCTACCTTCTGGTCTGCAAAGTATCTAAAATGGTAAGGGGCTGTTTGTCAGAATTTGAGCTAGACCACTTTGTTCCAGTGAAGGGTACTGTCAATGCTACAGGATAGAAAGACATTTTAGACTTTGAACAGGCAAAAGTTTGCAGAAGGCCCTTATCTGTCCCAACATGACTGTGTCCCCTGTGCACAAAGCAAGCACCATAAAGACATGGAGGAACTCGAGCGGCCTGCACAAAGCCCTGATATCAACCCTACTGAACACCTTTTGGGATGAATCAGAATGTAATTTGTGAGCCAGGTCTTCTCATCCAGCATCGATATCTGACCTCACAAATGCTTTTTTGGCCAATCGAGCTCACATTCCCATAGACTTCTGTTGGAAAGCCTTCACAGAAGAGTGGAGGCTGTTATAGCCTCAAAAAGGGAGAGACAACTCCACATTAATGCCCATAGTTTTTGGAATGGTACGCCCATCGAGCTCATATAGGTGTGATGGTGAGGCATCCACAAATTTTTGGCCAAATAGTTTTCTGTGATCATGGGTGACAATACAGAACACCAAGACAAGCAGAAGAGAAGGCTTATACTTATGCATGCCTTTTACAGTATATTAACATTCTTCAATTTAAGGTTTCTAAATGTGTCTAAAACAGAAGCAAAGTAAAATAAATGCAACAAAGTGGTACCAACACAACCTGGATGGATAGCAGCTCAACTTGCTAGGAGCGTAGGCATCCAATATGTCTTAATAACCAGATGAATCTTTGGTGTCTGATCTGGTGTGGTCCCTGGAGAGATGAAATCCAAGAGACTCCTGGGCTTGTAAGTGACTCGAGATTTAGGCCAGTCTTGTGATTCGTTGATATACATGTTGGGCCAATGGAACGTCATAGTGTAGGTCTGATCTTCCTTTTTAAGTCCGTTATGTCTGCTCTTTTAACAAGGGTTTACAAGTATGTGAAAAAAGCAGACGTTTCTTCACTTGAGTTATTAAGAACGATCTACGCATTTGTGCTTTGTTTAGCTGTGTGAATGCCAACAGCTTCTGATGATGCCACAGGACCGGGCGGAATCTGTCAGAGATGCTGACCAGTCTCATGTCATTTATCTCTTCTAGGTTGTCATGACGTTGTCCATTTTATCCAGCACTTCAATTGCCAGAAGTCGAGGGATCCCGTAAGTTCAGACTCCTTTGTGGTGTTAAAGTCTGTCAAGTCTGTGTATCCTATGAGTTACCTGAGAGAACATGGTGTGCCAAGTCAAAAGATTTGGTGATTGCTCACTCTACAACATTGTCTCTTTTGTCGGTTGCCTGTGGGATTATTCATTCTTTGCATTTCTTCCTCCTTCTTAGGCCATTTCTTCCACAAAACAACCTTCCGGATGAAGAGATTTATAGCGGCCTTTCTGACCAGATGGAGTAAGTCTGTGTTCCTTTTTCCACTTGGCTACTCTGCATTGGGTTAAGCACGATTATATGAGTGAGTGTGGGCATAGACGTCAATGTGCCCCACAGTGGACTGGCACCCCAATCTAATGTCATGTCCTCTCTTGTACCTGATGCTGCTGGGATCGGCTTCGGCATTGGCGATTCCAAATTAGACAGAGTGGTTAAATGAATGGGTGGGCATTGAAATTCTCTTGAGTTGTTTGACTCTTTATAAACATGCAGATTTCAGACATGCTCCAATCAGATTCTTTATGGGCCAATATCAATTTCCATTTCCACTTACTGATTTTTCTTCCTTTAACTTTTAAATTTTTTTTGCGCTAATTGTTGCACTTCTGCCAAGGTTCCTCCTCTGGCTGGACTTCAAACCTTTGTTTCATGTCCTGTTTATACATTTTTGAGTTATTTATTTATAATGTTACTTTTGTTTATTATTTGCTTTATTCCTTATGCTTGTATTTTGTTTCTTGTGTTTTGTGGGTGGTTCCCCAGGAGGCGGGGCCACCCGCCCATCACCACAAGGTACTGCCCTCAGTCCTATAAAGGTGGGGGCAACCCACAATTCCTTGTGGTTTATTTTGAATGCACTTGGGAGTTGATGAGTGTTTCATTGTAATTGTTTGTGTGCTTTTTGTAATTTCTAGAATTTTGACCTCTTTTGATGTGGTTTTCGACTGTAGTGGGACTTTATTCACCTTTGATTGCCTTTGCTGGCAACTCCTTTTTGTGCTCCGCAATGCTTCATGTTATTATAATGTGTTTTTGTTAGGAATAAATCCTTTATTTAATGAAGCTCCTGTGTTTACTCTGTACAAAGGACGCAATATAGCACCTGACCCGACACAGATTCACACGGGGGGCATGGGTAAAATAAATAAACTTTTATTTTTCTTCATCCCTGGGCTACACCTTCCTTGTACCCACAGACACAACACAGTCCCAAAGCACAGACAGCAAATCACCACAAGCACTTTCTTCTTTCTTTCACCACCACTCCTCCACAGCTTTGTCCTCCTTCCACCCGACCAGTGCCCAAAAGGGGCCAGCAGCTCCTGCTGCAGCACCCCTTGGCGGCACCTGCAGAACCCCACAGAGCTGCACAGAACTCCAACCCCCATGAAGCCCTGGGGGAGTCCGGGGCACAGCTGCAACCCAGGGAGGCTGCCATCTAGCATCCAGGGGTAGATACTGGGTTTCCCTGGCAGATGTGGTGAAGGGGCATTCCGGCCAGGCATGGACCCAGGCCATCCGTATAATAAGCCGGGGTTGATGGCAATATCCCCCTCTAGTGGTAATTTCTAGAGAATTGTAGGACTGTTGTGGATGAAATGAATGAGACATACCTGGGGAAATGCATCCACACTGTATCTTATGACCCCAGGAGAGCTGTAAATGTGACATGACAGGTCACTAGCGATTTGGGTTAACGATCTCCTGATTTCAGACACTTCGCTACATCCTGACCCCATCCTTTCTACCAATCCTTAAATTGTCTCTGCTTGTGCAATACTTTAATGTAAAAAGCCAATATTCTGGTCTGTTCTCTCTTCTAAAGTTTGCCTGGCTGCTCTCTAAATAAATTACATTATGGCTGCACAACAGCACGTGCGCTTCCTCAGGTACTGTAATTGTGCAAAAGGTAACGCTACAACTAAACTATTGTAAAACGTAGAAAACGAGATACTGAAGAAATAGTTTTTTGAGATCAGTCCAATATACCAAACACCATGTGAGGCATTGGGAGAGAAAAATCAGTGGCTGATCAGTTGGAGCACCACTAGTAGATATGAAATTCACTTGGAGGTTCATCTCAAAATACAAAATACTGACCATTTATACCACTGCAAGCACTTTGTTGAGGGCGATCATTGTGAACATGACAATGTAGAGTGGCATAATGTCACAGAGGCTGCCCCACTGCTTCATGGATTTGGGTTCAATTCCAGATCATGGCAATGGTTTGCAACTGTAAACTGGCTTAATATGAGTATGTGAGTGCTGTGATGAGCTGGTGTTCCACCAAGTCTGCTTTCTTCTTAGATCCCAGTACTGCTGGGATAGACGCTTGCTTGCCATGACCTCATATTAGAACATTAGAAACATTTTATTCATAACGCATTGGTGAGGCCTCATCTGGAGTACTGTGTGCAGTTTTGGTCTTCAGACTACAAAATGGCCATAACAGCACTAGAAACATTCCAGAGGAGAGCAACTGCAATGATTCCAGGGCTACAGGGGTTGAATTATGAGGAAATATTAAAAGAGCTGAGGCTTTTAGTTTAGGAAAAGAAGATTAAGAGGAGACCTGATTGAAGTGTGTAAAATTATGAAGGGTATTAGTCCTGGTGATCGAGACTGTGACTTCAAAATGGGCTCATCAAGAACACGGGGACACAGTTGGAAACCTGATAAGGGTAAATTTCTCACAAACAGTTTGTCTTGACACAGGAAAGCCACAGATACTTGAAATAGATGACCACGTACAGTGGTAGACAGCAGGACTTTAGGGGCCTTCAAAACTCGACTTGATGTTATTTTAGAATAATTTTAAGTGGATAGGACTGGCCAACTTTGTTGGGCTGAATGGCCTGTTCTCGTCTAGATTGTTCTAAAGTTCTAATTTTGATGCCCAACAAAACTTGACGATGATATCCACCTAATTCCGCCAGTGTATTCTATTAGGGAGTGGATAGACGTCTGATTGCTGTGGTTTTAGTTCCTGGCCTTCTCCGTGTATGTCACTCACATATTAATGGTAATTATCCTTATAAGTAATGCACATTTCAGTACTCATTACTCACCACTTCATGACCATGATGCTGCAATCAAAGATTAAGGAGGGAAAGCTTGCTATGAAACTTGGGCTTCAAAATTAGGGTCTAAAAGTGGCTCTTCAATAGAGAGAAAAGCTGTCTCCTCCAATATCTGCTCGTATTTGTCTGTTTTGGAAACCTAAATTACAAAACATGCTGGAAGAGAAGCAATTTCTCTTTCTCTGCATTTCTTTTTACATGCACCAAATTGAATCTGTTTCATTGCAGTGACACTGGAGAAGAAGATGATGATCTCTATGATTGTGTTGAGGACGAAAATGATGAAGGGGATGAGATCTATGAAGACCTGATGAGGACTGAGGTTCCAGTAGAAACAGTGAGTCCCTGTGGAGCTTTTATTACTTAATGTTGACATGCTGAATCTGAAAGCTTACCTGGAGTAAAGAATGAAATTCTTACAAAATCCATGTTAAGTAATGCTGCCAGGAACAGGGAATGCAAAGGAGGTCCTTCTTCTTCATTTGATTGGCTTACTGTATGATTAACCAACACACAGAAATCCAAACACAACATTTTATGTCATACAGACAGTGGATTCAGAAAGAATTCAGACCCCTTCACTTTCTGGTCACTTTGTTGTGTTGTAGATTTAAGTTTAAATGTATCAATTTGTCATTTTTCCCCATCAGTCTGCACTCAATAACCCATAATGACAAAGTGACAACATGTTTTTTGGAAAGGTTTCCAGATTTATTCACAATCAAAAACTGAAATCTCTCCTTCATATAAGCATCCAGAGTCTTTGCTGTGCTGTGATGTGTATGTAAGGTCCACAATTCACACCAAGCTATGAAGTCCAATGAACTCCATGACCAAATTGTGGTGAGGCATCAACAGGGCAATGGCGATAAACCCATTTCTCAAGCTCGGAGTGTTCCCAGTAGCACAGTGGCTTCAATCGTGGTGAATTGGAAGTAGTTTGGAATCATGTCTTGTCAGACTGAGTAGGACCCTTTGCTCTGGCACTCCAAGTTGTGGTCGGGTGAATCCTGTTTGCTTTAATTCCTCTCCAGATAAGCATTCAGAGTCTGAAATTTTTCTCAGGTGCATCCTGTTTGCTTTAATTCTCTTTGAGATGTTTCTAGAACTTGATTGGAGTCCACCTGTGGCAAACTGAGTTGATTGGATATCATTTAGAAAGACACACACGTGTGTATGTAAGGTTCACAATTCACTCTGCACGTCAGGACAAACACCAAGCTATGAAGTCCAAGGAACTCCATGATCATATTGGGGATAGAATCATTTCTCAAGCTCAGAGTGTTCCCAGGAGCACAGTGGCTTCAATCATGGTGAAATGGAAGGAGTTTAGAACCACGTCTTGTCAGATTGAGTAGGACCTTTTACTGTGGCACTCCAAGTTGTGGTGAATCCTGTTTGCTTTAATTCCTCTTCAGAAACGCATTCCAACTCTTTGCTGAGCTCAGATATATCCTGTTAGCTTCAGTTCTCTTTGAGATGTTTCTAGAACTTGATTGGGGTCTACTTGTGGCAAACTGAATTGATTGAACATCTTTTGGAAAGACACACACCTGTGTATATGAGGTCCACACTTCACATTGTATGACAGGACAAAAACCAAGCCATGGAATCTAAGGAACTCTCTGTAGACCTCTGTGATCAAACTGTGGTAAGGCACACATAAGAGCTAGGGGGATAGAGCCATCTGAAAGATTTGAGCATCCTCAGGCCCCAATAATTGGAAGAACTTTGGAACCACCTGGATTCTTCCTAGCTTAACGAGGCAAACAGGAGGCCAATTAAGTACCAGCCAGGCGAGAAGAGGCAGGTCCAGGGGGTCAGACACTGGAAGTGACATCAGCGGTGGTAGGGCTGCCAGTCATCTGGTCTGTAGAGGGAGTAAGACAAGAGGCATTAGTAAAGAGCGCCACCTTGTGCTTTTGTAAGGAATTACTACCACTGGAGACTTCAAGCTGTCCCCATGGCAAATGTGTGACTTAAGGAAGAATGCATTAAAGTCATAAATTATTGGTTGCAAGAAATAAAGCATGCAGAATTTTGGAGCTAATTTGCCTTCAAGTCTTCTTTATAGTTAGTTTGAACAAAATTGTGCAAGTGAAGCCGATTTGCAGATTTTATTTTAATATCGTGCTTGTAAGTCCAAAATTAGGATTTTAGACCTTGTAAAACACAGGCATGAAAAAAGTTTACGGGGCACATCCATTAGAAAGTAAATCAAAAGGTATTGATGACATCTTTCCAGAAGGAAGTCCGATGTAGAGAGATGAGTCCAGCTGCAGACCTCCGCAGTTCTGTGATTCAACTGCTCTGCTGGACAGCCAATTAGAACGCAGAGTTTTGTCACTTGGTTGACTTAAGTCAGATAACCCTCCCCTAACCCTAATCCTAATTATAGTGTAACCAGGCATTATTACTAACATGTATAATGTAAAGTGACAACCTCCTCAATGAAGTGGAGCTCTGGATGTCTGCAGCTACAGTCTATTGGATGAAGAACTAATTCAAAGATGGTGGAACTGCTGGTCATGTGGGTTCCAGGAAGTAAGTGGCGGGTCAACAGAAGTGGTGTCAGAGGTGGAACAGCTGTCAATCAAGGGAGTAAGAGAGACAAGGCATTAGCACAGAGCGCCAACCCTTGGTTCAGTGGATAATTACCATCTGAGAGCCCTTAAGCTGTTACCCAAACACACACGCGTAAACAGAGAAGTAGCCAGTGGTAATTCCACACAGACACAGAGAGATCATGTAGACTCCACACCGACAACATCTAAGTGTGGAATCCGAAACTACTCTCGGTGCAGCTAAGTCTTCTTAACATTTTTACTTCATAAATGAAGAAAGAAAACAAATAAGTGAACGACCTAAACTAATGAGGTATGTGTATGTGATTTTTGGACAAAACAACAAAAAGTTAAAGGTCTTGAAGTGATGTTTTCTCATATTCTGAACGTTCTCCTTGCTCTCTTTCAGCCCCAGAAGATGACCCCCATAGACAAAAAGAATTGCTGCTTGCAAGAAATTCGACAAACAGAGGAGAAGTACTCTGAGACACTAGGATCCATTTTACAGGTAAATTTGACAGGGTCCCAAGATGCTCCTCTGTCCTGTGGATGAACATTTACATGTTAGTAACTGAAGGAACGAAATGGCAACAAGGCTTTATTCATGCATGATGTTCATTGTTCTAAACATGATATTAAATTTACATTTATAATGTGTGTATTTGAATGATGTGCAGGCTGATATTAGGTGCTGTTATTTAAATAAGGTGACTTCCCACATCAAACAAGAGGATTTTTTATTTTACTTTCCTAAGCCTACCGATTCATTCAAAGGGTACCTGGTGAGTCTCTCTTCCGAACACCAAACACTAGGGACTTTTTCCTTCTATTGCTGAGGAAGAAACCGTATAGACTTCCTTTTTTGAACTTTCAACTGCAGAATCTCCAGGCACTTTTATATGTTCTCTTCCCAGTCTGGGTTTGGGACAGCTTGTGAGGAAATATCTAACAGCTTCGCTCTCCAAGTAAAATCAGCACATGAGTTCCTTTATGACTAACATTTTCAGGCATTCAGAATGTCAGGAGCCCATTTGGTGCATGTGCTGAGGTCTGGTGCACTTCTGACATCGGCGACAACTCATAAAGTGCCTTCAGAAGGTTTTCAGTTCCTGTCACGATATTCACATATTGCTATGTTGCAGCCTTGGGCAAATATCATTTAAATTCTTTAGTTTTTCCCAAATCAAATAACACTGAATATCCCAGAATGACAAAGTGAAAACAGGATTTTCTGAGTTTATGCAAATTTATTTAAAGTAAGAAACTAAACTATAACATTGACACAAGTATTCAGACCCTTTGTTTTGACGTTTGAAAACTGGCTCAGGTGCATCCCGTTCTATTGATCGTCATTGAGATGTTTGTACACCCTGTTTGGAGACCACCTGTGGGCAATTCAATTAATTGGAATGATTAGTAACGGCACCCATGACCAACTGTTGAGCAAACACCAAGCCAAGAGGTAACAAGAATTGCCTGCAGAGCATAGAGACAGGATTGTGTGGAGGCTCAGATGTGGTGAAGACTACAAGAACATTCCTGTAGCATTGACAGTTCAAAGGGCACAGTGGCCTCCATAATTTTTAAATGGAAGAGGTTTTGGAAGAAGCACAACTATTCCTAGAGCAGGCTGCCTGGCCAAAATGAGCACTCAGAAGGAAAGGGTCATGGTAAGAGAGGTGACCAAGGTGGTCACTCTGGCTCTGCTCTGGAGAACCTGTGTGGACATGGGAGAAACTTCCAGAAGGACAACCACCACTGCAACTCTCCACTAACCTGGACTTTATGGCAGAGTGGCCATATGACTCATGGAAGCCCACCTGGAGCTCACAAAAAGGCACCTAAATAACTCTCAAACTATGCAAATCAAGATTCTCTGATCTGATGAAACCAAGATGGAACTGTTTGCTTTCAGTTCTAAGTGTCACATCTGGAGGAAACCGGGCAATGTTCTTGACCTGACTAATACCATTCCTACAGTGAAGTAAGGTGGTGGTAGCTTAATGCTGTGGGCTTGGGAACTGGTCGGGGAGAGCTGAACAGAGAAGATTACTAAGATATCCTTAATGAACACCTGCTCCAGAGTGCACTGGACCGATCCTTTCAAAGGGTACCTGGTGAGTCTCTCTTCTGAACACCAAACACTTGGGAATTTTTCCTTCTATTGCTGAGGAAGAAACTGCCCAGATTTCCTTACTGAACTTTCCCCTGCATGGGGTTCTAGACAGTCTTATATGTTCTCTTCCCACACTGAGGTTGGGAAAAAGCTTTCCTGTCCAGGTAAAGTTAGGACATGCCTTACTTCACATCTAATATTTTCCAGCTTTCAGAATGCCAGGAACCCATCTGGTATCAGGATCCTCTGGTCTGATGAAAACAAGATTGGACTGTATGCTTTCAATTCTAAGTGTCAGGTGTGGAGGAAACCAGGCAATGCTCTTGACCTGCAAAATATCATTCTGAAAGTGAGACATGGTGGTGGTAGCATCTTGCTGTGGGTTCAGGAACTGGGAGGCTAGTCAGGATCAAGGGAGAGTACAGAGAAATCTGAAATGAACACCACATTCCAGAGCACACTGGACTTCAGACTGAAGGTTCACTTTCCAACAGGACAGACAACACTGGAGTGGCTTAGGGACAACTCTAGGAATGTTGTTGAGGAGCTCATTAAGAGCCCAGACTTGAATCGAATTGAACATCTCTAAAAATAGCCATCCACTGATGGTCTCCTCCAACCTGACAGAGCTTGAGTGGTCCATGAAGAAGAACGGTGAAGAAAATCCCCAAATCCAGGTGTGTGAAGCTTGTTGTGTTTCAACCAAGAAGACTCCAGGCTGGAATGGCTTCCAAAGGGGCTTCAACAAAGTGCCGAGTAAAGGGTCTGCATACTTGTGTCAATGGGATAGTTCAGTTCTTTATTTTTAATAAATTTGCAAAAGAATTTTAAACTCCTATTTGCATTTTTATCACTTTGGAGTGTTGCTTGATGAGGGGAAAAAAATGAATTGAAGAATACAGTTGCAACAAAACAAAATGTCTAAAAAGTGAAGGGGTCTGAATAAGTTGTAAAGGCGCAGTATGTGAGCACACACTTGTGTGGAAATTTGAAGTCCCACATTGATTTTACCTTTTTTGGTCAATACCTGAGTCACAAATGGTCATAGAGCATTAGCCGTACAAATAGTGCTTCCCAAGATGTATCTTTAATTTTTTTTCTTCTTTTTTTTACAACTTTAGCACTTTCTTAAACCGCTACAGAGATTCCTTCAACCACAGGATATTGAGACGATTTTCATCAACGTTGAGGTACTTTCAGTTTTTCTTCTTTTGTTTTCAAATGTTTCTTCTGAAGCTTTAGTCCTTCTGTGCTCTTTTCCTGAAATATTTGTAAAAATGGTTTTGAATTGCTGTTTTCCATCAAATAATATCTTTTTGGATTTGCAATGGCAACAAATGCATTTTCTTCATTGGCACTGGCACATCTGGCAGGGGCACTAAAGCTTGGAAATAATCTAATTAAGAGAAACATGCTAAGCGCGGTCCATGTTCATTATGGATTCTGAATGGCAACGTAGATCTTAGTGTCCAACTGTTCTTTCCAATGCATTCTTGTTTATCATGGTGCCTGAGAGTGGCAGCTTGTGTCCTCTCTTTTCATGTGACAATGCTACAACTGCTGCTATTGCACCTTCTATTCCAAAGGCATCTACAGCACACCCAATGAGCAAATTCTTAGGACCACTACACTAATACTGGGTAGGACCTCCTTTTAACATCAAAACAGCTTCAACTCTTCATGGCATTCATGGGATTCTACAAAATGTTGCAAACATTCCTTTGAGATTCTGGTCCACCTTGAGATGATTGCATCAACCAGTTTCTTCAGATTTGTCACCTGCACATTCATTCTGCCAATCTCCTGTTCTAAACACGTCCCAATGATGTTCTATTGGATTCAGATTTGGTGAATTTGAAGATCACTGAAGACCACTGAACTCATTGACATGTTTGTTAAACCACTTTGAGACAACCCTTGCTTTGTGATGTGATGCATTATCATGTTGAAAGTATCCACTAGAAGAAACTGTGGCCTAGAAGAGATGCACTTGGTCAGCAACAATACACAAATAGGCCGTGGCATTCCAGCGATGATTGATTTATGTAATAATGAGCCAAAAGGATGCCGAGCAAACATTCCCCACTCCATTACACCACCACCACCAACACCAACCTGGACTGTTGACACAAGTTCAGATTGGATGTTGATGGGAAAGGTGCTATATATATATAAAATGCATTATTGTTATTATTTCTGACCCAACCATCTGTGTGCCTCAGTAGAAATCAAGATTCAACAGACCAAGGTTACGTTTTTCAGGTCTTCAGCTGTCTAGTTTTGGTGAACCAACAGGAGTGGAATCCAACTTGGTCTTCTTACTGTACCGTTGCAGCACATCTTCTCAAGGTTCGACGCGTTGTGCATTCCGAGATGCTGTTCCGCTCACTACGGTTGTACATGGTGGTTATGAAAGTTCCCATAGCCTTTCTGTCAGCTCAAATCAGTCTGGCCATTCTCCTGTGATCTTTCTCATTAAGAAGTTATTTCTATCCGCAGAACTTCCACTCACTGGATGTTTTTATTTTTCATGCCATTCTGAATAACCTCTACAGGTACCAACAATCACGCCATGGTTGAAATCACTGAGGTCACATTGTTCCCTCATTCTGGTCTTTGATGTGGACATTAAGTGGAGCTCCTGAGCTACATCTGAATGATTTTTATGTGATTGGCTAAGTTGAGCAGGTGCACAGGTGTTCCTAATAGTTTGCTCAGTGGATGTAGAGTACATTGTTTGCAACAATACATATTTTACAAGGTTAACTGACTGAAACCACTGTCTGGGTCAGGGTGGTGACTGAAAACTTCAGCCTTGAGGTTTCCACATCAGACAAATTTAGATTTTCCTTTTATATAAAGCCCTTCAAATCTGGATACCCCTCAGAGAAAACTTTCATTCATTCATTCATTCATTTTCCACCACTTATCTGAAGCTGGACGCTGGGGGCAACAGTCTTTTCAGTGAAGCCCTTACGTCCTCTTCCCCAGCCATACTCTGCATCCCAAGGCCATAAATAATCCTCCTAGCAAGTCCTGGGTCTTCCCTCGGGGTCTCCTCTCAACTAGTTGTACCCATAAAATCTCCACAGGGAGGTGTCTGTATCAGATGCTAGAACTTCTTCAAGTAGCTCCTCTCAAAGCTTCTGTGCTTCTGGAGAGCCCAACTACCCTGCGGAGAGCACTCATTTTGGCCACTTGTACCCACGATCTCATTCTTTTGGTCATTACCCAAAGCTCATGACCATAGCTGAGGGTGGGGAAGTAGATGGACTGGTAAATCGAGAGCATTGCATTCTATCTCAGCTCCTTCTTCACCACCACAGATCGGTATAGCGACCTCATTAATGTGCGCTGTCGATCTCACCATTCCAAGACCTTGAAGTACTGAAACTCCTCCACTTGAGGTAGTAACTCACCTCCCACCTGGAGAGGACAGTCCATCTTTTTCCTATTGAAAACCAAGGCCTCAGATTTGGAGAAAACTTAAAGAACCAAATGCAACTTGACTAACATGTCACGTGCTTGATAGGAAGCAGCACTCTTGCTACCCTACAGTGGTCCTGTACTTCCTAGAGAGACTGGGTTCAAACCTCAGCCCAGTCAATTGTCTTTGGCTTAACTGATCAATATAAATTGGTGTTGTGGTGGGAGATTATTACAGCATGTTAGGGAGGGGTTCTCCAATTCTGCTATGAGATTTATATTTCTAATATGGCACCTGGATTTGCGTAGCTCCAAAACAAGATTAACCGAGTTCCGATAACTGAGCTGATTATATAATATAGTCAGTACGGGCGCACTGCACGATAACATCCAGTGAATACACTTGACTTGACCATACTCCGTTGACCCTTGACCTTCATTGGCCATGTATGTGTACAACGATTTAAGATATGAAGAGGTAGGGGAAGTGATGGCGAACGTGGTAGGTATGAGAGCGGCACCCGTTTTGACCTTGACCTTCCTGGGTTGACCTTTGACCTTGGAGGTCAATTCATCACCCCGAAAGCGAACAGTAGACATCACGTAGTATATGTGTACCAAATTTCAGGTCAATATTTCAAATGGTTTGCGAGCTACAGGTGATTTAAAATCCTGGACAGGCAAATGAACAGCCATGGTAGCAGCGTATTATAGAAGAAGATGCTTCACAGCTGCCATTGGCACAATTACTGAGAGCTGCATCACCTTCAGCCTCCATAATGAAAACCATTGTGACTGTCAGCATTTGCAAAAAAAAATTATATTTAGAAAAGTATAATCCAGGAACAGAGAAAGAAATCACCCTTTAATTCTTGGTTCTTACAGGAGTTAAGAAAAACACACCAAAGCTTATTGGAAGACGTCAGAGATTCCCTTCAGAATTACAACGCAGAGAATCTTTACCAAGTTTTCATCAATTACAAGGAAAGGTTGGTATGACATGGTACCTTCAAAGTCACAAGAAATAATTCTTACTCTGATATCCGTATCTTTGTTTTGGAATTTTTGGATATTTGGTTATGAAAAGGGGCTTTCTAAAGAAAGAATAATAAAATGAAGGTGATGATAACAACAGTAAAATACTTCTGGTGTAGTAAGAGGGGATGTCAAACTTGACGACTGTTATTGTGTCGTCTGAGGATGTCACATTGCATGAAGAGAAATCACATTTGGGTGACAACTGTCTGCTTGTCCTCACTGAGCCAGTGTTTAGAGGCCATCATTGCCCCAATGTGCGAATCCTAGTTAGGCCATTGTTAGCACCCCACATAGAGCCAATACAGTCATGTCCCTAAGTATTTGGGCGGTGACACATTTTTCATCATTTTTGCTCTGTTTGCCACTACAATGGATTTGAAACAACACAATCAAAATGTGATTGAAGTGCAGACTTTCTGCTTTAATTTAAGGGGTTTAACAAAAATATTGTATGAGCTCTTTAGAAAAGACAGCCATTTTTATACCTGATCCTTCTATATTTTAGGACTCAAAGTTTCCAAAGTATTGTGAGCTCGGCACCCCCCATTTTCTGACAGCCAGTGGCATGTTGCCTGACCATGCCTGTGCTATACGTATGGCGAGTTAAGCTGCCATCACTGCCCTTTTTTTTTACCATTTTCTTTTCCGGTGTGGTGTGTAAAACATGAAGCACTGGACCAATTATGCATAACCCTTCCGACCGAGCCCACACACAGAGCCCATCCCAATGACTTGACTTTGTCTTGTGAGTCACAGAGTCACTGGGGATATCAGACCAC
This sequence comes from Polypterus senegalus, assembly GCF_016835505.1. Taxonomy (NCBI): domain Eukaryota; kingdom Metazoa; phylum Chordata; class Cladistia; order Polypteriformes; family Polypteridae; genus Polypterus; species Polypterus senegalus. The sequence continues at coordinate 92,406,402 of NC_053165.1, read as the reverse complement.
ACGACTGGCAGCCAAAGGGGGGTGTGCCTCCAACTTACTAAGAGTAAATAAATGAAGTCTGCGAGTGATAATCACTAGAAAAGTTCAATAATGTGACAGTTAAGTCTCTTTATCATATTGAACACTCCATGAATCAGCCTACACAGTGAAGACAATGAAGACTAGTGATGGTGGCATAATGGAGCGGGATGTGTCTTTACGGCACCCATATTGTCTCTCTCAGTATTAGCACAGGATTGGCACAGGATGTCAGAACAGCATTCTTTGTCGTATCCAATAAGTGATGTACTCAATTGTAAATGTGACTTTTGACCTGGACAATGGCCTGTGAGACAAGCCTAAGGACATGATATTGAATTTCGCTTAATGCAGTGGTCCTCAGTCACCAAACGTAATGAAATCAGATGACAGGAATTGAACTGTAATGATTAGCACTCTCCACCACCAGCTATGGACCTCATTAGAGGTGTCATGGGCCAGCATTGCTGTGCTGATCTTTCAACATCTTGTTGAGTCAGTTTCCTTAAAGTTCATGCTGTTCTGAGAGAACATGGGCACCTTAGACGGGGGATCTTGTAAACAGGCCACTCAGTAATTGTTACAGGATTGAGGTTTGTTGACCCCAAGTGACAGCACTGAAGAAACGTTCTGGATTTCATAAGAGATCATAGATAGGAGGGGCATAAATATTAAACCTCAAGGAATGGTTCAAGATCACAAGCATAGTCCAAAAGGAAAAAAAATAATAATAATTAATTCTTTACCTTTCTGTAGCACTTTTCTCACTAGTCTCAAAGCGCTTTATGCAGTGAGTGGGGAGCCACTTCAACCACAACCAAAGTGTAGCACCCACCTGCATGATGTTATAACAGACATTTTTGTGCCAGTATACTCACCACCAGTGCTCATGAGCTGTTAGGTGGTAAAGTGGTGAGAGAGATGTCCAATTAGAGACAGGGGATGATTAGAGGGCCAGAATGACCAGGCCGTGGTGGGCAATGTAGCCTGGACATCGGGGATACACCCTACTCTTAATGAAGAATGCCCAGGGATCTTTAATGAGAGTCAGGACTTCAATTTTACATCTCATCCAAAGGACTGCACCATTTTGTACTGCACAGTGTCCACATTAATGCACTGGGGCATCGGGATCCACTGGGTAAGCGCCCCCTGTTGGCCTCACCAACACTTCTTCCTGCAGCAATCCAAGCTTTTCCTAGATGGTCTCCTATCCAAGTACTTGCCGGGCCTGACCATGCTTAGCTTTAAGGGGATCACCTCTTCTGAAGTGCATGTGGCATGGCTGCTGGATGAAGAAGTAGACCGGATTGACTAAAAATGGTAGATGATATCCTTCACCTTACCCTCTTAGTGTTTTTTTCATGTTATGAATTTATTTAAGAAAGCCTCGCTACTTCCTGCCACATTACGTTTCTCACTGAGCTGTGTGTCCGCCTCTCACCCGACTGACGGCCACCTCCGACCTCCAAGACTTTTCACCTACACCTGACATAGTTACAGTATGTGCAGATCCTTTATTTCTGCTGAGAAATTTCCCACAAGAATCATTTCCTTCACTTTCAGTCTGTGTTTGTCTGGGCTTCCACTTCACAAAGGCCCATAAACTCTGGTCTTCTTACTGTACTGTTGCAGCACATCTTCTCAAGGTTCGACGCGTTGTGCATTCCGAGATGCTGTTCTGCTCACTACGGTTCTACATGGTGGTTATGAGAGTTCCCATAGCCTTTCTGTCAGCTCAAATCAGTCTGGCCATTCTCCTGTGATCTTTCTCATTAAGAAGTTATTTCTATCCGCAGAACTTCCACTCACTGAATGTTTTTATTTTTCATGCCATTCTGAATAAACTCTACAGGTACCAACAATCACGCCATGGTTGAAATCACTGAGGTCACATTGTTCCCTCATTCTGGTCTTTGATGTGGACATTAAGTGGAGCTCCTGAGCTACATCTGAATGATTTTTATGTGATTGGCTAAGTTGAGCAGGTGTACAGGTGTTCCTAATAGTTTGCTCAGTGGGTGTAGAGTACATAGAGTACATTGTTTTCAACAATGCATATTTTACAAGGTTAACTGACTGAAACCACTGTCTGGGTCAGGGTGGTGACTGAAAACTTCAGCCTTGAGGTTTCCACATCAGACAAATTGAGATTTTCCTTTTATATAAAGCCCTTCAAATCTGGATACCCCTCAGAGAAAACTTTCATTCATTCATTTTCCACCACTTATCTGAAGCTGGACGCTGGGGGCAACAGTCTTTTCAGTGAAGTCCTTACGTCCTCTTCCCCAGCCATACTCTGCATCCCAAGGCCATAAATAATCCTCCTAGCAAGTCCTGGGTCTTCCCTCGGAGTCTCCTCTCAACTAGTTGTACCCATAAAATCTCCACAGGGAGGCGTCTGTATCAGATGCTAGAACTTCTTCAAGTAGCTCCTCTCAAAGCTTCTGTGCTTCTGGAGAGCCCAACTACCCTGCGGAGAGCGCTTATTTTGGCCACTTGTACCCACGATCTCATTCTTTTGGTCATTACCCAAAGCTCATGACCATAGCTGAGGGTGGGGAAGTAGATGGACTGGTAAATCGAGAGCTTTGCATTCTATCTCAGCTCCTTCTTCACCACCACAGATCGGTATAGCGACCTCATTAATGTGCGCTGTCGATCTCACCATTCCAAGACCTTGAAGTACTGAAACTCCTCCACTTGAGGTAGTAACTCACCTCCCACCTGGAGAGGACAGTTACATCTTTTTCCTATTGAAAACCAAAGCCTCAGATTTGGAGAAAACTTAAAGAACAAAATGCAACTTGACTAACATGTCACGTGCTTGATAGGAAGCAGCACTCTTGCTACCCCACAGTGGTCCTGTACTTCCTAGAGAGACTGGGTTCAAACCTCAGCCCAATCAATTGTCTTTGGCTTAACTGATCAATATAAATTGGTGTTGTGGTGGGAGATTATTACAGCATGTTAGGGACGGGTGTTCCAATTCTGCTATGAGATTTATGTTTCTAATATGGCACCTGGATTTGCGTAGCTCCAAAACAAGATTAAGCGAGTTCCGATAACTGAGCTGTTATGTAAAACTACTTTTTGTGAAGGCTCCCAAAAACACAGAGTCTTGCCACGATGTTAGCCACATTTCCAAATTTGTCACAAGTCTGGCAGCTGTGGTGGGCCTGCTCAGGAAGCCTAGCAGCGTTGCCTATCAGTGCCCTATGAAACACATTTCAGCACACAAACCATTTCCTTGCTTTTTGCATTCAGCAGATTTTCCCTGCAAAATAAATGAATAAATAAATAAAATAAGTAAAGGCGTGCAACAGAGACGATGTTTTCTTATAAGGAAGAAGCGCTTTATATCGATGAGCAACAAACAAGGTGCCACCTCGATATTTACCACAAAATGTGTCCCACTTATCAAAGAACAAATATCATTCTGTACAAAATAGGTTGAGAGTATGTGCTGATAGAGAGTTACCACAACCATCAAACAACCCGAATTGGGACCCGAGTGCAGCGGGTGACACCTCAGCACCACACTGGGACAGTGGGAGGGTTGGTTTGCTGTGGCTGAAGTGCCAATCCTGCTGCCAACCCCTAAGTTTTCGCTGTTAGTTGGAGACCCTGCTTGCTAACGTCATACCCAGGACAAAGTGATTGCTGGTTAAGGCAGTGGTTCTCAACTGGTGGGGCAGGGGACATGGGGGTCTGCTGGAGCCAATCCCAGCCAACACAGGGCGCAAGGCAGGAAACAAACCCCGGACAGGGTGCCAGCCCACTGCAGGTAGTATAAGTCGAATGTGCAAAACTCACGCTATTGGTCGAAGAGCTTACGATATGCTAATGCCCACCTGAAACTGTAACCACGGAGCACACAGCCTTTTTTTTCCTATGTATTGTGCCTATGTGACCACACGGTAATACCTGGACTATTCAGAATCGTTTGCACTGTTTTGTGTTGTTTGTATCTCACACCCTCATACACCTTTATCGTAAGAGCATCCCTTATCTACCATGGCGCTTTCGATCAGAAGAAAATAAGAAGCTGGTTTTAAATTAAAAGTCGTTGAAGTGGCGAAAGAATTTGGTAAATCTGCTGCTGCAACAAAATTCGATGTGTCTGAGAAGCTGATGAGAGATTGGAGGAAGCAAGAAAAAAAAAATGCAAATGTCGTGTATTCGAACAGGCGTATAAGTCGGGGTCTGATTTTATGATCGATTTTTTCAGGTTTCAAGACCTGACTTATATACGAGTATATACGGTAGTCCTTATGCCAGGACTGATTGTTAATTGGGGGTATTTCATGTGGCACCAGGTCCACGAGACCACAAAATGAGTTTTATTAACTCCTCAAATGAATTGCTCATCTACACAATAACAGACCTAACCTAACCTTGTTACTTTAAAATTTATGGCTGTCTTAACCTTTAACCTCTAGCAAAGGCAAATCTTGAGATAACAGTTATTCAATTAACACGTCAATGTAAGGTTGAATTAACAGGTTTGCTTGTGAAAACATGAATTTCAAAAAACACATTCACCATAAGGGCAGCAGGGTGGCGCAGTGGTGGCGCTGCTGCCTCACAGTAATGAGACCTGGGTTCACTTCCTGGGTGTTTCCTTTCATAGTCCAAGGACATGCAGGTTAGGTGCATTGGTGATCCTAAATTGTCCCTAGTGTGTGCTTGGTGTGGTGGGTTTTCGGGATTTGTTCCTGCCTTGCGCCCTGGACCAGCAGACCCCAGTGCCCCTGTGTTAGGATACAGTGAGTTGGACACTGGACTGACTAACATTCATGATATGTGTTAGCTGAACTCTGGATGGGTCAATAGAGTGAATGTTGGATGGGTGGATAGATGGTGGACAGTTGGATACTTAGACAGATTGATGAATTGAATATTAAATAAGCAGACACGCCACTACTGTCCTTTGAGACAGTACCAGCCAGTGATTTACAGAGGACCACCACAGACAGGGCATGTTCAGTATCATATTCTCAACTTGTTATTAGGTGTATACCATAAGAGAAACATAAATCATCATGTACTCTGTCTTTCATTCAAACCCTTCCTGGCATTGTCTTCATTGATGGTACAAAAGTACTTTAGCTGCAAGATCTCCTACCTGGTAAGCCAGAGAGAAAGGCAAAAATTAAAGACAATCTGCTCTTTTTTCCATCGCTGCTTTATGAACAAGTATGTCTTTCATTTTTAGGTTATTACCCTATGGCAGATACTGCAGCCAAGTGGAAGCAGCAACAAAACATCTAGACAAGGTGGCCAGTTTGAGAGAAGATGTGCGCTTAAAGCTGGAGGTTAGTGATGAAATGATACTCTGTCGTTGGGATCCACAGACTGAGAGTTTGGGTTGATGTGTTTTTCTCTGATTTTGTTGCAAAATATCCACCTAATGTTTTATTTTCAACCACTAACCTCGTTCAGTCCCTCTCTTAAAGGACCACATTTGAAACGTTCGCAAACCAAAAGCAGCATATTGTATGGCAAGCAGAAAAAAACATTTAGAGATATCTTGAAGTTACTTCCTGTAAACTTTCCTATTGGGGGACTTTCTACCTATTTTAAGACATCTTGAAATAAATTTGATATATTTCAGAATGAGCACAATGTTATTTTGAGGTATGTTGAAATAAATAAATGGACAGGAAACTACTTTAAGATATCTGGAAACACTACCGGTCAACACAGTCTGTTCCAACTCTGCTTTAAGACACACAGAAGGTTTTTAAGTAATCAACAACAGTTGGGACACCTGTACAAATTGTTTGATTCAACTTGCAAGGCTTAATTTACTTTAATTTCTGCAGAACATCTGTAGGTTGTATCCTATTAGTTGTTCCCTTAAGAAGGTCCATTTATAATATACTGATATTTCCCTTTTATTCAGCTTCTGCTAACTCTAAACTTTAAATTTAAACCTCTGGCAGTTCACTGCTTACCTTTTCACGATTTTGGTCATTCATTTTATTTTAACAGATTAAATTTGAAGAACAACTGAGGTGTTCTAAAACTTTTGACCTGTAGTGTATGTATTTAATAAGATCATCTTAAACTGCATTGTATATATCTTAAATTGCATTATATCTATATCTTTACTCTTTCAGGGTGGGTTTCAAAATACGTCTATACATAAAGTTGAGGGGGATGTCGACATTAATCGACATCCAAGGGTAGAGGGTGGTAATCAGCTGTGAACGTTGACAAAACCCCCTGTTACATTATAGTTCAGCTATATTTGCTATAAGTATGCTGCTTGCATTTGGTGTTACGCTGGTGTTGCTGTTTCAGGAGTCTGTTGCTGCAAATATTGACCACTGTCACCGGCAACTGCTCGGCTGCTGCTGGATTCACAAAGATGGCTGCCACTGGCTGAGGGAAGATGACTGATTGAAAAAGGTCACTGCCGGTAGCTTAAAGACAGCTGATGGAAAATGGTCGCCACCGGCTGCCTTCGCTTGGCTGGCAGCTGCCACCTTGGTCAAAGTATGCAGCAACAGTGGTGCCAGTGTAACACAAACTGCAAGCATCTATCTATCTATCTATCTATCTATCTATCTATCTATCTATCTATCTATCTATCTATCTATCTATCTAATCGTTAGCTACATCTAATTTATCTCCTATTTCTCTTTCTCAGGAATGCTCCAAAAGAGCCAACAATGGTAGGTTTACACTTCGTGATCTTCTGATGGTTCCAATGCAACGTGTTCTCAAATATCACCTTTTATTGCAGGTAGGAGATTTTAAGAACTTAAAGAATGTAATGTTTGAATATTTTATTATGTTTAATATTCTGGATTTCACCTATAATATTCTTCTGCTCCCTTTTCTGTGTCTCACAGGAACTTGTTAAACATACAACAGATGCATCTGACAAGGAGAATTTGCGTTCGGCCCTGGATGCTATGAGAGTAAGTGTTATGTATTTTATTTGGTGAAGGCCTCACATGTAATTTCCATGTTCCGATGTAATAGGTGGCTATACCATCTCCAGGAATAAATCTGCTTGTGTAAACTAGGACATACTGATTTTTTCCCTCCTACTACTATCTTCTTCTAATGGCCAGTCTCCCCACCATCATCTCTACTGCATTGACAACTCCCTGTACATATTTTTTTCTTTACCACTTTAACTGGAATGGCCAAAATTGAGCCCAACTTTGACCATCAGTATGGGATGTCTGTAACTGATGACCAAGTGAAGAAACTTCACATTGGAAAAGCTGTGGGACAACATGGAGTCAGTCCTCGAGTTCTTAAGGCCTGTGCTGATCAACTTTGTGGTGTCCCCTTTAATCTGTTGTGGAACAGCCTGGACACAGACAAGCGGACAGCGATGGTTTACCCAACACACGTTTATTATACATTATTTACACAAGTGAAACAAACACAACCCCAAAACTCCCCCAAAGTCCAGGCCTCTCACAAAATGCCTTCCGCTCTTCAGGCCACCTCCTTTCCTCTCCTCCCGAGCTCCGTCCTTCTCCACTCCCGACTCAAGCCACTGAACGGAGGGAGGCGGCCCCTTTTATAATCACCCGGATGTGCTCCAGGTGCCTCCCGATAATCTTCCGCCGGCACTCCCCAGTGTGGCAGAAGTACCAGCTGCACACCCAGAAGCACTCTGGGTGTCTCTGGTCTTCTTCCCCCAAGTACTTCCGGGTGTGGTGGAAGTGCTGAGGGCCAGGGCTCCTCGGGCATTGGGGCGCCCTCTGGCAGTGACCACGGGCCCCTATAGGGTTGAGATTCCAAGCTCCGTTCCCGTGGTCCCCAAAGCCACCAGGGCGGTCGCCCCCTCGTGGTCTGGAGGAGACGCAAGCTCTCCTCCTGTCCTTCGGGCGTCCCGGCTGGGTACCACCCCAGCCACTTGCCACAGTTTTCAGTCTGTCACTAAGGCTGCTACGTTAAATACCTTACATTATTCTATTTCCAAAGATGGCAGGTACGTCTTCATCTAGTGAATATAGACCAATGGCCTTTACATAACTCATTATGAAGACCTTAGAGAGGCTGGTCCTGAACTATCTATATATACAGTATAATTCATTAAGGGCACGTAAGACAGTGAGTGCAAGCAAGACAGACAGCCCCACCCGCCAACTCTAAGACCATGGGATACTCTTGACAGAGCCCCTCCCGCCAACTCTAACCCTCCTACCACGTTATGGGATACGCACGACAGAGCCACGCACGCCAACTGTAACCGTCCTCCCGCGTCCAGCGTTGCTCTCGAGGCATGTGCACTGCCTGCTCATGTGCCTGCACACAACAACTCACCAAACACAGCCTCAGTCGCTTTCGTCTGTGCAAAAGTCCACATGCACCTCTGAACCACATTGACTTTTCACCGGACGCAAGACAAGAGAGCCCCGCCCACCAACTCACAGAGCCCCGCCCACCAACTCTAAGACCATGAGATACGCTCGACAGAGCCCCGCCCGCCAACTCTAACTGAGGGCAAGCAAGACGCACGCAAGACAGAGAACCCTGCCCGCCAAGTGTAAGACCATGGGATACCATGGGATACGCACGACAAGGCCAGGCCCGCCAACTCCTCTGATGACCATTGCAAGAAGTACATACTGTGGTAGGTAGGGCAATGTTATGTTCTTGGATGGGAATGGCGGTATCTTCTTGAAAAGCAGCATAAAACTGAATGTGATGACTGTGTATGGGGTTTGCGAGTTGACACTGAAAGGAATTGGAATGAGTTTGTAAGTGCTTCTTGAGAAGCACTTGAGAAGCTTCTTGCTGGCAATGTTCACATTGCATAATTTGTTCAATGGAGTGTGATTTTAAATGTGCGTTGAGATATCTCTGCAGTCAGAACGTCTTCGAACAAATAGTGCATTGAAAGACCTGTGTGGAATGCGTTTGTTCAGTGGAGTGTGTGTTTAAATGTGCTTTGAGATATTTCTGGAGCGCAAAGGTTTTTGAGCAAATGTTGTATTGAAATTCTGGTGTGAAATGCGTTTGTAAATGTTTTTCAGTACGAGGATAGTGGGAAGGTGATGTCACATCAGCGTGGCTGCTGACAAATGTTTATGTTGAATGGATTTGCACAGGGTTGAGGAGATCCGTCTCTGTAATGGCACTAGACTTTCTGTTACCAGCATTCACCGCAATGTACTGGAGTGTAAGACTATCACAGCTGCTACCTCACAAACTGTCCTTATTTCCCGGATTTCCCTGACCCCATCAGATTCAAATTTGCCTTTTACTTTTACACACAGACAATTTCCTGTTAGATTAGCGTTTGCAATGACTATTAATAAGGCACAGGGCCAAAACATTCAAAAAGATATGCCTGTATCTGCCAAAACCTGTTGTCTGTTGCTCTCTCCAGAGTTCCATCTTTTCATTCACTGACAGTCGTATCCTCAAACCCTCCTCATTTGGACAACTGTGTCTTTCAGGAAGTGTTCACACATCAATAAATAATTACTGTATATGCGGCGTATGCTATGCCGCGGGTTGGCTAGTTTATATATATAACTCTTGTGGTAGACTAAATGGACCTCACTGCAGTTTGCCTATCTGACTGCTCATGATGAATTGCTGTTCTGAGCGCTGCTTGAATAATCAAGGAGTTCATTTTTGATTGCTCAATTTTCCAGACATTAAATAGCGTGTATGTTTGCGAGGGTGGAAAAAGGTGACTGTGATGTAGAGATGAAACAGATAAGAGCTTCTCTGTCTTCAAGTGCTTCCTACATTACTTCCATATTCTGAGAGAATGAAGGGTAATTGGAATATTAGTGTATTGACAGTAATTTGTATTAATTTGGCCTAGAGCAGGGAATATACAGAAGTATTGCAATATTTTAATTCTATTGCAAACCAGGCATGTGTATATTCATCGTATGGGTCAATGTCCAGGTCTTTATAGCTTGTATATTTGCCGCCCAGTAATAGAATTGAAAGTTAGGTAGTGCCATGCCACCTTCAGCTTTAGGTCATTATAGAGTCACCCTCTGGTTGCGTGGATGTTTCGAATTCCAAATAAATTAAATTAAGATTGAGTGTAATATCTTAAAGAATGATTTGTTAATGTACAGTTTATAGGGAGGCTTTGAAATAGGAAGAGAAGCTTGGGAAGGATGGTCATCTTAACAATGTTGATTCTCCCTGCTAATGTAGGATACCAGGGTAGACCAACTATTCACATCTCCTTTAATTTTTTTCCAGGCAGACAGAAATATTTTGTCAAAAAAAGAGCTTTATATTTGCTAGATATTTAAACTGATCTTCTAAAATAAATGGGACAGTATCCAGTCCAGAGTTCACTGGAAAGAGCACACTTTTATTCAAATTGATTTTGAGTCCCGATATCTTTTGAAAATCTGTTAATGCTTTTAGGAGTGCTGGCACAGGATTTTGTGGGTCTGATATATACAGTACCACATCAGCTGCATAGAGTGATATTTTCTGCTCAAGTCCTTCTCTTATAATCCTCTTTATCAGACAATTTTAAGACATATATTTTGAATGCATTCCTCTGGCAATTAAAAAAAAGAAAGATAACGGATGTTTAAATATGTTTTACTCTACTACATAGTGGTGCATCGGTCTGTCGTGGTGAAAAAGGAGCTGAGCCGTAAGGCAAAGCTCTCAATTTACCAGTCGATCTACGCTCCTACCCTCACCTATGGTCATGAGCTATGGGTAGTGACCGAAAGAACGTGATCGTGAGTACAAGCGGCTGAAATGAGTTTCCTCCGCAGGGTGTCTGGGCTTTCCCTTAAAGATAGGGTGAGAAGCTCAGTCATCCGGGAGGGGCTCAGAGTAGAGCCGCTGCTCCTCCGCATCGAGAGGAGTCAGATGAGGTGGCTCGGGCATCTGATCAGGATGCCTCCTGGACGCCTCCCTGGTGAGGTGTTCCGGCACGTCCAACCGGGAGGAGGCCCCGGGGAAGACCCAGGACACGCTGGAGGGACTATGTCTCCCGGCTGGCCTGGGAACGCCTTGGGATTCTCCCGGAAGAGCTGGAAGAAGTGGCCGGGGAGAGGGAAGTCTGGGCCTCTCTGCTTAAGCTGCTGCCCCCGCGACCCGACCTCGGATAAGCAGAAGAGGATGGATGGATGGATGGACATAGTGGTGCAGTGGTTAATGTTGCTGCCTCACATCCCGAGAGTCCTGGCTTTGTGTGGAGATTGCATGTTCTTCTTGCGTCTGCTATGTTCTTCATTCAAAAACATGGAATGTAGATTAAGTAAACTGAGGACTTTTATATTAGTATGGTATGAGTGAGTGTGTGTGTGCTTGAGATGGTCTGGAGCCCACATTGAGTTGCCACCTGTTTCATAATCAGTCCTGCTTGGATAGGCTCCAGCTGTCTGCTACCCTCAAATCATATTTAGTAGACGGGTGGATGGTTTGACAATCTGTATGACCGCAAACATGAAATTCAGATCACTTACCTTAAAAAAAGATCTACATGTACATTTGAAAACTTTCCGATGGCAATTTTTTATTTGGCACTCATGTCACAATTGAGGTAAGGGCTACAGAAATTCTGGTGATTTCTGCAGGGTTGTTTCAAACATTCAGGTGTGTTAAGAGGTACACGGTGACTTGTTTACTTCCTTGGTACAACAGAACTGCACATTTGTTAAAACAAAATGTATAACAACAGCCACCTTTCTCTTCTGCAGGACTTGGCTCAGTGTGTCAATGAAGTCAAGAGAGACAATGAAATCCTCAAGCAGATCACAGCTTTCCAGTTGTCCATTGAAAATCTGGTAAGAAAAAAAAAATCAAGTAAGAGTTCTGATCTGGAGTTCAAGGAAACAAAGTAAAGAAAATAAACCAATAATAATTATACAGTAAATACATTTACCTAATTCCCAATAAACCATACAGCAAATCTTTTTATTAAAACAAAAGGAGCTGAACCAAAGGCAGCTACAGTACATGAAGGGGCTTCATGTAGTGATGACAGCTGACCCTTTGATTTTATGAACGATGGATTCTGAAGGCATTCACACCCGTCACTATTTTCACATTTTCTTATGTTGCAGCCTAAATTTTTGACCTCATCAAGAAGCTCTGAATATGAGATGTTGGAAATTCTCGTAAATGCATTAAACATGAAAACTGAACAATCACTGACACAAATATTCATACCTTTTGCTATGACACCTGATATTTGGCTGAGGTGCACCCTGTTCTACTGATAACCGCTGAGACGTTTCTACACCTTGTTTGAAGTCCACCTGTGGTTTATTCAATTGCTTGGATGTGATTAGGACAGACACACACCTGTCTATGGAAAGTCCCATAGCTGAGCAAAAACCAAGGCATTAAATCGTAGGAATTTCCCATAGGGCTTGGAGGCAGGATTCTGTTGAGGCACAGATCTTAAGAAGGCTATGAGAACATTTCTGTCGCATTAAAGGTTCTCAAAAGCACAGTGGCCTCCACAATTCTTAAATGGGAGAAGCATCCGACAACTACCACTCTTTCTCGAATTGGTCACCTGACTAAACTAAGTAATCATAGGAGAGAGGTGCCCAAGAACATGAAGATCACTCTGGTTGAGATTAGATTAGATTATTTATTTATAAAAGCACATTTAAAGCAACAGAGGTTGCGGCAAAGAGCTGTACAAAGAAGCATTAAAATAAGCACAATGCAAACAATCATGCAGAAGCAGCTTAATAAAACAACCAAGTGAGGTCATCGGTGCAAAACCGGAAGTGATGTCATCAGAACCAGGCAGAGTTTCCCGTGTTTGGTTTGTAGAGATAACAGAGCAAGGGTTAGCGGACCCCGCCACCCACCGGCCTGAATTACCATCTGTGGGTCCTTATAGCTGCCTCCCATGCGCACGTGTGTGACAGAATGTGTGTGTATATATATATATATATAATATAAAAAAATCCTGGGACGAGACAAGACTTTTTTCAAGAGATTTTTTCAAGACCCACAAGACGAGACTTTGGCCATGGGATTTTTTCAAGTCACAAACCTTCTCTCAACCATATTCAACCACGCACACGGTCCTCTCACCTCCCATTTGTGTGAATGCTTTTGACAGACACAGTTCCTGCTCTCTTGGCTCTTATACATTTTTTTTTTTTAAGTTCCCAATTAAAGAAGGTGTATTATGTCCACATTTTATTGAAGAATTTCATCATCAAGGGTTATCAACAGAAAAAAAATAGTACACGGGCAATCCTAGCACCGAGAAATGATGAAGTCAAGCGAAATAACACCAAAATTGTCGATCGGTTACATGACAAATTGGTTAAATGCATTTCAATAGACTATGCTGAAGGAGTTGGTGGTGATCGTGTGGAAGATGAAGCAGCAGCTTACAATATCCTGTAGAATATCTTCAACCGTTAACACCATCCGGTTTCCCACCGCACAAATTACTGTAGAAAGAAGGATGTATCCAAGAAAGGTAATGTAGTACTTCTTCCGCAGATAACATCAGACAACAAAGGAGATCTTGATAAGCCATTCTTATTAAAAGGTTAAAAGTTTCTAGTTAGAACAGCTTTTGCTATGACAATTAACAAATCCAGAGACAAACATTCAAAAAAGTGGCGGGATTTCCCCGCAAAGGTCTGAAAGGGACTGAGAGAGATAGTCAGTACACTCCGCCACCCCCTGGCCTGGCGTAGAACTACTAGTGTTTAGGCCCTTTAGCTGATTCCCATGCGCACGTGTGTGACAATGGTTAATTACTCGCTGTAATGTAAAATAGTTAGTTCTATTATGCATACGTAACAATTCTCATGAAAATAACAATCTGTTTAAATTGTACATCCGCAACCCCATACGTGAGCGGCAGAACCGCAAAGAGGCTAGCGCAGAGAGGTTGGCAACGAAGAGAGAAGGGGCAAAGCCCCCTAGTATATGTATATATATATATATTTATATTTATAATATATATATATATATTATTTTTATATATATTGTGAGCTTCAGGGCTGATCGCACCCCAAGAAGATACAGACGCCCCTGGGAAAACCACAACCCCTGAATCACAGACTACCCTCACATTGCTCCTTACTTTCTCACTTGCGCTATAACGCGTAATGCAAACCTCGCGTGATACTCCGCTAACTTAAAAGACTTTAAGCCTTTTCGAATTGATTGTTTGCTTTTATCTCTCTCTTTCTCTCTGACATTCTCTGCTCCTAGCGGAACTGTCATCTGACTTGTCATGGAGCACGTTTAAGCTTTTGAAAGAGAAACAAATGTTTGTTTGCAGTGTTTGAATAAAATTCCTGTTTTCTACAACCATCTGTGTCTCTGTGCAAATCTGTGACCCAAGCGTGACAATATATTTATATATATATATAAAAGGCAAAGCCCTGACTCACTCACTGACTGACTCACTCACCACTAATTCTCCAACTTCCCGTGTAGGTAGAAGGCTGAAATTTGGCAGGCTCATTCCTTACAGCTTACTTACAAAAGTTAAGCAGGTTTAATTTCGAAATTCTACGCGTAATGGTCATAACTGAATCCTACTTACGTACATATATACGTCTATAGCCTGCAGCTTGGTCGCCGTGTGAGGCGGAGTTGCGTCCCCCATCACCACGCCGCCCACGTAATTGACTGCCTGCCCATATAAGGCCGTCCATCAGCAGCAATCCAAGCTGTGAGGAGACAGTAAAAAGGAGGCGTGTCAGATGTCGTGGTACATTAAAGCAGGAAAGAAAGAAAGCAAGGTAAAGAAACGGAAGTAAAAAGGAGGCATGTCAGACGTTGTGGTACATTTTCTGATGCAGCTAGATGGAAACAACTTTGTGACGCTGTCGTTAAATACTTGCAGAAAAATTCACAAGTTAATAGACACGCTGTCACTAAATACTCGCAGGCAAATCCACAACTTCATAGAGACGCTTCCAAAAACGAAAGAATGCAAGAAAGCAGGAAAGAAAGAAAGAAAGCAAGGTAAAAAAACGGAAAGAATATCTTATTTATAAACGGCACAAATATATTCACATGTACTTAACCTTTATTACAACTATTTACACATATAAATTAGACACCCAGACACACACAATCCCCACACGTTCCCCAGTCCTTTATCTGAACTTTCTTTTAAAAGTTTATAATCACACGGCCTGGGAAGTCTGCAGTGAATCCAGCGACCAATCCTGATGTGTGCCCCGGACACGTTTACTTAATTTATATGTAAAGAAGTGATCTCACCGGCTCGGCAACAGTTCCTTTATTGAAGAATGAAGTCCATCTCACCTGAGTGACTCGGCGTTAGCGTCCATCCATGTCTGACGCCCGCTCCACAACAGACAAGTAAAGCCGTGAGCTCCGAATATCCCTTTTAGGTTAGCAGGCACCTCTTCTACGTGCACCCAACCGTCCTTATCACGGAGTCTTCTTTGCTTTACCGCTGTTTATTTATGTTATTTTTAAAATGCTTCCTTTTTTTTCTTCATAACGTCTTTAACACACTACTTCTCCGCTGCAAAGTGCGGGTATTTTGCTAGTATATAAATATAACAGACAGGATAAGGCAGGTTGAGCAGGTGATGTAGATTGATGGGTGTAATCCTGGGGACCAGATGTGTAAATGATGCCATGGTAAGGCGTGATCTTGAGGGGTGGAAGAGGAAGGGATGATATTGGAAGGCAAATTCTGTGGACCAGAGAGGAGATAGGCTCAAGTGTCTTCTGTTCGTCTGCAAGACAAAGAGAGAAAGAGTTAGAGGGCAGTGCCAACCCCTAGTCCAGCAGGGAAATACATTTATTTGGGCCCATAAACTGAGTCCTATGCACATGTGTGTGACAATAGTTAAGACACGTTAATAAGTGAAATTGTAAATGTTCACTTATTTACATTTTCCTACAAGTGAGCCCCAGCAGATGACGTGACTCAGCCAAACCAGAAGACTCTGCTTTGGATGGAGCATTCCTTGTGCTTTATAGTCCAAACCGTACCCACTAGTGGGCCACACCATCTGGCAGAAGAGGTCTTTTTAGTGGAAAAAAAAACACTTCACAAGTAACCTGGCTAGGATTAATCAGTTCCATAGACTTTTCATGAAACGATCAAAGGAAAAGGATGATCACAGTGTTGTTATTCTCTTTATAGACTCAATCCCTAGCAGAATTTGGAAGACCAAAAATCGATGGGGAGCTGAAGATCTATGGAGAAAAACGATCAAAGCAAGACAGGTAGGAGGAAAAGTCCTTTAAATAATAATTGATTTCATTATTTAGAATAACGTGATTTTGAGTGCTTTTTTTTACTTGTTTCCCAGTTGCGAAAGCATATCAGTCTGGTAAGGTTTTGTTTTTGTTTTCCCCCAATGGAGAACACAAGGGGACAATGCTGTGAAGATGTCCCACTATGCTGCAAAATTGGTCAGATCAGGTCAGCAGTTACTTGCTGCTGACTATTTCTTATAAAAATGGGTCCCAACTAACCGCTACCCTTGTTCCCCTTCCCTGATAATAATGGGACACCACACCTACAACAGGCAGTTAAACGTGGTGATTATATTGAAACCAAAAAGAAGATTAGCGCCAGCGCCCCCTCCCGGAGTGGTAATACACAGCTAAGTCGAGCCTGGAGAGCGGTCCACAGCACGATATAAAAGATCGACTAGAATACAGCTGAAAAATCACTGGAAAAGTCACGGAATTTGAGATTCAGTCCGTTACAAGTCAGATAACTTCTAGTGCTGATACATTTTCTTTTTGAATAACTCCTGCACATTCTATGGAGTTTTAAATAGGAGGGAACATTTATAGCTGGTTGCTTTGGTCACTTATTGCCTCTGGAATAAAGCACATTTTTAAATTATTATTATTTCTGCTATCACAAGCCGTTTTGTTTGTCTGCTGACATTTTTGAAATCCCATTGTCGAAGCACAGCTCCCAGTTACAATATGGAGCGTTTTCCGAGACTGGTCACTTGATATCAACACTTTATATGCCAGTGTGACAGATGTCTTGTTAAGGCCATGTCACATTAGATGACTTTTTGAGTGATTTTTCACTCATAGCCTCCATTTACATATCTTAACAAGTCTGAGGCACACTCCTGTGACTTTCAATTGTGCAGTCTGACGTGCCCAGTGATTTACTCTAACTAGTCTGTGACTCATTACAAAAAATCCAAAATGTTGTCTTCAGTTTTATGGTGGCCTTTGTATGCAGGAGAACTGACAAACAATGAAAGCTCATCCAATTCATATAACTCCACATTGAGGATTATGGATCACAATTGTTTTGGACCTCACAAACAGAACAAAAGCTTGTCAGTCTGATGTCTCGTGTTTTCTGTGGAGGCTCGGCTCCTTATCATATGTGAGAAACTCCTGAAGATGATCTATCAGTCAGTAGTTGCCAGTACTCTCCTCTATGCTGTGGTGTGCAGTGTGGATGGGGGGGTAGCCTGAAGAAAAGAGCTGCTGATTGTATTGACAAGATGATCATGTGAACAGGATCTGTGATTGGAAATCAACTCTCTGGTGAGGGTGGCAGAGAGGAGGACACTATGCAGGCTGCTGTCTATTATGGACAATGAACGACACCCACTATACACCACCATGATTAAGCAGAGGAGTTTGTTTAGTGGTAGGCTGCTATCACAGAACTGCAATACGGACAGATACAAAAGATCTTCTGTACTCAGTGCCATTAGACTCTTTAACTCTTCCCAACATTGAGTTCTGAACCTGATGTTCCTTCTCTGCTCAGAAGCTGTATTAGTTGTGTTAGATACAGTATGCACTACATCTGAAATCTCACTACTTGGTCATTTCTGTATAACTTTTGTATTTTTCTTTTCATTCGTTATTACCCTTTCAGCATATGCCATGTCCCTTTATTTTATTTTATTTCAATAATTAAGTCGCTTTATTATCTGTCACTTTAATATTATGAGCCACCTGTCCCTTTGGTAGTAGAATTATTGCACAGTCCTCACTGCACTGGCATTATTGTATGCACCATCTACATTACTGGAATTTGTCTGTAAGATTCCAAACCCAGTGTACTGTAATGGTATTATTTGCAAAGTATTTGTTATTTCTTTATACAGTATTTAAATGTTTGTATTTAACTTGATATAATTGATTTTTGGCTACTTGAATTTCTCCTCGGGATCGATAAAGTATCTATCTATCTATCTATCTATCTATCTATCTATCTATCTATCTATCTATCTATCTATCTATCTATCTATCTATCTATCTATTATATAGTGCCTTTCATATCTATCTATCTATCTATCTATCTATCTATTATATAGTGCCTTTCATATCTATCTATCTATCTATCTATCTATAGGGTGGTCCAGATCTAATTATGCAATTTTCATTACGCTATACCTTATTAAGTTTATTACATAGAAAATCATTCGAAAAATCCTGGACCATCGAGAAGTGTGCAAATTGACGACATGAAGACTCTTTGCGCCGAACTGGAATCGTCCCCACATAAATCAAAGTCATCCAGAATTTTTAATTTATATTGTCCCTTTTAGAGTGACCCCTGTTATAAATTACTGGACAATGCAGTGAATATCAGAACTTTATTTAGATTACTATGTCCAAGTACTTTACAGAGAAATCAGTCTTTAACTCATTCATCCACCCATCTCCCTAATCCATTTACCCAGGACAGGGGGGCAGCTGCAGTCAATCCCAGAAATCATAGGGTACAAGGCAGGGACAACACCAGGAGATGGGGTCAGACCACCACAGGATGAACACAAACACACACCACACACACCTCGGTAAATTTAGCGTTACCAATCCACCTAACCTGCATTCTTTCCTATCCCATCTACTATAATAAAATTAATATCTATCTATCTATCTATCTATCTATCTATCTATCTATCTATCTATCTATCTATCTATCTATCTATCTATCTATCTATCTATAGGGTGGTCCAGATCTAATTATGCAATTTTCTTATGCTATAACTTAAGTTTATTACATAGAAAATCATCCGAAAAATACCGGACCATTGAGAAGTGTGCAAACTGACGACATGAAGAATCGTCTTTGCACCAAACTGGAATCGTCCCCACATAAATCAAAGTCATCCAGAGGATCTGGATCTGCATAATTAGATCTGGACCACCCTCTATCTATCTATCTATCTATCTATCTATCTATCTATCTATCTATCTATCTATCTATCTATCTATCTATCTATCTATCTATCTATCTATCAGAATGGAAAAAAGAAAACAAATAAATGGCTGAGGTTGCAGCCAAACTCACCATACCTGTTAACCCCTCGTACAGCTCTGGCTCCATCAGGCTTCATACTATTAGTAGTCAGATGAAAGTCAACATGCCACCACTAAATGTGACAAGCCTAATGGTTTTTTCATCCGCATAAACTTACCTGGTCCATCAACGAGAAGCAGTCGACATGTCTGACATACCCACACACCTAGGAGTCGCATAATGTAATATCAGTTTTATCCAAAATTTGGTTTAAAACTAAGAGCTTTCATGTGCGTTATTCTATCTTCAATTTGGTTTTGAAATTATTAGCATTTCCTTTTGTCTACCGTTCTTGTTTACTGTTTTGGTCTTGGCAACAAATGTAGTACTTCCTGGTCTACGACTTGATTCTGCCATTGACTATGTTCATTTCCTGGTGCACTTCCACATCCTTTTCCTGTTCAACTCACTGGCAGCACCCAGTCAATTAATCTTTTATATACTCTGGCATTCCTCATGGAAGAGCAAATAGAAATGCATTGGCTTTAAGTAAGGTTTATCACTTAAAATCTTCATCAGTGTTTAATTTTTTTTTCTCCAAAACTGCTTTATTAATTTAATTAAATTGAACATAACAGCCTATAATACCAAAAGTTTAACCAGAGTCTGTGAAGCATACGGTGGCTTCCACTTCATAATTCATCAGACAATCAGAGTAGCTGACAAGTGGTTACAACAGGCTACATCCACACTGCTACGTGTTCATTTAAAAATGCAGACATTTGTCTCTGTGCTTGTCTTTTGTACACACTACTCCAGCATTTTTACCCTGTGAAAATGAAGACTTTTGAAAATGGTATCCACAGCCGAAAACATTGCAATGTGGACAGATGAAAAGTTTTAGTCTACTCTAACCGCTCTAATCTACTCCACTCTACTCTCATTGCACACTGATTGGTTCATGCTTAATGAGAGGCCAAGCACCTTGAGTATGAAAGAGGCACAATATTAATAAAATGCATTGTTATTATTATTATTATTATTCCCTGATTGGATCATGCTCATTATAACATTTTGTTCCCTGATTGGCCACCTTTCATGGAAGGAAACCGTATTCCAACATAGGGAAGTTACTGAAAGTTGATGTGGAGCAGTGACTTGACTGAATAGCTATGTGCATGCGTGACTTTGTCCTCTAATGAGCTGGATGGGTCTGTGGAAGCATAAATGTGTCCTGCAATGATATGAGTGGGCTCCCACCTAATGCTGGGCTGGGGCTTAAGAAGATGGATAAAATGGCTTTACTTTTAGTTTTTAAAAGTCTTTTATGATGTGATTTTCAAAAAACTTACTTTCTATCAATCATACAATCAGGTGGAGTTTCTGTACATTTTAGATTCTCAATTCAAGCAGAGAAAGACTGAATGTAATATGTTTCTCATGCAGATATGCATTCCTCTTTGACAAAGCCATGTTTGTGTGCAAACGCAAGACCGGTGATAACATGGACCTGAAGGAGATCATCAGTCTACAGTATTACCAAGTGAGAGATGATTCTTCTGGAGACAGGGACAGCAAGAAGGTATTCTTTTCTCTGAAGACCCTGAACAGGGTTACTACTATTAAAATTGTATTTTAAACTTTTACTTGGAAATTATCTATCTATCTATCTATCTATCTATCTATCTATCTATCTATCTATCTATCTATCTATCTATCTATCTATCTATCTATCTATCTCTTATCCTGCCTACTATACTAAAATTAATATCCATCTAGGTATCTGTTACATGGTATGTTTCATATATCCATCCATCCATCCATCCATCCATCCTCTTCCACTTATCCGAGATCGGGTTGCGGGGGCTGCAGCTTGAGCAGAGATGCTCAGACTTCCCACTCTCTGGCCACATCTTCCAGCTCTTCCGGGGGAATCTCTAGGCATTCCCAGGCCATCCGGGAGACATAGTCCCTCCAGCGTGTCCTGGGTCTTCCCCGGGGCCTCCTCCCGGTTAGACGTGCCCGGAACACCTCACCAGGGAGGCATCCAGGAGGCATCCTGATCAGATGCCCGAGCCACCTCATCTGACTCCTCTCGATGCGGAGGAGCAGCGGCTCTACTCTGAGCTCCTTCTGGATGACTGAGTTCTCACCCGAAAGCCCAGACACCCTGCGGAGGAAACTCATTTCAGCCGCTTGTATTCGCGATCTCGTTCTGTCGGTCACTACCTATAGCTCATGACCATAGGTGAGGGTAGGAACATAGATCAACCGGTAAATTGAGAGCTTTGCCTTGCGGCTCAGCTCCTTTTTCACCACGACAGACCGATGCTGAGCCCACATCACTCTACTCTGAGCCCCTCCCGGATGACTGAGCTTCTCACCCTATCTTTAGATATGTTTAAATATATATGTTTCATATATGTCATTTATAAATATTATCTATCTATCTATCTATGAACCACCAGGAACGGTCACAGATTTATAGGGTAACGGGCAGTTCCTAGTGGTGATTGGCAGGTGACTCCACCTAATGGGAAGACCAATCACAAAACACATGGGACATCACCAAGACATATCTATCTATCTATCTATCTATCTATCTATCTATCTATCTATCTATCTATCTATCTATCTATCTATCTATCTAAGCAGTGTCAAACTTAATTTTATCGAGGAACAATAATCACATTTTATGTGCTGAATGTTGGCTGTAATACATCATCAAACTGCTACTGTCACTTTGTCTTAACTAACAAGACACACAGGAATCTCTCAGCTCATTGCAATTGTTTAATCATCCTGGTGTCTCTCTTGAAACTGTCCTTCCTCTTAATCAGCTTTTCTTTTCTTGGACATTGTAGTGAGTTAGGGAAGCTACCAGCAGCCACAGGACTAGTCCATAAAGTTCAGTGAGGGTGTCTGTCCCAAAAAAAGAAGAGAATCTGTAGGTAAAGCAAACTACCTCCATTCATAACCTGAATTAATATGGGTCACAATTTGGTGGCACTTGACTACATTAAAAAGAAAAAAATCTGTAAGCGAGCCAGTGATGGATCACACAGACAGTATTCGGAGACGGTCAGACATCGATAGCATTCACGTTGATTTAACATGCAATGGAAAATGCAAACGTGTTTTCTACCTACATACAACAATCAAATCAGCAGAAAAGACAACAACAACATTTATTTATATAGCACATTTTCATACAAAATGTAGCTCAAAGTGCTTTACATAATGAAGAAGAGTAAAATACAGACAAAATAAGAAATTAAAATAAGACAACATTAGTTAACATAGAAAAGGAGTAAGGTCCAATGGGCAGGGTGGACAGAAAAAACAAACAAAAAAAAAAACTCCAGACGGCTGGAGAAAAAAAAAATCTGCTGGGGTTCAGAGGCCACGAGACCACCCAGTCCCCTCTGGGCATTCTACCTAACATAAATGAGACAGTCCTCTTTGTAGTTAGGGTTCTCACGGAGTCACTTGATGATGATGGTCATACAGACTTCTGGCTTTTAATCCATCCATCATTGTTGGAACACCACAGTGCTTTGAGTAGATGGTGGTGGCTTGAAGGACATCGGAAAAGGAAACAGAAGAGAGAGTAGGGGTTAGTACGGATTTTAGAGCCACCATGAATAGTTATTATAATGAGTTGGATATACAGAGTAGCAGGATTAAATTACAGTGAAGTTATGAGAAGGCCATGTTAAAATAATGTGTTTTCAGCAGTTTCTTAAAAAAAAAAAGGCTAAATGGGGACTCTTTCTGGAGTTGGCCATCCTGCCAAATTGAGTAACTGAGTAAGAAGAGCTTTGGTCTGGGAGGTGACTAAGGCTGAGTAGCATTTACCTTGGATGCTGGACATCGGAGCTGGGAATGATGTTACACCTGAGTTGACTGCATTCCAGTAAAACATTCAGAAAACCAACATGGGTGCCTTCAGCCAAACTTTTGTTTTCTTGTTTTTTCAAAATAAATACCAATTGATAAAAATGCACTATGTGGTATTTTGCGCATCCGAATCTTTAAAACCTGAAGGAATTCTTTTAGGTTGGCCTTGTCAATGCCTTTGAGTGTTTTAAACACCTGAATGACGTCTTTTCTGCTCGCGCTTGGGCACCTTTACTCTGTCAGGGTCGTGCACCTCAACTTCCGGAGAGTGCGTCGGCCTTTTTTTTCTCCATTATCTGTTGTAATAAAAATCGAAACAGTTGGGGATTCACCCCGTATATTGTGTAGTATGAAAAGTAGTCAATTGAGACTGATCTCCGAGTTCCAAAAACTAGGACTAATGTCAATTGAACACAGCAGGCTTTTACAGCAGAGGAATAGGAAGGAAATGGTGTGGGATCATCTGAGGGTGCTGGTAGTGATGTCATCAGCAGCAGAGGGCAGAAGTGAGGTCAGGAACAGGTAGAAATGATTGGTTTAGGTGGTCTTTCCTTCAGATGTTCTGTAGAGAGAGGAGAAAAAGCATTAATACTCAACGCCAACCCTTGGTCTTGCGTCTCAGTGCCCCGATTTGAGCCCTTTGACTGCCTCCCAAGAGCACGTGTGTGACACTGTCCACTGTTTCATTTTTAAATGGTACATTAACTAGAATTGTTTTCACTTGCTTCTTATACTCTGAGGCTAATCATGATTTACATGTTTAAGTCTGGATTTAATTTGATGTTGGTAATTAATAACACTACAAAATAAAACTCTATATTACTCACCGGTACCCTTTTCTTTCCTGTAGTGGGCCCATTCCTTCAAGTTGATTGACACGTATGGACAACACGACTATGATCTGTTCTTTAAAACCAAGGAGCTGAAGAAGAAGTGGCTGGAGCAGTTTGAAATGGCCTTGTAAGCTCTACGAGGAGAGGAGCTCAGAGGTGTAAGCTAAGCCTGCTGGGTTCTTCTCATCCTCTTAAGGCTGTCATTTTGTTTTTGTCTGCAGGTCCAATATGTACCCCGAAAACCACACGGCAAATGGTCACGACTTCCAGATGCACTGCTTTGAGAACACCACATCTTGCAAGGGCTGTCAGATGCTCCTAAGGTATGTGAATAAATCTGTCACAAAAACAGAACGATAAATGGTTGTGCTTTATCGTGTAGGGTCTTATGGTGACCCTATGCTCCCCTTTTACGCTCTTTATTGTGTCTAAATGTCTGAAATCCCACACAAGTATCACTCTGTGGTCAAGTACTGTAGCACTTCCTGCCCACTTCCCTTCTACATCTGTAACATCAGGCAATTAGATAGATAGATAGATAGATAGATATGGAAGGCACTATATTGATAGATAGATAGATAGATAGATAGATAGATAGATAGATAGATACTTTATTAATCCCAAGGGGAAATTCACATAATCCAGCAGCAGTTACTGATACAAAGAAACAATATTAAATTAAATAGTAATAAAATGAAAAAAATAAAAATAAAAAAGCAGACAATAACTTTGAGTAATGTTAGCAATTAGATGGAGTAAAGGAACAGGCAGGAGTTACTGTACATACAGTAAGTTACACATTTCATTTATGTATTGTTGACAAAATGGCCAGAAATATTAAGGAAGCAGAATGCAATGTGAATATTGCTGATCCATGCATCCCTTACAGCCTAAGTAACAGTCAATCTTGTGTCTATAGGTGACTCTCAGCTTATCTTCATTCTAGCTTGCTTTGCTAACACATGGTCTTTAAATGGAGGATCTAAACAGGTCACACGCTGGTTTCACTATGGCTACTGAGGTAGAGTTGTCTTCATCATGGTCTTCTCTTCATAGCCAGATGGTAAGAGGGAGATGGAGAGGTAAAGACAAATTGATCAACTTTATACCATTTATACCACAAAACACAAACCAATGAGGTGTCGTAGTACAGAATGGCCTCAGATTCAAAATCAATCGTAAATTCTTAAAACCAGTAGAATTAATTTTTCAATTCCTTCCTGGGCCACCGACCAATGAAACCGACCACTGCTTTAGCTGGATGATAAATTGGACTGGACTGCCAATAGTGATGCAGAGCCGACTATACTTCCTTAGAAGCCTGGTGTCTTCCAACATCAGCAAGAAGATGCTGCAGATGTTCTATCAGACAGTTATGGCGAGTACCCTCTTCTACGCGGTGGTGTGCTGGGGTGGCAGCATAAAGAAGAGGAACGCCTCACGCCTGGACAAACTGGTGAAGAACACAGGCTCTATTGTAGGCACAGAGCTGGACAGTTTGAAATCTGTAGCAGAGCGACGGGCGCTGAGCAGACTCCTGTCAATCATGGAGAATCCACTGAACAGGATCATCTCCAGACAGAGGAGCAGCTTCAGAGACAGACTGCTATCACTGTCCTGCTCCACTGACAGACTGAGGAGACCCCACACTATGCGACTCTTCAACTCTACCAGGGGGGGTAAACGTTAACATTATACAAAGTTATTGTCTGTTTTACCTGCATTGTTAACACTCTTTAATTTAATATTGTTCTTTATGTATACTGCTGCTGGAGTATGTGAATTTCCCCTTGGGATTAATAAAGTATCTATCTATCTATCTATCTATCTATCTATCTATCTATCCTGCCTACTATACTAAAATTAACATCTATCTATCTATCTATCTATCTATCTATCTATCCTGCCTACTATACTAAAATTAACATCTATCTATCTATCTATCTATCTATCTATCTATCTATCTATCTATCTATCTATCTATCTATCCTGCCTACTATACTAAAATTAACATCTATCTATCTATCTATCTATCTATCTATCTATCTATCTATCTATCTATCTATCTATCTATCTATCTATCTATCCTGCCTACTATACTAAAATTAACATCTATCTATCTATCTATCTATCTATCTATCTATCTATCTATCTATCTATCTATCCTGCCTACTATACTAAAATTAACATCTATCTATCTATCTATCTATGCTTAATAATAATACATTTTATTTATATAGCGCCTTTCCCATGCTCAAGGCACTTACAGAATATAAGAGAGAACGGCAGGGTATACAGTATATAGCATTGTACAAATCAAGTAAATAAATAAAGAAGATTATGACAGCGAATTCAGAGAAAAAAAGTCTAAAAGACAACACAATTGATGGTCTGCACACACACACAGGTTACATGAGCATCTTGACATGGAGGTAAACTGAGAGGAGGGTAATAAAGTCAAGTAGAGCTAAAAGCCTTCCTGAACAGATGAGTTTTAAGTTGTTTTTTAACAGAATTCATGGAGTCAGCTGATCTGATTAATTTCGGTAGGTCATTTCAGAGTCTGGGCGCTATACAGCTGAAGGCCCCGTCACCCATGGAGTGAAGATTAGTGTGGGGCACAATAAGATGGCCAGAATCAGAGGACCTTAGCGGGCGGGCAGGCACATAGTGATGAAGAAGATCACTGATGTAGTTTGGCGCATGGTTATTTAAGGCTTTGTAGGTTATTAGTAGGATTTTATATTCGATTCTGTAAGACACAGGGAGCCAGTGAAGACGGAGCAGGATTGGTGTGATGTGCTCGTTGCTGCTGGTTTGTGTACGGACTCTTGCAGCCGAGTTTTGAATAATCTGGAGCTGTGATATAAGATTAGAAGGGGCACCTGCCAGCAGCGAGTTACAATAATCGATGCGGGATGTGATAAAAGCATGGACAAGTTTCTCAGCATTAGAAAAGGAGAGGAAAGAGCGAACACGGGATATGCTATGGAGGTGAAAATAAAGTTTCTTAATGTGATTTATGTGGACAGAATAAGAAAGGGAGGAATCAAAAATGACACCAAGTGGAGGAAGGTCTGATGAGATCACCGCCAAGATGGACTGGGAAGGAGCTCATTTTATTAAGATGCATTTTAGTCCCAATTTGCAGGAGTTCAGTTTTGTTGCAATTTAATTTCAAAGAGTTCTGCTCCATCCAGGTTTTAAATTTCACTGAGGCAGGTTGTGAGCTGAGAAAACTCTGATGAAGTTCTACGTTTAACATTGAAGTAGAGTTGAGTATCATTTGCATAAAAATGATAACCCAGTCCATAGCTATGAATAATATGGCCAAGGGGAAGCATATAAATAAAGAAGAGAAGAAGTCAGTTTATGGCCTTCCTGTGGTGGTTGGCTTATAAGCCCTAAATACAAACACAGTCACCCTTGCCAAGCTGGTCTGATGCTCCACCTGGTCCACCATAAATTTTTCATCCTGAGTCCGTCCTAAAGATTGGGTGGTTTATTAGGAAAACACCAAAGCACCGCTGTTCTCATCAATAAAGTTAAATATGCCCTATGAAACACTAACATTACATTGACTTGGTCAAGCTTACAGATAGACATGCAAAATATTTATCAACGTATACTCTACAGATGTAGGAACCCCATTTTACTATGAAAGATTGTTTGTGCCAAAATTAAATGCAGTCCAACGTGTTCACTACATTGAAATGCAATACACATGCAAGTGGGGCATTTGATTTTGGCATTGTTTTATTATGTCACAATTAAAAACATGTCAACGGAACAATCGATTGATTTTTACTATGGCAAAAAAATTTCATGTCTGTTTAAAATGCAACACAAAAGCACACTATTACTTCGCACTGATAAAGAGCCACATGAGAGGTCGGCCATTAAACTAAAAGAAGTGGGCATTCAGCATGTAGTGTGTAGATGGATGCAGAATTTGTGTTCATGCTGTAGCTGAACATGTCATAGCTAAAAGCAAAACAGACGCATTGAACTTCGGTTAGCAGCAGCTCCGTGTCTACTGCTTTTCGATTCAAGACCTCGCTTCACTTGTGCCACAACTAAAAGTAATCAAATGACCGATCAGCATCTAAAGATGGGGCAAGGAGTGGGTGTCAACAGTCGGGCCAAGAGGTGTTCCACTTCTAAACGTTTGTATTCTTGTGGCGAGCGTAAGTTTAGTCAATATGGTCTGCTGAGCGGTTCATTGAAACGGCGAAAAGTATCTTTTAAGTCTCGCTATAAAAGTTTATTCCTATGTTAGGTTGTCTAAAGTTCTTTTATTTTTATACACGTTAAATTAAGCAGTGCGGTGAAACGTTCACGGTGTGTATTGTTCGCAATTTTAACTAAATTAACCGAATATAGTGAAAGCTTGTTTTCTTCTTAGCGTTTTATTCCAGATATTATATCGTTTTTCCCTTCTTTTAACACTTGAGAGAATGAAGTCATCATGAAGATCGCCAGCTTCCACCTTAGTAATATTAAAGCTTCCCAATGGAAGCAGTAGGCGGAGTGGTGGCTCCGAGGCTAGGGATTTACACTGGCAATTGGAAGGTTGCCGGTTCGAATCCCATAAAATGCCAAAAGGGACTCTGCTCTGTTGGGCCCTTAACCTACAATTGCTCCGTCCTGGGTATGACGTTAATCTGCATCCATCCCTGCATGAAGGCTGTCCAACCTGCAAGGGAAATCTTAGGGGTTGGTGGCAGAATTGGCACTCCAGCCACCATAAAAAATAAAAAAAACTCACATTGTTCCACTCCATCTGAACTAGTGTGGGTGGTGCTGAGGTATCACCCATTGCATGTCCTAATCTGGATCCTGAGTTGGTTTGTGGTGTGGCAATGCATGTGCTCCTAACCTCTCTCTCCAATGGAAGCTGTGCTTTAGTGCCACCACCCTATGATCTCACCTTATATCTGGTGAATTTCAAGAGGTTTCACTTCCTCTGCCCAAGAAAATCTCACGTTGTTCAACAATGGTGCCATCCCACAGCGGGGCGTCCATGTTCTTTCTTCAGAGCTCTACACCATGCTTGTTCAAGTACCCATAAGCCATTGCGACCATTACAGTTACTGCGCAATGTTCAATTTGCCACGACTTTTTGATTTACCCTCATCAAGCTAAGGTTGACCGAGTAATAGAGTTATGAATTGTGGAAAACAAAAAAACTGGCCATTTGACGTTCAGTTATCTTTAGGTGACCGTTGAATAATTCCCTTCACCTGGCAATAACAAACATCAGGTGTGGCAGGAACGAAACTCTGGGAGGTGTGGTGCAGGATGTGGTGGCGAGGAGGATGGAGAGCATGATATGATACACGATGTGCCATCAAGTGAATGTGACTTGTTTTTGTAGTTGCTCACAGTTTTACTAGCTTTTGTTTCTCTTTGTCTTTCCTAGGGGCATCTTCTTTCAGGGCTATCGGTGCTCACGATGTAAAGTTGCTGCACACAAGGAGTGCTTGGGTAGGGTGCCAACCTGTGGAAGACATTCAGGTAGAGGTGAATTGAAACCCTTTTCTTGCAATCAAGTCATTAGGTTTACTTTACTGCAAGGGACATGTAATACCTGAATGCTGATCTGTTCTGTAATAAATGGCAGATGGGAGTGAGGGTCTTAATGCAGAAGAAGAACATTGACAAGAATATATATATTTGAAGAGTAATTTCCTACAGTGGCAAGAAAAAGTGTCTGAAACCTGTATGTTTAATTTAGTCTTAAAATATGGCCTGATCTTTTATCTAAT
This sequence comes from Polypterus senegalus, assembly GCF_016835505.1. Taxonomy (NCBI): domain Eukaryota; kingdom Metazoa; phylum Chordata; class Cladistia; order Polypteriformes; family Polypteridae; genus Polypterus; species Polypterus senegalus. The sequence goes on along the minus strand of NC_053165.1, from coordinate 92,376,685 downwards.
CTACAATAATGAACAAGTCTGGTTTAATTTAAAAAGATACAGATTATTGTATTGTTCTTGTACACATTGAATACATCATTCAATCATTCACAGTGTAAGTGGGAAAAAGTTTATGAACCCCCTAGGCTGATGACTTCAGCAAAAGCTAACTGGAGTCAGGAGTTAGCAAACCCGGAGTCCAACCAGTGAAATGGGATCAGAATTGTGGTGTGGTCTACAGACACTTTGACCCATTAGAAAACACACACAGGCATTTTAAAGTGTGGGCGGCACGGTGGCGCAGTGTCTTACAGTTAGGAGACCCTAACCCTGCAGTTCGCTTCCCTGTGTGGAGTAAGCATGTTCTCCCCTTGTCTGCGTGGGTGTCCTCGGGGTGCTCCAGTTTCCACCCACAGTCCAAAGACATGCAGGTTAGGTGAACTGGCAGTCCTAAATTGTCCCTAGTGTGTGTGTGTGTGTGTGTGCGCCCTGCCCGGGGTTTGTTTCCTGCCTTGCGCCCTGTGTTGGCTGAGATTGGCTCCAGCAGACCCCTGTGACCCTGTAGTTAGGATATAGCGGGTTGGATAATGGATGGATGGGTGATATCACATAATATGATTTGGATTTGTTTAGAGTCCTGGAGACCTCGGCCATCAAGCTGCCTCCCCCATTTGGCCATTCCACAGCTGAAAACAAGTAACAAGCTGGTTAAGCTTTCAGATGATATCAAGCTACAGTAGGTGGATTGGCAGATAATCAAGAATCTGTTGAATCATCACAGAGGGACTTGGGCAGCACACAGGCTTGGGCAGATTTGTGGCAGAAGAAATTTAATGTCAGTAAATGTAAAGAATTACATGTAGGGAATAAAACTATGAGATCTGAATACACAATGGGAGGTCTGAAAATTAAGAGTACAACTTAGGAGAAGGATTTTGGAGTCATAGTGGACCCGACACTATCAAGATCCAGACGGTGTCCAGAAGCCATTAAGAAGGCTAACAGAATGTCAGGTTATATAGCGCCCTGATGTGTGGAGTACAAGACCAAGGAGGTTCTGCTCAATCTTTATAACACACTGGTGAGGCCTCATCCGGAGTCCTGGGGTGCAGTTTTGGTCTCCAGGCTACAAAAAGGACATAACAGCACAAGAGAAAGTCCAGAGAAGAGCAACTAGGCTGATTGCAGGGCTACAGGAGATGAGTTATGAGGAAAGATTAAAAGAGCTGAGCCTTTACAGTTTATAACAACAACAACATTTATTTCTATAGCATATTTTAATACAAATAATGTAGCTGAAAGTGCTTTACATGATGAAGAAAAGAGAAATAAAAGACAAAGTAAGAATTAAAATAACAGAACACTAATTGACATAGAATAAGAGTAAGGTCCGATGGCCTGGGAGGACAGAAAAAACAAAAAAAAAAAATAAACCAAGTAAAGTATTGATATGCCTATCATAAAGCAGTCCTTACGTTTCCTTCAGGCTGGTTTCACATCCTAATTCTGCACATTCTCCCTCAATCTGGATGAGGCTTTTCTCTGGACCCCCTTATTCCAATGGACATGTAGTGGACATGCAGCTTGGTGTAAATGTTTGTTCATGCATGTCAGTCTTTAAATACTGGATTTCTTGAGTCATTTCAGGTAACTGATCAATTAGAATAGAAACATAATACATTGAAACTAGCTGTTTATGACCCTGTGAAGGAAACGTGCCTTCAGAAAATGAAAGCAGCACAAGAAATTGTTCCAGAATATGAATAATTATTTTTTTCTTTTCTCTTCTAGATACATCTGGCACCATGAAAAAGGTAAAATATATATACAGTATATATATCACTGTTGATTATTAAACTAGCTGCATAGTTTTTAGATTACGTGTTCATTCTTTCTTTGCTAATAGATCAACGCAAAAGGGGAAAGCCGTTCGACTGGCCTCACTGATGGTATTTTATTAAAAAACTGCATCTGATTGGCAAACATGTGGGAACAGGGAATGCAGTTACCATGGTGAACCAATAAGAGAACAGCACGGGGGTCTTATACTGAGCTAAATAAAAAGCCGATTATGTAAGAGAAATGCCTATGGGGGTCACCATTGCTTTCTAACATGGTGCTTTGGCCAGCCAGTTTGATCAGACTGGGGCAGGCGATCATTGATTTAAACCCTTGTCCCACCTTTAGATGCTGATTGGCCACTTGATTACTTTTATCTTTGGCTCGATTAAAGCGTGGTCTCAAATCGAAATGCAATACACACAGAGCTGCTGCTAAGCAAAATGCAATGTGTCTGCTTTCCGTTTAGTTATGACACGCGATCTGTGAACGTGAACTGAAATACAATAAGCTTTTGTTCGTATTGCATTTTAGCCTGACATAAAAATTGCGTGGCACGCTGGACAGCAATCGATCGTTTGACCGAGAAGTTTTTAATTATACCACAATAAAACTGAGCGAAAATCAAATGTCTCATTTGTATATATGTATTGCATTTCAACACAGCTAATGCGGTGGGCTGCATTTAATTTTGGCCTGAATAATTTCCATATGCTGGACATCTCCTTGTATCACCTATGTAGAAATCTGGACACTTCCCATAAGAAATGAAATAAATGAGATACTTAGACTGGCAAGAAGCAAAGAACTTTACCTGAGGGGTGAGATACAAGGGTATTGTTGGTGACATATGTGCCAGAGACGCAGCGGCTCCTCTTACAGCCCAAAGTGTCTGGTGGGGAATGCGGCTCCTCTCTGTGAAATGAGTTGTGGATGAGAACTTTGTGCAGGTTAGGTGGTCGATGGCAGGACATCAAAGAAGAGTTAGACTCCTGAGATAGATAGATAGATAGATAGATAGATAGATAGATAGATAGATAGATAGATAGATAGATAGATAGATATTAATTTTTATTATAGATAGATAGATAGATAGATAGATAGATAGATAGATAGATAGATATTAATTTTTATTATAGATAGATAGATGGATAGATAGATATTAATTTTTATTATAGATAGATAGATAGATAGATAGATAGATAGATAGATAGATAGATAGATAGATAGATACTTTATTAATCCCCAAGGGGAAATTCACATACTCCAGCAGCAGCAGCATACTGATAAAAAACAATATTAAATTAAAGAGTGATAACAATGCAGGTATAACAGACAATAACTTTGTATAATGTTAAAGTTTACCCCCCCGGGTGGTACTGAAGAGTCGCATAGTGTGGGGTCTCCTCAGTCTGTCAGTGGAGCAGGATGGTGACAGCAGTCTGTCGCTGAAGCTGCTCCTCTGTCTGGAGATGATCCTGTTCAGTAGATGTAGTGGATTCTCCATGATTGACTGGAGTCTGCTCAGCGCCCGTCGCTCTGCCACAGATGTCAAACTGTCCAGCTCCATGCCTACAATAGAGCCTGCCTTCCTCACAAGGTTGTCCAGGCATGAGGCATCCTGGAAGATGGCATATTATAGTGGAAAGGGAGGACCAGCACACTACAGGTTTCATAATTGGGGCTTCTCATAGAGTGGATGTTACGAGGCTTATGCCCAGCTTGGTTGAGGGCCCTGTCCATGATATGAGAAGGGTATCCCCTACCAATGAAGAAACTCCTCATTCATTAAGAAAGTCCACCTCATCACTGCAGAAGTGGTGAAGTCTAAGGAACTGTGAAATTGGTCTGTTTCTTTTTTTTTGATGAAAGGTAATTGTGTGTCATTTGGATGGTAATAAGACGGAAGTTTTAAGTCTTGGAAGGCTGAGAGAAAGACTGACCTCTAAAAATGGTAGAGTTGTGGTGGAAATGTTGAGCATAAATTTGATTTGGTGCAGAGTGGGAGGTTTAAGTTCAGAAGGAGATCCTTAAACTAAAGTCGTTGCAGGAAGTTCAGAAGGAGACCCTGAAACTAAAGTCAATGCAGGAAGTTCAGAAGGAGACCCTGAAACTGAAATCGTTGCAGGAAGTTCAGAAGGAGACCCTGAAACTAAAGTAGTTGCAGGAAGTTTAGAAGGAGACCCTGAAACTAAACTCATTGCGGGACAATCTTGTCCCCATGTTCTTACAAAACAAGGCATGCAGTCAGGGTGTGTATAACTGAGAAGACATGCAAAGCTGAATTTCAAAATGAAATATTGCGTACGTCCTAGATGTTGGTCTGCTAATGTCTTGATTTTCTTTTGACAGCAAAAATCAAACAGATCCCCTCCTCACAGACCCTCAGAATCAGGTAAGCTGGTCATAATGGAGGTTCGATTGGTGTAAAATATCTAAAGTGTGTCTAAATGTAGCTATGGCGCGGAGGTGGCCTTATGAAGGCCAGCAAGCCTAAAAAGACATCCTTATCATTCTTAAGAGTTGCCTTTTCTGTTTATTATTGAAAGGTTCTCATTTGTTTTATTCAAATGGATGAGATGTAATTTTATCTGTTAGCCCACACAGTGGTTTCCGTGTATTCCCTTTACACAATTGCACCTTTTATCTGACTCTTTGTTTGCTGATAGAGACAGAAAAATAAAAGAGAATACAAGATGTGTACTTTGTACCTGGCACATGCAAATTCTAGGAGACCCAGAGATGTCCATCTCTATTTTTACAATCAACCCATCATGTTTCCTGCGGTTAGCAAATGCTACTTCTATGAGTCTAGAGTTTCACAAATACATCATCTTTTGAATGAGCAGATTCATGTTCATCAGAGGTGGCACAGCGGCCTAATGGAAACCTGCGATCAGTTGCCTCCCTGTTGAAGGATGTGAGCAGTTTGCACGCTTTCTCTGTGTTCATGTAGATTTTCTATGGGTATCCTAATTTACTCGCCATTCCAAAAGAAAAAATGTATGCTGTTATAATTGGTGACCTTAAATAGGTGACCTGTTTAAAGTGACAGTTAGTGTGAGTGTGTGAGTGTCTGTCTGACCTGATCTTGACTGGCAGTCTGGTGTTTAGCTTGTACAACCCGTTTGAAAATGCTGCTGCTGCGTGTCGGGACACTGACCTGAACAAAATGGAGTTAGTGGAAGAACATCGTGCTTCTTTCTCCTTCTAGTGCAGTGATTCTTAACCTTTTTTAAGTCACAGACCCCTTTAAGAATCTGATGAAAGCAATGGACCCCCTATCCCCAGAAATATTCACCTAAACACAACTTTGCATGCAATGAATATAATGTTCTTTATTTATCGAGATTTGATTGTCTTATACATATATGACATACACAAAGTATAGTCAGTCAGTTTCCAACCCGCTATATCCTAAAACAGGGTCACAGGAGCCAATCCTAGCCAGCACAGGGCACAGGAACAAATCCCGGAAAGGGCGCCAGCCCACACACTAGGGACAATTTAGGCCCGCCAATGCACCTAACCTGCATGTGTTTGGACTGTGGGAGGAAACCCACGCAGACACGGGGAGAACATGTAAGCTTCACGCAAGGAGGACCCGGGAAGCGAACCTGGGACTCCTTACTGCGAGGCAGCAACGCTACCACTGCGCCACTGTGCCGCCCACACAAAGTATTGTTAAACTTTAAAGTGAACGATCTAAAGAAAACACTCCTTTTTATGCAAAAACTAATGGCCACTCAATTTAATTATTAAATACAATCCTCTTGTGCAAATTAAAACAAATCTACTACTACAACATTTACCACTACTACTACTACTCTAAATCAAACTGTATAGTGAATATAAATATTAATTTTTAACTGACACCCTGAAACCCATCCATGGACCCCCTAGGGGTCCATGAACCTCAGGTTAAGATCCCCTGTTCTAGTGAAACTGTTCATTCTGAATGAGGTACATGCGAGAATGAGTTTCTCCTTTGTTCTCCATTGTACCAGAAATGGCCAATCTTAGGCTACATCTACGCCATTACATCTTCATTTTCACCTTTCATTCTTGCTGCTATGAAAAACCGAGACTTGCGAAAATGCTCTCCAGTGTCATACTGCTTACTTCTAAAAAAACGCTGGCTCAGTGTTGACGATTGGATGAGTGAATACAGAAAGCTTTGAAAAATGTAGACTCTAATCTCGTTCTGATTTGCTCATGCTTATTACATGTCCCTTCCCTGGTTGGATTACAATGTCTCATTCGACTGAGTATTCATCCTCAATGGATGTAAATCATATTCCAGCAAAGAGTCGATAAATCCATAAGATGACATGGGTGGTTGCCTAAGGGTGCTGTCATCCGAGGGGAGCCATTTTTGAAAGCTAAGGGCCACATGCTACATACAACAAGAGGGATCCCCACTGGGTTTTAGAATTAGGATAATAATGTCTGTCATATGGGGTGGCAAGGGAGATGATAATGTGTGGGTGCCATTAATCAAAGTAACCCCAAGGGGGACAACCTAGACATTGAACTCTGATGATACTGAGTGGACACCATGCTACGTAAAGTCCGTGGTATATGAACAAAAGGGCACCATTTTTGATACTGAAGGGGAATGTGCTCTGGTCACCAAGGGGAACTCTGTTACAGCAGGTTGTCGAAATATAATAAATACACACTACCCACTATGGACAACAAGGGGTGACATCCATCAACCCCATCTAGGGCCCCAAATGGGATTAGACTGACACTGTTTCAATATAGCACACATAGAGGAGTTGCTTTCCATGGGCGACAGTTGTGTTGCTTACCTCCATGCTTCTAAAATGCGTTTTGTACAGTTTCAATGCTCCATACACTTCCAAAATGCAAATAATTCACCGGTTATTATTACGATAAATCCCATAGACAGCGACATAACCATCCCTTCATGGAGGATCCTGTTTCTGACCATGCATGCATGCCCACTGTCCCAGTGCGGGCATTTATTTTAAAACACTGGTTTTACATGAAATGCTAGCAGTATTAACTTAGCCTTAGGGAATGTTATTGAGAGCTGATTCCCTTCCTCTTTCCTCTTGATTGCTGGGCCTGCTTAAGTGATAAGATATCTCCTCATCCCCTTGTTTCCTTTGTTTCCCATTGGCCTTGCCACAAAGTTGTTTTGCAAATGTTCAGGTGACTGGCCACTCTTGCGTTTACGGTCTACATCCTCTTCTGATTATTATAAGGTTTGATGAATGGATAACATCTAATGAACATAGGTCAGCATAAGTGATAAGACATCTCCTAGTTCCCTTATTTCCTTTGTTTCTCAATGGATTTGTCACAAACTTGTTTCTCAATTGTTCAGGTGGAAGGCCACTGTTGTGTTCACGGCCTACATCCTTTTATGTTTATTATAAGGTTTGATAAACAGCTACTTTTCTAATGAACTTGGGCCTGCTTAAGTGATAAGACAACTCCACATCCCCTTATTTCCTTTGTTTCTCATTGGACTTGCCACAAAGTTGTTTCTCAGATGTTCAGGTGGAGAGCCACTCTTGTGTTCACTACCTACATCTAATTATTATGAGGTCTGATGAACGGCTAATTCCCTAATGAACATGGGCCTGCTTATATGATAAGACATCTCCACATCCCCTTATTTCCTTTGTTTCTCATTGGACTTGCAACAAAGTTTTTTCTCAAATGTTCAGGTGGCTGGCCACCCTTGCATTCACGGTCTATATCCTTTTATGATTATTATAAGGTTTGATAAACACCTGCTTTTCTAATGAACTTGGGCCTGCTTAAGTGATAAGATATCTCCACGTCCTCTCATTTCCTTTGTTTCTCATTGGACTTGCCACAAATTTGTTTCTCAGATGTTCAGGTGGAAGGCCACTCTTGCGTTCACAGTCTACATCCTTTTCTAATTATTATGAGGTCTGATGAATGGCTAACATCTAATGGACTTGGGCCTGGCATAAATGATAAGACATCTCCTAGTTCCCTTATTTCCTTTGTTTCTCATTGGACTTGCCACAAATTTGTTTCTCAAATGTTTAGGTAGAAGACTGCTCTTGTGTTCACGGCCTACATGTAATGATTATGAGGTCTGATGAACGGCTAATTCCCTAATGAACTTGGGTCTGCTTATATGATAAGACATCTCCTCATCCCCTTATTTCCTTTGTTTCTCATTGGACTTGCCACAAATTTCTCTTTCAAATGTTCAGGTGGAAGGCCACTCTTGTGTTCACGGCCTACATCCTTTTCTAATTCTTCTCCTTGCCTTGAGTTGTACACCAAGCAAATGCTTTAGAACAGAATTTGCTTTGGAAAGTGAACTGTTATATTTGCCTGGCATGGTATTAAAACCAGCAATTGCTGATATGGCTGGAGTTATAGTGTGATAACCACAGTGCCTAGTCAGAACGCTGCCTAATTTAGATGAGTCACTTCAATTAGTGCAAAGCATGTGATCTGGTGGTCAAAGAACTGGCCTTATAACCACAAAGCAGTGAGTGTAAATCCCCAGCTGTACTTCAGGTTTTCTTCTTTACTCACTTCACACACACAGACACACACAAAAACAAAATTAAAGCAAATTGTAACTGCATTGGCGATCCTAAATTGTCCCTAGTGTGTGCTTAGTGTGTGGATGTGTGTGTGTTCCCTGCGGTGGGCTGGCGCCCTGCCTGGGTTTGTTTCCTGCTTTGCACCCTGTGTTGGCTGGGATTGGCTCCAGCAGACCCCCGTGACCCTGAGTTAGGATATAGCGGGTTAGATAATGACTGACTGACAGAATGAATATATTCAAAAATGATTATTCACTAGCGGGTGGCACAGTGGCACAGTAGTAGTGCAGCTGCCTCGCAGTAAGGAGACTAGGGTTTGCGTCCCAGGACCTTCTTGTGTGGAGTATGAATGTTCTCCTCCTGTTTGTGTGGCATTCCTCCCACAGTCCAAAGACACGCAGGTTAGTTGAATTTGCGATGCTACATTGGCTCGTGTGTGTTCACCCTGTGATGGACTAGCGCCCTATGCTACCTGGGTTAGGCTCCTGCACCCACCGTGCCCCTGGTCTGGATTAAGCACATTAGAATATTATACAGCAATATTCACTGGTTGTCATATTATAGAGAAAGAACCAAAGAAATTGTGAAGCACAACTCAAACATCTCAGCTGAGTTTGTTTAGAATGTCAGCTTCTTTAAAATAAGGATTGTGTCCTGGGATGGGTGCTGCCTCAGTTCCTTCATTGTTTTTTTAGCTTGCAGTGTTTGGCGTATTGCATAAAAACAGGAAAACATGCAGAAGTTCAGCATTGGCACTGAATGAGAGCTCAAAACCACATCAGACTCTAAAGACAACTGCTGCAGAGCACGGCTGATAAAGTGAAACTAGAAAACAAAAAAGGCAGACACATGAAAGAAACAACTGTAGAAATGTGTTCTACTTGATGCCAATGGCATCTCCATTTGTTATTAATGTTTCTCACTCAGTCAAAAGTTAGAAAAGAATTAACCTTGTAAACGTGAAGAAAACTATTGTGGTTTGATTTGCTCTAAGCAGTGGTGTTAGCCAGAATGACGTCAGATTTTACCAAACGTGTGGCCCACTAGGTTTTCAGACCCTCTGCTAGACACAAGTAAGTGAAGTCTGGCATGGCATGGTGGCACAACTGCACGCCACCTTACTGGGCACAAAGCTCCCCGAGAGTGCCACTCTAGTATAAGTGTCACACAAAACACTCTGGCTGACTAATCTGAGTAACAAGACTTCCTCATTATTATCAGCCATTTCGGGAGTAAGAAAGTAAAAGCAAAAAAAAAAAATCAGGGTGTCATGCTTTGTTTTCTTCTTTTGGCTTATGGTTCCAGTTTTTAATTGTTACCAATTTTCAACTTGACGTGTTAGGTATTGTGAGGCTTTTGCTCATCTCCATCTTCAGCTCACTTCTGTTTCCCAGCCCACCAGACTCAAACTGAAAATATATGTTGACATATAACACTGGATCCAGACACGCTAGACCGACAAACACCACGTCACATTTACCTGTCTATTGTAGGGTGCCTGCCTGCCTGATCTATCTATCTATCTATAATAAAATGCATTTCTTCATTTATCGGGCAGGTATGAGGACTTAAAATGGCATTCAAAATGTTAAAATAAATAGAAATACAACTCCAAAATTATTAGGAAAATTGAAAAAGAAATGATAGAAATAAAATCCTTGACTTAGAAATACCCCTAAATCGAGTAATTAACAACAAAATCCATACCATAACACTTATGGAGGAATATTTCGGACAAAATGAAATAAATAAATAAATGCGTAAATAAATAAAAGTACTGTGAAATGAGAGCATAAATAAATAAATGTGTCACAAAATATGTTTTTCATTGCTTATTTATTTATTTCATTTTGTCCGTAACATTCCTGCAAACCGTCATGAAATATGGCTTGAAATAAAACTGTCACTTTCACTCGTCAAAGTTGAGAGGGTGGGCTCTAACACGCCCTCTAGTTACTGATTGGTGAATCGATAGCACAAGAATTAATTAGAAAAATGCTTACTACTGCCGATGAAATGGATTCTACCGAAGATATTACGTATTTCAGAGAGAGAATTGAAGATTTATCGGAAGAAATTACAATGTTGGCGGCCCTTTTAGACTCCGATATAGATGAAACTGTTTTTGAAATTATCGAAGAACAGGTGGAACGGATTCGACTACACTCCAGTTCAGGTGATGCAGTACCCTGCTCTGGACGTCCGTCCTTTGACATTCCAGCTGAGTCAATAGAACACCTTGAAGAAACATTGTAATTTCTTCCGATAAATCTTCAATTCTCTCTCTGAAATACGTAATATCTTCGGCAGAATCCATTTCATCGGCAGTAGTAAGCATTTTTCTAATTAATTCTTGTGCTATCGATTCACCAATCAGTAACTAGAGGGCGTGTTAGAGCCCACCCTCTCAACTTTGACGAGTGAAACTGACAGTTTTATTTCAAGCCGTATTTCATGACGGTTTGCAGGAATGTTACGGACAAAATGAAATAAATAAATAAGCAACGAAAAACATATTTTGTGACACATTTATTTATTTATGCTCTCATTTCATGACATATTTATTTATTAAGGCTCTCATTTCATGACACATTTATTTATTTATGCTCACATTTCTCAGTACTTTTATTTATTTACGCATTTATTTATTTATTTCATTTTGTCCGAAATATTCCTCCATAAACACTCTCTATCACTCAGTTCCCATTACTTTTGGGCCCTGCACTCCACCAGTCCACAATGCAGATCCTGCCGACTACACCAAGTGTTTTGTTGTGGAATCAGACCACAACTCAGGTGCAAAATATGTGACCTAGGTGGATATTGGTTTGATATAATTACAAAACTACATAATTTTATCTATCTATCTATCTATCTATGGTCTGGTTTGCCCAAATTCACAATGTATTTTTCTTGCCCGCTCTGGAGCTTGGCCTGAATACTCACTCTTGGAGTGTTTGCTGCTAGTGGGCTAAAATCTGACTTTCTAATTGCCAAAAAAGACAAAAACAAATCTCATCAAAACAAGGAAGTTTTCAGCAAACTTGGCCTAGGGCATAAGATTTTAAAGTGGTTCACCAGAATATTTTTCAGTCAGCTAATTCTTAGTGACAGTTAACTGTAGATGACAACATTCACAAGGTTATATAGTGCCTTTTAATATCTATCTTATACAGTGCCTTCCGCTATCTGTCGATTGTATAGTGCCTTTCACATCTGTCTAACTACTTGGCAACACGTCCAAAATCTCTCCCTACCTGAAGACATGCAGAACTGTATCCATATAAAGCTGTCCAGACAAAATAAAGACTCGTTTTCATTTAATCTATCCATCTATCCTTTATAGCTTATTTTGTATGGAGTACTTTCCATTTATAAGTTTAGAGCAATGTCCAAATTATAACATACAAGAGAAAGAACAAAAAAAAATAAATAAATAAAAATACAAACGTCATGTAATGAATTACATACAGAGAAAAGTAGATATTCATTTTGTATTCCAGTGCACACAGTTGTTGCTTTGGAATCCATCCATCCAGCTATATCCTAACTACCGGGTCACAGGTGTCTGCTGGAGCCAATCCCAGTGCACAAGGCAGGAAACAAACCCCGGGCAGGGCGCCAACCCACCACAGGGCATGCACACTCCAAAGGAGTGCACAATGCGCCTAATCTGCATGTCTTTGGACTGTGGGAGGAAACCCACACAGACACGGAAAGAACATGCAAACTCCACACAGGGAGGACCCAGGGCCTCCTAACTGCGAGGCAGCAGCGCTATCCACTGCGGCACCATGCCTCCCACTTTGGAACTGGAATTTAAAATTGTGTTCACTATAAAATGTACTATAGTTAAACTAACTGATTATCTAACACACTTATTGAAGGTTTAGGTAGGGTAGACTTTATTATCCCAGAAGGTAATCTGTTTGCAGCAGGAAAGTACAAAAACAAAAGATATTGTTACAGAGGAAACAGTTCAATGTGCAGCCAGCAACCAAGTGTCACTATTCTCCTTGGACGATTCCCTTCAGTGCTTGGTGTCTCTAAATTGGAATTTTACACACACCATCTCTGCTCCATCAAATCTGTGGTGGGCTTCTTTTTCATCGCTGTGTGAAACCACACTGCCAACATTGGTGTGCTCTGTGACTGGGATGGGTGATCACTTTCAGATCTGGTGGCTTCTTAATTTGGTTATGTGCGCAAATCAATGAAGCAGGAAAGGAACATGCAATTGATCGTAGATTTTGTGTGTGTGTGTGGCTGCTTTTCCACTCCTGGCCTTTTTAAATCACTTTTTTGCTGTCCATACCTGTCTTTAAGTTCAGCATAGCATCACCACCTCAGTTTCTGTCTTAGTGGTTGTTAATGGAGGAGGCTGAGCACTCTCTACTCTTGCATCTGGCTAGAATTGTTTAATCAACTGAGAATTTAAAGTGATTTATAGACAAGTTCTCTTATTTATATAACCAGAGCCCAGGATGGTTGGCCGACTGGCTCTGAATTCAGTAGAGTCAATGGTGAGGTTAGAACTGCAGAGCTCTTGGTTGGACTGTCCAGCACCACTCGGTCACACTCTCTCTTCATCTTCATCTTCATCTTCAAAGTTTTTAAACAAATTACTTCCAGAAGATCAGAGAAGGTAAAGAGCCATGTGGTACCACAGAAAGCATGCTGTGCTTAAATAGAAGTATCTTTTTTTCCTTTAATGACAACATGGCCTCTATTCCTTTATGTACTAACCTCCATATTGTCCATGAAATCTGAATTATGAGGGCATACTAAAAATTTGATTAGTAATGTTAATTAAAAGAATAGGGTGGCGCAGTGGCTAGCATCGTTGCCTCGCAGTTAGGAGACCTGGGTTCACTTCCCGGGTCCTCCCTGCGTGGAGTTTGCGTGTTCTCCCCGTGTCTGCGTGGGTTTCCTCCCACAGTCCAAAGGCATGTGCGTTAGTGTGAATTGGCAATTTTAAATTGTTTCTGCGTGGGTTTCCTCCCACAGTCCAAAGACATGCAGGTGAGGTGCATTGACAATCCTAAATTGTCCCTAGTGTGTGCTTGGTTGGTGTGTGTGTACCCTGTGGTGGGCTGGCACCCTGCCTGGGGATTTGTTCCTGCCCTGTGTTGGCTGAGATTGGCTCCAGCAAACCCCTGTAGTTAGGATATAGTGGGTTGGATGATGAATAATAAGACCATTTACTGTAAATGTTGTTCTTCATTTTCATTTCTTTTTTAACTTACGTCTCCTCTTTTTTTTTTTTTTTTGAGGATTTCCTAAAATGGAGGCTTGTGAAGACTATTACGGCAGACCACCACCCCCTGTAGCGTTTGGACAAGCGCTCGTGCTATCTATCGGTGACATCATCGAGCTGACGAGAGCGGAGGCTGAGCAGCAGTGGTGGGAGGTAGATGTTTTCCATATCTTTCACATGCAGGCCGTGAGGTGTAGCAAGCTGTGAGATTTGTGTGGTCTTATAGCCATTGCACCATTTTAGACATTACAGAGGGACCCGACAGCTGAAACTGAGCTTATAATACATGCAACACAGAATTATGCGTTTTGAACAACAACTAAAAATGAAAGGTCGTCAAGTTTGGACTTCTGCATTTTAATGGTGTATTTTTACCAGCGCTAATGCAGATGTTATATCTCAGCATTAATTCCAAAATGTCTTTGCCTTCCTGATATGACAGAACATTAGGCAGCCATCAAGGATGTTTACTGTGACATAACAGCACAGCCACAACCTTACAGATGTATTCTATCATTTTCCTTATCATGTAATTTGTTTCCAATTTTTACATTGCAGAAGATGTTTTATATGACAATCAGGCAAACGTTTCAGTAAAACAAAACTACAAGATTTAAAAATGTCATACTAGTGATCCTACAGATCACAGAAACTATAAAGATTTGTGATCATAAGCCATATGAAGACCCTGACCCACAACAGAGAGCTGATCCAGACGTACAGTATATAATGTAAAGTTGACTCACTCCTCAATAAAAACATTATTTCATGTTAAGTTAAAAAGGTGAAATTTGGCAGGATTGTATATATAAGGCAGTAGGTATCCACTAAGAAAGGACAAGGATCAATATGTCAATAAACCTGACTACAATAGAAAAATGAAATACCCCAAAACTCCAAATGTTTTGACTGATTTGATTGAAATGTGGTGACTTTATAGAAAAAAGAAAATTTGCTGGGTCTTGTTTTTTATTGATCGATATTTATTAATATTAATAATATATATATTTATTATATTTATATATAAATATATATATATATATTGTGATGGACGGCCGGGGACCTTGTCCATGGAAGAGAGACAATACCTCCTCTGGGACACGAGAGGGCAGCCCCCCTGGATTACATCAGGGCCATGGGCCCGGAGCCACTGTCAGGGGGTGCCTGGACATCCCTGAACACCTGGACGGCAACACTTCCGCCCGCCACACTCGGAAGTGCTGCCAGAAGAGGATCCGGGTGAACCTGGAGTACTTCCAGGTGCCCATGCAGCACTTCCGCCACACCCGGGAGTGCTGCTGGAAGTTAATTAGAGATCACCTGGACCAATTCCGGGTGCGTTATAAAGGAGGCTGCCTCACGCCATTCGAGGAGCCAGAGTCGGGAGGAGGAGGAGGACAAAGCTTGCATGGAGAGGAGTGTAGGCTGCAGAAGAAGCAGAGAGAGAGAGAGAGAGAGATAGATATATATATATAGAGAGAGAGAGAGAGAGAGAGAGAGAGATGGGGAGAGAGAGAGAGAGAGAGAGAGAGAGAGAGAGAGAGAGAGAGAAAGAGAGAGAGGGAGAGAGAAGCTCAGTGGTTAACAAGCACGCTGTAACTGCCAGCACTGGAGACAGGCGCTGTGGCTGTGAGTTTAGGTGTTGTTTCGCCAGGAGCAAAAATGGACGGAGATAGAAGTAGAGGAGGAAGTGGTGCCCAACTGACGGCATGAGTTTAAACTTAATGGACCCCCTACAAGGCACTCCATCCGTGGACTTTAAAAGGGGAGCCATCCCTGACCTCTGAAATCCTTTACATTTACTTGCGCGTGTTCGTTGTTTACATGGGGATGCATCTCTCTCTCTTCAAAATTCTTTACATATACATTTGCATCTGCAGACTTTCAAGGGTACCACATACAGCTGACCAAAAACACAAAACGAAATGCAAGAGTGAGTGACATAAGCAAATGAAAATTGTAACATCTAAGAAGAAGAAGAAGAACAAGAACAAGAAGATACACTGAAATCTCACTTTTTTCTTACTGATTACTCGTTTCATTTCAAAAGAATACCCTTTACTCTAAAGCTGTGTTTTGCAATGACCATCAACAAAATCCAAGTCACCAGGAAAAGCAACAATTCATCCAATACGGTAATGATTGACTCGTGGACAACTGTACTGTAAATAGCTTGTTACAGAGCAGGCAGCTCCAGTGACCCAATATTATTAATAATTTGACTGAGGCCTTTATCCAAGGCCACTTATAATATCTGAGATACAAGTGATTACTTTTATTTTGCTTTTCCAATTGGAGCATAGCAGTTAAAGTGTTTTACACATGATTACATGGTGTCAGTAGTGGGATCTGAACCCATAAGCTCTGGGTTTGAGGTTCTAACCCCAAACCCTTAACCGGTAACACTGCTTTGCCTTCTGATGATACTAATCCTCATAAAAGCAATTACTTAGTTAATTTGTACTTCTGGGCGGCACGGTGGCGCAGTGAGTAGTGCTGCTGCCTCTCAGTTAGGTGACCCAGGTTCAGTCCCGGGTCCTCCCTGCGTGGAGTTTGCATGTTCTCCCCGTGTCTGCCCGGGTTACCTCCGGGTGCTCTGGTTTCCTCCCACAGTCCAAAGACATGCAGGTTAGGTGCATTGGCGATTTTAAATTGTCCCTAATGTTTGCTTGGTGCGTGGGTGTGTGTGCCCTGTGGTGGGCTGGCATCCTGCCTTGCGCCCTGTGCTGGCTGGGATTGGCTCCGGCAGACCACCGTGACCCTGTAGTTAGGATATAGTGGGTTGGATAATGGATGGATGGACTTTGTACTTCTGATTAACTGACGGCCCTTTACCTGTCACCCATTGCCTTATGAAATTTCCTGAGTGAAGCTGAGTAACACAGCTAGTTAGCAAAAAAAAAGAGGCCCACTGCGTTACACAATCTCTTATTAATTATAGCCATAGGGGTTTACCAGAAACTCAGGGAGGAGCTTGGCAAACATATTTTAGAACAACATTAACAAAAATTTGCCCAACTCTAAAAGAAAGCTCTACGCAATTCCGCACAAGGAAATTTTGATTTTTTCTAGGTTTCGATAATATAAAAATATTTTCCTATTGAGTTATGTAGGGTTCTTTAGGATTCTTGTAGTTAGTCGACACACTAACAATGCAGTGGAGGAAACAGCGGGCATCTTTATCACCAAATAGCCTAAGCTTGTCTGAAATATCTCCAAAGTCAGCCAGAAGAGGACTGGCATTGATGGCACATCCTTGAGTATCTGATCGGTAAGAAAGAAATCTTTACCCAATAGAGGTTTCTTTTTGGGCATCCCCAAAACAGATGCCCAAGCGATGCTGTAGCTACCAGGCATCGTTCACATTTTGGGGCCAAGAGATTTCTTTTCCAGTGTTGCTGAAGGTGGTCTAGCATTGGGACAATATTTGATGAACTCTGGAAATGCTGCCAATGTTCTTCTCCTTACTAGTTAAAACATTATCAAGTATGAATGTTGCCGATGATTTAAGGAAGTTGGGAAAATTCTTTTTAACAAAGTATGAAGGTTAGTGATGATTTAAGGAAGTTAAGCAAATTCTTTTTAACAAAGATTCTAACTTGTAAGTAAAACAATACGTGTGTATTTCCTGTATTTACAACAGGGCGGATCAAAAGGAGCAAACCTGTTATCAATATAAGGATCTCTGACGGTTCAGATGCCTATCATGGGTTAATACTGAGTCCACACCTTCATTGAACTAATTATGTGACTTCTAAAACCAAGTGGCTGCAACAGTAATGATTTAGGGGTCTTCTGCATTCTCAGAGGTCTCTTGATGGCCTCCCACGCTCATCTTCTTTTTGCACAACCACTCAATTTTTTGTGTTCAGCCTACTCCTGGCAAATTTACCACCGTGCCAAACTCTTTCCATTTCTTCATGATTGATTTAACTGGATATTCAGTGACTTGGAGATTTTTTTTGTCTCCATCCCGTCACGTGTATTTTTCATGGAGTTGCTAGGAGCGCTCTTTGGTCCTCATTGTGTAGGTTAGGCCCACCATACTGACTTACCCCAAGCTGACTCCTTCCTGATAAGGTGCATTCAGAATAAAGTCAATTGTAACTCTAGATGGGTCATCTCCATGGTACTAATTCTGGGACTTTCAAAACCAGTTGGGTACACCAATGCTGATTTAGGGGTACATACACATGCAACCATTTATTTTGTTCTTTATATTTGTAATTCATTTAGACCACTTTGTTGAGATCTGTTTTCACAGCGACAATAAAGAGTCTTTTTCTGTTGATTGACAAAATCTAATCAGATCCTCTATAATTCAAATGTGAAAACTTCCAAGATGGTGAATACTTTTTATAGACACTTCATATTCTCATAACTACTGGAAATGAAATATGGCACCTTGAAGTGGCTCATATGTGGCTTCTGTATCATCACAGGGTAGAAACATCTCCTCAGGGGCAGTTGGATGGTTTCTGTGTACCAAAGTCCGGCCATTTGTTTTGGTAAGTAAGTGATGATAGTAATCTATTTGCTTGCAAAATGTGGTACCAGTTGTGTCCTAAAGGAAAGAAAAAGAATTCATTTGCTTATTTGTGGAGGTGATTGAAAAGGTTACCTCATCCACAGGGAAGGTTTCCAGTCTCTTGGAAATTAAAATAAATGAGAACTCACACAAACCCAGGGCATCACTTACACTTATCAGGTCAGAAAGCATGCACTGGTACAGTGTGTTGTCGCACCCACCACACAATGAAACAGCCTGGGATACCAGTTGTCAAACCCCCCAGTCAGACACACGGTCCAGTCTCACCTGACTATCGATCTTCTGCAGCCAAGTGTTACATGGGCACTGCTCTGATCCTGAACAATGAGGATCCTGTGAAGCGGATCATCCTCAGGGAATCGTGCCACAAAGTCAAACCAGCGGTACCTAGGGACTCTCCGAAGAGACACCGTACTGAAGAAGTCCAGTCACTGGTCACTGGATAGCGTCCATGTCTCACAACCATATAGCAAGACAGGAAGCACCAGGACTCTAAAGACTTGGGCGTTCGTTATTTTATAGATATCGGGAGGGCCACACACCCCTTTCCAGCGACCTCATGACCCCCCATGCTCTCCCAATTCATCTACTGACTTCATAGGAAGAGTCACCAGAGACACGAATGTCACTGGCGAGGTAAGTAAACCTCTCAACACGGAAGACACTCTCTCTGCAGACAGACACAGTGCTGATGCCCAAGAGGTCATTAAATGCCTGGCTCTTGGTTTTTATCAGGACACTCGCAAGCCCAGACACTCAGACTCCTCATTCAGTCTCACGAGAGCCCTGATCAGAGCCTCCATTGACTCACAGCATTGTTGGCAAAGTCAAGATCAGTGAATCTCTTCTCACTAACCGATGCCCCAGAGCTGATGGGCCTCACGTTTCTGCCCAACACCCAGTTTACACAAGTATTGAGCAGAGAAGGAGCAGAACACACGCTTGACAAACCTCAGAATCAACTGGAAAAATGCAGAGGTTCTGCCTCCACTCCGCACAGCACTCACTCTACTAGTGTACAGTCCGGCCATGATATCCAGCAACCTCGAGGAGATCCCGCAAAGTCTCAGGAGCAAATACAAAATGAATGTACAGAGTGATGGAATGTGTTTGTGATCATAAATGAATTGCTATCCAATTCAGGAGTTGACTAACATCTTTGTCCAAAATATAACCAGGATAACTGTCAGACCATAAAAAGGGAATAAGCAAACTCAAATCTGAAAGCAGAACTCTGAGGTGGTGTGGCGGGCTTTAGGATTACCTTTTCTGTTAATTCATATTTTAATTGTTTCAGAAGCCGATGCCAGACCTTTCCCAGTACCAATGGTATGTATGTGCTAAATTTTCATTATTTATAATCTTGATTTAATACAAAATTTTAATGTTAGTACATGTTACACAGGCAGTAGAAATGTTAGATTTGAATATACAGAGGCAGGTCTGAAACCTGAAAGGACACCTTAAGTGAAGAATCCAGGAGTCATAGTCGGCTCATCAGTGTCTACAACTAGACAGTCTACAGAAGCGATCAAGAAAGATGATAGGATGTTCGGTTAAATGTCATGATGTGTTGAATACAAGTCAAAGGAGGTTATGTGAAAACTTTAGAACACACTAGTGAGGCCTCACCTGGAGTACTGTGTACAGTGTTGGTCACCATATTACAAAAAAGACATAGCAGGACTAGAGAAAGTTTAGAGAAGAGCAACTAGACCGATTTAAGAACTAAGAAGTACGAGCGATGAAGAGAGATTGAAGGAGCTGAACCTTTCAGTTTAAGCAAGTGGAGATTAGTTTGTCATGTTAGGGTCACCCTATTCCCCACTATTCTGTTTATTACATAAACTCCCAAATCTCATACTCTTAGAATACTCTCAGGATTGATCGCTATTGTATTTAAATACGGGCGGCATACTGGAGCAGTGGTAGCACTGCTACCTCACATTAAGGAAACCAGGGTTCCCGTCCCGTGTCCTCCCTGTGTGGAATTTGCATGTTCTCCCTGTGTCTGTATGGGTTTTCTCCGACAATCCAAAGACATGCAGGTTAGGTGGATTTGGGATATAAAATTGACCCTAGTGTGTGGCTGGGGGGTGTGTGTGTGTTCACCCTGTGATGGACTGGTGCCCTGTCCAGGGTTTGATCCTGCCTTAGACCCTATGCTAGCTGGGATTGGCTCCAGCCCAAACCCATTAGATATGTTGCCCTTTCTTTACATCCATGAACCCAGGCAGGCAGACAGAGAAGTAGAACAGGCAAGAGGGAAAGTTACAAACTTATTCATGCATTATACATAATATACTGTACACCAAATAGGGGGGTAAAATAAATGTTGGTTTCTATAGCCTACCAGGTGGCTCCCAGTCTGATTATGTTCATTAGCTTCTGGTCGGAAGTGGTCTGGCATAGTCCTTGAATGGAATGTCAGAAAATAGGCAGCAAGGCTTGTTCGAATATATTATTGAAAAAGACAGGATGGAAAATGTCAGAGAGACCAGCAGGCCCTTGTGGGCCTCATTTATCCAACCCTAATGGTCCTTAACACACCTCTTACATGAATGGGAGTGTGTACTTCCAATGACTCATCTTAGGGAGATTCATCCCCCATTCCAGTCCATGCATACATTGGAAGGCACTATATAACTAACAGACAGACAGACAGATAGATAGATATGAAAGGCACTGTATAATAGATAGATAGATATTAATTTTAGTATAGTAGGCAAGATAAGATAGATAGATAGATAGATAGATAGATAGATAGATAGATAGATAGATAGATAGATATGAAAGGCACTATATAATAGAAAGATATATATATTAATTTTAGTATAGTAGGCAAGATCAGATACTGTAGATAGATAGATAGATAGATAGATAGATACTATATAATAGAAATATATGAAAGCCGCTATTTGATAGATAGATAGATAGATATGAAATGCACTATATTATAGATAGATATGAAAGGCACTATATAATATATATATATATTAATTTTAGTATAGTAGGCAAGATAGATAGAGAGATAGATAGATAGATAGATATGAAATGCACTATATTATAGATAGATATGAAATGCACTATATTATAGATAGATATGAAAGGCACTATATAATAGATATATATTAATTTTAGTACAGTAGGCAAGATAAGATAGATAGATAGATGGATAGATAGATTTGAAGAATGGAGTATTTTTTATATATACTGCCTCTCATGGGTATTGTCATTGTGCTTGTCGTCATTTATGTTGTGCTGCATACAAATCCGTTTTTGTAGCTGTTAGCTTCATTTCAAGTCTAACTGACATGTGGTTCTGTCTTCTTTCTTGGTGTGTTAAACCTTTCACATTTATTATCTTTGTTGCAGGTATGCAGGAAGCATGGAGAGGGCTGGAGCTGAAAACCAGCTAAGTAACCGTTCAGATGGTACCTACCTCGTGCGCCAGAGGCAGAAGGAATCAGGGGAATACGCCATCAGTGTCAAGTGAGTGTTGATCAGATTCTTGCCTGTTAGAGAAGCCTGTTCCATTGTAGAATTCTACTTTACATTATGTAGTGCTGTTCACAGAGCACATGTTTACAATGAAAAGCAAGTTAATGTACAACATAAGACCATTTCAATATTTTATATAATGCAGGAAAACAATGAGGCTTTGTCTATATAGTACATTTCAGAGACCATAACTTTACACCGATGTTTGCAAAGTGCCAAAGAAATCCATTCGTTCATCCATCCATCCATTATCTAACCTGCTATATCCTAACACAGGGTTTACGGGGGTCTGCTGGAGCCAATCCCAGCTAGCACAGGGCGCAAGGCAGGAATATCAATGAAATGATCATTCAGAAGCAGAGTTGAATAGCCAGGCAACATTCTTTTATTTATTGAACACTTTTCAGAGAGGACAGCATCAGCAGACTCGTTACGTAACACACAGGAATGCAGTGACAAGGTACAAGATGATCATTCAAATAGACAACACAATGTGACGACACTGAAGAGAATAATAAATAAGCAATACAACGCTTAACACTGTTTATCCCCATCGGTGTCTTTATCATGAATCCATGTTAAATACGCAAAACCTTCAGCAAAATAAAGGCTGTTGTAGTCTGCAAAGCATTTTATCACTAACACATTCAGTTCACAGCCATTTATAAAAGTATGTTTTCACATAATAATAGACAATAACTTGAAGTCTTCCTTACTAAACGTATAACACAAACACACTGGTTGAGAATGCAAACACCTTATTTCCTGTGCAAATGAACTTTGCCTTTAAATAAGCCTTAGTGTCTTCCTTTCAAACACGCCACACACTCGGCTTTAACCAAACCATTGTGTCCTTAAAGTGCTCCTCCTGTATCCCCCAGCTATGTCATCTGCAGAGCTCCCGCTTCCTAAAAATGTGTGGAGTCCATGCCACAAAGAACGGAGGTTGTTTTGAGAGCAAATTCCTAGCATTGGAGCCTCCCTAATAATTTGCACCTTGAGTGTAAATTTATTTGTTTTACAAACAGTGGCAGGACGGTGTAGCGGTTAGCTCAGCTGCCTCACAGAACTAGGCATCCTGGGTCCAACTTGCACGCCTGATTGTTGTCTGTGGGGAGTTTGCATGTTCTCCCCATGGGTTTGTGATTGTGAGGGTCAGCTCCACACTCCCTGCTGCTTGCAGGAATCTCTTGATCCGACAATCATCAGTAACGTAACTGGGTCGAGCGGGCAAATGAGGACATACATAGCAAGGGGTAGGTATAAAAAGTGCTTTTATTATAAGAAAAAAAAAATCAAAACAGTGTCCACAGGCGCAATAATCAAAAGTTGATTAATAAATAAAAAAGTGAAATCCATGCATTTAAAAATCCATCCTTAAAACACAAAATGAAAAACAGGAACAACACAGCCTTCAGGTCCTTAGTGTACAGTCAGACAAGCCCGGCACAACTACATCCCTATCTTCCAGGCTTAGCCATTGCTTGGTCAGCCGGCGGAAACATTAACAGCTGTGGTCTTCATCACCCGACCCCCGTATTGGCTGCCTCACACAGCTCCAGCCAGGCCATTCAGGGTCAGTCATCATCTCTTCATCCTTCTCACAACCAGCAGTTGTACCTCGGATCCCTACGGAGGACTCCACCATGCTCCCACCCAGTCCACACAAATATAATCAGTGGGGTGAATCGGCCCCTGGAACGCAACTCCATCACTCCTCCATGGGACCCGTGATTGCACTGCCTGTCCCGTCTCATCTCGCCTCCTGATGCTGCTCTCTTCACACACTGTTTCCATCCTCTCCCTCTTTCCCCGTGTTTGATGTTGTGTTGTTGTTGTGTGTGGGGTGTTGTTTATTTATTTATTTATTTTCTTCCTCCCTTCTCTACTGTGCCGACTCCTTTTAAATTGACACTTCCAATGGGGCCCTTGTGTGCATGCATTGCTTCCTCCATGACACCTGCCTGATGCACACACACACTCGCCTTCTGTACTTCGGCAGGCAACTCACTCATATTCACACTAATACGGAGCCATTTTGAAATTGACAAAATTCGATTCAATCAGAGCCTCATTTATTTGGCATTCTGAACATCCAAAGCAGAGGGTGGCATGGCACTACCTAATTTTCAATTCTATTACTGGGCAGCAAATATACAAGCTAAAAAGACCTGGACATCGACACAAATTGAGGAATATACACAAGCCTGGTGTGCAATAGAATTAAGATCTTGTAGTACTTTTTATATTCCCTTCTCTGTACCCCAGTTATAAAAACTACTGTCATTACGCTAATGATCCAATTGCCCTTCATTCACTCAGAATGGTGAACTAATGTAGGAAGACAGAAAAGATCTTATCTGTTGCGCCTCTGCATGACAACCACTATTTTCCATCTTCTCAAACATGCACAGTATTTAATGCTTGGAAAATGTCTGGGATTAAAACATTTAGAGACTGATAATGTTTTTGCATCCTACGAGCAATTAAACTTCAAATTTACCTTTTCATCAACACATTTGTTCCACTACTTTCAAGCTAGAAATTTTACTAAATGGAACCTGCCCAATTTTCCTCACCTTCCTTCTATTTCTATTCCAGGAGAAATATTAATCAGTCTTGAAGATTCAGACAGCATTTCAGAACAGGAGTGTAAGGCAACCATGCACAGAATACACTTGAGCTGCAAAGCACTCACTTATCCATCCATCCATCCATTATCCAACTCGCTATATCTTAACCACAGGGTCACAGGGGTCTGTTGGAGCCAATCCTAGCCAACACAGGGTGCATGGCAGGAAACAAACCCTGGGCAGGGCACACAGGCGCCCACATAACAAGCACACACTAGGGACAATGTAGGATCGCCAATGCACCTAACCTGCATGTCTTTGGACTGTGGGAGGAAACGCACACAGACACGGGGAGAACATGCAAACTCCACGCAGGAAGGACCTGGGAAACGAACCCGGGTCTCCTAACTGTGAGGCAGCAGCGCTACCCACTGCACCATCGTGCCACCACACTCACTTATTCAACTTAAAATTTTCTATTGAGTGCATTTATCTCGATTAAAACAATGCAAAAAGTATCCAGGGCAGGATCCAACCTGTGAGCATTGCAATCGAGCTCCAGCCTCACTAGGTCATATGTTTTGGGATTGTACTAAATGAACATCATTTTCGACATAAATCTTTGAATGCCTATCAGATAGTCTTGGTGTCATGATCCCTCCTAATCCATTAATAGCTGTGTTTGGTGGACTTGAAGATGGGCTTAAAGGGGCGAAGGACAAATTGATTATAATTGCCTTTACCTCACAACTCGCATGTAGACTTATCTTGCTCAACTGGAAGAATCCAAACCCACCACCTTTAAGTCAGTGGGTAACTGATTTCCTATACTATCTGAAACTGGAAAATGTCAAATTCTCACTCAGAGGATCTGTTCAAAACATTTTTAACATATTGCAGGATCTAATCAATAACATTTTCGAATAAGCTTCTATATCGAGTAAATACTCTTCCTTCCTTTCTGCTTCAAAGATTTGCTTTGTCGGCTGGCTATCCTCTCTTTCTTTCTTTATTTTTGGGTGGGTGTTAAATTTTGGTTTTGTTAAGTGCGATTCGATTGTATGGATTTTTATTTGCTTTTAATTAAAATTAATAAAAGAAAGGAATTCACAAACAACCAAATCTTTAGTGCCGAAAACCTTCCTAATAAAGCTGGATGCTTAAGATGTTTCTCTCTTCCTAGGTACAATGTCGAGATTAAGCATATCAAAGTCACCTCGTCTGATGGGTTGTTCCGCATCAATGAGAAGAAGGCTTTCAAGAGTCTTGTTGTGAGTTGCTCCTTTATTAATATTACTTTTTAGACTGACCGCCTACATTTGTCTCTTACTATTAAATATCTTTCCATTACAGAAATCCTCCACCTAAAATTGTATTATTTTATATGTTACTTACCCTGTGTAATTTTTAGTGATAGCTGAGAAAAAAAAATATATATCTCAAGTGAAGAAAAGTTTCTGATAGAATACGAGTCTATGGTGACCATTGTTGGACAACAGTAAGCAATATCAAAAACACGCATGAAAGAATTGAGTGTTAGTCATGTCACATAATCGATATGTCAAGGCATCCAGTCGTATGCTCACAATGTCCCAAACACACGTACAGTCGACCCTTGATATATACGACCGGCCTGACATGCGAACAACTTGATTTACGACCAAACTTTTTGTTTTGATTTATGACCAACGTCTTGCGTTACGACCCGAATGCGGTCACGTGTATCCGCTTGTGTGATTGTAAACAAACAGCCAAGAGCGTTCGTAAGCGTCAGGCGGAGCCCAGATACATGTGTTTGTGGACGTAATTTCGGTCAGTGCAGTGATTTTTCTATATACAGTATATATAATTCACTAAGACCATGGCAAGCAAGACGCATAATTGCTAAGGAAGGAAGAGAAGGTAACAAAGGTAAAGAAAGCAATTGTTAAGGGATGTTAGCTAGCGGGCTGGCGCTGTACATGATGATGTCATTAGGCCGAGTCAGCACCGGCTTGCTTTGGAGTGTATTATTACAGCAATTCACAACACGGCCAGCTTTGAACTGACTGCTCGACTACTGTCATTATTAACTTGAGAAACAGCGATCACAATCGAAACGAAGAAGGAAATTGTGCAGAAATATGAGAGTGGCGTTCGTGACCGATCTCGTTAATATGTACAGCATGTCAAAATCCACCATCTCGACAATTTTACAAAGAAAAGATTTGCATAAGGAGGCTCCTTCTAAACAATAACCATTTCATTCTCCTCCTCCTCCCTTCCTGCAGCCCAAAGATGTCAAATTAAATGGTGAGTACAGTGTGAAATTGTTGTTTCTGGTAGGCTACGCACTTTTTATACATTTTTGGTTAGTACATTAGAAAAATTATTAGTGTTTTGGTAAATTATGTGCATTACACAACCCTTTTTTATTATGAAAAGGTTAAGCAAGTGTTGCTGTGGGAGGTTCGGAGTGCATTATGGGTATTTCCATTATTTCTTATGGGAAAAATAGTCTTAACTTACAACCAACTTGAGTTACAACCAGCCTTCGCGAATGAATTGACTTCGTAAGTCAAGGGTCCACTGTATATTTTTATTAAAATACCGTTAATTAAGGCAATTCCGGAAAATGATTCAGTGAACTAAAAGGGGAAATGCTCAATACGCAAACAAGCATTAGAGTTGTAGACCTGCCTCCCATTGTTACATTTATATTCACAACTGCATCCTGGTTGTTGAAGCATCTCAGATATTACTACATATCTATATGACTAATGACTAAAGACCAGTGGCAATTACGTCTTACATCATGAAGACCTTTGAGATGCTGGTCCTGGACGATACGAGTCCTCTTGTGGTAGACCACCTGGACCCACTGCAGTTTGCCTATCAGATTGGAGTGGAGGATGCAATGCTCTGTCTGCTCCACAAGGCTGGACAAAGCCGGCCATATTGAGAGGATTATGTGTTTTGATTTCTGCAGTGCTTTCAACACCATCCAGCAATCCCTGTTAAGAAGTAAACTCAGAGATATGCAGGTGGATGAGCCCCACAGTGTCCTGGATAATGGAGTGTCTGTGTGGCAGACCACAGTATGTGAGACTCAAGGACTGTGTGAGCAACACTGGAGCACCATAAGGAACAGGCCTGTCTGCTTTTGTGTTCACCTCAGACTATAAATATACAGTAAGAGCAGGACATGTCACTTGTAGAAACTCTCAGATGATCCTGCACTTATTGGGTGTATTGATAAGAGGGACGTGAGACAGAGGAGAGGACTTTGCGAATCATCTACAACTTAACCTCAGCAAAGCCAAGTAACTGCTTATTGACTTTTTCTGCACTAAACAGCCTTATTGTCTGGTTCACTATTCAAGGAGTGGATGTAGAGATGGTCCATTCCTACAGGTACTTGGGGGTCCACATTAATGACAGGTTGGACAGGTCTTGGAACACAGAGGAACTCTATACAGTAAGAAAGGGTAGAGCAGGCTCTTCGTCCATAGGAGAGTGTGCTCCTTTAATGTGGTTTTTCCATATTGCTTACTTGGCTTGTTCAAGAATATAATGAAATATGTATTTTTCCTCATTTGTTTTGTAATTCACACCCCAGACACAAACACCACCCCATAATATGTGACACCCAGTGCCTCTATCAAGTCTTTCACAATTCATGAAACAAAAAAATCAACTTTAACCTTACCCAAAATTCCCACCAGGCACACACTTCCTATTCATCACGGGGTATCAGAAGGTACAGCACGTCTCCTGTCCAGATCAAACACCAATGTAGCACACAAGCCTACGAACATACAGCACGGTCCTTTTAATGCTAAAAGCAAGAGATTGGCAGCAGAGACACAGAACACTGTTTACAGCATACCACGTAATGTGTGCCCAGAGGTATACGTGGGACAAACATCAGAAACACTG
Source organism: Polypterus senegalus (assembly GCF_016835505.1). Taxonomy (NCBI): domain Eukaryota; kingdom Metazoa; phylum Chordata; class Cladistia; order Polypteriformes; family Polypteridae; genus Polypterus; species Polypterus senegalus. The sequence goes on along the minus strand of NC_053165.1, from coordinate 92,348,503 downwards.
GCAACTGGCACTGCTGTCAGAAGGAAGGACCCACACTATCTGATTTACACACATACAAGTTCAACCAGACACACATTTAACTGGGACACAGTGCAGGTAAAATTCAAGGCTAATACTAAAAGTGCCAGAGGACTGGCTGAATTGTGGCTCTCCAATGAAAACGCCATTAAAAGACATTTGGACATTAAGGTAGCATATTCAGGGCTGAAAAGAAGAACATGCACATCTTATATATAAATGTCTACACATGGAAGTGTGTGTGTGTGTGTGTCTGTCTGGCCCAGAAGTGAGAATTGGAGTCGGGGTAAGAGCTCCACCTCCGAGGAAACAGAAAACTCGCTTAGCCGCTAATAACACAAGTATGTCAGCAAAACGAAACCTCAGAAGAAAGACAAAGTCACTTAGCCGCTAATAACACAAGCGGGGCCAGCATGTCAGCAAAACGAAACCTCCGAAGAAAGACAAAGTCAATCAGCCAGTAATAACACAAGCGGGGCCAGCAAAATGAAGCCTCCGAAGAAAGACAAAGTTGCTTAGCCGCTAATAACACAAGTATGTCAGCAAAACGAAACCTCAGAAGAAAGACAAAGTTGCTTAGCCGGTAATAACACAAGTATGTCAGCAAAACGAAACCTCCGAAGAAAGGCAAAGTCGCTTAGCCGGTAATAACACAAGTATGTCAGCAAAACGAAACCTCCGAAGAAAGACAAACTCACTTAGCCGGTAATAACACAAGTGGGGCCAGCATGTCGGCAAAACGAAACCTCCGAAGAAAGACAAAGTCGATCAGCCAGTAATAACACAAGCGGGGCCAGCAAAATGAAGCCTCCGAAGAAAGACAAAGTTGCTTAGTCGGTAATAACACAAGTATGTCAGCAAAACGAAACCTCCGAAGAAAGACAAAGTCGCTTAGCCCGCTAACATCGGCACAACGGTATCCCTTTTACTTTTCCTCCCGTCACTAATGCACAAGCGAGGTGAGCACGTTGGCAAAACGAAACCTCCTAGGAGAGAGAGACGTCCAGAGTCGTTCCTTTCAACTACCTGACATCTTTACATTTCAGTTTTTTTTCTGACAATTTCAATAGTTTTCAGGACCCCGGGCTTTTTACAGCACTGGCTTACACAGCTAGTAATAAATAAGACTCTGAGCCCCACCTTATTAACCAAAAAATGCTATATATTGCATATTTCTAATCATTTTCCTCTGATGACGACTCCTGGTCTGAGTGTAACGCTTAGGAATAAAAAACTATTTTAAGATACGTGACTCATTTTCTGCCTTTGTGGATTTCCAGCTACTAATATGCAAACCGTATCAGAGACCTTCGCTTCCACATGAAACAATAAAAAAACAAGTTCTCTTAAGCCACAGAAAGAGCAGCAGTCATAAAGCCCTGGACATTTAATTGCTAAGAAGGACTGGACCGCTAACAGCCCATTGCACTGACCTCCACCCAACCGTGGCCAATGGTGGTTTGCATAACGTTCTCCTGGTGAAATTCACTCCCTGGGGAGCTCCGATTTTCTGTCTTCATGGGGTGTTAGTCTCTCCTATTCCAGGTGGTTTACCTTCATGCAGATCTTATAGAGTTATGTTTCTGTTACAAAGGGTACAGGTAAATCCTTAAAGTGTTTATGGTTACTCCATTCACCAGCTGGAGATACAGTAAGCATGGGAAAAGGCAGCTCATCAGTTGATAAATCGATAGATAAAGAAACACACTATACAGTTTAACCCTGAAAGGGGTGCCACTGAGCCATAATCAGGCCAGAAACAGTTCCAGATTCAAATAAAAGTTCTTATATTAATCACAATACCTTCAAGTTCAAAATACTATCACCATATACAGTCAGTCAGTCATTTTCCAACCCACTATTTCCTAACACAAGGGTCTGCTAGAGCCAATCCCAGCCAGCACAGGGTGCAAGGCAGGAACAAACCCCGGGCAGGGCGTCAGCCCACTGTAGGGCCACCATATACAGTAAACCATTAATTTCCTCTCCTTGCGTTCCTCCAAGTGAGTATTGCCCTCTGACTCCCGACTCTGACTTGCCTGGGTATGGCAGAATGGCTCCTTTTGTCCAAGACCCAGGAGGGCATATCCTGTAGGAAGTACTTCCAACATCCAGGCAGAAGCTCCCCAAAGTAGGGAGGACTTCTCTTGGTAGCCCCCTCTGGTAGCCTACCCGAGACCCAGACAGGGTTGCCCTTCCAAGCTGCAGGTCCCATGATACCCTGCGGGTATCCAAACTGGGACTGTACCAGAGGAGCACTGCCATCTTCCATGATGGGGTATAAACTGTCCCAGTCCATCCATTATAGCCCGAATACCCCGACTAGGGCTGGAAGTGCTAGCCATCCTGGCCAGGTTGCTTCTCCCATTACATTGCATATCCACTGTGGCCTTCCAGCGGGGTAAGGCATCACTTGCCATCCCTGAAGGGATGCCAGTTCATCCACCCCATCAAATACAACAGATTGACGTTGTCACAAAATCAAAGAAGCCACAGAAAGATTTGAGGCAGCCACCCGTATATTATTCCCTGGCTGCAAAATAGTTAAAGGTTTGTACTGATGTGTACAGATTGGAGTCCGGAATAGACCTGAGGGGATAGGGGAAAGGTGGCGGCTTTGAAAGGCCAATATAGGAAATGACATCGGGGTCGGAACCGGAAGGATCTTCATTCATAGGCTCGGGCCCGGAAATGACATCAGTGGGGCTGGACCCGGAAGGGTCTTCATCCATAGGCTCGGGCCCAAAAATGACATCAGAGGGGCTGTACCTGGAAGGGTCTTAATCCATTGGCTCAGGCCGGGAAGCGACGTCAAAGGGATCGGAAGCAGACTTGACGTCATCAGGACCAGGCAGAATTTCCCGTGAACGGTCTGTAGAAAAGTGAGAAAAATAGTCAGTGCACTCCGCTACATCCAGGTCTGACTCGGAATTACCCTAATTCAAGCCTTTTAGCTGCCTCTCATGCACACGTGTGTGACAATGTGTAAGGCAGTTGTAAGTGCCCAAGAGGATGGGATGGAAGGTAATTTCCTGCCCGGACTGGAGGCCAAAATGGGAGGACAGACTAGTTGGCCAGCTGGATGAGGAAACATCTTCATGCCTGGCTGGAATAATGTAATTGTTTGGACCAGTGGAAGCTGTAAGCCGGGAGCAGTTCCATCACCCATCCAGAAGGTGGCAGTGGTCCCCTTTTAGTGTCCCAGTTTGGACGCCTGCAGTAATGCTTGGGAGTCCAGAAGTGCAACCATGTCCGTGTCCCAGGGTGCCACTAGAGGGCGCTGTCGAGGGAGGATCTCCCTGCTTTCCATATGAACTGGAAGTGCTTCCAAGAGGACATGCTGTGGCACTGGAATTATCCATCCATCCATTATCCAACTGGCTATATCCTAACTACAGGGTCATGGGGGTCTGCTGGAGCCAATCCCAGCCAACATAGGGCGCAAGGCAGGAAACAAACCCTGGGCAGGGTACCAGCCTACCGCAGGACACATTCACACACACCCCCACAAACCAAGCACACACTAAGAACAATTTAGGATCGCCAATGCACCTAACCTGAATGTCTTTGGACTGTGGGAGGAAACCAGAGCACCCGGAAAACCCACACAGACATGGGGAGAACATGCAAACTCCACATAGAGAGGACCCAGGAAGCTACCCACTGTGCCACCGTGTCGCCTTACACTGGGATTATTGAAAAATTATTGAAAAGGAGCGTGACACCTCATATTGGGGAGTCAGAATTGGGAGGCAGTGGGCAACACTCAACTGGAGGTGGAAGGAGGAAGAAATGTACTTGTCTGGTGTGTTTTAGCTGGCGTTTCTGTGTGAAAGAGTAGGTGAAAAGTAAAAAGAAATATGGTGTGAGGCGGCATCGTGTGTCAGGTTTGGGGCGCAATGGTAACCCCTTGTGGTCACACAGTATAAGTATATAAATAATATCTCTGTTTGTCCAGAGTGGGAATTTTAGCTTCTTAGGGAAGCTCAACAAATATAAATCTACTAAAACAAACAACAGCAAATCCTCTCAAATACACACAAAGAAGTACAAAAAAACAAGACAACTTCTGTCTTGGCTAAACATGGCTGCAAGGTAACCAAGCTGAACTTTCATATTTCCTTGTTCCTAACTTTGAGAGAATAACCGAACACCTCGAGCTGAGCTGCATTGTCTGTGTTTGCCTTGACAGGAGCTTGTAGAGTTTTACCAGCGGAACTCTCTGAAGGAGTGCTTCAAAACGCTGGACACTACACTTCAGTTTCCATTTAAAGATCCAGAGAGGAGGGCAGTGGCCAAGTCCCAAGGTGAGGAGTTGCCAATGCCAGGTACTGTGACTTCAATGGCTGCTTGAGAGCACATAGTGTTGTCTTTTTCACTACTTTGTTGTCCTAACTTTATTAAGGAATTCAATGCAGTACTCACGAAGCTGTGGTGACACCGTGGTAATCCTCTACTTATTCATAGTATGTCAGCGTAAAGAAGTCATGCGGTCGGACACCCTGCATCCAGTCATGTACAGCGTCTGGGAAAAGACGACAAACTGCATTGGCATTGTCTTCCAGCACGACATGTTTCTTTGTCCTGGAGCCCAAGGAAAATGCACCAAAACTGAACTGGAAAAATAAGTAAATACTGTAAATCAAGACTTTTCTTTTTGTTTGTTTTTAATTCCAGAAGGAAGTGTAAGGTACTTTGGTACAGCCAGAGCACGGTATGATTTCTCAGCACGGGACCGCACTGAGTTATCGCTACGAGAAGGAGACATCATCAAGATCATTTCCAAAAAAGGAATGCAGGGCTGGTGGAAGGGGGAGGTCTATGGAAAGGTGAGTGATGAACAACTTGACATCCAGTGAGGCAAATCAAGCCATCTTAACAACAACATTTGAAAATGGCTTACAGGTTTACGAGAAAAAAAAAATAATAATGGTCATAAAAAGGTCTGTACAGGTATCAAGTATATAGTTACTTTCCTATCTATCTATCTATCTATTGTATATAGTGCCTTTCATATCTATCTATCTATCTATCTAGTCCAAGTTTACCAGTCTATCGTGTGCCTTTTTCTGTGGTCATGCAAAAAATAACATCTTGGAGATGTGGTGGATTTTTAATTAGCTCAGCTGAAAGGTTGTGGCCCAAGGCTCAACTGGAGGAACATTTGTTCTTATGATTGAAACGGCTCAGTGCCCAAAATACCTTAAATGATCTGTCATGCCCTAAAGAGTTGGAGAGGGTGGTGACTTGGTACAAAGTCATAAGGGGATTGTATAATATTTAATGTATTGTGTAAATCATTATAAATCCAGTGGCCACTTCTTTTGATACACTTATCCAGTACTAGATAGGAATCTCCTTTTGCTCCAAAGAACAACCTGGATTTCTCAATGTGTTTAACAATGTGCTACAAATATTTCTTTGGAGGTCAAGTAAACTTGGACTAGATGGCATCGCATAGTTCCTGTCACACATTCACGCTACAAACCTGCCATTCCACATCATCTCAAAAGTGCTTCAATGGACTGAGAGCTATGGATATAGATATACATTAATTTTAGTATGTATAGATAGATAGATAGATAGATAGATAGATAGATAGATAGATAGATAGATAGATAGATAGATAGATAGATAGAGAAAGGCACTATATAGATAGATAGATAGATAGATAGATAGATAGATAGATAGATAGATAGATAGACATTAATTTTAGGATGGATGGATGGATAGGTAGATAAATAGATAGACATTAATTTTAGGATAGATAGATAGAGGAGTTTGCATGTTCTCCCCGTGTCTGCGTGGGTTTCCTCCGGGCGCTCCGGTTTCCTCCCACAATCCAAAGACATGCAGGTTAGGTGGATTGGCGATTCTAAATTGTCCGTAGTGTGTGCTTGGTGTGTGGGTGCATGTGTGTGTGTGTCCTGCGGTGGGTTGGCACCCTGCCCTGGATTGGTTCCTGCCTTGTGCCCTGTGTTGGCTGGGATTGGCTCCAGCAGACCCCTGTGACCCTGTATTTGGATTCAGCGGGTTAGAAAATGGATAGATAGATAGATAGATAGATAGATAGATAGATATTCATTTAGGATGGATGGATGGATGGATGGATGGATGGATGGATAGATAGATAGACATTAATTTTAGGATGGATGGATGGATAGATAGTTAGACATTAATTTTAGGATGGATGGATAGATAGACATTCATTTTAGATAGATAGATAGATAGATAGATAGATAGATAGATAGACATTAATTTTAGGATAGATAGATAGATAGTATTTACTTGATATTAAGAAGACTAATGTGTTCCAAGAAAACCTTCCTCAGACCATCCCTCTGCCAACAGTAATGTACACAGCCAACACAAGGCAAGTTCTATCCATGAGGATTACACTTCGTTCCAAACCCAACCATCAATAGGCATGCTGAGGAGGAAGCTGGGATTAGTCAGACCCAGTAACATTTTTCCAGTCCGCAGTTATCCAGCTATGGTGGTCTCGTGCCAAACTGTAACTTCCAGTTTGTAGGTAACAGTATTGGGCACCCTGGTTTCATTTTTTGCTGCTTGTAGCCCCTTCATTTCCTGGTTGGATATTCTATATTCAGAGATGATCTTCTGCTTGTTCATATTTGTAAAGAGCTGTTATTTGAGTATCTGTGGTCTTCTTGAACAAGTCTTCTCTAACTCTTCTTCCCTAGTAAGGTGATTGTGCCCAAAGAGTGTCACTCCCTGGATGTTTTGTATTTATCTCACCATTCTCTGTACACTCGACAGAAGGGCTGGCAGATCCTCCATATCTGGTGCCAACAATCAAACTGCACCAAAGTCCCTTCAAGTCACATGTTTTTTGGGCATTTAGATGCTTGGTGAAATATCACCTGGCCAGGATGGTCTTCCTCCTGAATACGAGGAGACAGCCAGATGATTGACTAACACACTAACAAGCAGATAAGACCACAATAAAGTGGCCACTGAGCGTACATTGTGGTAAAATAGAATTGTCTTTATTTACAGGTTGGCCTGTTTCCACCCAATTATGTTGAAGAGGACTACTCGGATTACTGCTGATGACCTGAGATGGTGCTGCAGGGTGTTGGCCAACACTGCGTTCAACTTCATCTGACATCGCCTGGAGATTGAAGACTTTGGAAGACCCAAACGTTAACATTAGCTGTTGGAATTTTACCAAAGCAGTAGAGCTGAACATTTTAGAATCTTCTTGTTTTTATTTATTTTTTTTTAATAACACACAAACACATTGCAAAGCACTGTTACAAAGTGATAAGATCTGAGCAATGCGTCTTTTATCAGTTCTTTTTTTATTTTTGCCTAGTAGCTATATCATACAGAAAAGCATTGTCCACACAATAAACAGCAGTCAATAAACTCAACTGGCTGCAGGCTTTAGAAGGTTAACCGAGGATGGATTTAAGATTAATGGGGTGGACTATGCCAATGGAGTTTGTTCATTTCTGAAACTGAATACTAACTGAGCTTGATGACCTTTGATTAAATAGGTGGGTTCAGAAACTTAATAAACGAGTGAGTGAATGAATGATTCCCCACAACTCTCTGTTGGAATTCTTGGATTGGGAGTGTCTAAATAATGAATGCTGAACCTTGGGACTCTGCCTCGGGACCCCCAGGTTTTGGATAAAATGAACGTCGAATGAGTCCCGTCACCCTGTAATTGATTTAAGTGGGTTCAAGGAAATGAATGAATCGTGACTCAAGGTGGTAAAAAGAAAGAAAGGAATGAACTTCTGTTCCGAAAATATTGTCATCAAATTGACGTGAATAGAAGCGGCCTGGAAGTACGACAACTCATATGAAGAAGCGCTGTGCTGTAGTGTTTATAACACAATCTAAACGTTTTACATATGAGGGACATTCAAAAAGTTTCCGCACTTTTATATTTTTGTTGGAAACGGTGAAGGCGCGAGGAGTAGTGATTGGTCGTGTCTGAGAGGGTCATGTGACTAGTTCCATCTGGCAGGCCCTTGCAGTTTAGTATAAGAGATGTCACCCTGTGGTGAAGATGGCTATGAAACTTCTAAAGAGGAACAGCGTTCTGTCATACGCTTTGTGTGGGCAGGAGCACAAATTCATCTCTGCATGTGTGCTCAGTATGGGGATCAAGTTCTCTCTGTCGTAGAGTCGTCTAGGAGTGGATTGAAATGTTCGAAAATGGCCGTACTAGTGTGATGGATCCAGAGCGCGCCAGACGCACAGCCATTTGATGATGATGATGATGATGTGAAAGCAGTGGCGCATCAGTGGCTACGCGCTCCACAAAAAACATTTTTTTTGTTGACGGCATTAAAAAGTTGGTACGACGCCAGGAAAATTGCATCGCAAAGTAAGGTGACTATGTAGAAAAGTGATGTACCATTTGCTTTTGAAATTCTTAGTAAATACAGTTTAAAAAAAAAAAAAAGTGCAGAAACTTTTTGAACGTCCCTCGTGTGATAGTAAATCAGAAGATGATTCAAAATATATTTAAAAAAAAAAAAAAATCTGAGAAATAAATCAATGAAAAAAAGAACCTGATGAAAACACAACCAAATTAAGGCCTGCCACGTTCAACTCAAGGCCTGCCACGTTCTACTCAAGTCCTGCCACATTCTTCTCAAGTCCTGCCACGTTCTTCTCAAGTCCTGCCACGTTCTTCTCAAGTCCTGCCACGTTCTTCTCAAGTCCTGCCACGTTCTTCTCAAGGCCTGCCATGTTCCTCGAGTTTTTTTACAGTTCTGATTCTCATTGCCTGCTGACTTTCTGTCCACCAACTTTCTACACATCCTTACAGATCCTTATTTAATGATGTTTGTGTTTCTGGGGTGGCATTGTGGAGATGTGGTGGCATTGCTGTGTCACAACGAGCAGACCAGGGTGCAGGCGCTCCTTGCATGTTTTCCCCTTGCCCACACGTGTTTCCTATGACATTCCAAAGACATGCAGGTTAGGTGGTTTGGCAGTGCTACATTTTGCCCCTTGTGTGTGTGTGCGTGTGCAGTCACCCTGTTATGCACTGGAAATGTGTTCCTGCCTTGCTCCCAGTGCTTGATGGGACAGGCCAGGAGGCACATGAGAGACAAGAAAGTTCTGATGAAACTTAACTCAAGTGTTCTGGTCATTAACACTGCACATTATCAAAAACACACCAGCCTTACCATAAAACATGATGGTGGCAGCATCGGGCTATGGAGATGCTACTCTGTTGCAGGTCCTGAAAGGCCAGTGAGGGTAAAATGAATGCAGCACAATGCTGGGGACATCATGGAGGAAAACCCGATGTTGTCCACCTACACCTTGCGAGAAGATCTGTATTCCAGAAAGACAACAACCCAGTAAACCAATACTATACAGGAAATGGCTTCGAAACAACAATGTCTCAGACCGATTACAAAGATCAGGATTACCGATGGCTGAGCGTATCGCAGCAGTAGCATCACATGTCAGTGGTCCATTATGGGTTCCACAATGGAGTCCATGACAGACTCATCTGTTAACATAATATATACATGTATTTCTTTAGAAAAGTTGATTTGCAATTTTAAAATTGTCTCGATGTCAGTGTGAGTGTGTACAGGAATGGCCCTCTCATTGGCCTGGGGAGACCCACGGGTCGTTTTCTCTCTAGTGCTCGGTTATCACCAAGTTGTTTTTTTTGACACTTTTCTGCAGTCATGTTTGTGGATTAGCAGTCCATTTGTGGTTGTAAATATTGGAGAGCTGACATCTAACATTAACTTTTACTTTCAACATGTTTATTTTAACATTAAAATGTCATAAACATCTTATGGTTACATTTACATTTATTCACTTATCACATACTTTTATCCAAAGCCACTTTAAAAAAAGAGGTGAACCACCTGGTGATGTTTGTGAATCGCAGACTTCAAGCAGTCATTGAACACCAAGGATATGTGACAAAGGACTACATATGACGGCTTTAATAGACCTGCCATTTCTGTGTGGCGCCCTGAAATGAGAGGGACTGAAATGTACTGTATATAAATACATAAGTCTGCAATGTGTCATTTAATCACAACTTCTGAATTGTTTGATTTGCAATTATAAACTGTGGAGCAGAGGGGTAAATCAAGGAAAAATGTGTATTTATCTAAAACATTATGGAGGGAACTACACATACATACTGTACATATATATACACATACAGTATATACACATATACATATATACATACATATATATATATATATATATATATATATATACATATATATATATATATATATATATATATATACAGTGGAACCTCTAGATACGAGTTTAATTCGTTCCAGCACTGAGCTCGTATAGCGAATTTCTCATATCTAAAACAAACTTCCCCATTGAAAATAATGGAAATCCAGTTAATCCGTTTCCGCACCCCCAAAAATATCAACATAAAAATCAATTTTCCTAACAAATAACACTGATAAATAATATATACTGTAGTTTACCTTTAATAAATAACACTGGTAAATAATTCCGTCACTCTTACACCACGCTCATGTTTATCTATGATTTCTTTCTTAATTTCAACGGCCATGGCTTCCCTTTTTTTCTTTGCAGCACTATCTGAGGCAACAATCTTCTTTAGAGGCATCATGGAATAATTATTTTCACGTTAAATGCAAAAAAAACAATGAAATCACAAGATCACAAACGCGTAGATCCTCATGCTACAGGAGAACAAGGAACACTGAGTGAGCTGACAGGCTGGCAGCGTCAGCTTGGGTGAATCCCCGAGTCGAGGCGGATCGGGAAACGCGTCACGCATACCAACAGCCTGGCTTGTGGCTCTTTACGTGAGCCAATGCTCGTATTTAGAATCGTAATTTTTCGCTCATACTTTCCTCGTATCTTGAATTTCTCTTATACAGAGCTGTTCGTATCTCGAGCTTCCACTGTATACACATATATACATATATACATATTATGGAAGCTGGCCCAGACACAGACAGGGGACACGTTCATCTCACCCACAATCAGATTTATTTACAATAAAGTCACAAACGTGTACCACAAAACCACCAAACGTCCAGGCCACACAATGCCTTCTTCAGACCGCCTCCTTCTCTCCTCTTCAGCTCAGTCCACTCCACTCCCGACTCTCGCCCTGAATGAAGGGAGGCGGCCCCTTTTATTATCACCCGGATGTGCTCCAGGTGGGCTCCGGCAATCACTCGCCGACACACCCCTGTGTGGCGGAAGTGCCGGCTGCATCCCCGCAAGCACTCCGGGTGTCCCTGCTCTTCTTCCCCCCAGCACTTCCTGGTGTGGTGGAAGTGCTGAGGTCCAGGGCTCCTAAGGCATGGGAACGCCCCCTGGCGGCGACCACGGGCCCCTACAGGGTGGAGCTTCAAACTTCTGTGCACGTGGCCCCCAAAGCAAACAGGATGGCGGCCCCCACGTGATCCAGGGTGTGCTTAGACCCTCCTCCAGTCCCTCAAGGCGTCCCGGCCGGGTCGTTGCCCCTGGCATCCCTGACAATATATACATACACACACATACATACATATATATATATATAAACAAACACATACACATAAATATATATTATATATATATACTGCTCAAAGGGCAGCATGGTGGCACAGTGGTAGCGCTGCTGCCTCGCAGTTAGGAGACCCGGGTTCGCTTCCCGGGTCCTCCCTGCGTGGAGTTTGCATGTTCTCCCCGTGTCTGCGTGGGTTTCCTCTGGGTGCTCCGGTTTCCTCCCACAGTCCAAAGACATGCAGGTTAGGTGGATTGGCGATTCTGAATTGGCCCTAGTGTGTGCTTGGTGTGTGGGTGTGTTTGTGTGTGTCTTGCGGTGGGTTGGCACCCTGCCCTGGATTGGTTCCTGCCTTGTGCCCTGTGTTGGCTGGGATTGGCTCCAGCAGACCCCCGTGACCCTGTATTTGGATTCAGCAGGTTAGAAAATGGATGGATGGATACTGCTCAAAAGAATTAAAGGAACACTTTTTAATCAGAGTATAGCATAACGTCAATGAAACTTATGGGATATTAATCTGGTCAGTTAAGTAGCAGAGGGGTTGTTAATCAGTTTCAGCTGCTGTGGTGTTAATGAAATTAACAACAGATGCACTAGAGGGGCAACAATGAGATGACCCCCAAAACAGGAATGGTTTAACAGGTGGAGGCCACTGACATTTTTCCCTCCTCATCTTTTCTGACTGTTTCTTCACTAGTTTTGCATTTGGCTACAGTCAGTGTCACTACTGGTAGCATGAGGCGATACCTGGACCCTACAGAGGTTGCACAGGTAGTCCAACTTCTCCAGGATGGCACATCAATACGTGTCATTGCCAGAAGGTTTGCTGTGTCTCCCTGCACAGTCTCAAGGGCATGGAGGAGATTCTAGGAGACAAGCAGTTACTCTAGGAGAGCTGGAGAGGGCCATAGAAGGTCCATAACCCATCAGCAGGACCAGTATCTGCTCCTTTGGGCAAGGAGGAACAGGATGAGCACTGCCAGAGCCCTACAAAATGACCTCCAGCAGGCCACTGGTGTGAATGTCTCTGACCAAACAACCAGAAAGACTTCATGAGGGTGACCCAAGGGCCCCATGTCCTCTAATGGGCCCTGAGCTCACTGCCCAGCAGCATGCAGCTTGATTGGCATTCGCCATAGAATACCAGAATTGGCAGATGCACCACTGGTGCCCTGTGTTTTTACAGATGAGAGCAGGTTCACCTGAGCACGTGACAGAAGTGAAAGGGTCTGGAGAAGCCATGGAGAACATTATGCTGCCTGTAACATCATTCAGCATGAGCAGTTTGGTGGTGGGTTAATGATTGTCTGGGGAGGCATATCCATGGAGGTCACACAGACCGCTACAGGCTTGACAAAGGCACCTTGGCTGCCATTAGGTATCAGGATGAAATCCTTGGACCCATTGTCAGACCCTATGCTGGTACAGTGGCTCCTGGTGCACGACAATTCCTGGCCTCATGTGGTGAGAGTATGCAGGCAGTTCCTGGAGGATGAAGGAATTGATACCATTGACTGGCCACCACACTTTCCTGACCTAAATCCAATAGAACACCTCTGGGACATTATGTTTTGGTCCATCCAATGCCACCAGGTTGCACCTCAGACTGTCCAGGAGCTCAGTGATGCCCTGGTCCAGATCTGGGAGGAGATCCCCACAACACCATCTGTCATCTCATTAGAAGCATGCACCGATGTTGTCAGGCATGTATACAAGAACACAGGGGCCATACAAAGTGCTGCGTACAATTTGAGTTGCTGCAATTAAATTTTGGCAAAATGGACTAGCCTGCCACATCATTTTTTCACTCTGATTTTTGGGGCGTCTTTGAATTCAGGGCTCTGTAGGTTGATCATTTTCATTTCCATCAAGCGATGTGGCATCCTTTCGTTCCTAACACATTACCCAGTCTATATCAGTATAGATATCCAGGAGGATTTCTTTTTCCCATTGAGATCTGATGTGTTTTCAAAGTGTTCCTTTAATTTTTTTGAGCAGTTTATATATATATATATATATATACACACACACGCACACACACATACATACATACATATACAGTGGTGTGAAAAACTATTTGCCCCCTTCCTGATTTCTTATTCTTTTGCATGTTTGTCACACAAAATGTTTCTGATCATCAAACACATTTAACCATTAGTCAAATATAACACAAGTAAACACAAAATGCAGTTTTAAATGATGGTTTTACTATTTAGGGAGAAAAAAAATCCAAACCTACATGGCCCTGTGTGAAAAAGTAATTGCCCCCTGAACCTAATAACTGGTTGGGCCACCCTTAGCAGCAATAACTGCAATCAAGCGTTTGTGATAACTTGCAGTGAGTCTTTTACAGAGCTCTGGAGGAATTTTGGCCCACTCATCTTTGCAGAATTGTTGTAATTCAGCTTTATTTGAGGGTTTTCTAGCATGAACCGCCTTTTTGAGGTCATGCCATAGCATCTCAATTGGATTCAGGTCAGGACTTTGACTAGGCCACTCCAAAGTCTTCATTTTGTTTTCTTCAGCCATTCAGAGGTGGATTTGCTGGTGTGTTTTGGGTCATTGTCCTGTTGCAGCACCCAAGATCGCTTCAGCTTGAGTTGACGAACAGATGACTGGACATTCTCCTTCAGGATTTTTTGGTAGACAGTAGAATTCATGGTTCCATCTATCACAGCAAGCCTTCCAGGTCCTGAAGCAGCAAAACAACCCCAGACCATCACACTACCACCACCATATTTTACATATTGTCTTTTGTGACCTCTCAGATGAGTCGTCTCTGCGCTCTTGGGGTAATTTTGGTCGGCCGGCCACTCCTGGGAAGGTTCACCACTGTTCCATATTTTTGCCATTTGTGGATAATGGCTCTCACTGTGGTTCGCTGGAGTCCCAAAGCTTTAGAAATGGCTTTATAACCTTTACCAGACTGATAGATCTCAATTACTTCTGTTCTCATTTGTTCCTGAATTTCTTTGGATCTTGGCATGATGTCTAGCTTTTGAGGTGCTTTTGGTCTACTTCTCTGTGTCAGGCAGCTCCTATTGAAGTGATTTCTTGATTGAAACAGGTGTGGCAGTAATCAGGCCTGGGGGTGGCTACGGAAATTGAACTCGGGTGTGATACACCACAGTTAGGTTATTTTTAACAAGGGGCAATTACTTTTTCACACAGGGCCATGTAAGTTTGGATTTTTTTTTCTCCCTAAATAATAAAACCATCATTTAAAAACTGCATTTTGTGTTTACTTGTGTTATATTTGACTAATGGTTAAATGTGTTTGATGATCAGAAACATTTTGTGTGACAAACATGCAAAAGAATAAGAAATCAGGAAGGGGGCAAATAGTTTTTCACACCACTGTATCTATATAAACACACACATACACATTATATATATATATATATATATATATATATACACACACACACACACACACACATACATATGTAAATGAAAGACCTATGTGTGTATGGAGCAGTCCGCTCTGCTTTTGCTCAACCACAGCCATGGGAGTCGGGTGCGACTTCAATCAAAGATATAGAAGCTTATACAAGTGTGACTTGCACTTGCTGAGATGGCTGACGCATACACTTTTACATTATTTCAGCACTTGCATGCATGTCACTTCTCATTCCACCCAAGCACACCAACTCAGGACATGCGTGCTGTACGTTCACACGATGAGCTACCCTATGTTTGCCACAGCTGCACTCGACTACATGTCTGTCTCGGACAAGATAGGACCTTTCCCGGCCCACACCGCTAAAAGTTCACCAATCTAGTCAAACTGCCAAGTCAAACCTCACCTTAAGTGAGGTTTTATCAAGTCAAGTCAAGTCAAGTTGGGGAGCATGCACTGGTACAGTGCGTTGCCACACCCACTACACAGTGAAACAACTCAGGATCCCAGTTGGCAACCCCCCAGGCAGACACGCGGTCCAGTCCTACCCTCTGGAAATGACCCTCCATCTGCCGCAGCCAGGTGTTACATGGACGATCCCTTGGCCTGGTCCAGCCAGTTGGGTCCCCAACAATGAGGATCCCATGAGCCAGATCACCCTCGGCGAAACGTGCCACATGGCCGTAGTGCCATAACTGACGCTCCCTCACAATGCAGGTCATGTGCCTCATTCAGGACTCCATGAGCAACACAAAGTCAAACTGATGGCACCCATGGATTTTCTGGAGAGACAGAGTACCAAAGGAGTTCAGTCTTCGTCTCAGGTCACTGGATAGCGTTCATGTCTAGCAACCATAGAGCAAGACAGGAAGCACCATGACTCTAAAGACTTGGACTTTCGTCCTTTTGCAGATATCGGGAGTGCCACACACCCCTTTCCAGCGACCTCATGACCCCCCATGCTCTCCCAATCCATCTACTGACTTCACAGGAAGAGTCACCAGAGACATGAATGTCACTGACAAGATAAGTAAACCTCTCGACGAGGTCAACACTCTCTCCACAGACAAACACACTGCTGTTGGCCATGCCTAAGAGGTCATTAAAGGCCTGGCTCTTGGTTTTTATCACGACACTCACAAGCCCAGACACTCAGACTCCTCACTCAGTCTCACGAGAGCCCTGATCAGAGCCTCCATTGACTCCACGAAGATCACAGCATCATCAGTAAAGTCAAGATCAGTCAATCTCTCTTCACCAACAGATGCCCCACAGCCGCTGGACCCCACCACCCTGCCCAACACCCAATCCATACAAACATTGAACAGGGTAGGAGCAAAACATACCGCTGATGAACCCCAGAATCAACTGGGAAAAACGCAGAGGTCCTGCCTCCACTCTGCACAGCACTCACAGTACCAGTGTACAGGCCAGCCATGATATCCAGCAACCTTGAGGGGATCCCACGAACCCTCAGGATGTCCCACAGGGCAGCTCGATCAACTGAGTCGAACGCTTTGCGAAAATCAACAAAGGCTGCAAAGAAACTCTGCCGATATTCGCATTTGCGATCTATGAGAACCCTCAGTGCCAAGATGCGGTCGATGGTAGCCTTCTGAGGCATAAAACCAGACTGTCCCGGTCACTGGTAGGTGAGCAAGTGATCACGGATCCTATTGAGGACAACCCTAGCAAGGACCTTACCTGGCACTGAGAGCAATGTAATCCCCCTGTAGTTGCTGCAATCCAGGCAATCACCCTTCCCTTTCCAGATAGGAACCGTAAGTCCCGTTTTCCAGTCAGTTGGGATGATGCCAGTCTACCAAATGGAAGCAAAGATTGCTTGCAATGCCAGGCGGACAGCCTTACCACCAGCCTGGAGAAGTTCACTCCGGATACCACAGATCCCTGCAGCCTTTCCTCCCCTCAGCTGGTTCACCACCTATGCAATCTCAGAGAGATTGGGTGGTTCACAGCTAATTGGAGGATCAGCCTCAAGAGTCGTTGACCCAGAGATATCCAACGTCCTAGCCGGAGGATCAGCTTGGAACAACTGCTCAAAGTAGCCAGCCCAGCGGGTCACAACTGCAGTGTCATCCAAGGTTTTACGCAAGTATTAAATTATTCATAACTTCCCCTGACCACAACACCAAAGAAAGGTCTTGATGCATGTACTCTATCTTCATTACAAGTAATCTGACTTTCTTCACAGCTACTTTATATTTATATATACATATTAAGCAGAGCTCATGCCATGAATTCTCTAAAACGGGTTCAATAGATAAGGAAGATAGATATAAATGGAATTATATAATAGACAGATCCCAAGACTAACATTACTGGAAAATAATCTCCCTTGCTGATTTAAAATTATTCCACACAGGATAGCAATGGCCATCAAATAACCACATGCCAAATTTTTTGTCTTTTTGGCTAGTTAAAAATGATACAATGTGTACCTATGTGCTAAGAAGCAGGGAGTAGGTTTAAATGCACTTTTTAATAGGAACACTTTCTTAAGTTAAAGGAACATACTGTGGCATTTAAAACAATTAACAAGGCCCCCGACAGCACACGCGACTGTATTATCATGCAAGACTCTACAGAAAGTGCAGTGGGCCAAACTTGGTTAAAAGTAACATAATACACCAGAGATGTCTACAAATTGTAAAACGAATCCGCTCATTCAGCTATTTTAACCCTGGACGGGACGCCATTCAGTCACTGACACGCTAGCATTTTGCAGGTCACTTCGTACAAGGAGTCATCCGAGTTTTAGTTTACAAGGAACCGCAGCGTTAGGTTGGCCGGCACAAAATATGAACTTTACCTTTCCGTGAAGAAATGTATATCATATAAATAACGTTTTCGGAAAATGGACAAAATATACCGTAAGTTAAATGACCCCGACCAAATAACCGAAAAGGATGAGGAAGCGTCAAAGAAGCCCCGCTATTTAAAGAGCCAGCATGTGACTCGTTTTCGGCTTTCCCGTTTGTGACGTTTCCTCTTCTTATTTCGCTGCATTCACGTGAATTTCCAGTTAGGCCTACAGGAAAAAAAGCGAAGCTGTTGCTGGTCTACTACTTGTTCCCCCACAAAAAAAAAGCATATTAAGAGAGCAGTAACGTTTCGTGAAAATGAAACGCCAATGGAATACATTAAACGTGGATCGAGCAGCTACAAAAACATATCAACCCAAAAAATGTAATTTCTAACTAATTAGGCATCACTCATTTTCACTTGCATGCACGTAAAATTTCAGATTGGGAAATTCGTCCATCTCTGACAGGACTTGAACGCATCAGAAGACAAGAACACGTGAAACAAGATGAGCTCCTTCAATTTTATCACACAAAATAAACATGACTTCCTCAAAACAGAATATTGAGTTGCATATTCCTTCCATTTGTTATCTTATAAAGAAATCTTAATTCATGTGCCAAATTCACGTGGCCTTTCTTATCGCGACTTGCGTGAGTGCACGCGAGCAGCCCACAGCCCAGTCAAGTCGCGCACTCCTATTTCCCAAGATGCCCTTCGAGTTCTTCCAATACGCGAGGACCTGTGGGTGGAGTCTAGACACCTCACCCTTGTGCAGATATTACTGGATGAATTACTGTAATTCGTGCACCGAGCGCCCTCTCATGGCCGTAACACTGGAGCCGACGACCAGTATCTGTTTACCGTTGCTTGGCGATAACACTCAGAATGGACCGGGGGTGAGTGATTGAATTTGTTTTTAGAAATAAAACTGAAAAGTGTAGTCTTTGAGCAGTCCAGGTCTCATACAGTTGCGCATGGAAACGAGTACTCAAAGCGGCTAAAAAAGTTTTAAATCCGGGATTTAAAAAAAAAAAAACAACAACTAATAAATACACAGATAAATGACTTGCTTCGCCTCTTTAAATCACGTTTAATTATCATTTTAATTACAAGGCTCAGTTCAAGCAAATCAGTTGCGGAGTAAGGCAAATCTGAAATGTACAGTAGTTTGCCAGAATCCACCTAAGAAAACTTACCTCGGATACTGATTTTTATTCTAGTGTCGCAACTTCACCGTCTGTTTTCGCGAATATTTAAGATGTTTGCTTAACATGTGGGGTTTTGAAATTCTACTTTATTGTTTTGTTAAAAAAACAATAGATTTTTGTAAGGATTTCTTATCAGGCTATCCACTGTTTTTTTTTCTACAATTAAATAGAATCACAAGGATCAGAAACAAAATTAAGAAGAGACGCGACTGTGTAACTTACAGGGGATTATATCCGCAAAGTATTTTTTACAGAAGGAGATGAATCTTTCTCACACCCTTTAATTTATGTACCTATTCTAAAACAATATAAAACTTCATTTGTATTACTTTCTAGAATGGACAAAAACTGTAACCCTGTATGTCTAACTGTAGCTCTTTTTCTGTTTATAAATCTGAAGATAAAGTGATCGAAAATACGATCGGTATGTTTGGTAAATAATATATACGTAAAGTATAAATTTCAGAGTGTTAGACCTTCTATTACACCTTTATGTGGATATTATAACGTTAGAAACGTATATAAAACACACACACACAAGGCAATAAAAACATGAAAGATTGTCAGCTCTTATTTGTCAGTTTATAATATTAACAAGATGACAGCCACAGTGACAAAAGGTAAATATGTTCCTGACAATATTGTAAGATAAATGAGGATGTTATTTTAATATACAAGTCCTTTTCTAACCCACTTAGGGTCGTGGGTGGTGCTGAGACTATCCCTTCTAGCACAGGGCTCAAGGCAGGAACAAACTCCTGACGGGCTGCCAGTCCATGCAGGGCCATCACACACAAACACACACGCGGGCCAATTTATTATTGTCAATCCAACTAAACTAAATGCAGTTTAGTGATGAGCAAAACAAGCAATAAAATGTATTTTCTCTAAAATTCAAGTTCACCTGTAGTTGGCACATGGAACAAAAAAATCTAACAACTTGCAGTTGGCAGTCAGTTCTCTGAATCTTTTTTGTGCCTCTTGGATGTAAATTCTTTATTTTTTTAATGTTTATATACTGTTAATGGAATAATTATATTGCTAAAGTATTTTAATATCATCCATCCATCCATTTTCCAACCCGCTGAAACCAAACACAGGGTCACGGGGGTCTGCTGGAGCCAATTCCAGCCAACACAGGGCACATGGCAGGAAACAAACCCTGGGCAGGGCGCCAACCCACCGCAGGGCACACACACACACACACCAAGCACACACACTAGGGACAATTTAAGATCGCCAATGCACCTAACCTGCATGTCTTTGGATTGTGGGAGGAAACCCACGGAGATACAGGGAGAACATGCAAAGTCCATGCAGGGAGGACCCAGGAAGCGAACCCAGGTCTCCTAACTGCTACCCACTGCGCCACGGTGCCGCCCAAATGTAATAACATATATAAAAAATAAAAAAGATAACACAGAGTGAGCGGGCAATCAGGCCTCACCAGCTGTTCTGAGGAATTTACGGAAAAACTAACATGTGATGACAAAGCTCAGGAGTCACCTAAACATGAATAGGCACGACCCAAGAACAGTCAGTAGAATGCAGCTTTGGAATTAGGTGTATGGATTAACACAAAAATAAATAAACATACAAACAGCAAATGAGATTATGATCTATCTATCTATACTAAAACTAAAGTCTACCTATCTATCTATACTAAATCTAAAGTCTATCTATCTATACTAAAACTAAAGTCTATCTATCTATATTAAAACTAAAGTCTATCTATCTATCAATACTAAAACTAAAGTCTATCTTTCTATCTATACTAAAACTAAAGTCTATCTATCTATCTATCTATACATAAGAGCATAAGAAATTTGACAGACAATTCAATTCATCAAGTCATCAATTCATGTTTCGCTAATAGCTCAGCTGTCCCAAGATCTCATCCAGATTTTTCTTGACGGTTGTCAAGGTTTCTTCTTCAATTCCTTGTCTTGGTGGTTGGTTCCAGAGTCCCACAACTCTTTGCGTAACAAAGTGTTTCTGTTTTGAATGCATTTTCCCCTTAATTTCAACTGATTGCCTTTCCCAAGGTTTCTCCCATTTTGTTCCCCAAAAAAGTTTTTTTTTTGGGGGAGTTTTTCCTTGTCTTCTTAGACAGTCAAGGCTGGGGGGCTGTCAAAAGGCAGGGCTTGTCAAAGCCCATTGCGACACTCCTTGTGCGATTTTGGGCAATACAAAAAATCAATTGTATTGTATTGTATTGTATCTGGTGGCGGAGCCACAGAGGTAGCGGTTTCTCAGATGTCTTCCTTTCTGTACTGATGTTGCAACTGGCATTCCATATTCAGGATCTCAGCCTCAAAGATCTCCTACGACTTCTCAGGTTAGTCCATTTTGGGCGCTTTCTTGTTTGCCAGTGTATATGGTTTAATTCAGTTTATGCTTTCAGTCAAACCACAACCTGTTCCTGTTCATAGGAAGTCATTATGAATCTCAGGACCCACCTCAAGACCTTACTTATACTAATTTACAAGAGGCTTCCCTCCGCAGTATCTTTTCATTTTCTTGCCCAATGTATACTTGTACGTACGACTAAGATTGGAAGTAAAGTAACTTTTCCGGTTTGAGGTGAGCTTGTCCCCAGTTGCAGCAGAGATCAGTTAATGTTGGTGTTTTGTCTTATTTTGTCAGGCTTATCCCAGCATACAATGCTCTTACTGATGAAAACCTGGTGCATTTCTTCTGTCAAGAGAAAATCCGTCAACATCTCTGGAAATCAGGCCTGGTAAATATCTACAGTATGTTATATACAGTGATAGCCTGTCAATAGATACGGGAAGAGGAGAAAGGGTGGCATCTATTTAACTAAAGTCTTGTAGTTATAGTAGAAACCCTCACACAGAAAACAATAATTGACTTTTAATTTTGAAAAATTAAGGTGACCCATGATGGATTAATTGTATCAGAGAAAGACTATCGTCTGAATATGGCCAAACTGGACCACATCGACCACGTGAAACGCAATCTCTCTTCAAAGGTTAGTTTCCTGATCAACCCCGGTTTTGTCTGATGCACATTAATCAAAGTAATCAAGAAGGGTGCCATTGCAAGTCTAAATACCCCACCCTGTCTGAGCCTAATGAGCTTAGAGAGTCATGGGGTTGTTCTGAAGGTGGAAGTGAATAAACAGAACGGCTATTGAAAAGTGCATCACAACACAGAAAAACCTGAGTTGGTCCAATTCGAGTTGGACTCATGAAGGCTTAAAGATGCCTTATTGTCTTGCGTCCACTCCCCTGTTTACCTTCTTCTATCCATCCATCCATTATCATCAGATTTTCACTCAAGTCCTAAAAGTAGATGAAGAGAAACCAGTTAAACAAATGAGACAAAAATATTATATGTGATCATTTATTAATTGAGGAAAATGATCGAATATTCCATATTTGTGAGTGGCAAAAGTATGTGAACCTCTAGGATTAGCAGTGAGTTTGAAGGTGAAATTCAAGTCAGGTGTTTTCAATCAATGGGATGCCAATCAGCTGTGAGTGGGCACCCTGTGGTATTTAAAGAACAGGATCTATCAAAGTCTGCTCTTCACAACACATGTTTGTGGAAGTGTATCATGGCACCAACAAAGGAGATTTCTGAGGACCTCACAAAAAGAGTTGTTGGTGCTCATCAGGCTGGAAAAGGTTATCAAATCATCTCTAAAGAGTTTGGACTCCACCAATCCACAGTCAGACAGATTGTGTACAAATGGAGGAAATTCAAGACCGTTGTTACCCTCCACAGGAGTGGTCGACCAACAAAGATCACTCCAAGAGCAAGGCGTGTAACAGTGGGCGAGGTCGCAAAGGACCCCAGGGTAACTTCTAAGCAACTGAAGGCCTCTCTCACATTGGCTAATGTTCATGTTCATGAGTCCACCATCAGGAGAACACTGAACAACAATGGTGTGCATGGCAGGGTTGCAAGGAGAAAGCCACTGCTCTCCAAAAAACATTGCTGCTCGTCTGCAGTTTGCTAAAGATCACGTGGACAAACCAGAAGGCTATTGGAAGAATGTTTTGTGGACGGATGAGACCAAAATAGAACTTTTTGGTTTAAATGAAAAGCGTTATGTTTGGAGAAAGGAAAACACTGCATTCCAGCATAAGAACCTCATCCCATCTGTGAAACATGGTGGTGGTAGTATCATGGTTTGGGCCTGTTTTGCTGCATCTGGGCCAGGACGGCTTGCCTTCATTGATGGAACAATGAATTCTGAATTATATCAGAGAATTCTAAAGGAAAATGTCAGGACATCTGTCCATGAACTGAATCTCAAGAGAAGGTGGGTCATGCAGCAAGACAACGACCCTAAGCACACAAGTCGTTCTACCAAAGAATGGTTAAAGAAGAATAAAGTGAATGTTTTGGATTGGCCAAGTCAAAGTCCTGACCTTAATCCAATCGAAATGTTGTGGAAGGACCTGAAGCGAGCAGTTCATGTGAGGAAACCCACCAACATCCCAGAGTTGAAGCTGTTCTGTATGCAGGAATGGGCTAAAATTCCTCCAAGCAGGTGTGCAGGAATGATCAGAAGCTACCAGAAACGTTTAGTTGCAGTTATTGCTGCAAAGGGGGGTCACACCAGATACTGAAATCAAAGGTTCACATACTTTTGCCACTCACAAATATGTAATATTTGATCATTTTCCTCAATAAATAAATGACCAAGTATAATATTTGTGTCTCGTTTGTTTAACTAGTTTCTCTTTATCTACTTTTAGGACTTGAGTGAAAATCTGATGATGTTTTAGGTCATATTTATGCAGAAATATAGAAAATTTTAAAAGGTTCACAAACGTTCAAGCACAACTGTAGATGTACCCTGTGATTGATTTACCAAAGTGGCTTTATTGTAATATCATCCATATTGCAGCATACACTAACACAAAATAAAAAATATACATAAATGAAGGACAAGTGCCAGAGAGGTATAGAACTATACTATAATAGATAAATACGAGGGATGTTCAAAAAGTTTCCACACTTTTTTTTAACTCTGTTTATTAAGGATCTCAAAAACAAATGACATCACTTTTCTACACAGTCATCTTCATTTGCGATGCAATGTTCCCAGTGTCGTACCAACTTTTTAATGCCCAATTACTATTCCTCCCGCCTTCACCGTTTCCGACAAAAATATAAAAGTGCAGAAACTTTTTGAACGTCCCTCATGCATAATTAAAAACACTGTAAATAATAGGCAACTGAATAGATATTAATAACAATAATAGACTGTGCCCTCCATAACGTTTGGGACAAAGACCCGTTTTTCCTTGATTTCCCCCTCCGCTCCACAGTTTAAAATGACAAATCAAACCATTCAGACATTGGGATTAAAGTACACACTTTCATTTAAGGGGATTTGCAGACACACAGCACTTTTTTTAACATGGTCCCCCATACCCCCCCCCACACACACCACATTTCAGGGATCCATAATATTTTGGACATTTGGCATCCCAGGTGTGTTTCAATGCTTCATAAGATACCTCGGTTTGCTTCTACCTACTGGCTTTGGAGTCTGTAATTATCATTGAAGACAAGAGCTGTGCCAATGAAAGTCAAAGAAGCCATTATGAGACTCAAAAACAAAAATAAAACCATTAGAGACATCGGCAAATCCTTAGGGTGGCTGAAATCAACTGTCAGGGATATCATGAAGAAGAAGAAACACACTGATGGGCTCAGTAATCACAAAGGGACTGGTAGGCCAAGAATGACCTCCACTGCTGATGATGACAGAAGAATCCTCACTATGGTCAAGAAAAAAAACACCAATTGCCTGTCAGACAGACCAGACCCAGTCTTCAGGAGGCAAATGTGTATGAGTCAAAGATGATTACCAGCAGAAGACTTCATGAACAGAAACACAGAGACCACAATGCAAGATGTAAACCACTAAAACATGATGGCCAGAATCCAGTTTGTGAAAAAGGACTTCTGGCAATTCTGGGAAAAGGTCCCTCGTGGACAGACAGGACAAAGATGAACATCATCAGAGTGATGGAGATGAAAAGGAACGGCACAAGGTCCAAAGCAGACCACCTCATCTGTTAAACATGGTAGTGAGGGTGTCATGGCTTGGGCATATATGACTGGCACATTTCTCTTTACCAATGATGGAACTAATGACGACACAAGTTCCAGTAAATGCCTCCAAACTCATTAGACAGCTCTTCATCCTACAAGATAATAATCCAAATGTACTGCTAAGGCAACACGGGAGTGATTTGGTGCCAAAAACTGGAAAATTCTTGAGTGGTCAATCCAGTCACCTGATTTAAATCAAATTGAGCAGGCATCTCATATGCTGAAGAGAACACTTAAGAGGACAAGCCACCAGAACAGGCAGGAGCTGAAGATGGCTGCATTAGAAGCTTCATCACCAGAGAAGACCCTCAGCACCTGCTGATGTCTACGAATCACAGACTTCAAGCAGTCATTGCATGCTGGGATATGCGACAAAGCACTAAATACGACGGCATTAATAGACCTGAAATGGGGGACTATGTAGAAAAAGTGTTGTGTGAGCGAAATGTGTTCAAATCCCCTCAAATAAAATTCTTCAATGTGCACTTTTATGATGTCTGAATTCTTTGATTTGACATTGTGGAGCAGAGGGGTAAATCGAGGTAAGATGCGCCGTTCTACCAAACATTATGGAGGGCACTGTGTATCTCAGGCATTTCCTCCTCTCTAGTGCTAGCAACCTACAGTATATGTGAAGGATTAGAAATGGAAACAGAGATTGATGGATGAGTGAAAGAAGTGACATTGCATAATACGTTCCTTTTTCAAACAGGAAGGCTACGACACCTCCAAGTATTGTATCTTACAGAATAAAGGTAATATGAAGAGAATTATGTCAAGCATAAGCTTGGGGAGCAACACTAGCAGAGAAAAGAGTGAGGTGAACACCAGAAGGAGTGAGAAAGTGAAACAAGCACTCTGTGAGGTGGGTGGCAGTTTTTCATGTGTTCTGTCCACAGATACAAGGACAGTTATTTTTTATGTATGTTACATGAGGCATTTTTAGCAATTACGCCAGCGTTTCTCAACCTTTAAGTATTTGCATCCCGGGTTTTCATAACAGTTTTAATCGCCGCCTCCCCTAACATTTTTTTGAAATGTAGATGCATATTTTGTTATACCTACTTAACTTCTATCGACATTTATCTAACTCTATATTTATTGTTCTAGTATCAGAATGTAGTTTAAGTTAATTTGTTTTGGTTTCAACAGTTGTTTTTTTCATACTTTTGATTCTTGTTTTCTTTTTTTCACATCTTCGCGCCCCCCTTTTGTTACTTCACACTCCCCTAGGGGGGCCCGTCCCACAGGTTGAGAACCACTGCATCACGCTTTTTGATAGTCAGTCTGTGACCTTGTCTAAGGAAAAGGCAAAAATTCCAAAAAAGTCTTAATTGAATTTTTGTGTGTGTGTACTAGGGGGCTCGCCAACCCCTGTGCCTGCGTTATGCGCTAGCCTCTTTGTGGTTCTGCAGCTCGCGTATGGGAATGCGGAAGTACAATTTACTAACTATTTAACATTACAGCAAGTAATTCTTCTTCTTTTGGTTGCTCCAGTTAGGGGTTGCCACAGTGGATCATCTTCTTCCATATCTTTCTGTCCTTGACATCTATACTACTGTATACTTCTTTAGAAGGTTGGCGTCCTTCAACATCTGCAATAAGATGCTGCAGATGTTCTACCAGACGGTTGTGGCGAGTGCCCTCTTCTTCGCGGTGGTGTGCTGGGAAGGCAGCATAAAGAAGAGGGACGCCTCACGCCTGGACAAACTGGTGAGGAAGGCAGGCTCTATTGTAGGCATAGAGCTGGACAGTTTGACATCCATGGCAGAGTGACGGGCACTGAGCAGGCTCCTGTCAGTCATGGAGAATCCACTGCATCCACTGAACAGGATCATCTCCAGACAGAGGAGCAGCTTCAGAGACAGACTGCTGTCACCGTCCTGCTCCACTGACAGACTAAGGAGATCGTTCCTCCCTCACACTATGTGACTCTTCAATTTCACCCGGGGGGTAAACGTTAACACTACACAAGATTATATCTTAAGATTGAATTTCGTTTCTTTCTCTCTATTAAATAAAACGACTTTTTCGAATGTTTGGCTCAGAGTGTTTGCAAAAGCTATTCTAACCGGAAACTGTTAACGTTTTAATACGAATGGCATATCAAGATCTCCTTTGGTGTCCAATGATATCAGCGGAATGTGTACTACATTACTTTTCTTGGATACATGCTTCTTTCTACAGTAATTCATGCGTTGTAAGACCGGACGTTGTTGACGGTTGTAGATATTCTTCATGATATTTTAAGTTGATGTTTTCATCTTCCGCACGATCACCACCACCTGTTTCAGCATAGACTATTGATAAGCATTTAACCAATTCGCTGTGTAACCGATCTACATTTTTGGCGTTAATTCATTGGACTTCTTCGTTTCTTGGTACTAGGATTGTATGTGTACTCCTTTTTTATGTTGATAACTGTTTGACATAATATGTCTTCTTTAATTGAGAACTTAAAGTGAGGAAAACATTAAAATGTATAAGAGCTGAGAGTACAGGAAGTGTGTCTGACAAAAGCTTTCACACGAATGAGAGTCGAGAGGACCATGGTCTTGTTTGAAAATGTTGAGAGGAGGATGTGACTTGAAAAAATCTCAAAGCAAAAGTCTCGTCTCACGGGACTTGAAAAAAATCTATCTTCCAAAAAAGAAGAATGATTTTTTTATATAATAGAGAGATGTAATCATCCTTCTATATAAAAGCGGTCGGGATTGTCCTTCCGTCCCGTGAGTGCTACGCAGTCGCAGAGTTTCACACACGCCCCGTCCATTTTGCAATGCACGATGGGATTTGTAGTTTAGTTTTTCCAGGTAAAAGATGATTTTCTACTCCAGACTGTGCGATATCTTCTTCTTCTTTCTTACTATATAAAAGCGGTCAGGATTGTCCTTCCGTCCCGTGAGTGGAAAGCGTAGCGGTATTCCGCTTATCACAGACTTACTACTTGCAGCTTACGCAAGCGACATGATGTGAGCAGAGTTCTGGTGCACCCATCATTCCCTTGCTTTTGTGTGCGATGCGCTGGAAAAATACACAAAATTATGTCTCTGGAAATAATTAATGTTGATGAAGTACAAATGCCTCACCGCATAGTAAATATCAGGGGGGTTCAAAAGGGCGACCTCAATACAGACAAAAAGTTTAAATTTCATCACAAAAATAACAGAAACTACGAGTATTAAAGTAATACCGCTCAAATGCAATATAACCAAATTAATGAGTTTGTATAAAATATCAAATTGATCTGCATATTGAAATGCCTTAAGAAGTGGTCAACTTAAAAGTCGGTCGCCTTAAAAGGCGGGTCAGCCTAGTTTACTATATAATGTGTCGAAGTAGCGGTTGGGGCACACTACCTGAATTGTGAGGGAGCGTCAGTTACGGCACTATGGCCATGTGGCGCGATTCCCCGCAGGTGATCATTGTTGAGGGCCTGACTGACTGGACCAGACTAAGGGGAAGCCCACATAACATCTGGCTGCGGTCATTTCTGGATGGTGGGACTGGACCGCGTGTCTCAGTGGGGGTTGCCAACCAGGATCCCGAGCCGTTTCATCTTGTGGTGGATGCGTCAATTCGTTGTGCCAGTGCATGCTCCCCAATCTGACCTGACCTGTTAAAAGCCCCTTAACCCTTCTTTGGATGAGTGCGTTAAGAAAATGGATGATGATTAAAAGATGTTTTGCTGCATTAGGCTTGCTGTGCTTAAGATGAGGTGATAATCTACTAAAATACATGTTGATAATGTTCTGTTAGTAATGGAGTTGTTAAATAAATAACCAACATATTAGGAGGCTGGGGCTGATGAGGGGCCCGTAAGTGCAGTACTGTAGTGGGCCCTCACATGTATCATAGTGTCCCTGTTTAGACAGAATAAACTGTACATTAAGGGACTGAAAGACAGCAAAATAATGTTATTTTTTCTCAAATTTCTTTTTTTATTATTTATTTTTTGTGATCAGTTGGAAAAAAAGGACATTGAACAGTTAACCGGTATTCGTCTCAAACCTGGTCTCTCTTCCTTTGGTCTGCTTGTTATGGTTTCACCTCCTCAAAGTCCTTCCTCTAGCAGATATCATGCATCACGTGGACAGAAGGAATGGCAGTCCAAAACACCAGTCAGAAGTTTACAGAGTCCTGATGGTTCTTGGATCAGACCAGCCCATAATTCAAAGGTGTGTGGACGTGTTTTAATGTACAGCATATTAAAGCTCATCTAACGTTACAATTGATCATGTACCCACCAGAGCTCTACTCGCTCCAGAAATGGTGTTGACTAATTTTTGTTCCTCCACTCCATGAGGAGAATTATACAAAAAGTAACGCAATTTCTGTTATTCCTACATGTTTGATAGCAACATGACCCCTCTAAGCTAGAACAGTCCCAACTAAGGGTTTTTAATACATCTGGAAAAAGAAATTCACAAAATTGTATTCCGTATCATTGTTGTGGCTGCATGTTGTACAGTAGGGGTGTCCATCTCAGATCCAGGAAGGCCACAGTGACGTAAGGTTTTCCTTTTTGCCATTTTCTTAATGAATGCCCAGTTTCTTTTGTTCATTGACTTCTTTTCCCTTCATTATAAATGCCGTGTTTTTAAAGACTCGGGCCTCTTCATTGATTTTTTTTTCCTTAAATGGCAGCCAAACAGAAATGAGATGTGAAGCGAACCGGCAGATGACCAGCTAAGTCAGGGCCTCAAACTCCAACCAGTTTCACTTCAGCCAGTACCTTAATTAGAAATCAATTCTTATTGTTAATTAAAGCCATTTATTTAATTCCGTGGCTTCTTGTTGCTCTTATTCTGCCACACCAGACATTTCCAAAATTGTTGTTCTTTCTTTTTTCTAAGAGCGCCATCACAATGTTTTGGTGGCCTGAGCAGATCAACATTACTGAGACCCTCACCTTTCTTTATTACCAGCTATTGTATGATGGACTCAGGTTGCTGGTCACATGTTGATTCATTTTTGTATCTCAATGTTTGGCTGCTAATTAAGGAAAAAAGAAGTAATTCAAGGGCCCAAGTCTTAAATAGCAAGTCAATTAAAATGAAGGCAAAAGATGTTAATTAGCAACAGAAACTGGTCACTAATTAAGAAAACGGTTAGAATGAAAACCAACAGCTGCTATGGCCCCCAAGGACAGGAGTTGGACATGCCTGTCTTACAGTGTGGCCAGATTTGAAGAGAAGATTAAATTGTAATTAATACAATATTATTCACATTTATTACTATCCATACATAATGAAGCTCCACCCAGAATAAAATGTAGTCTTGTATATAAACATCTACACGTGGAAGTGTGTCTGCCTGGAAGCGAGACATGGAGTCGGGGTAAGGGCTGGACCTTCGAGGATACAAAAGCGAGGCAAGCACATCGGCAAAATGGTATCCCTTTTACTTTTCCTCCCACCGCTAATACACAAGCGAGGCAAGCACGTTGTCAAAACGAAACTTCCGAAGGAAGACAAAGTCGCTTGTTTTAGTAGAGTATTATATATTGATCTACTTTTCCCTATAGTATTATGAATAAGTAGCCTTTGTCAGAATGCCTAATCCCACACACTTACCACTGTTTATAAGGTATTATTGTATATAACTTATCCCCACCTTCCCTTCTATATCTATAACCTCAGGCAATTAGATGTAGTAAAATGACAAGCAGGAGTTAAGTTACACATAAAATAATGTATTATTGATATTATTCATAAATAATAACAATATGCAAAGTACAGTACATTTGAATATTGGCAACCATACAACCTGATTAAATGGTGATGTGCAGTTCAGGCAGCACACAGACTTGTTAATTACTTAATGTCTCTAGTTAAGGCATCATTGGTGCTCCGCTTTCTTCAGAACAGGCCGCAAGCCTATTCAATATGTCTGCCAAGCTGTGCTCTCCATTGTAATGTCTTCTTCATCAGATGTTAGTAACAGAGATGCTTCTTCATCATATGACGGTTAGTAAGAGAGAGAGTGTGAGGTTAAACAAGTAAATTTATAGATGTTCTGTCCAACCCCTAGAGCCAATAGGACATCATGGTACTTAAAAGCTTCTGATCCAAGCCAATCCCAAACAGCCATACTTCATACCAATGGGAGAAATAGAACATCTTAACACCTGCCAACCCCCCCAAGACCATATGTTAAGGTAACCTGGCTTCCTTGTGGGGATTGAAAGACTCTAGCAGAGAAACATTTGTGTCAAGCACTTCCTTCCCTCAACTCTGTCATAAAATGTAAAGAGACTCAGTCGTAAAAGGATGGGGGGTAAACATGAATGTTTCTCACTAAAGTAACACTGAATTACATTGCTTTGCCTAAAATACAAATAAAGATATACAAAATATTTATCAAGTTATATGCAGAATCTCACGGCACAACAGTCGCTAATGCACAAGTGATGCAAGCTCATCGGCAAAACGAAACCTCCGAAGAAAGACAAAGTCGCTTAGCCGCTAATACACAAGTGATGCAAGCATGTTGGGAAAACGAAACCTCCTAGGAGAGAGAGATGCTCAGAGTAGTTCCTTTCAATTACTGGACATCTCTACATTAAAATTTTTTTTCTGACAATTTCAATAGTTTCTAGGACCCTGGGCTTTTTACAGCGCGGGCTTACACAGTTAAAGTATAAAAATCTGGATGTGAGCGTCAATAGGCCTTTCGCCCTAGGAACCAAGTTACTCAAACTATTCTATAACATTGCAGATCATAAAATAAGTCAATACGATAGCAATTGACGATAAGAATTCATAATTAATTGCAGAATTACGGTATTTGAGTGTTCCTCTCAAGTGCCTCTTTCTCTTGCATGATTTGGCTCAAAAACTAGTTAGCACATCGTCATCTCATAACAAGCTTAAGTTACATGTTTGAAATTTCTCCGTCTAGCCTTTTTAGCTCGAGACCATTCTCAAGAAACTGTGACGCACACCCATCATCGAGATATCATTGTTTTCGATATTAGAGGACCCTAAAACATTGAGATCCATCAAAAACCAGAGATCAAAATTTTTGGTGAATCTAAAGCTTTCATTCCTTCCCCACAGACGATAAGTTATGACAGGGGATGGCGCAAAGTAAAAATTGTTTGCATGTCCATTAAAAGTTATAATGAGGCACATCCTTGAGTGTAGAAGTAGGAAACCAGAAATACTAGATTAACATAAGAATTAATCTCATATTTAGAGACTCTTAACAATAAAAATGTCCATTTATAATAACTCTCTGTAGACCGGTCAAAGTGAGTGTACAATGGAGGAGACTCCTTGTGTCTTTTTTCCGTTTAATACGTGGATAATGGAGTTGTCTGCTCTTGATCTGGGAGGTACTCCTGTGCAGCAACAGAAAACACACAAAGATGAAATGTAGCTCACATCTTGCTTGCGTAGCGTAAGAACACATGTGAGGAACCCCAAAGTCAATATGATTGTTTCTGATTGTACAATTTGTTTCTCATTTACAGAAGGTCCCAAAACCGTTAAGATCCAGCAACAGACAGAATGCAGTTGTGACCTTAATCTATCTTGGAAAGCAAGTATCACTGCCGTGTGAACAGAGAAATCCCAGAGATGACGTAACTGTGTATCAGCAACACTGTGGCGGGCAGAACCTGTGTGTCTACAAGGGACAATTGCTTAAAGGAGGCAAGTAGCTGTACCCTACCACCTCATGCCCACCAGCAGTCAAACAGAAGGCACTCTTTGCAGATTTCTAGATAGATAGATATGAAGGGCACTATATGACTGACAGATAGATAGATAGATATAGATAGAGATAGATAGAGAGATAGAGATAGATAGATACTTATTAATCACAAGGGGAAATTCACATACTCCAGCAGCAGCATTCTGATACAAGAATATTAAATTAAAGAGTGATAGCAATGCAGGTATAACAGACAATAACTTTGTGTAATATTAACGTTTAGCAAACCCCCACCAGGGTCCTTAGTCTATCAGTGGAGCAGGACGGTGACAGCAGTCTGTCGCCGAAGCTGCTCCTCTGTCTGGAGATGATCCTGTTCAGTGGATTCTTCATGATTGACAGGAGCCTGCTCAGTGCCCGTCACTCTGCCACGGATGTCAAACTGTCCAGCTCCGTGCCTACAATAGTGCCTGCCTTCCTCACCAGTCTGTCCAGGCGTGAGGCGTCCCTCTTCTTAATGCTGCCTCCCCAGCACACCACCGCATAGAAGAGGGCGCTCGTCACAACCGTCTGATAGAACATCTGCAGCATCTTATTGCAGATGTTGAAGGACACCAGCCTTTTAAGGAAGTAGAATCGGCTCTGTCCTCTCTTACACAGAGCATCAGTATTGGCAGTCCAGTCCAATTTGTCATCCAGCTGCACTCCCAGGTATTTATACGTCTGTACCCTCTACACACAGTCACCTCTGATGATCATAGGGTCCATGAGGGGCCTGGGCCTCCTAAAATCCACCACCAGCTCCTTGGTTTTGCTGGTGTTCAGTTGTAGGTGGTTTGAGTCACACCATTTAACAAAGTCCTTGATTAGGTTCCTATACTCCTCCTGCACACTCCTGATGCAGCCCACGATAGCAGTGTCATCAGCGAACTTTTGCACGTGGCAGGACTCCGAGTCATATTGGAAGTCTGATGTATGTTGGCTGAACAGGACCAGAGAAAGTACAATCCCCTGCAGAGCTTCTGTGCTGCTGACCACAATGTCAGACCTGCAGTTCCCGAGACGGACATACTGAGGTCTGTCTGTAAGATAGTTCACGATCAATATCACCAGGTATGAATCTACTCCCATCTCTGTCAGCCTGTCCCGAAGGAGCCAAGGTTGGATGGTGTTGAAGGTGCTAGAGGGGCGTTAGGGGCGTCTTCAACGTTTTTGTTTTTTGCTTCAGTAACCATGAAGCACAACGCTAAGCCCTTTAGTTCAACAAATTAATGAAAGTATCCTGTTGTAATGAATTTTTCCCTGTTGTGTTAAATATTTATATAAAAATGATTACTGGTGAGACTTTTAATTTCACTCAAGTGGACAAAAAAAAAGTGTTCAG
The DNA here is from genome assembly GCF_016835505.1 of Polypterus senegalus. Lineage (NCBI taxonomy): Eukaryota > Metazoa > Chordata > Cladistia > Polypteriformes > Polypteridae > Polypterus > Polypterus senegalus. The sequence goes on along the minus strand of NC_053165.1, from coordinate 92,314,400 downwards.
TTGTTTGCACTGAAAAATAAATTCAGGGTACTCTGATGGGATGAAAAGCCATCTTCTCTTTTTCACCCTTTGAGGTGGGTAGTAGCATTTGTTAAATATACTCTTTTATTTATGAAAAATATATACTTTTTACAGCAGGTATTGACAGTAAGAGTTTGTTTTTACTCGAGTATACTTGTACACAACAAACATACTTCACCTATCTTACATTTCTGTCACCCACTTTACTGTTACAGTATATGTGACTCTTCTACATTTAATGTTTTAACTTCCTCAGGTTTCAGCTACTGCCAAACAGCTAGCGGCAGCTCCTCTGCATTTCATTGGTCCTTATTCTAATGCGGATAGCCAATAGTGAAGCCTCGTCACTATCGGTGACAGTGTGGGTCGGCCCCACGCTGCCGGGTCCTTCCGGGGAGCCTCATGAACCCGCAACTCGAGTCTGCCCTTATTCTAATGCTGACAGCCAATAGTTTTTAATAAAGAAAAGATTTGCATTTTTTTTACTATTTGCTTTTACCTGTTACCTGATCACGCCAATTAATGGATCACCCAGACCTTACATGTTTTGTACAAACCATTTAAACAGTAACTACAACAAAAAATAAATCATCTTTCTAACCTTTGAGATATAAATTCCTGGCTATTTTAAAGGAATAAAAAGAGTGAGAGAGAAAAATAATAAAAGGACAGCAAAAAAATGTGTAACAAAGAATTGGGTCGTTTCCACCTCAACTTACATTAAGGATGAGGAAGCCTGACATTTTATAGCACAAAATATACTTCAGATAACATTCTGAGACATAAGCCCTAAAACAAATGTAACCAATCTTCTATTATAAAAAAAAATCCTGGGAGGGAGAGGAGACATGATCTTCTCCGAAGACAATTTGATGTACCATGAGAGACGCTTTAACGTCCCGCAACGACAATTTGGCATCCCGCGAGAGATACTTTGTCCTGCAGGAGACACACCAACGTCCCACAAGACAAAGCAGTGAGATCAAATTTAAAACAAGTTCACGGACATCTAACCAAACAATTGTTGGAATGCTTTTGGCAGATACACATCATGTGCTCCCAGCTCTTAAAACAACGACAAGCAACAAGCAGAACAAGCAGCTATGATCCGAACGCTTCACCTTAGCGTGCGTTCAGTCTCCCCGCCTCCACAAATCCCCCCGACATTTCACAACGTGAGTGGGACAGATGTGAAGTAGCAAAAGGACAGCTGCTGTACAGGCTTTAAAATGATTGACACAAAGCACGACAAGCAGAAAACGCAGCTTGCCATTAGAAACAAGCCAGCAGATGATCCGACTGCAACTCCCTAGCGTGCGTTCAAAACGCGATCGGCAGAGACACGAAGTAGCAAATGGACAGCTGCTGTACAGGCTTTTGAATGATCGACATGCAGCTCGCCAGCAGCAGCAGATGATCCGACGGCATCTCCTCAATGTGCGTTCAGCCGCCCACCCTTCACAACATGAGCAGCGTTATACGTCCTGTGAGAAAGATATGTAACCACACCCGGGACCGAAAATAAAGGACGTATTGTTTTTACAAATGTTTTAAAGTAACATTGAAAATAATGCATGTGTAACAATTCCCATGAAAATAACAATCTCTTGAAATTGTATATCCGGTAAACCAAATGAGGGGGTGGGCGAGTGAAGCGAGCAGGGGCGAAGCCCCCTAGTTTTAAAGAAAATAATTTTATTTTCTTCTCAAAATGGTGTTTTTCATAACATTGCATGGTAGAGAATTTCCAATTTCAGAAATTGATTCAGGACACTTAAATCCATTATGTTTTGTTTTTTTTTTAACGGGTGCAGAGCAGTGTCATAGAAGTCTCAGCTCTCAAAAATTCACCAAGATGAATCATCATTCACAAATTCCCCCTGACTCTTACAACAACGCTGTCATGATTTTGCAGAAAGGTTCCAGTTTGTGTCTCATCGTAATCCTGGATTTGGCTTCAGTTTGAACTTTTCCTTAAATGGGGTGCCAGTGGAGAGGCTCAGTACGTGCTGTGAATACAGACACCAACCGGGACGTCGGCTCGGCAGTAAGAATGGATACTTTGGGTTCGTTGATGTGAAGGGGTCCGCACCTTGCGAGAGGTAAATTAGCTAAACATGCAAAGAGCAATAAGAAAAGGGAGCAAGTGGAACAGGCAAACTTAGTCCTGGGGGGCCTCAGTGACACCATGTTTTTACTGAAGCCGTTTTGGCAATCAGTGGTTATTGTGGGTCTGGAGTCTATCATAATCTTTCATGACTTTACATTATTATTAATTTATTTATAAGCACCTTTGAAGGCACTCAAGGACACCTTACAAATCAATCACTATATAAAATAAAGAAAATACCAGTTACAATAAAACCAGTGTTAATACAACACTGAAATTAAATAAATCAACTAAAATTTATATCAAACAATAAGCAAGCTTAAAAAAGGTGGGATTTAAAGGTAGGAAGAGAATCGATGTTACAGATGTCTTGTGGGAATTTAATATATTTTTAAAATTAATTATATGAATTAAACATATAGAGCAACTCTCATGTCTAACGGGTAATCCAGACAAGAGTCACGGGGGCTATCCCAGTGAACAAGGCCTGAACCGGAGGCCAGTCCATCACAGGGCAAACACACACGCACGCTAATTTAGTATCACCAATTGGTCAGCAATGATATTTAACAGGGAGCCGGTGAAGCTGCTGGAAGAAAGGAGTAAAGTGTTCTTATGGAAAGAGACAGCATAGACCCCTGATTTATGTAAGTTTTCAGTGGTCGAAATCAGATTAATCAGCTGGGATGGGAATCAGCACCTCCAAATCCGAGACCGTGGTCCTCGGCCGGAAAAGGGTGAAGTGCCCTCTCAGGGTTGGGAGTGAGATCCTGCCCCAAGTGGAGGAGTTCAAGTATCTCGGAGTCTTGTTCACGAGTGAGGGAAGAATGGAGTGCGAGATCGACAGGCGGATTGGTGCGGCATTCGCAGTGATGCGGGCTCTGCATCGGTCTGTCGTGGTGAAAAAAGAGCTGAGCCATAAGGTGAAGCTCTCAATTTACCAGTCGATCTACGTTCCTACCCTCACCTATGGTCATGAGCTGTGGGTAGTGACCGAAAGAACGAGATCGCGAATACAAGCGGCTGAAATGAGTTTCCTCCGCAGGGTGTCTGGGCTTTCCCTTAAAGATAGGGTGAGAAGCTCAGTCATACGGGAGGGGCTCAGAGTAGAGCCGCTGCTCCTCCGCATCGAGAGGAGTCAGATGAGGTGGCTGGGGCATCTGATCAGGATGCCTCCTGGACGCCTCACTGGTGAGGTGTTCCGGGCACGTCCAACCGGGAGGAGGCCCCGGGGAAGACCCAGGACACGCTGGAGGGACTATGTCTCCCGGCTGGCCTGGGAACACCTTGGGATTCTCCCAGAAGAGCTGGAAGAAGTGGCCGGGGAGAGGAAAGTCTGGGCCTCTCTGCTTAAGCTGCTGCCCTGCGACCCAACCCCGAATAAGTGGAAGAGGATGGATGGATAAATCAGATTAAATTGATTATTAATAGAATCACGTCTATTTTTTAGGGGCCTGAAACAAAAATCATTCTACGTATAAAAGAGCTTAATTGCAACCATGCTGTTTGTTATTTCCACCCACAGATCTGTTTGTAGCGCCTGACTGTCATAACTGCCTTGAATACAAACAACACAGTCACGGAGGCCCTCCAGAGTTGACTTTGCCCGTTCCTTGTTCTGACTAACATCCATTTCAGTACATACCTTATGTTTTTGCCTCTATCAGTAGTAGTTTCTTACACTTATAATGACATATCGGTATCTTTTCCCACGTTTTGTTTCAGATGCCAAATAGCAGCTATGTGCCCTAAGGACAGCGACACCGTTTCTGATCCTGGGAAGGAAAATAAGGAGGACAGTTCCGTGTAAGAAATGTGTGAGAGTGACGTGAAGAGGAAAAGAAGACCTGTATATAGAAGTGCGACGTTTACATTTATTACTGGATGTGACATTTTGTCTAATATAGGTAAACATTACCAAAAAAAAATGTAGATCGGTTTATGACTAAAAGGCTGCAGATTTCTAAGTAGCCTTTACTCCGGTAATTACTTCTCTTGGTCATTAATAGATGTACAGCATACATATGACATGTGAAGAGCAAATCTGTCAACACGTCAGCAGTGATATTCCAGTAAATACACGACACAGAATTTATACACATATACAGAAATGTATTTAAATTTTAGGTTTTGCTAAACGAGTTGTTAAAAGACCCGAGTGTCACTCTGGCGCTAAATGCGCTAATCGCCAGTGTCGATCGGACAACCTTATGGATGCGTCACATGTAAGACTGTCATTGCTGTGTCAACAATATGGCCCATGAAAATGGGGGACGTGTAGAAAAAGTGTTGTGGGACCAAACTGTATGCAGAGATCCGCAGCTCCCGGTTATGTCTATGAATGGCATGCGCAGGATATGTGACTAAATCCGACCACTTAGACATGCCTTTGCTCTGGGCTAAACATTACGGTTCCCTAAAATAGGGCGAGCATGTTGGAAAAATGATTTTGTGACCGAAATGTAAACCGAAAAGTCTGCAATTTGCACTTTAATCACATCTGAATGGTTTCATTTGTAATTTGTAAACGTTGGAGCCGAAAGGGGGGAAAATCCAGGAAAAAATGGGCCTTTGTCCGTAACATTATGGAGGGCACTGTACGTACCACTTACGACGTCCGCCCAGAATTTTAAATCACCTGTAACTCGCAAACCGTTTGAACGATTTACCTGAAATTTGGTACACACATACTATGTAACGTCTACAATTCTCTTTCGGGGTGCTGATTGATCACCAAGGTTAATACTATCTTTATTTTATTGTAGAATCAACTGTTGCCAGTAACCAGCAGGGTAGCCGTGCAGCGCATGCGTATGGGCGCTGTACTCATTGTCGCCCACCTTCTTCGTCACTTCCCCTACCTCTTCATATCTTAAATAATTTTTTGAGGCAGATTGAACACTTAAACGCCAGCTTAAGTGAAAAATTAAGTGAAACGTACTGATTAATTGCAACACAAACACTGACTTAATCAGTTTTAACGCGAAAAGAGAAGCAGCGGGCTGTTAGGGTGGAGAAAAGAAGAGCTGCTCAGGAAGCAGCAAGTGGATGATATTGGATCAAACGAATGAAAAGGATGAAAACTAGGAACGGCCAAGTCAAGTGTATTTGCGCCGGTACTGGTATTCCATAATTTATTTTGTTGATTTATTTCCTGACATATTTTAATATACGAGGGTCGTTCAAAAAGCTTCCGCACATTTTTTTTTTTAACTGTTTTGAATTTCAAAAACAAATGACATCACTTTCCTACACAGTCACCTTCCTTTGCGATGCAATTTTCCCAATGTCGTAAAAACTTTTTAATGCTCAATTACTACTCCTCCCAACTTCACCGTTTCCAACGAAAACAAAGTGCGGAAACTTTTTGAACGTCCCTTGTATCGTGTATGTGAAATGCACAGTAAAGTACGCACCATATAATAACAATCAAAGAGCCCTTACGGATGCCACAAGAGGTGGTTGACTCCCAGGCGTCATAAGCACATAAGCAGAATCACACTCACCCCCAAAACATTGTCTTTGGCACTCAGAAGCTTGCAGACCGCCAGTATAAGTAGTTCTGAGAAGCAGGGAGACATAATGGATCACAAGAAATGAGAAGTACTTCTAGATGGATTGGAAATGTTTTAAACATACAACTATTTTAAAATAAACTTTTTGACAAGAATCCTCGTGCTTTCTGCTATTTCACAATTACTGGCATGTTGAACATGCAAAAAAAAAAAAAAAATAGGATATGAAAAAGAAATAGCATTTCCCCTGAAAATAAAATGCTAAAGCAGAATGAGTTCAACATGGCAGTTCCTTATGCAAAATGTCATTTCCTTTAAGAGGGCAAAATGAAAAGTATAGTTAGAAAAGAAAAAAAAAATAAAAATCCAAACTGCAGCTAATCTAAATGCAAGCGAGACGTCAGCTGGAATAACATTCAATGTGCTGGCCGGACCTAAATTCACAAATATGGCTTCAAAACGCTATTTTTGGCACAAGTGTAACACTGCCCATCACCTCAAGAACATCATCCATATGACAAATCCTGGGAGTGGCAGCCTCATGCCATCAAGATAGATCTCGCACTTCGGCTTTGGAAGTTTTCTATAGAAAGAGGACAAAAATTATTGAACAAAATGCAGGCAAATCCAGGAGGAAAAAATATACCGCAATTCTCAAGAGAAATAAAATTTTCTCTAACATCCTATCAGGTCCACAATCTCTTATGGGCCACTCCATGCTTCTTCTTCACAGCTCCTGGGCCATATACAGAATTTGCTCTTCATTTTCTCTCTCTCTTCTCTCTCACACACAATCCCACTTCTATGACTGGTGACTCACACGGGCAAAAAATCAAACCATTTTGCCACAGCAAGTCACAGAATGCTATAATTGAGTTGCCAGGGATGCCATACTACATGACTATCAGTCACGGGTGCCCACTGCAACCTCCCATGACTTTCTTAGGATTGCACATTTGAAAGTCAGATTGGTGTAGTAGCTAAGACGTTGGACTTAACCATGAGGTTGTGACAATGTGAGGCCATGAGCAAGTAATTACACCTGCGTGTTTTGATTGGAAAAGCAAAGGAAGCATAAGCAACAGTATCTCACAAGTGTTAAGTCACCTTGGATAAACACAATCAGACTAATAACCCTCAATTAAAGCTATGGCTGAAAACTCTTGGAAAATGTGCAACACTCACACCACCTTTGCAGATATACACATATATATACTGTAAGCCATTAGGGGGCGTACTGCCGCCCTAACTCCCGGACACAGACAGGCAAAACACAGGTTCACTCAATATACCCGTGTTTATTTAGTTTATGCACACATTACCAATACCACAATATACAGTCCATTCACCTCCACTCCTCCTCAGGCTTTGTCTTCTTCCTCCCGGCTCTCACCTCCAATGGAGTGAGGCGTCTCCTCTTATTCAGGTTCTGGGAGTGTTCCAGGTGGTTCATCACTATTACCTGGAATCACTCCCAGGTGCGCTAGAGGTCCTCTACAGCTCCCCCTGGCGGCCGCCACAAAACCCAACAGGGTTTGCCCTGCAGGAATCCTTGGTGCCACAGCCGCTCAGGAGGGCTGTCCTCTAGTGGCCCAGGGGAGAGATTGCCTTATCAACGCTCTTTCCCCTGGTCCTTCCACTTTGCTGGCGTTGTGGCTGTCCATCACTATATATATCTATATATATATATATATATATATCTATATATATCTATATATATATCTATATATATATCTATATATCTATATCTATATCTATATCTATATCTATATATATATATATATATATATATATATATATATATATACACACACACACATATACACACACACACACAGATACATGTATGCATACATACTAGGAGGCTTTGCTTGCCAAACCCGACTGTGCTACGAGCAAGCAACTTCGTATCTCTGCCGCTCGCAAACAACAAACCTTAATTCTCGTGGATAGGCCTCTTCATTGAGAAGAAACACTACTTTTCCCTGATGGCAACACAAATTAGACGATCTACAAGTCTCCGACTTAAAGTTTAAATCCAAGCAATAACTACATACTTCTGTCATATCAGCTATGTCCATATATTTGCACTCTTTGCGCTGTTCCGTTATTTCACCGTGTAATCATTTCCATTTGTTTGCGCTAATGCGATCTTTACTATCCTTTTTTTGAGACATCTTGGTAGAGTAATATATATATTGCTCTACTGTCCCCTATTGTATTATTAATACGTAGCCTTAGAAAACCTAATCTCACAGACTTACCACTGTATATAACTTATCCCCACCTTCCCTTCTATATCTATAACCTCAGGCAATTAGATGTAGTAAAAAGACAAGCAGGAGTTAAGTTACACATAAAATAATGTATTACTGATAATATTCATAAATAATAACAAAATGCAAAGTACATTTGAATATTGGCAACCATACAACCTGATAAAATGGTGATGTGTAATTCAGGTGGCACACAGACTTGCAGTTACTTAAAATGTCTCTAGTTAAGGCATCGTTGGTGCTCAGCTTTCAGCCACATGTCTGTTCAATATGGCTGCTGAGCTGTGCTCTTCATTGTGTTGTCTTCATCATCACAGGTTAGCAAGAGAGATGCTTCTTCCATCATATGTTGGTTAGAGAGAGAGAATGTGGTTGAGCAAGCAAATTTATAGGTTTTCTGTCCAACTCCCTACAGCGAATAGGATATCATGGTACTTGAAGGCCTCTGAGACAAGCCAATTCCAAACAGCCATACCTCAGACCAATGGGTGAAATAGAACATCTTATCTCCTGCCCCAGACCATATATTACACTAACCTGGCTTTGTGTGGGGGATGGGGGAAAAGACTTGCTCATCAAACTGGTTTAAGACACATCCCAGAAAAAATCCTGTCGTAAAATTACAAAGAAAAGTCGTAAACATGGGGGGGATAAACAAGAATGCCTCTCACCAAGGTAACACTAAATTACATTGGTTTACCTAAATTATAAATAAAGACATACAAAACATTTATCAAGTTATATGTAAAATCTCACATCACAACACTAGTGTTATGGTGTATAAAATCTGTACATTTTGGTTTCCATTATATTTTGTTCAAGACAAGACAACAGATGAAATTAAATTAAAGCAGGTTTTCTTCCCTTACACCTTACTTTTATAACACTTGTTCATAGCTTCATGCTAATTTGGTTTTATAGCCTGGGAAAGGATGCTGAGCTGATACCTCAGGCTATTGATGGATGGACAACTGGAACAACAATTTGCTTTATAGCCTAGGACAGGAAGAACTACTATTTCTCCGAGTACATCAAAGGTTTTGTTGTGTGGAAAAACAGTGAATTAATTCATCAATCATTTGGACAGCCAGCCAATCAGGTGCATGTGTTGTGAAACCAAGGCTTGACATTTCATAATAAATATGCCTTGGTTTGGAAAGAAGAGAGAGAAGCAAAGGGAGAAGAAAGAGAAGCAAAGGGCGAAGAAGAAGAGGAACGGACGAAGACAGCCCTGGTCGTCAGAAAGGCATCATGAACATTGATTGCTAAATCAAACGCCTCCCTGGGACATTCTTCCTTGTCATCTGTAACTTTTTCGTAAGCTTTTTCTAAAGACTATATATATTCAGACTTTCCTATCACTACCTATTTTCTAGTATTCTTTGTTCTTGTGGTATTATTATTCTTGTAATAAATACCATGCTGCTTTTAACTTTCAATGCTTTGTCTTAATGTCTAGAGTGATTGAAGTAATAAGTTAGATTTCTTTGAGCACCTGGTGACAGCCGGATTTTTGCCATTATTTCTGTGCTGCGAGGTTTATATGGCTGAGAGTGAAGAGCGCTATACTCAACAGAAGGGACAGATACGATAAAGAAGGTATTCTTGGCTGATGAATGGACTATAGTCAAGAGTGCTGAGTCTTTGTATGTTTAAATGTATTCTTGTAGACGAAAAGTAATATTTAGGTCTGAGATATCACCAAAATATCGTATTGTTGTTCGTGCCGAAAATAAGTAAGTCTCTTGAAGTGCTGAATGACAGGCTGTTATTCCTATAGCACTTGTGTGGTTTAAAGTGCTAAGGGTTAATCAGCTTGTGTGTGTCATTCATGGAGCACTGTTGTGGTTAGGGTCTGTGTATGTGTTTATCTATGTGTGTGTGTGTTCATCTTAAAGTGCAACAGTAGACCAACCCGATAACGAACTTGACGAGAACACTTACCTTTGAGGAAACAGGTAAAAGGGCAAGTGGAGGGAAATACCACGAATAATACAGAGACCTTTGAATTTTCGTACTTCCATTATCTCTAACCTGCTCTGCAAGTGTATCGTGCCATTTTTTAATTATTTACGACATTCTACTTTATCATCTACTCTTTGTCTTTTATTTCCGGCCCCGAGCATGGTTAAATCGATTGGCACAAAGTCTCATCTCGCAGGACGTGAAAGTGTCTCTCTTCATAAGATCACGTCTCGTCTCCCAAGATTTTTTTTTTTGTATTATAATAGAGATTGGTTAAAAAAAAAAAAAAAACTAAGCAAAGGAAGATTAAGTGACCTACTCAGGGTCACACACTGGTTGTTAATGGTTACTAAACTGTCAACCTTCTAGTTTAAGGCTCAGTGCCTTAGCCATGTCACCACAATGCTTGCCATTCAGGCAGACAGCGTAGTGGCAGGACCAAAGTGCTGGACACTAAAAACTCAAAAAAGTACTGGGATCAGTCCTGACTGATTTACTATACCTGTAATTTATAAATCCCCGATTTGAAAAAATGCAAAACCCCTTTAGCTGAAATAAATGTAACTGTGCTAAAAATATGCAGTTAACATTTCTGTATTCAACAAGATAATTACCTTCAATAAGTTAAAAAAGTAAGTATTGCATAAAAGAAAGAGCTTCTGTTATTCATTTGCCCAACTAATCTACAGTTACTGTAAAAGGTATTCGCTTTATCTAAAATTGCATCAAATGCATTTTTATAAATACAACTGTAATTTCAAAAAATACAGCAAATAAAAAAATGTTTTATTTTGACATTTTTAATATTTCACACACTCCCCTTACTAGACCCCAAGATGTAATGCAGGGTTTTTCAGAAACCTTACAAAAAGGGTGTACTTTTTTTAAAAGAACAACAAATTCAGTTTTATTCTGATAACAAAAATATCAACTTAAACAGGTTTGTTCCTATTTGTTGAAGTGTCATGTTCCATCACCCAGATGGAAAAAACTACGTATTGCCAGCATTAATTTAAAATAACATTACAACAAAAAGACTGAGAAAGATGAAGTCACAAAGTATAAAAACCTGATTTTATAGACACAAAACATAATTACAAATTTTATTAGTAATGCCCCTCACTGTTTCAGCACAGGAGAGCTACAAGCACAGTGCACGATGGAATATTCTGCCATTAGCGGACCACTACTGGTAATACAACTCCAGATTCATCCCATCGTGAATTTCATCTATTGGAAAACAAGTTAAGGAAGAGGAATAACATTTAAACAATTTTAAATTTCACTATCAAACAATTAAAAAAAAAAGATAAATATTTTAAATATATATAAATAACAAGCTAAGCAGATTCACAACAGGGTTAAAGCAAACCAGAGTTCATTCCGATTGAAAGATTTAGAAGGTGGGTAGCAATCGATGTTTTGTGCACTGCTATGGTCTTTGACGACAGGAAACTTGTAGTGGTTAAGTGACTATTTGGCTGGTTAGTCTGTTAACATAAATGGTTATTTTATACAAATGCACTTTGATTATTATGCATGTTCCTAGGAATACATACATGGAATTGCAACATCTCTGAAATCCAGAAGGAAGTTTAAAACAGGAATATCAAAAAGGCAGCACAGCTTTCTATGGACTATCAACATTAAGTCAAGCCAATGACATCCTTTCCCTGCAATGTACTTTCCTTTATCCAATGAAAAGGGGCAACATTGGCATTCTGTCATGTTTTTCGTTTGGTTTCTAGTTTAAAGAACTACAATTCCAAGGGAATTTGCACCTCCTACTGGATGCAACTTCAGTAGTGTCTTGGAATTAGCTTGAACTGATTGGTTAATAATAACAATAAAATTTATATAGAGCCTTTCTGTTAAAACAGAACTAAACTATGTGGACTTGGGTCAACCAAAAGTAGTTTATTGATTGTAACAGGCTTCACTTTAACCTGACACTCTGATCATACCTGCAAGGTAGGTGTGTGTATTATATATATATATATATATATATATATATATATATATATATATATATATATATAGCCGAATTGCTTGTTAACACAAATATCTAATCAGCCCATCACATGGCAACAATTCAATGCATTTTGGCCTGTAGACATTGTCAAGACAACCCAAGGTTCAAACGGAGCATCAGAATGGAGAAGAAAGCTGACTGAAGTGACGCTGAATGTGGTCTGGTTGTTGGTGCCAGACAGGCTGGTCTGAGGAATTCAGAAACTGCTGATTTACTGGGATTTTCACGAACAATCATCTCTAGGGTTTACAGAGAATGGTCTAAAAAAAGGGAAAATATCCAGTGAGTGGCAGTTCTCTTGAATAAAATGCCCCATTGATGTCAAAGGTCAGAAAAGAATGCCCAGACTGTTATGAGCAACAGTAACTCAAATAAGCACTCGTTACAACCGAGGTGCGCAGAAGAGCATCTCTGAACACACAACACGTCAAACCATGAAGCAGATGGGCTACAGCAGCAGGAGACCACAGCGGGTGCCACTCCTGTCAGCTAAGAACAGGCGACTGAGGCTACAAATGGGCTCACCAAAATTGGGTAATAAGAACACTGGAAAAACATGGCCTGGACTGATGTTTCGATTTCTGCTGTGACATTTGGATGATAGGGTCAGAATATGGCATCAACAACATGAAAGCATGGATCCATCCTGCCCTGTATCAACGGATCAAATGCTGCAAGTTGTATTGGATAAAAGTGTCAGCTAAACAAATAAATAAGTGTAAATAAACTTGCTGCATCTATTATCCTTTGCACAGCACCTGCTCTGTCAGGCAGCACGTATTTGACGGTCGCAAAAAGTATATGAGAGTAGAATGTTTCATATTTAAAGTACATAATGTATGGGAGTACATGCTTAAAATTCTGTGGTCTACACGTACATTGCCATATGACATACTTGTCACTTTGAGTCCACTTGCATGCTATTTTCACGTTATTTATTAACCTGGCATAAATTTGCTAGGCCCAGGAAACACATGCTAAGAAACAAAACAAGGTGAATACTTGTCCTCCAGTAGCAATAAAACATCAGTCTGATTAAACATTATGAAAGAAAGAAGAAAAAGTGTGATGCCCAGCATCCTCCTTTTTTACCAAAAAGCCCCTTATTTTACTGTTTTACTGAAGATTACACCATTTTTATCGTTTATCTAGTGCTGAACTGTAAAGAGCTAGATGGTCACTTTTGTTCACTGGACATACGTGAACAATGTAGTCAGCAGTCACCAGCCATTGAGTCTGTCTGGCCTTTCTTCTGTGCATTTTATTTCAAATTCACCGCCCCAAGTCTGTGATTTTTCTCTTTACTTTTGATTACATCAGTTTGTGAAATGGGAGAATCCAAAATTCATTAGAGTATTTATATTTTATGTGGCAGTGAAGTGGAGGGAAGAAAGTATCACCATCTATCCTTTCCAGCTGAAAGAGAAGAATCAGTCAAGATGTAGCCTACACAATACTTTTAACTCACAGTATCAGACAACATCATGTTGAAGAGGGAAAAAAGACCATAATACTGCGATTTTTTGAATAAAGGGAAAAAGGAAAGAATGACCACCTTTAGGAATGAAAGGATACAGTCAGCTAACGACACATGATCCTTGAAAATGGTGTACCTGTAAAGAAAAGAGATTGGTTTAGTTGAATACTATCATAGATTTTATCTGGGATGATATATCTTTTGGGCCAGATGCCGCTAAAACCCATCATACACAGAGACAGACACACACTTATTCACTCTTCCCGTCCAATCACTCATTAAGTCACTTCAAGTCAGTCAAATTTATTTCTATACACAATTAGGGATCATTAAGTGTACATCGACTGAGCCAGTTATTAGGAACATCTGTACACCTCCTTATCCATGCAGTTATCTAATCAGCCAATCATGAGGTGGCAGCGCAATTCTCAAAATCATGCAGATACAGGTCAAGAGCTACAGTTAATGTTCACATCAAACACTAGAATGCGTGAAAAAAATCTAATCTCAGTAATTTCAACGGTAGCATAACTGATGCCAAACAGGCTGGTTTGAGTATTTCTGTAACTGCTGATCTCCTAAGAAAGTTCACCGAAAATCGGGTGAAAAAACATCCAACAAGTGGTAACTCAGGTAACTACTCTGTACAACTGTGGTGAGGAGAAAAAAAAAGCATCTCAAAACGAACAACATGTTGAATCTTGAAGTGGACGGGCTACAACAACAGAAGGCGACCACATTGGGTCCCACTCTTGTCAGCCAAGGATTGCAAGCCAAGGCTGCAGTGGGCACAGGCTCACAAAACTGGATAGTTGAGGACTTCAAAAATCATAGCCTGGACTGAACAATCTCAATTTCTACCGAGGCACACATGGTTTTTACTTGTTGAAGTAACTGAAAAATTCACGATGTGGAACAGTTTCACTATTTACATACTAAAAATGTCAAAAAACTTTCCATTCAAGTTTAAAAAGCCATAAAGCCCAATGAAATTCAGTTTTCCGGTAAGTTTTAATAAAGCTCGGGCCTAACTTTCAAACCAGCGCAAAATGATTTGACTACTTTATGCTATCCTCATGGACAATTATATTTAGGTTGCACCAGGGCCTAAAAACATAAACTTGGGTTTATTTTATTTTCAAATGAACTACACAATTTGCATGTATCTCTTTCCCTGTGGCAAAGAGAATATATCACATTTTTAAATGTTGTATGTAATTCTACTACCTAAAATACAAAATGTGTCAACATTCCAAATATTAATTTACTATTAAATGAGCAGCTATAGTTAACAAAAACGGATTTCACAAATACATCCATCTTAAAAAAAAAAAAAAAAATTGTGAGTCGTCTCCCCTAGACTTTCTCGTATACTCAGTTATACTGGATATTTGAGAAGTAAACCGCAAAACAATGATTATATTTTTAGATTATTTACATTAAAGAACCATCAACAACAAATCAAATTAATAATATATTGAACAATTACTACAAAAGTAAAGTTGAATAAATCAGACTCTGCCGCTGCCTGAATAAAAAAAAAGTACCACTTCCGGTTAGCAGATAGAAATCTACGTTTTGTACCGAATACTCGTATGCAAACTTTGGTTGACCTAAATGAAAGCGTACTCAAGTTAACGTGTTTACACACAATTCCAAAAATTGTATTTTCATCAAAAATCTCGAGGTCGAATTTTTGGACAATTATAATACTTTCCCTATACTTCGTATATGAGAAAGTAAATAAAAGGACAAGTGCCTCTGTATCTGTCTGTGCGTCAGTCCAGTTGCTATGTCTCTGCTATACAACTGATGGCGCATCACAAACATGAGGACTGCCTTTACAAATACTATACCAAATGGTGTGTAACCAAGACATACCAACCAGACGGACACAGTACACGGCAAACATTAATGCTGAGACCTACACTGATGACTTAGATTTCAAACTGCCTAAGACTAGTAGTATAGCTAGTCAGAAGATTTATGAACACGTGAATTATCTATTTCTTTATTAACATAAGTTGAGGTGGATTATACTTTACCATTTCTTTAGCACAATTTTATCCCATCTGGTTCCAGTCTGTGCTGAAATTAGTTTCTTCAGGTCACCAATTGTATCATCAGGGCTGTACAATTCAGTTAAGGAACATACAGCAACACAAGTAAACATATACAACAGAAATGTTTTAAATGATTAGACTAATGCAGCTTGGAAGTCAAAATCAAAAACAGTAGCACATGGAAAATGAATGACATACAACTGTTTTTGGTTATTTTTCAGCAACAATAAGAAGTTGTTTTAAAACATTCACCTTTTCCAGAGGTTTTACAAAAGGCAGTTAGTTTCAGTAAAGAATCATCATCACTAGTGGAGCGCGGTACATCGGAAGAAACATGTCAAAAAGAAGGCGATTTCTTATTATCAGTTTTACCATGGATTTGCATATTAGAAAATTGCCTTTGTTGCTTGTCCCTAAACAGACATGCATGGTGGGGAGAGAGCATTCAGTTTGCATGCAGCTTGTTCCATCCATATATGCCATCTCACTTGTTCTCCTCTCCCGGTGTCAAATTGGTGCTGGCCGTGTACTTTGCATTTCAAGTTGTGGGAAAACATTAAAAGCCAGGTGACACTTTGAGAAACGTATTTAGAAAAATTTTGCATTGCTAAAAGACAGGTTTCATTTTAAAACCGTATTTCTTATTTGGTAAATATGTTCCATTTGATACATGAAGGTCACATAACTATTCAAATATCTCTCTCTCTCTCTATATCTATATCTATATAAGAAAATTCTGGAATGTAAAAACCAGGCGAAGAGACGTGATCTTCTCGGAAGTTCTCGAAAGACATTTTAAGGACCCGT
Source organism: Polypterus senegalus (assembly GCF_016835505.1). Taxonomy (NCBI): domain Eukaryota; kingdom Metazoa; phylum Chordata; class Cladistia; order Polypteriformes; family Polypteridae; genus Polypterus; species Polypterus senegalus. The sequence goes on along the minus strand of NC_053165.1, from coordinate 92,298,134 downwards.
GAGACAAAAAAGACTGACAACGGAGCGTCTCGTGGAGCCATGGAACATAAGATTCTTGCAAGACACGCCTTTCTTATTAAATAAGACCACGGACATCCAGTCACCTGAAGTCACGTGGCACACACAGATCCTGTGCCTTTAGCAAAGAAGAAAGAGCAGCGCGGAGAAAAGACACCCAAGGCGCGATACATATGCAGAGAAAGGTACAGAATGTGAAAGCAGGAACAGGCAAAAGTATTGTAGCGTTGCAGCCAAACTGAAGCCTTTTTTGTTTTAAGTTAGGTCCGCCCGAGGGAGGGCAGAGTACAGCATGGCATACTGGTAGCTGGGTGCTGATTGATGCGGTAAGGGGGAGGCGAGACCCGTGGGAGGAGGAGTTGGAGAGGGTGCTAGACAGTTGTGTTTGGGGTTACGCAGTCGGCGATTGTTAAAGTAGAACTTTTGTGACACTTTATTACGTCAGTCGCTACAGTATCAAAAAAAAAGATAGCACAGATCGCACTGACAAAAAACAAAAGGAAATTAGTTTAAGTCAGAGAATTTCAAAACCGGGGTTTAACTCAAATGCATCTATTGGTTACTTTGCAAAAAAAATGATTAATTGCTGATGATGTGGATCGTTTTGTCTGGGCTGAAATTCCAAATAGAGAAACCTATCCTAAATTATGGTACACAGTCATGAAACACAAGTCTCACAGACCTCATTTAAAAGATTCAGCATATTGGGACAGGAAAGATTACAAATATTGGTTTTACAGAAGTTCTGAAATAAAAGTGAAACTAATGAAATAGCAACAATTCAAAGAAATAAACATCTTACAAGTGTGTATCTGGAAAACCAAACACGGGGGTTGGCGAGCAGGGGGCAAAGCCCCCTAGTATAATAAAAATAAATCTTGTTTGATCTCAAGTTAAAAAAAAAATAAAAGACTCTAGTAACTGTTTGGAAATAAATCAAGTCAGAATGACTTCATTTCAGACATTTTTAGATTTTTGAAGTATTTACTGTGATGGAGGTCATTACTGTGTATAATTTTGTAAATATCATGACATATAATTTTGCTTATATTGCTCACCTGTTAATTCCTCACACACGTCTCTCTGTAAATAAAGGATACTTGCATTTTACTCGGACCTTCTTTCCCAAACGGTCATTGCACACCACTTCAATCATTGTGTCTAAAAGAAAACAAATAAGTCAATTTTTTCAGATAATCTTAGCAAATAAAGACAAGGACAACATTTATTGGTACCCTCACAGATGATGGAAGTAATACTGTCACATGTACGGAATACAGCAAAATATTTATTTGAACGACCAACCCAACAGGCAAAGACAAGAGTAAATGAGCAGCACAAAGTATAAAATAACATTCTCAGCTTTAGCTTGTTTAATCCAATTCATGGTCGCTGGGAGCCAGTCTCTACCCCTAAAAGCACTGGACACAATGCAGGATCCAGCCCAAGGTGGGCCCCTTGTTGCCTGCAAGATCCCATTAATCTAAATCCATGCTCAATAGAATAGCATGTTTGATACCTTTGCAAATATAATTTAGTTCAATTTCATATTTAGTGCATTTACTGATTAAGCCCATCTCTGTCCCTGTCCAGTGGTGTAATTCCTTGAATAGAAGGTTATATCATACATGGGCAATATACATTTGAAATTAAGTGTGAAATGATCATTTACATTTTGAATGACTCATAAATCAGAAAGTTATATTTCTTTCAGTAAGGCACCTAGGTGCTGAAAAAGAACTATACCATGAGCAATATCTTTGAATATTATAAAGTTCGATGTGGTTTAGTGTGGAGATACTGAGGGCCAAAGTAATTCTAAAACATGAGACACTTTGCATACACTTTTCAACAAGCCAGAAATTGGGATATATAGAAATTTAGATGTTAAGAGACCCGTAATTCTACATAACAATCCCCGGTCTAGCACTATCAGTTCAAATGTTATGCCTTACAGAACACTGCCATTTTTTTACCAGCACTCCCATTTTAGTGAAATTAGGGACGCACCCCATTTTAAAGCCTCCACATCTCAGCAACTAATGAACACAAACATAACATTTTGCACACTCGTTCTCTTTGGACAATGACATGATTTTCAGCAAGCATGAAACAAATCGGAGATAGGAACATTTTCTGAAATCTATTGATATGACATCTCATTGACTCTACTGCAATTCTCTGCTGGAAACCGGATAAGGCTCTTTTTCAGATCACTTCATTGGCTCCCTGTAGCGGCACCCATTAACTTCAAATCCTTCATGCTTGCCTTAGAGTAGTCAATGGGTCAACACATACGTACATAAATACGCATATACATACATAGATTGTGAGAAAGAGACTTGTATTCCTCCTCGAACACTTAGGCTACCTCTGCATGCCATCATATCTCAGTTCAGACTCTTTTCATGTGTAGCCCCTTATTAGGAGAACCACTTCCATTCGAAATTCAGACCCCCTTAATGTTTCTAAGAAGCGTTTTGTCTCTCGTTTGGTGAATCTCTACCAGCCAATATGTTTTGTGACCTAGGAAGTTTAACTCTTTTGTTTCCAGCTCTTCACTCGTAATGATCAATGTGTACCCTTGTCCAGAAGCACTTGTTTCCGAACAGTTCCTCAGGCATAAGTTTTTCTCGATTATGTTCCACTGTTTTGTATGTCGTTTCGGATAAAAGCGGCTGCTAAAAGAAAATAAATACACACGTATTGTAAAAGGATGCATACAAGTATTCCACTCCAAATTTATCCGCAACTGCCTTCGTAATTAATTCAAATACAAAACCGAGCGCTGTTATATTGGCAAAGCCTAGTGCTTTTGGCTTTAAAGGTTATGCGCATTCGTCATTTAGTCGCAATAATTCCGTGCATCAGGTCAAAAACAACTGCCAGTGTTCAGTATCCATTCAGTTCGGCTTCGCTTGAGACACAGCTTACCCCGAAACTATTTACGGAGCAGTGGTTAGTGCGGCCCTCTCGCGACTGTTCTCCGCTCGGTTTCGGTATGTGTTGAGTTTGCACGTTTTCCTCGTGCGACAGTATCCTTTCTGCATGTAGGTAGGTTTTCTCATATATTGCAAAAAATAAGTAATTAAAAGCATAACATAAAACGTATACTGAGTTAAAACAAATCCCGCAGTCCTTCTAAGTACAATAACAGCATGGTAAATATTTCATAGCGATTTCCAGCTCAGTTATGCGACAAGCGCGATACATGTTGGTATTTATTAAATAGACTATTAACAAAACAGTTTCTGCTTCCTTGACGTTTTAAAAATAATAAAAACGAAGAAACGGAAGACTTACATGTCCTAAACAAAATGCCCCAAAACTTCCATACAAATTTATATTATAAAGCAACCACGACTTCCCAGCGAACCTTCAGCCAGCGGAACAGGAAGTTTTCATTAGCCTTTGACTCCGTGTTATCGACCAATAACCGCTTGAATCCCTCTAACGGGCGTGTCCTCAAGCTTGGGTGCGACGTCACCACCTTTCGTCACACATACTGAAAGATTCTTTGCGAGAATTCAAAACATGCTGCTTGTGTTGTGCATTTCTTTGAGAGAGTGGCACCACTATTATACATTAATGGTGTTACTATACCTTGGGTATAAAGCTTGAATGTTGCCCTTTCAAATAAAGTTTGAGACGTGCAACTGAGACTTTTACACAACATTAATTCTTATAAAAATATTTTAGCTAAATGTCTTAATATTGAAGTATAATGTTCCTTATGTAATAGCAACTTAGTAAATGGAGTACATTTATTTTGTACTTATTGAATGAAATTTGGGAGTGATTAATCCAATTAATGGTAAATGTTCCATATTTTTATACAATTTAAAAACGTATTTAGTTACTTTCAATTCAATCTAAAATGTATAAGTTACTTAATAAATTTAATGAGCAATGATTTCACATTCAAAAATGCAAATTTAATCATATTATTTCGCCTTTCTGTTCCTTCAGACTTTCATTGAATTTGTTAAACTGAATAAAAACAAGAGTATTATCTATACTGCTATTGTATATAACAAATTTAACCTCTTCTAATTGAATACTATGGTGCTTTTATTGTAACCTTAATGTTATTATTGCATTATTGTTTGTTAGCATTTTTCATACTGATTACATCTAAATTCTTTAATCATAAATAAGTAATAGTTATATAGTTATATAACTATACGCTTAAGATATACATGTACAATACTATTAAATGTATTAGGGTTTTTATATAGTAAAAAGAAAGCAGTCCCGCTATAGAAGATATTTTTGAAACTTTAAAATATCAGATATTCTTTGGCATAAGGCTGAGATGTTTCTCTTTCTATTTTGCTAAATTTGTTCCTTTTGTAGTACCAACTCAAAGAATGTAATACAGTACATTTATTTTATACCTGTACCTATTGTATTCAATTTTGGAGTAATTTATCTAATTACTTTTATGATAAAATGCACTACCATATTTTTATGTAATGTAAATATATATATATATATATATATATATATATATATATATATATATATATATATATATATATATATATATATATATATATATATAACTTATTTTAATTTCATACATTTCATAGTAGACTAAATGATTCTTGTGGGTAAATTTCACATTCACAAATGCAAATTTAGTCATAATATTCCTTCTTTCAATTCCTTTAATTTGAGTTTCAGACTCTCATTAAATCTCTTACACTTTGTTAATGTCTATAACAATCTATTTAACCTTTGTTGTTATTACTTGTTAATAGGCTTTAAATATTCCTACTGTTATTATTGTATTACTGTCTGTTATAATTTTTAAATTGATTGTTTCTTCTTTTATTATAAATAGAAACTTTTGATTAAAAAAAAAAACAATTATTTGCCATTAAATTTAAAATAGTTTTTTTTCTCTACAGTGAGCCGATGCCCTGCCCAGGATTTGTTCCTGCCTTGTTCCCTGTGGTGGCTGGGATTGGCTCCAGCAGACTTCTGTGACCCTGTGTTAAGATATAGCAGGTTGGATAATGGATGGATGGATAGTTTTTGTCTGGTCCGTTAAAAGTAGATATTTTAAAAGGCTAAATTGGTATATGTTGTACATGATTGGGTTATGTAATGTTATTAGATGAAAAGGGTAAATTCCATGCATTATCCAACCCGCTATATCCTAACTACAGGGTCACAGGGGGTCTGCTGGAGCCAATCCCAGCCAACACAGGGAACAAGGCAGGAACAAATCCTGGGCAGGGCATCAGCTCACTGTAGAGAAAAAAAACTATTTTAAATTTAATGGCAAATAATTGATTTTTTTTTTAATCAAAAGTTTCTATTTATAATAATAATGGGAAGTTTGATCAATAACAAGCATGCAAATAGGTTAATATCACAGAATACGTAAACAATTGGTGTACAACACAGCATAAAGTCAAGAAGTACATACCTGTATTCTCTTCTCTGCCAAAAGAACTAGATCCATTAAAGATCACATATTTTTCCAGCAGCTCCACACAGGATCTTGATCTTACAATACTGATGCATCTGGACAGCAAGAAAAGGAATGATGTGTGAATAATATTTATATACTCTTGTTGTATATTTAACACAATAAACCCTTCTAAGCTCATCACCAAGCTCAAGGAACTTTGTCTGAACACTTCACTCTGCAGCTGGGTTTTTCACTTCCTAACAGGCAGACCCCTCATGGTTTGACTGTGTAGCTACACTTCATTATCCTTCACTCTCCACACAGGGGCTCCACAGAGCTGTGTTCTGAGCCCTCTGCTCATACGATTGCATGGCTGCATATGACTATAATATCATTGTCAAGTTTGCTGATGACGCAGCTGAGGTGGGCCTAATCGCTAACAACAATGAGCATGCTTACCTGGATGAAGTGGAGAATCTGGCATACAAATATTACAACAACAGTCTTCTTCTGAATGTCAGTAAGACAAAGCAGTGGATTGTGGACTTTGGGAGAAAATAGCGTAGACACTATCATCCCACTCATTATTAACAGTTTCAGATGCCTCAGTGTCCAGCTCACAGAGGACCTGACATGATCTCACCACATCCACACCTTGGTGAAGAAGGCACGACAACATCTTTACCACCTCAGATGCCACAGGTATTTCAGCCTTCTCAGTTACTAAAAAACTTCTACACATCCACCATTGAAAGTATCCTGACAAGAAGTATTACTGCCTGGTTTGGAAACGGCATCCAACAGGCCCACAAGGCTCTGCAGAGAGTGGTGCGGTTGGCTGAATGCATCACTGGATGTGCACTCTCTAACCTCCAGAACATCTACACCAGGCAATGTTACCAGCCACCTTAACAACGGTCTATTCTCTGTTGCATGAAGACCAGATCAGAGAGATCCTGAATGAGCTTCTCTCCACAGTTCACCTGCATCTTAAATGAGCAAGGTGTGTATAACTACATGATGCGCTTTTCTTGATTCTCTTTTATTAAGTTATTTAAGTTATTATTTATTTATTGTTTGTCACATGATTTAAAAAACTATTGTTATGCAGTGACATTTACTGATATTTTTAAAGTCATTTGTTATTATTTATTGTCCTTTTATAGTGTGTTCATAAGAATTACTTATGAACGCTTTGAAATCACCAGCTCATTCCGTTTGACACCTTCTGTTTCATCATTATGAGGAAACCACCACATATAATAAACCATTTGACTTGTCTTGGTGTCTAGTTATGTAAGACGTCAAGCTTTTTGGTGTGTCCCACCCCTATTTGTGTCCCTCTAGACCAAAAAATCCCTAGTTTTTAAACCATTTTTGGACAATGTTTTGTGCAGGAAATGACACCCTTAATGATAAAAAGTACATCAATAGGTGTCTTCAGTTAAAATAATCAGAAGGACTTGAAGTTGTGCATGCCACATCAGCCAGTCCCAGAAGTCCAGACCCTATTATGACACATGGGGTCAAAGTTACTCCTTTTCACAAAAAATCAAAAAAGTGGGGATTGGTACTTTCAGCACATGGAGTGTCATTGTATGCTATTTTGAGGTTGGTTATTACAAATATTATAGTACTAGCTGTCCCCCGCAGCTCTGCCCACATAGTAGTGAAACAGGACAAACTTTAATAATCAATAAAAAAAAAACCCAAAAAACGTAATACTTGTACTAAAAATAATTTATATTGATAGCTTTTGTATCTGAGGGCCTCTTGATATACAATATTTTTGGTTTTGCTATCAATGGCAAGAATGTAGCTGTGATCTCCTTGCCAAAAATGTAAAAATTGGCAAGGTATCTCTGGCCAAGCAGAAGGTAGGTACGCTCCAGTGTCAAATGTTGCCACTGTATCTGATCGTGTTCAGTTCTCACGGGAGAGCATGCCCTGCATGGGGAGAAAAGCACAAGGCCGTGATATCTCTGCCAATGAGCAGGGACCCCCTAAACCTCACGTAGCTGTGATCTCTCTCTCTCAAAAACGTCAAATGTTACTCTTTAACAATCTCTAGATGATAATCTCTGCTAAACAAACAGGTGTTGCTAGCTAAGCGGAGGCAAGGTAATACGCTTCAACACGTAGTGAGAGGTAGAGCAACCTGAATGGAGGCTGGCGCGTGAGTGAGGAGGGCCTCACCTGGCTCCCTACTCCTGAGGTCCTGCCTCCCCCTCCCTGCAGCCTGCTGCATCTCTCTCAGATTTGCGCAAATAAATTGGTGCCGCAACCAAACTATGATACTTAGCGAGATGAGAGAAATCACAAATTCAACCAGAATGTTTAAGTAAATTATAGAAATAAAACATCTAAATCTAGAAGTAGTTCTCTTGTGAAAAGCAAACAGATATACAGACAAACAGATGTTGGATTATATATATATACCTCTATATATATATATATATATATATATATATATATATATATATATATAAGAGAGAGAGAGATTTTTGATATTTGATTCTTTACTGGTTGTCCTAACTCTCTAACAGCCACTCCCAGAAGGTTAAGAATGACAAATTTCAAACAGAAGCACGTGGGGTTTTGTTTTAGACTATTTCAAGGTCAGTGATTACAAATATTAGGTTATTTTTGACTTGTGATTTTTACTAGGGATCTACCAATCTGTGGACCTCTATCAGTGGGTGAAAAAATACAAACTTCTATTAGAATCAAGAATACTTAGACTTAAAACATTTCAATTGAATGTACTTCACATGAAGTCAATCATTGCATTTCTTATTTGGGGGGCTCACACCAATTCAGACTTGTGTTGTTCTTTAACTGAGAGTCTTGGAGTTTAGCAACTAAGCATGTCACTACATTGTAATGTTTGTATAACTATTTGACAAATAAATTTTGTTTTAATAAAACAGAACCGAGTAAACCAATATAGGCTATTGTCGCAAAGCAGCTATTAAACATCTTGTACAAGTTCTGTGAATGTCCGTTATTAAAATACTTGTTGATAAAGAAAACTAATTGAAATCAAGCCGTCAGCTGATTCTAGTCCCCAGTATTAGTGTAAAAGAGTCATTTAAAATTCACATACAAACTATCCATCCTTTCAGTGCACAAGTCAAATCCAAGATAATCGTTTAAATACGCTGCATATTTGCAAAAATATACAGCAATTTATAATGAAGAAAAAACATCTGAAGCCTTCGCACGCTTTATTAATCTTTATTCCACTGAAGTCTCCCCCATCATAAGTGTTTCTAATAACTGAACTGGAAAAAGCGGCAGCCAAAGGCGCATTTGCAGCACTTCACCCCTGGCATGGGGTGGCTCTGCGGCTCGCCGCACAGCGTCAACCAATAGCAGAGCTCGATACTTCCAGGTCGGGAAGCGTCGCGGAAGTAGTCCGTCACTTCGCGCGCCTACCAGTTAAAAGCTCAAGTAGAGCGCGCTGAAGGGGGCGGTGACTTCATGAGCGAGAGTAGAAACATTCAAAAATGGCAGATGACGAGAAACTACCTTCTGGCTGGGAGAAGCGCATGAGCCGCAGCTCAGGTACATGCATTACACTTTTTTAATTGTGTGCGTAAACCCTGGTGATATCTTTCTTTATTTCCCTTCAAAGGAGCAGTGGGCAATTTCACTAGGCTCACATCAGTCCTGTTGTCCGCAGTGCGGCGCTGAGCTCTAGCGCAATTTTGTTGCATCCGAGTGCTGTTTCATAGATTTGTGGACCCTAAGGTGTATGGTGATGCAACACAAAGTAATACTTAAGAAGATAATGTGTGTCTGTGTATGTTCTTCTTTTCATTATTGTGAATGCTCGCGTTTTCTTCTGGTTCCTATGATTTTTTAGTGCTTAATCTGTTTAGTGGGGCACAAATAGACATACCTCCCTTTAAGAGCAGCAGCAATGTCTTAATTGGATGCTTTCCCCACAAGTAAGTTATATTCACGGTTAAATAAAGTACATTGCGAAAGAACACCTTCAAGTGAACATGTGAGCATCCGCACATGATCAACCCCAACTAGAAGATGCGCACTTATCCCTCAAGGCCCTTAAGACAAAACTGATTTTTTTTTTGGGGGGAGGGTTTGGTTTGAAATCTGTCCGAATTTACGTTTAAATTGCGTCGAATATCCACGTCACTTAAGGGGACGACGTCGTTTCTTGTAGCCTGCCTAAAGCCGAATCTAGTGCGTAGGTAATAAAGTACATTTCTAATTGCTACCTATACAGAGTCCTAGCTTCAAATCCTACATTTGGTAATTATCTGTGTGAAGTTTGCAAGTTCTCCCTTTTTGTCAACAATTTTTTTTTTTGTTTTGTTGTTTTTGCCATAGCCCCAACAGATTTGCAAGCTAGGATAATTTAGGGTTACCATGTTTTGGCTTTCAAAAAAGAGAACAGGGATTGGGGTGGGGAGGATTTAATTGACTTGCTACGCATTCCTCCAAAGTACACATTTTTATTGTGGCATTGAGAATTTATGTGCGCTTTTAAATCAATTAAGTTTTTTTCTGATTCTTATAGAATATTTGACGTCATCATGTCAAGATGTGCATGATGTCGTGCTTTTAGACCAAAAATCCCTTTCAGACACTTTTTTTTTGTACCATATTTTGTGCACAAAAGTACACCCGAATGGTTAAGAGTAAACCAATAGGTTTCTTTAGCAAAAATAATCGCAAGGACTTGAAGGTATGAATGCCACATTAGCAGACCTTAGCAGTTCACCTCCTAAAGGAATTCAAGGAGTCAAGTTAAAAAAAATGGGGATCCCGAATATAGGTATGTGGAATGTTTTATGCTATTTTGAGAATGCTGACCACAAATATGAAACCATTTTTGATGTTTAATTCTTCACCTTTGGGCCTTGCCTTCCAAGAGCCACTCCTAGGATGTTTAAAGATGATAAATCTCAAACATGAACGTGTGAAGTTTCATTTTAGATTATTTCAATGTCCATGGTTATGATATGGTGATTCCCTCCCCCACTAAGGATCTAGCCCTCTGTATACTTGTGTCAGAGTGTTAAAAAATGACACGTTTCCATCACATTTGAGCAAAGAGTTAAAATATTTAAATTGAAGCACACATTTTAATATTTCAAATATCTAATACAGCTATTCTTGTTACACCCCAAATAAGGACCGCTTACACTAAATCAGACTTTTTACTACTTCTTAACAAAACTTCTATCCATTTAAACTTTTTGCTAAGCTTTTAGCTTCTCTGGTTGAAATGTTTTGTCTAATACCATTTTTTCTATTTTATGCATTTCACATATTTCATTGGTACCACTTTATTACATGAGGATGATAATTCATCTATAATTGCATACAGTAAGGAAAAACATTACAATCATTTGAACAAAATACATATTTCAAAAGAAAAGAATATCCCTTGATACAAAACAATTATCATAGTGACTTTAATGAGAGAGAATTATTTTTACTCAAATAAATAAATGCACAAATCCTTGGGTTTGCAGTTTACATATCCAGTAACTTCATTCAGCGTGTTCCGGACAAATGAAGAATGTACAAGCAGTTCATCCCTTACTTTTATTGTAATATGAATAGAATCAATACTTTTTCTTTTGCTTATTATACAGTATTTAAAATTCAAAAAGGCACTTTTTTTTTTTTTTGGCGTTTACTTAAAGGTGGGGTTAAATTTGACACTGATTTTATTTATGCTATAAATTCAGATATTTAAACATTGAGGAAATATTTAGGTAAACCATTTTTTAAATGAATCATGTGGGAAATGTAGCACTCTCACATACAAGTAAAAAAAAAAAAGCCAATGGCAAAAAATAGGATTTTTTTTATGTCTGGGGCCAAACTTGAAATTATTTCAACCAGAGGAGGGCTAAAATTCTTGAATGCCTGCTGTTTCTCTTTCATGAAAGCAAAATTTATTGACATCTGATGACAAATTGAAGGCACTTGGGATTTGTCGGTTTAATGAAGCACTTTGAAAGGAAGTAGGCATTACCCAAACTGTCCCAATCCCATGCATAAACTCTTTCCTTCTAATTCGACATTTTATTGATGTGGAACTGTTCTGGAATACAAAAATGCCATAAGCTGCAATTGCAGTTTTTCTCATTTTTACTTGGTCTCATCATATAGCCGACCAGCTTTCTCCCTTAACAACAGTTTTGTAGAGTGAAAATGCACTTTTAATTCTCTAGTGCATTTATTTGTTGAGACGCATGTTCCATCATTACACCCAGGTCGTAAAAGCATTTACTTTATTTTTAGCATGTCTATACATTGTAGCGGTCAGAGGCCGCTAAGATTCACACCGTCGAGAAAGACGGTGATTTATTTATTTTATATGAGGATTACCAGGGACAACCCCAGCCTTGTACACACACACACCCACACACACTACAGAGACAAAGAAAACGCACTGGGAACTTAAACGACAAAAAAGTATAATGAAATTAAATTACTAAATGAAAACAATAATACCACCCTGATCCCTTGATATTACAATTAACAGATAAACATGACAAACACGCAGTAAAGTCCATGTATGAAATAATAGCGGTGAAGTTATGTCCAGTGATTTGACTGAAGCGAGGGAAATGGAAAAACACAGTCCTACCGGTAGTTGCTGAAGTAAGTTGACAGATGAATGGTTCAGGAGCGCTCCTTCTTCCGTGAAAGCCAAATAATCCAGACAACGTCCTCAGGAACAGTAAACAGGTAGACGAATGATTCCAGACCCCAACAGACAACACAATCCAGGACACGAAGATGTAAAGCAGGCAAACGACAGGCAGTTCCACAGATAAATACAAGCAGCAAACGACCAAAACAAAAACTTTTCTCTCTTCGTCCCCTGCCCTCCTTTTGAACCCCTCTGGCCACCTTTGCCCCCAACAGCCCTGCAAGGACTGCAGGGAGATGCAGTTCTAACCAATGGTAGCACTGCTACAACATGTACCTTCATTTGGGCATCTTCTATATTTATGATTTTGTGTTTAATCATCATTGCCCCATTTTGTTTCTGCTAAAAAAAACCTGCAATTCTTGCAAATTCCTCCAAATTTCCTAGCAATGTCTATAACACAGTACATTCAGTACAAAGGTATACTTTACTCAAGGTCAAGATACCTTCTAGTTACCCTGTTAGCAACTGTAAAATGTGATTACAGAGGTTTTGTATCAAAGTTTCTGTTAGGACTGGATCCCATGGTGAGCACTGCTGAACAGCACAAACAGTATCAAAAACTCCATAAAAAAATCTAGCGTTACTCTTGTCATATTATCCATATGTCAGGTCATCCAAATGTATGCTCACATTGTGTAAAACACATGTATTTTTTGCTAAAATATTGTTAAGTAAACTCCAGAAAATGACAGTCTACAAGCAGGCAGCCCCTCCACGCAAGGTTGTACTTTTAAATTGAAGACCCTCCTCCCACCTTAATTCATTGGTCGAGAGTTCTGTCATCAATTCTAAAGGTATGGCCTGTATGAAAGGGTTTCCTGTATATGGTCTACTGTTATTTCCTGGAGTTAATTATTCAGCACTATTTTATTTCATATTGAAAGTGACATGTAAAAGTATTCAACTCTGACACACATTTCCTAGAGTAAGACCCAAGTGCATTATGTGCCTTTTTAGTGTAGCCCTAATCCATTGAAGTGTGTGTTAAAAGTGTATTGGATTCTAAAGAGTGTAATAGAATTTTTTATTAGTATCTATACGTTACCTCTTAAGGCTTTTCTGGTTTAACTTTTTGTTGATTTAAGAAGCTCAGCATTTTTTGTTTTTCCACACTTTTTTTAGACCCAACGTGTGCTGCCCTATTGTGTGCGTAGTATTTCATTAAAGCTAAGTGTCAAGTTGATTTTATAACTGTAAGAAACATTTAAATTTTTAAGAGTAAAAACCTTAGTTTTAGTGAATAATGTAATAATTTATCAAGATTTATTTTAATATATGTTTTTAAAAATTTAACTGTTTCAGCTTACACCAGTAAATTAACTGCTGAAAATGCAGTTGAAGCTGAAAAGAAAATGCTTCATGAAGATTTGTCCCAGTTTTTGCTCCAAGTGTGTAAGCATTTGGACACTTGCTTCTCCTTCATTGCTTGCCTGCAGGTGTCATTTTAAATTTCCAAATGTTAAATAATAAAGGTGGGAGCTGAGAAATTCATGTCATTTTTACATGAATATGCTGACAATGCAAAATGCTACTGAATCAGGAAATGTGTGCATGTGTTTTACAATTGGCAAAAGGCAACACTCGCTAAATGTTCTCATGACGTGCACACTTTAAAAAATATTCTTGGAACATTAACAAACTAAACCTAAAATGCTTCTGACATGTTTGGAGAAACCTTTGGAAAGAATGACATAAAACCGTGCAATGTGTCAATGTAATGAATAGTAGAGATAAGAATGGTCAGGGGCCCTACAGTATAGTCTTTCCCTGAGAATTTATTTTTAAGAATTAAATGTTGACATTCAGATCTGCAGTATATTGAAATGTATTGTTCCTTTTTATTTGGCAAACTGTATATCTGAAATCCTGTCCCTGTAAGCTAGAATGTATCAATATATTAAACCTAATAAAAAAAAAATCAATTAACAAAACTCCACTTAAAATATTTGTAATAGCCGAAAATGTTTATAAAATCTAAGCAATCTCTGCAGAAAGTCTAGTAATAGTCAGGTTTGTATCTCGCAGATCATCACATCGTCTAAATTTTTAGCTCAGAGTGATTGCTCATGAGAAGAGCACATACAATTGTTTTAGGGATATCAACCAGTAATTGATATTAAAATATTGTAATTATGTTCAGTGTTTTTGTGGAGACCTAAAATCTGTGTGCTTCATGATGACATTCAACTTGTTGCTATTGTGAGTTATTAAACTCTGTTTCAGAAATTAAAATATCAACCCTCTTTGGTTCTTACATACTGATTTAATGTTCCACATTATTTAATTAAATAGGGATATTCTGCAATGCTTTACATAGACTGGGTATTTCAGAAACTGCTGATCTACTGGGATTTTCACACACGGCTATCTCCAGGGTTTACAGAGAATGATCTGAAAAATGGAAAATATCCAGTGAGTGGCAGTTCTCTGGGAGAAAATGCCTCTTGAGGTCGGAGGTGAATGGCAGGACTGGTTTGAGCTGATAGAAAGGCAACAGTAACTCAAATACACATCACTACTGAGGCATACAGAAGAGCATCTCTGAGCACATAGCACATTGAACCTTGAAGCAGATGGGCTATAGCAGCAAGAGACCGCACTGGGTGCCACTGTTGTCTGCTAAAAACGGGCTACTGAGGCTGCCCGAGTATTGTGGCTGACAATGCACAACCCTTTATGACTGTAGTGTACCCATCTTCTGATGGCTGTTTCCAGCAGGAAGGAACTGTCTCAAAGCTCAGATCCTTACAAACTGGTTTCTTGAACATGACAATGAGTTCACTATACTCAAATGGCCTCCACAGTCGCCAGGTCTCAATCCAACAGCGCACCTTTAGGATGTGGTAGAATGGGAGACTTTCATCCTGGATGTGTGGTCAACAAATCTGTAGCAACTGTGTGATGCTCTCATGTAAATATGGAAAAAATTCCCTGAAGAATGTATGCCATAAAGAATTGCTGTATTCCTGAAGGAAATAAATATATATAAAAAAGGACATTGGCCATCACAACTTTTGCTTGCTGAACTTAATTTCAGCTCACACAGAAATGAACCTTAGCCTTTCAGGATTGGAACTAACAATTTATCCACAACAGCAGCTTTCAAATGTTTTAGCAGAATTTTGATTCGGTTTATGTTTGTATAATGCTAACTTAGTATATGGTTGGTACAGTGCAATAACAGTACAATAGCAATTAACCAATTACATAAGGAAGCTTACATTAGGTTTTTGCATACATTAAGAGTATTATTTCTGTTTCGTCAACAGAAACATAAGCCCATTAACAGTCTACCTAAGACCGGGCCATTGATGAGTGCAGAGGAAAACAAAAATTCTAGTCCCTCCCCTTCCTGCAGAAAGTAAACCCCTGGAGGGTCCACATTTGGCTTGAACAAAGCCACACTTCTGATGATGTGACTAACCAGCTGCCTAATTCCTCCTGAGCAATCTGCATTATTACAAGTACCTGTTTGGGTGGTGTGTTGAAAAGGTTAACTCTGTTCATTCTTGGATCCCAAGGACAGTGTTATGACTCATTTGCATCTGTGATTGTTTGCTTTTCTTCTAAATTTTTGCTTGGGCATCATTCTACATTCCACATTAGTACAGATTGTTTTTCACACCCATTTGAGCTATAGCTTTAGAGCCAGTCCATAGCTTGTAGTGTGTTTGGAGTTCTTAGGCTTTACATTTGCAATACTTGCAAACTACACATTTCAGTGAAAGTTGAAATTCCGGTGCTGTAGGAATTTAGAATTTTATTGCATTCAATCCACATGTATTTCCAAAAATTAGTACAATAACAGTTTGTGCATTTTGCTTTTTTAGAATCATGTATAAGAATGTACATAATGCTTAAAGTAGCAGGGTTGTTTTTAATTGATCAATGTTGAATCAAAAAATTTCAATACTTTCTCCCCATCTATAATTTATCTTCAGCAATTCCATACTATTGTCTTCTTGATACTCTCCTCTGACCCATTTTAAGGAAAAAAAGGCTACAAAAATACCATTACAATAATAATGTTCCTTAAGCATCTACTAAAAGAAAATGTCTACTCATGGTCAATTAACATTTACATTCTGTTGTCCTAGATCATAAATTTATTTTGTGTGTATTAAGTTTTATATAAAAAAAAAAAATGGGTATGTATTAGCTTTTTTTTTGGGGGACAGGTTCCTTTTAATCTAGTAATTACTTATGCTCATATAAACTTCTTTGTACTTTGCTGTCCATTTAAATTACTTTTTTTTTTTTTGTGTGTGTGTGTCACCAGGCCGTGTGTACTATTTCAATCACATTACAAATGCCAGCCAGTGGGAGAGGCCAAGTAGTGATGATAAGGGGGAACCTGACAAAGTGCGCTGCTCACACCTGCTGGTTAAACATAACCAGTCTCGGCGACCATCTTCATGGCGCCAGGAACGTATTACCCGATCAAAAGAAGAAGCCCTGGAACTTATACAGCGTGAGTAAGCAAATCTACTTGTTAAAAGATATTAAGATCTCTCTCTTTCCATGCCCCTCTGTTTTATTGTACATCATTTTTGAATGCCACTTTAGTCTGTAACTAAGAAGGCTACAGTGTGTCAAGTGGTGTTTATGGGAAAATGTGTGCTAGCAACATCACCCAAGTAATATTACTGAATAGCTTTAAAAAAAAGTAAACTTTAATCACCTTGGAGATATAAACCTGTAAATCAGTAACTAGCGTTCAAATGCTGAATGAGATCTTTTTGCCTAATAAAGCACATTATTTTTTTGTATTCTTTCATTCATTTTCCAGTCAAGTACAGTGTGGTGCTAAATATATCCTGTTAGTAATGTGGACAAAACATGAATGCCCAAGCATGCTGTCTCATCGACTGAGGAGTTTGTATATTTTGGTTAACCATGACTGTAATCCTCTGGACTAGTGAAAGATAAGCCCCTGAGGAAATTTAACAAAAGAAGTCAAGTCTTCTCAAACAAGGGCCCCATTAGCTCTCAAGAAGCTAATGTGTTGTATATTTGCAACATCATTACACCATTCATTTAACAGAATGCAGTTATTTTTCAAATAATGTGGTCTTGCGAGTTAAGCATTTATGGTGTTTCTGTTTTAAGTCAGGCCAATGTGAATAATTTGGGGAAGTAACAAGTCTATTTTGTGCTATTCTTAAATACAAAGGCCTGCTAATTTATCTCCTAATAGTTGGCTTAGTAGCACCTCTTCTATTTCTTTAAAGGTTGATTTTACTCCATCCAAAAATTTTAATTACCACGTGATTTGTAGTGATGGTTTTATCTCCTGTTTAAACAGTGAATGGAGGGAACTAACTTTCTGATAGAATGGATGTCTATGGGGAGCAATGCCGGGCTACAGAAGAATATACAAACATCTATGAGGAAATATCACGTCACATAATTCACACATCAAGTCATCCATTAAATGTGTTAAATATCCATTGTTTACTGGGTAGCAGGTGCTCATAAATAAGAAAATGCTAAATCGAGTAACGGGTACAAAGACTGCACTGTTTTGGGTAATTGTTAAAGTGCATTGATGAACAATACTTATCACTGATAGGCAAACGTACATAGAATTATAATCATGGTAGAAAGGAGAAACTTTGTAATTCAAATGAAAACAAATACCAAGATGGTAACCCAAGGATGAAAAGTGAATAGAGAAAATAATTATTATATCTGGGACTGTTGCAGGAACGCTAAACAAAATCTTAAGCCATTTCGACATACAAACACATATCAGGAAAAATACATTCTGATCATGGGTGATCCAAATTTTAAGTACTGTAGATTTTTTTTAATTTGGTAATCCTAGAATTTAAATAGTTACCCAGGAGCACATTTTTAGTTCCTTTGTGGTTCAGGTTTTCATGTGTGCATTCTGAGTCATTGTTGTGCGTAATTATTAATGTCCTAGATCTATTTCTAAATATAGTCCAGCTTCAGAAATTTGTTTTTTTCTCCTCTTCTAGTTCTTTATATTTTTAAATAGTGCAGCATTCCTGTAGCGACAGTCTCTTCAGTGGTTTTCCTCCCTTCGTTACTGGAAGGGGTCAAAGCTTATGTCCAACATGGTATTTAGCTTTGAGGTGAAATGGTTAAGTTTGTGTGCATGTATGGTATAATAAAACCAACCTTCCTTTGTTTGCTTTTTGCCACGCTACATTATATTTTATACAACAGTGTTGGGAAGAAATCAAAACGCACAATCTTTAATGTGGAATATATAAAGTACATTTTAGATTTCTTAGAAATTGCTTGGTGTTTTTTACAGGTTTCACAGGATAGCATCACCTAACTATTATTAAATCTTGTGACCAATGTTTTCATTTGTTTTATACTGCATTTTTCTGTGTTAGTGGAATTTCAGCACTCTGAAGGGTATGTGTTTTTTTTTTTTCTTTACTAACCAACTGAACATACTCAATGTTACATCTAAAGACAACTACTGCTATTGGTGTCTATTTATATGCTGGGGATGAAGGGAATTGAGTAATTCATAATGTGAGGTGTGTTTCAACCATCCCAAAAAATAATGGAACTGACCTTTTGTCTTTATAGCTACAGCATGTAAACTTTAACTTTTGTGTAATATACCATGCCTGCTGATTTATGTCCTTGTGTGTGTTTTTTTTTTCTGTTTATTAGAATATATTGAAAAGATAAAGTCCGGAGCAGAAGATTTTGAGACTTTGGCTTCACAGTTCAGTGACTGTAGCTCTGCTCATAAAGGTGGTGACTTGGGACTATTTGGGAGAGGTAAGTCCTTGCAATCTGACACAACTGCTGCTTTTGCTTTTGTGGGATTTGTTCTCAGCTTTATATCAAGTACACTATTTTATTTTTTTTAAACAGTACAATAAATAAATACAAATGAAAAATTTTGGCTTGGTAGAATTCTCATGTCCCAAGCAAAAATAGTATTCAGCTTTTTGCACTTAAACATATTTTCACAGGATTACTTCATGTGCACCATTTGTAGATAGATTATTAATCCTAAAGGGGAATTCACATACTCCAGATGCAGCATACTGATAAAAACAATATTAAATTTAAAGAGTGATAAAAATGCAGGTATAACAGACAATAACTTTGTATAATGTTAACGTTTACCCCCCCGGGTGGAATTGAAGAGTCGCATAGTGTGGGGTCTCCTCAGTCTGTCAGGAGCAGGACGGTGATAGCAGTCTGTCACTGAAGCTGCTCCTCTGTCTGGATATGATCCTGTTCAGTGGATGCAGTGGCTTCTCCATGATTGACAGGAGCCTGCTCAGCGCCCGCCGCTCTGCTGCGGAGGTCAAACTGTCCAGCTCCATGCCTAAAATATGGCCTGCCTTCCTCACCAGTTTGTCCAGGCATGAGGCAATTAAGGTCAGTCATTCTTGTGCACACATTTGCTATTATCTCTTGTAAATGAGGGCCATAAGCCTCCCAACAAAGTCACCTACCATTTAGTTGAAAGTGTATGTTTGCAGTGTTGCACTCCACTGTGAGGACAACTCTTAAGAGGTAAAACTTTCGATTCTCTGGTTGGTGTGCATATGATTTGCCATGTGCCTTTCATATGTTGATAGTCATCTTTTTACAAAATGTATTGAAACCAGCATTTTATTTATTTTTTTAATGATAAAAAATCCTCAGTCCTAAATCTTCTAGGAATCCTTTGTTTCAAAGGAAAGCTTACATCCCATAAGGCAACTAGTTTCACATTATAGAAACTGTATAAACGCACATTTTCCACATAAAAAGGTAGTGTTCAAGAAACAAGAAGCAGTAGATGACCCAGTTACTATTTCCTTCAAAATGAACATACTTTTGTCTGTTTTTACTTTCTTCATACCTCCTGTATGGCAGTATACTTTTACTACTAATAAATAGAGATGAAAGGTTTGACACTAAAGCATCAAATCTTGTATTGCTTTAATAAAACACGCTTTGTTGCTGCAGTATATATCGAAGTTCATATCTAAATCTAATTACTATGTCTGTCCATTGTCTTTTGAGTGCCTGGCTCTTAAAAAAACGAGTGAGACAGGACCTGATTCCGTTATTAGTTTATCATCCCCCAAAATACAACGCATCCTTCTTATCTGATCTGATTGAAATTTTAACCCACCTCAGCTCTTATTCTCAGAGAATTATCCTTCTCGGTGATTTCAATATCCATATTGACATTACTACATCTAAACTGAGAAATGAATTCCTTTCCTTACTGGACTGTTTTGACTTGACACAACATGTTGATTTTCCCACCCACTCTGGTGGTCATATAGTGGATCTGATCTGCACTTCTGGAATATCTGTTGCCAACATCTACAGCACTGATTTTGGGACTCTCTGACCATAAAGCAGTATTTTTCACACTTTCCCTCCTCTTACCTGTAAATGAAAATTTCTTACAGAAACCTTAAAAATATCTGTCCCTCTATCCTTTCTGGATCCATTTCTGATCTTTTACTGTCTGCACCTATTCCGTCAACACTAGATAGTCTTGTTGACCACTATAACTCAGCCCTTCATTCAGCATTAGATAAAACAGCTCCTTTAAAACATAAGGAGTTTCCTTTAAATGTTCAGCTCCTTGGTATAACTCAGAATTGCAATCTATGAAAGCAGCTGGCCGACACCTTGAGAGATTGTCACGTAAGACTGGCCTCACCGTGCACATCCAGGCTTTCTCTGACCACCAAAGAGCTTACAGAGAAGCACTAACTGCTGCTAAGAACACCCACTATGGCAGAATAATAGAAAGTGGCCACAATAACCCAAGGGTTTTGTTCTCTATAGTTAATAAACTACTCCAACCCACATCTGGCCCAACTACCTCTTCTACTGAAGTCTGTGAGGAATTCCTCCACTTTTTCCATAACAAAATTAAAGATCTAAATAATTCAACTAACATAAATATCTGTTTATATTTCTCCCCGTTTTCCCACTCCATCCAGCTTGTTCTCTAAGTTCTCACCAGTCACATCTGCTTTGTTAATAACCTGCTCTGTAAGATGAGGCCGACTACTTGTGTACTGGACCCCATCCCCAGCACACTACTTAAATCATGCCTTTATGCTATAATTCCGACTGCTACAACAATAATAAACTCATCCCTTGACACTGACTCTGTGCTGCTCACTTTTAAAATCGCTTCTGTAACCCCAATGTTAAAAAGTCTGGTCTTGATGCTGACAATCTTAACAATTTCTGGCCTATTTCCCACTTACCTTTCCTGTCAAAAGCTCTTGAGCGTGTTGTAGCCTCCCAGCTCACCAATTACTTAACCACTAATAATTTGATGGAACCCTTTCAGTCTGGTTTCAGGGTGCAGCACAGCTGTGAAACTGCTCTGCTACGGGTAACCAATGATTTGCTTATGGCAGCAGACTCTGGACAAACCAGCATATTAATTCTATTAGACCTCAGTGCAGCTTTTGACACTGTCAGACATGACATTCTACTGTCCAGAATGGAGAACATGCTGGGTATCTGGCACTGCCCTCCAGTGATAGGCAAGAGTTTGTTATTCTTGGCAACAGCAGATCCAGCTCGGTGCCAGTCACACAAGGAGTTCCTCAGGGCTCTGTCTTCGGCCCTCTTCTGTATTTATGTGCTTCCCCTTGGCCATATTATTCGTAGCTATGGACTGGGTTATTTTTATGCAGACGATACTCAACTCTGCTTCAGTGTTAAAAGTGGAACTTCATCAGAGCTTTCTCAGCTCACAACCTGCCTTAGTGAAATTAAAACCTGGATGGAGCAGAACTCTTTAAAATTAAATTGCAACAAAACTGAACTCCTGCAAATTGGGACTAAAATGCAGCTTAATAAAATGAGCTCCTTCCCAGTCCATCTTGGCGGTGATCTCATCAGACCTTCCTCCACTGCAAAGAATCTTGGTGTCATTTTTGAATCCTCCCTTTCTTATTCTGTCCACACAAATCACATTAAGAAACTTTTTACTTTCACCTCCGTAGCATATCCAGTGTTCGCTCCTTCCTCTCCTTTTCTAATGCTGAGAAACTTGTCCATGCTTTTATCACATCCCGCATCGATTATTGTAACTCGCTGCTGGCAGGTGCCCTTCTAATC
The DNA here is from genome assembly GCF_016835505.1 of Polypterus senegalus. Lineage (NCBI taxonomy): Eukaryota > Metazoa > Chordata > Cladistia > Polypteriformes > Polypteridae > Polypterus > Polypterus senegalus. The sequence continues at coordinate 92,275,896 of NC_053165.1, read as the reverse complement.
TTATATCACAGCTCCAGCTTATTCAAAACTCGTCTGCAAGAGTCCTTACACAAACCAGCAGCAGCGAGCACATCACACCCATCCTGCTCCGTCTTCACTGGCTCCCTGTGTCTTACAGAATCGAATATAAAATCCTACTAATAACCTACAAAGCCTTAAATAACCATGCGCCAAACTACATCAGTGATCTTCTTCATCACTATGTGCCTGCCGCCCACTAAGGTCCTCTGATTCTGGCAATCTTGTTGTGCCCCACACTAATCTTCACTCCATGGGTGACGGGGCCTTCAGCTGTATAGCGCCCAGACTCTGGAATGACCTACCGAAATTAATCAGATCAGCTGACTCCATGAATTTTTTTAAAAAAACAACTTAAAACTCATCTCTTCAGGAAGGCTTTTAGCTCTACTTGACTTTATTACCCTTCTCTCAGTTTACCTCCATGTCAAGATGATCACGTAACCTGTGTGTGTGTGTACTAGACCACCAATTGTGTTGTCTGTTAGGCTTTTCTCTGAATTTACTGTCTTAATCTTTATTTATTTGGTTTGTACAATGCTATATACTGTATACCCTGCCATTCTCTCTTAAACTCTGTGAAGTGCCTTGAGCATGGGAAAGGCGCTATATAAATAAAATGTATTATTAAAAAATCCTATAGGCACCAGGACAATTAAGATGCACCAGATGACCGTAAAAAAAGTTTCATAGGAAAAGTAGAAAACACTTGGACAAACAATGCCAATACTTTAATGTTGTGTCCTTTTATGTTCTTTAGAGGAGGTAAACAGAATCGGTGGCATGTTTACAACTTGTGAATAGTGCATACATGAAAACCTTCAGTATTCTACTTTAAAGCTGACTGTTGCATGTCTGCAGCTTATGAAATATTTTGTGGATATGCTCACCCTGCATGGATTAATCTGTAATCAATCAGGTAAATTTTCAGTAAAACCTTTGAATTGGGTTTTCTTTAAAAAACAAAACAGTATCTATCTTTTTATTTTATAGTGCCTTTAACATCTCTATCTTCATGTTTTGTTTTGTTCTGTATAAGATAACAACATTTTTGTATTTTAAGACTACATTTAGAGCCTGACACCTCCAAAGCATTAAACCATTTTATTAGTGCCCACCAGCATACAAAATTTTCTATATTAGGAGATACATTCACCTAAACTTACTAATACCTGATTTCAGTGTTTTTAGATAAGATACCATATATACTTGCGGACAAGTTTCTCCCGTGAATAAGTCGGGACTTGATTTTACTGTATCATTTCTGGTATTTTATAATGTCCGTTGTATAAGTCGAATGTGGAAAACTCGTGCTATTGGTTCAAGAGATTATGATCTGCGAACACCCACGTTAGTAACCACGGAGCACAAAGCCTTTTTTTTCCCTATGTATTGTGCCTATGTGTCCACACGGTAATACCCAAACTATTCCAAAGCAACATTTGCACTGATTTGTGTTTTTTGTATCCCACACCCTCATAAACACTTATCGTAAGAGCATCCCTTATCTATGTTGGAGTGTTCAATTAGAAAAAAATATAAAGCTGGTTTTAAATGAAAAGCCGTTAAAGTGGCAAAAGAAATTAGTAACAAAATTCGCTGTTACATTGGAGAGAGCAGGAAAATGTAAAAAAAAAATAAAAATTAAGTGTTGCATTTTTGAACGGGCATATAAGTCAGGGTCTGATTTTTTTTGATCTTTTTTTTTTTCGGGTTTCAAGATGTGATTTATATGCGAGTATATACGGTACATCTATACAACCATCCTCTTTGAAAGTGAGTCCTAATGTGAGGTAACTGCCTCTGGCACAGTTACTAACTTTTTTTTTAAATTCCATTTGAGTAATATTTTGTGACCAGTAGATGGCATTGTATCTCTTAGTTTATGGATCTGTTGTTTATAGGCTTCTCTGTAGAACATCGTTTTGCCTCTGCTGGTGCTTCTCATCTTACCTTGTGGTGTTTGGAACTTTCCCTACATGTATTTTAGATGTGTGAGAAAGTCAAACTTCAAAGAAAAATATGCAGAACATAGTACCACAAGTTGTAGACCAGCAGATGGCTGTCTTTCACCAACACAAAGCATTTATGCATATTGTGCGTAGCTTCGCATATGCCAGGGTGGCCAACTCTGATCGTAGAGAGCCACAGTTGCTGCAGGTTTTTGTTCTAAACCATTTGCTTAATTAGAAGCCAGTCCTCACGAATAACAAATCTTATTTAATTTCATGGCTTGCTAGTGTTTTAACTCTATCATGTCAGTTGATTCTTAAATCATAGATTTTTTTTTTCCTTTTTAATGATCCATGTACCACCCAAGTGATTTGAAACCTAAAACGGGGGGAATAATTTTCAGTTCTTCACTCAAACTGAAGAGGAAGTGCTGAATTGCACCAAATAATGAATGATGAATACACACGGCTGGAAATGGAGCCAAGCTAGATGGAGAACTGCTGGTTCCTTTGTCATCTGCATCTTATTGCTAACAAGGAGCCGTTAAATGGCAGTGTTCATTGTTTTAAGACTAAAGTAAGCAATTAAGGGTTCAAAATCTTAACAAGTGAGACAACTAAAATGAAGCAAAAAAATGTCACTTGAGCAATAAGTGATTTGTCAGCATTGAATAACTTCTCTTGAAGCAGTTAGGTTGGAACAAAAACCTGAAGCCACTGCAGCCCTCCAGGACTGACATTGCTCGGCCCTAATTTAAAGCAGGGGTTCTCAACGTTGGTCCTGGGGGCCCACTGTGGTTTCAGGTTTTTGTTCCAACCAGATTCATAATCCGTGACAACATTTGATAATACTGATCTCAATTAGCTGGTGTTTTCTCTTCTTGTATTCTAAACTACATTAAGAAACCACTGCAGCATGTTTTACATTTATAAGATATTTAGGAATATTTCCATTTTTTCTAGAGATTTAAATGCTTAACTCCCTTTTGTTGTTTTCATTATATTTTACTTTTCTCTGTGCAGTTCGCTCCTTCATTGTATCTTAATAATGTCAACCATCAGAGCAGACAGCAAGGCAAACAACACTGAATCATGAAAGGCTGCAACTACTTCAATGTTAGACTCACTAATTAGAAAATAATGAATTAATTAATCAATTGAAACACCCGACAAAAAATAGAATAAAAATCAAGATGAAAATATTGTTAGAAAAAAAAAATACATATAAAAAAAAAAGTGCCAAGCAGTTATATATTTTTTTTTTTTACCAAACTTAGTTTTCCAATATCTACATTTTCCCACAACACAGAATCTGGCAAATAACAGTTCACTTCATTAGCCCAGGAGTCCAATTAAAAATTGAAGCTGGTTGGAACAAAAAACCTGCAGCCACAGTTGGGCCCCCAGGACCGACGTTGAGAACCCCTGATTTAAAGGGTCTGAGTCTTAAATAGCAGGTGATTAAGTGACGTTAAATAGTAACAAAATCTAATTACTTATTAAGAAAATATTTGGAATGAAAACCTGTAGCTACTGTTGCTCTACAGGATCAGAGTTGGCCATGCCGGTATACATTTTAATCCTTCGGTTAAGGTTAGTTTTTGTAAATGCTTTACTACCTGTGGTCATAATAAGCCTTTTACAGTAAGAAAAGTTGAAGTTAGTACATTGGTATTAATCAACTGTGTTTTCTCACTTCGGGATTTACCTGCAATGCAGGTTGCCTTGTATTCAAACACAATATGCTATTACAGATGCTTGGGTAGAATGATACTGAAGACTAGCGATAAGAAATAAAAAATCTCACACTTGGCTACAGGGTTAAAAGTAAATGTAGTTATTGTAGCCTGAAAAACAAAATCCATTTGTAAGTTTTCTTGCTGTAACATAAAATACTGTCAAGTTGGTTAATGTGTACAGTTCTTCTAGAAACTTCCAGTGTTTTATTTTTTCCTCCGGGCTTACAGCTGAAGGTGTTTGGATGCTTGTCTCGGCATTTTGTAGGGAAATTGTCCATAAATCTAAAATTGGACCGATCTCCTTGTCAGCCTCAGTTTTATAATGAAATCATCTTGAGGCTTCATACTCTTAGATTAATTTGTTTTCTCTTTTTCTCTCCCGTTTAATAGGTCAGATGCAGAAACCTTTTGAAGATGCCTCTTTTGCGCTCAAAGTGGGTGATATGAGTGGACCAGTCTTCACAGACTCTGGCGTGCACATCATCTTACGCACAGGGTGAAATGGGAGGCTCAAACTCTTACCTTTAAACCCCCCACCCCATATGCCCTTAGCCCTATTTAACCATTTTCTCCTCTAAACAGTTCAATTATCTTGGCCAAAGGTTCTGGTGAGGAGAGAATATAGCCTTTTTCCAGTTTAGTTTTTTATATATATATTAAAATTTAAGTATTGACCATTCTTTTACCCTGTCTTCCTAATAAATGTGTTAGCTGGCAAAATTCTTCAAATAATAATAGAAATTAATCATTTGCCTTAAAAATTTAACACCATTTTAAAATTAAGCCCGCTCCCAGCAATGAGAAAATGCCTTCCCTTGGCTTTAAAGGAACTGCAGCGAGCAGTGCTTCTTGATGGGTTGCTCAGCAATGCTTCCATTTCACACGTTGTTTAAAGTTTTAAGATGCTGCTCTTTTACCTATATGGTGAATTACTTTGCATTGAAAATATTGGCAGGTATTGGGTGGGGTTAGGAATAGTGGAGAAGCAGGCATTCTGTTGGTGAAAGCTGTGTTTGTGTAGTCATATTTAGAAGTGCTGCCATGTTACTTGTAATGGTTGTTCTGAATGACCATTAAAAGAATTTTTAATCCTGATGGGATGTGCAGTGTTTTTTATATTCCATAAGCAAATGGGGTTGAGCTTTAACAGTATTTATTCTAGATTTTCAAATGGTCACCCCTTTCATTCTATCACTATTATGAAAAACGGACTTGTAACCAGTCCCTGGTTGCAGCCCACCTTCAACCTCAAAGTCTAATAGTCCCTGACCACCCATCCTTTGACATTACCCCAGACACTAACCATTCATCTTCTCCAAAGTTTCTTGCTGCCCACCTCTGTGCCTCATGTGGCACCCTCCCAGATGCCTTCTCCAGGGCTACAAATGCATAATGCAATTCTTTTCCTTTGTCCCGGATGCATTTTCTGCATATACCCGACATTAAAGATTAATCCTCCTTCCCAGGCATGAAACCAAACTTAATTTCACTAACTTTGATACTTCTGTTCTTTTTGCATTTTCTGCCATTACTTGCTACCAAAAAAAAAAGTTTGAAATGACATTTGGCTTCCTTTGTATACTGGAATATTTCCACTTTTCCAGTTTTCTGGATTTCCTCATTTCATCCTTGGTCATATTACACAGATGGGTCAACAATTCAACTGCAGTACCCTTAACTCCCTTTAATATTCCCTATACATCTGCTGGGCCTGCTGCTTTGCCCATCTTCAGTGGGTGTTTTTCCTACCAACTCTTTTTCAAACTTTTATAGGATGGTCCTTCAAATGTCTCGCAGTATTATCCTCATTTCGCAGCTTCTCTAGTTATGATTTGGGGTGTGTTTTGTTTTAATTGGTGCCCTGTATTAATTCCCTTAATTCTTTTCACATGACCTTTGGGTATGTGCTCTTCACCATATCCCAATCAACTGCTATGTGACAACAGTCTGTTGTGCTCCTTACACCACCAGATTTAATATACAATGGCAATCGATTTGTAGTCCTTTGGCTGATTTTTACATTTTATTTTGATGCAGCAATGAATCACAGTGGATTTTTTTTGACATGGCGTGAGAAAAAAAACATAAACCTCAACATCAAAATGAAAACAGATTTCTGCAAAGTGGTCTATATTAATATATAAAACAAATTAACATCACAAAATGTTCACCTCCTTCACATTACTATTTATTTAATAGAGACATCTTTGTCATCCTTGACAGCCTTGAATCTGTGTGCTCAGGTTTTTCTCGGTCTATCACTTTAAACATCTGCCATTTTTCTCCATTCGTCTTTGCAGTGCTGCTCAGCTCTGTCAAATGTCATGGTGAGTGTGAGTGAGCAGCCTTGATTTTCAAGTCCAGCTAGAAATTCTCAATTTGACTGATCTGGAAGGACATGGCCACTCCAGGATATTTACATTTTTTATGTGTATGTAATATGATTATATATGATATTTTTGAGTGTGTGAATAGATACTTTTTTTAATCCCAAGGGGAAATTCGCATACTCCAGCAGCAACATACTGATAAAAGACAATATTAAATTAAAACAGTGACAAAAAAGGGAGGTAAAATAAAAATTAACTTTGTATAATGTTAATGTTTACCCTCCCTCCCAGGGGGTGTAATCAGAGTCACATAGTGTGGAGGAGGAACGATCTCCTCGGTCTGTCAGTGGAGCAGGACGGTGACAGCAGTCTGTTGCTGAAGCTGCTCCTGTGTCTGGAGATGATCCTGTTCAGTGGATTCTTCATGATTGACAGGAGTCTGCTCAGCGCCCGTCGCTCTGCCAAGGATGTCAGACTGTCCAGCTCTGTGTCTACAGTAGAGCCTGCCTTCCTCACCAGTTTGTCCAGGCGTGAGGCGTCCCTCTTCTTTATGCTGTGTTCCCAGCACACCACCACGTAGAAGAGGGCGCTCACCACAACCGTCTGATAGAACATATGCAGCATCTTATTGCAGATGTTGAAGGACGCCAGCCTTCTAAGGAAGTACAGTCGGCTCTGTCCTCTCTTACACAGGGCATCAGTATTGGCAGTCCAGTCCAATTTGTCATCCAGCTGCACTCCCAGGTATTTATACGTCTGTACCTACTGCACAGTCACCTCTGATGATCACGGGGTCCATGAGGGGCCTGGGCCTCCTAAAATCCACCTCCAACTCCTTGGTTTTTCTGGTGTTCAGGTGTAAGGGTGGATTCCTTCATCCTCCAATAACTGCCTACCTACTCTCGCTACATGAGGCCGGGCATTGTTGTGCACCAGGAGCCACTGCACCAGCATAGGGTCTGACAATGGGTCCAATGATTTCATCCCGATACCTAATGGCAGTTAAGGTGGCAGCGTTCAGCCTTTAGAGATCTGTGCATCCCTCCATGGATATGCCTCCCCAGATATACCAACACTGACCCAACACCAAACCGGTCAGGCTGAGCGATGTTGCAGGCAACCCAACGTTCTCCATGGCTTCTCCAGACATTTTCACGTCTGTCACACATGCTCAGGGTGAACCTGCTGTCATCTGTGAAAAGCACAGGGCACCAGTGGTGGACCTACCAATTCTGGTATTCTATGGCAAATGCCAATCAAGCTCCATGGGGACGGGCAGTGGGCACAGGGCCCACTAGAAGACATCAGCCCCTCATGCCACCCTCATGAAGATTGTTTCCGATTGTTTGGTCAGAGATATTCACACCAGTGGCTTGCCTGCTGGAAGTCATTTTGTAGGCTCTGGCAGTGCTCATCCTGTTTCTCCTTGGCCAAAGGAGCAGATACCAGTCAGTCCTGCTGATGGGTTAAGTACCTTCTACGAGGGGCCCTGTCCAGCTATCCTAGAGTAACTGCCTGTCTCCTGGAATCACCTCCATGCCCCTGAGACTGTTCTGGGTGACACAGCAAACCTTCTGGCAATGGCACATATTGATGTGCCATCCTGGAGAAGTTGGACTACTTGTGCCAGCTCTGTAGGGTCCAGGTATGGCCTCATGCTACCAGTAGTGACACTGACTGTAACCAAATGCAAAACAAGTGGCAAAACTGATGAGTAGGGAAAAATGTCAGTGGTCTCCCTCCACCTGTTAGACCATTCCCTCCTGTTTTGGGGGTCATCTCATTATTGCCCCTCTAATGCACCAAAGCAGCTGAAACTGATTAACAACTCCCTCTGCTACTTAAATGACCAGATCAATAGCCCAGAAGTGTCAGTGACTTGATGCTATACTCTGATTAAAAAGTGTTCCTTTAATTTTTTTCAGCAGTGCATATGCATATATATATATAGAGAGAGAGAGAGAGAGAGAGAGATAGGGCAGGTATTGCCACTCTAACCCCAACACAGACAGGGAGGATGCAGGTTCTGCACACAGCACACACCTTTATTTTCACTGGGAAGTGCTTTCCCTTCCTCCTCAGACCAACACAGTCCCTTTGCCGCCACTGCCTTCAGTCCGCCATACAGACTTTGTCCTCGTTATCCTGCCTCTGACTCCTGGTGACTGGCCCCTTTTTAATGATATGGTAATGTGTTAGGAATGAAGGAATGTCACGTTGTTTCATGGAAGGACTCCAGGTGCCCAACGAGCTTCTTCTGGCAGCACTGCCGGGTGTGGTGGAGGAAGTGTTGCCAAATAGGGCCTTGAAAACATCCATGCGCACCCTGGTGATGGTCACTGGCCCCAACAGGGTTGAGCTTCTATGCTAACGACCCCATGGCCTCTCTGGAAACCAAGGGGGCTGCCCTCTGCCAGTCCGTGGGAGAAACTGTCCTGGAAATACTTTCTCTCCCAGGTACCACAGCCAGGTAAGGGCCCTGACCATTTGCTGCAATATATCGTATTTACTCGTGTACCACGCGCCCTCGTTGTATGACACGCACCCTAATTTTTACAAAGAAAATCGGGAAAATCGTTTTGCCCTGTGTATGACGTGCGTTGTTATTGTATAGGAAGCGTTTAGAGAGAGCGCAAGCAAGCAAGCGAGCGAGAGAGTGCACGAGCAAGCAAGTGAGAGAGAGAGTGTGCGAGCAACCAAGCGAGAGAGAGAGCGAGCGAGCGAGCGAGAGAGAGGGAGTGCGCGAGCAACCGAGCGAGAGAGAGAGAGAGAGAGAGAGAGAGAGAGAGCGCGAGTGCGCGAGCAACCGAGTGAGCGAGAGAGAGTAAGCGCGTGCGTGAGCAACCGAGCGAAGAAGTAGTAAACATTACAGAATTACATTTCCTCGTGTATGACGCGCACCTGATTTTTTAATGTAAATTTTCGGGAAAAAATGTGCGCATGGTACACATGTAAATACAGTATGTAATATATATATATATATATATATATATATATATATATATATATATATATCTACTGTCCAGGTGACAGGGTAAAGGTGACATGACATGTCGTGATTATATTGTGCTCAAGTGGAGACCCAAGCTGAATTCCCAGCTTGGCCACTTCCTGTGTGCGGTTGTGTACTTTCTACTTTGTCCAATGGCAGGTATTCCAGTTTGCTTCCTCATCCTACTTCCTTAACTTTCAAAGCTTTAAATGGTGACTGTATATTTGGCTGCCATGAATACATTTCGCTGCCTGCTTAAGTGCACCTTGGAATGGCCTGGCATCTCATTTAGTATTGCAGAAGATGCTCCTCGGGTAAACTCTCGCAATTCACAAATTCTGTGCTGGGTAAAGCGGCTTCTGGAAGTTTGTCTTTTTAAAAATGCATTAGGCCTTTTCTTTGTCTGCTTCGCTTTACTCCATTCAAAGCTGTGACAGATTTGACATTTTGCTGAATAGAATACCTTCTGTGCCAGAGTCACTGTTGGAGGAGTTTGGCACTGTGCGCTTATTTTGTAAAAGAGCTCATGAAGGCCATCCGAGTCCTTAGGGGAACTCCTGAATAAGTGGAGTCTCTTTAGTGAACTAGTGTGCAGAGTTTCAACTCGGCAGACACTTTCTAAAATAATACTTTGTCAAGTGCTTTTTTTATTTTGGGTGGACATTGGAACAATTTCAAAAACAGGCCATTCAGCCCAAAAACCCTCAGGAAAGGCCCCACATCTGCCTCTATAGGGTAGAGGCAGAAAGGACGGACTTTTTTACAAAATCACAAAATTGTTAATTTTTTCTTACAAAGAAATTTATTGAAAGATTTGAGTTCATATTGAAATAGCATTTGACAATTTGTAGGGATGGAAATGCAGGTCTAAATGCAAAATACGTCTTACCGAACGATTACTGAGGCCAAGTTCAGAAGAATGCTTCCGAGCAGATCGACTTGGACTGCGCAGCAGGGCTAGTCATACGCTTTCCACATTTTCAGGGGTACGTGCCGTTCGTGTAGCCAACGGCGGTCTTTTGTTCATTAGTACACCTCGTGTATGAAGTGCTTTAACCCAACGTAGGATAGTGTTACGAGCGGGGAACAGCTTTATTTCTGTGGATATTAAAATGGCAACAAAACTCACGCTGAACTGCGTGACAAAACAGTCGTACGCAAAAACGTGGTGTTCTATCGTCCACAGCTCCATGGCTTTAACTAAAAAGAAAATAAAAAAAAGCGAAGACTTTGCGAACCTAACGCCACCTACCACACATCTGTCACTCCACCTAGTGGTGAGTTCTAGCCATTTCAAAGACGTCCGTCCTTTCTGCCTCAGCCTGTAGAAGGTGCCACAGTTGAGCACCAACTGAGCCCATGGGGGTCAAAGGGGATAGTCTGCGGAGTTCAGAGACCAGAGATTGTGTCAAAGCACAGATCCAGGGAAGGCTACACAGAACTCTTAACAGCATCGGAGGTTCTTGAGAGCACAACCGCCTCCGTAATTCTTCAATGAAAGAAATTTGAAACAAACACGACCATGGCAAGAGCTGAGCGATTATGTAGGAAAAGTTTTGTTGAACAGAATGGCCTGCTCTTGCCTAAATAGGGACTTTCAAAACTAGACCTGATCTTATTTTAGAAGAATTAAGTAGATACGACTGGTGAGCTTTGTTGGGTTGAATGGCCTCAAATGAGTGTCTGCTTAGAATTCCAAAAGCTAAACTTCAAAGAAGTGCTGAGGCGACTTTCTGCTGTTCTGCACCTAAAATCTGGAATAGCAGACCGATAGAAATTCGCCAGGCTAATATGGTGGAGCAGTTTAAATATCTGCTAAAAACCCACTATTTTAAAACGGCTTTCTCATAGCGTCATTTAGGTGTCACAATGATATTCTGTATATGCAATGAATTGCCTTTTTTTACATGGCTCCAATATCTGTACTAACCCCTACTTTCTCTGCTGTCCTTTTCTGGTTGTTCTGTGGTGGCGATCTGAGCCACCACCACCTGATCAGGGCACCATGCTGTCCTTACACTGATGGATTGAAGGCCAGATTTCCACCATCATCATCTATTTCTTCCACGTGAAGCCTGAAAACCATGAGGACTGATTGATATCATTGATATTAGGTAGAATGTCTAGGGGGGGCTGGCCAGGTGGTCTCATGGCCTCGGAACCCCTGCAGATTTAGTTGTTTTCTCCAGCCCACTGGAGGTTTTTTTTCTGTCCTCCCGGCCATTCGGACTTTATTACATTCTTTGTCATTTAATATCTCCTAATCTTATTTTTATATTTCTACTAGGGGGTTCACCCCCTGCTCGCTTCGCTCGCCAACCCCTGTGGACTGTGCTAGGTGCCAGCCACTTCGCGTCTCTGCCACTCGCATTGTGAAGAGGGGGACTGAACGCACCCCAAGGAGACACGGTCGCTCCTCCGATACCCCCTTTTAAACGGTGATAACATTTAAAAGCCTGCACAGCAGCTGTCCTACTCTTTGTCTTTTATTTCCGGCCCCAGGTGTGGTTAAATCTCTTGACACAAAGTCTTGTCTCGCGGGATGTGACTTCTTGTTATTTTTTTAGTTTAGAATTTAAAAATTGAATAAGAATCTGAAAATCTAACAACATCACATTACATTTTGATGCATTCTGAAAAGAATGATACCAAGCATATATATGTAGGTTTTATAATAAGCCCGATTTAAAGCGTGACAAAAAAGTGACATAAAATCGTTGCACTGTTAGGCTTTGGATTTTATATATAAAGAATAGATTCTATAAAACATGAGCTTTACAAGATGAAGAAGCTACATCATCTGTATGAAAATGTGCTATATAAGTAAATTTTGTTGTTGTTTCAGTACTAGACTTGATGTTATTTAGAAGTGGATAAAACTGGCGAGCTTTATTGGGCTGAATGGCCTGTTCTCATCTAGAGATTTTCAAATGGGCCATGGAAAACGATGGTCACTCTTGCTAAGTCCCAAAGATCTTTGGTAGACGTGAGAGGAACTTCCAGAAGGGTAGCCATCACTGTAACACTCCACCAATCTGGGCTTCACTGCAGAGTCCCTGGACAGAAGCCCACCTGGAGTTTTCAAAAAGGTACCTGGAGGACCCTCAGACTGTGAGAACCCACATATTCTCTGGTGTGAGGAATCAAAGACTAGGGTCATGTGTGGAGGAAATCTGAAGGTGCTTTCCATCTGTGCAGTACCATTCCAACGGTCAAGAATGGTGGTGAAAGCATCATGCCGCTTGTTTTTCATGGGTGGGGACTAAACCCGGAGCAAAGTACGGAGACATCCTGTTTTATCTTTGTAGAGTAATATACACTCACCTAAAGGATTATTAGGAACACCTGTTCAATTTCTCATTAATGCAATTATCTAATCAACCAATCACATGGCAGTTGCTTCAATGCATTTTGAGGTGTGGTCCTGGTCAAGACAATCTCCTGAACTCCAAACTGAATTTCAGAATGGGACAGAAAGGTGATTTAAGAAATTTTGAACGTGGCATGGTTGTTGGTGCCAGACGGGCCGGTCTGAGTATTTCACAATCTGCTCAGTTACTGGGATTTTCACGCACAACCATTTCTAGGGTTTACAAAGAATGGTGTGAAAAGGGAAAAACATCCAGTATGCGGCAGTCCTGTGGGCGAAAATACCTTGTTGATGCTAGAGGTCAGAGGAGAATGGGCCGACTGATTCAAACTGATAGAAGAGCAACTTTGACTGAAATAACCACTCGTTACAACCGAGGTATGCAGCAAAGCATTTGTGAAGCCACAACACGCACAACCTTGAGGCGGATGGGCTACAACAGCAGAAGACCCCACCGGTACCACTCATCTCCACTACAAATAGGAAAAAGAGGCTACAATTTGCACGAGCTCACCAAAATTGGACAGTTGAAGACTGGAAAAATGTTGCCTGGTCTGATGAGTCTCGATTTCTGTTGAGACATTCAAATGGTAGAGTCAGAATTTGGCGTAAACAGAATGAGAACATGGATCCATCATGCCTTGTTACCACTGTGCAGGCTGGTGGTGGTGGTGTAATGGTGTGGGGATGTTTTCTTGGCACACTTTAGGCCCCTTAGTGCCAATTGGGCATCGTTTAAATGCCACGGGCTACCTGAGCATTGTTTCTGACCATGTCCATCCCTTCATGACCACCATGCACCCATCCTCTGATGGCTACTTCCAGCAGGATAATGCACCATGTCACAAAGCTCGAATCATTTCAAATTGGTTTCTTGAACATGACAATGAGTTCACTGTACTAAAATGGCCCCCACAGTCACCAGATCGCAACCCAATAGAGCATCTTTGGGATGTGGTGGAACGGGAGCTTCGTGCCCTGGATGTGCATCCCACAAATCTCCATCAACTGCAAGATGCTATCCTATCAATATGGGCTAACATTTCTAAAGAATGCTTTCAGCACCTTGTTGAATCAATGCCACGTAGAATTAAGGCAGTTCTGAAGGCGAAAGGGGGTCAAACATCGTATTAGTATGGTGTTCCTAATAATCCTTTAGGTGGGTGTATATATTGCTCTACTTTCCCCTATTGTATTATTAATATGTAGCCTTAGAATACCTAATCCCACATACTTACCACTGTTTATAAGGTATTATTGTATGTAACTTATCCCTACCTACCCTTCTATATCTGTAACCTCAGGCAATTAGTTGTAGTAAAAAGACAAACAGAAGTTAAGTTACACATAAAATAATGTATTATTGATAATATTCATAAATAATAACAAAATGCAAAGTACATTTGAATATTGGCAACCATACAACCTGATAAAATGGTGATGTGTTAACTCAGGTGGCACACAGACTTGTTAGTTACTTCAAATGTCTCTAGTTAAGGCATCGTTGGTCCTCAGCTGTCAGCCACATGTCTGTTCAATATGTCTGCTGAGCTGTGCTCTTCATTGTGTTGTCTTCATCAGTTCATGGTGTGATGGTCTTCATCAGTTGTTAGCAAGAGAAACATACTTGTACATCATCACAGGTTAGCTAGAGAGATGCTTCATCATCATATGTTGGTTAGTAAGAGAGAGAATGTGGTTGAGCAAACAAATTTATGGGTTTTCTGTCCATCCCCTTACAGCCAATAGGACATCATGGTATTTAGTGGCCTCTGAGACAAGCCAATTCCAAACAGCCATACCACAGACCAATGGAGGAAATAGAACATCTTAACACCTGCAACCCCCCAAACCATTTATTAAAGTACACCTTAGCCTACTTGTGGGGGTAGAAAAGACTTTAACAAAGAAACACTCACCAGACTGGTTTAAGACACATCCCCCAAATCTTGTCATAAAATTACAAAGAGAGTCAGTCGCAAATGGAGCGTTGGTAAGCACTAAATTACATTGCTTGCCCAAATTACAAATAAAGACGTACCAAATATTTATCAAGTTAAATGCAAAATCTCAGCATTACAACACATCCTAATGAAAACCTACTTCAGAGCTCTGTGGACCTCAGACTGGGCTGAAGGTTCACTTTCCAACAGTACAATGACTGTGTGCAGAGGGTACAGACCTATAAATACCTGGGAGTGCAGCTGGATGATAAATTGGACTGGACTGTCAATACTGATGCTCTGTGTACGAGAGGACAGAGCCGACTATACATCCTTAGAAGACTGACTTCCTTCAATATCTGCAATAAGATGCTGCAGATGTTCTGCCAGACGGTTGTGTCGAGTGCCCTCTTCTACGCGGTGGTGTGCTGGGGAGGCAGCATAATGAAGATGGACACCTCACGCCTGGATGAACTGGTGAGGAAGGCAGGCTCTATTGTAGGCCCAGAGCTGGACAGTTTGACCTCCGTGGCAGAGCGACGGGCGCTGAGCAGACTCCTGTCAATCATGGAGAATCCACTGAACAGGATCATCTCCAGACACAGGAGCAGCTTCAGAGACAGACTGCTGTCACCGTCCTGCTCCACTGACAGACTGAGGAGACCCCACACTATGCGACTCTTCAATTCCACCTGGGGGGTTAAACGCTAACATTATACAAAGTTATTGTCTGTTATACCTGCATTGTTATCACTCTTTAATTTAATATTCTTGTATCAGTATGCTGCTGCTGGAGTATGGGAATTTCTCCTTGGGATTAATAAAGTATCTATCTATCTTATCTATCTATCTATCTATCTATCTATTATATAGTGCCTTTTAATCTATCTATCTATCTATCTATTATATAGTGCCTTTTAATCTATCTATCTATCTATCTATCTATCTATCTATCTATCTATCTATCTATCTATCTATCTATCTATCTATCTATCTATCTATTATATAGTGTCTTTCATCTATCTATCTATCTATCTATCTATCTATCTATTATATAGTGCATTTTAATCTATCTATCTATCTATCTATCTATCTATCTATCTATTATATAGTGCATTTTAATCTATCTATCTATCTATCTAATCACAAATAAAAGACCAGACAGACAAAGATGGTGTGCACTCTAGATGGACAGATAGAAATAAAAAGCTTCATATAACAGATTGAACTTAGTATTAGTATTTTTTAAGACATCCACTTGTAATCAGAATATAAGTTTAATATTTTACTGTGCCCTGTGCAAATATTTTAAATCTACTTTGGACAGACAAATGGACAGCCACGGTAGTGTGTTATATAAGAAGATCGTTTCAGGTTATATAACACGCCACAATTACAAAAGAACTTATTTCAATAAGGGAGCTAGCGCCCCCTGCTGGATACACCACTTTATAGGAATGTTCCTATTCCAGAGCAAAACTCTCTCCTCTGACATTCCTGAGTGAACATTTAATGATACCATTATCTTTCAAAATGTAATTTTGTAATTAAGGGGCGCATTCGCTGATAATCCTTGTGCACGTCTGCCGATGCTTCACAGTTAGCAGGTAAGGAATTACAGTAATTGATTTTTTTTTTTTTTGCACAATCTCAGCATATTTAATAATGGAGAAAAATGTCTCTTTCAGCTTATGTTACATATTGTCAGAGGAATTAATTGAAGGCTTGGGTGGCGGTAATTCTCTGCTGCGACAGGAGGTGGCACTGTGTACTAACGACTCCTCTTCTTCCCCTTTCTTCATCCCGTCCGATTTCACCCGCCAGGACCCGCCCCCTCCTCCCAGAATGCCTTAAAAATACAGAACTTACTAGTCAACCTTACAGAAGTTGGGATGACTCGATTTAGTGTTATAATGTGAGTTTTCTTTATATTTACTATTGAGAATTATACAGGGTTGGCTCCAGGGTGCCCCTAAAAGGCTTTCCTTGTCCTGTGGTTACTTCTTCTTCTTTGGGCTGCTCCCGTTAGGGGTAGCCACAGCGGATCATCTTTGTTTTTCTCTTCTCTTCCCCGTCTCTGTCCAGGTCACTGCCTCCTCCACTCCTCCCAGCAAGCTTCATTCTCCATCCTCCCGACTCTGGCTTCTCGCGCAGTGAAAGGCAGCCCCTCTTATGTTAGACCCAGAAGCACTTTTGTCGCTTGGAAGCACTTTTCGGTTGAGGGCTCTCCAGTCCCCACTGCAACCCCTGGCGCCACCCACGTAACCCAACAGAGTCCAACAACACCAGTTCCCATGATTCCCTGTGGGAAACCGTAGTGCTCCGACAACCCGGGGCTGCCATCTAGCAGTATGGTGGAGATAATCCCCCATGCGCGGTGTCTTTCCACCTTGAGGGCATCCTGGCCGGGTAAGGATGCCCGCTGTCCTGCACAGCAGTTACAGTAAAGACTCAAAAATGTAAAGGTTTCCCACCTGTCATGTGGTCAGAATGTCGGAGCCATTTGTCCAATTTACAAAATGTGAAATACCTTACAGGGCCGGACTAAGCCATTATTTTAATTGTGCAATGTACATACCCTCTAGTTTAGTTTAGTTTTTGGGACATATTCAGAGGGGCGCTTCCCCGTGGCAGTCCGTGTTCTTGGCCAGTTATTTATTAGCCTTTCAGTTGGTCTGCAGATCTTTTAGCCTCCATTTTCCGTTGTGGACCCTGTGCGTCTCTCCACTTTTCTTCCTTTCACTTTGCAACCCTGTTAGCCTTCTGCCTAATTCCAGCCAAATGTCCTTCCTCTTTTCCCATGTTCGTCAGTCTGCCCCGGGATTTGTCTTCATTTCTCTCTTTCATGTCGGCCTGTATGCTTTTCTCTTGATTTATCATGTTTATCTCGGCTTCACTCCCACAAATTCCCTTCAGAAAGCCAGTAATCTTTCAGTGCCGTCTGCTGCCAGGCACTTGAAAGCTCGGTTGCTAGTTTTAAAAGGTCTTTTTGAGATGACTTCTATCTCTGGCTTTCTGTCTCTTTCTTCCTATTGCTCTTGTCTGCTCTTTGGATTTGATTGTATTCGGGGGTCCTCAGCTCAGCTAGACATTTAAAAGTTGTAATGAAAATTGATTATTCACACTCACCGGGGACAGATGCACGATATTGAGCTGTTTTTGAAGTTCTCTGATTTGCACTGAGTGATAGGAGAATGGAGCCAACACCTGCAGAGCTGACATCTTTTTTTAGTTCTTCTTCACAGGGCCGCTTGGCAGCATAGCAGAAAGAAGTGACGCCAACAGGATGTTCTTACATCACAGTAGTCTGGAATGGCCCTCAATGTGGCCCAGTGTGTACAGTCCAGTTCTGAAACAGAAGTGTTTTTGGAGGACACTTCATCTGAAGGTCTGACTTGTTTTTATTGTTCTAAGGTTTCAAGGCTGTGGCCACCAGGGGCTGCTTCAGCTCCCCAAACACCCGACACATACACACACACACAGGCTCGGATACAAGTGGGAAACCACTGGGATTAGGAGGGAGCTGAGTGGAGCAAGTAGAAGTAACTACCTGCCAGGCCAGGGGGTGGTGGGGTGCACAAAACCTACCTCTGTTACCTCTGCAGGCCAAATATGGGACAAGGGCCTGATTTAACATCAACGATGGCACTTCTGGTTCCGGTGCCCAGACTGATGTCACTTCCAGTTCCGGCGTCCAGACCGATATCACTTCCAGTATCAACTTCGATGATATCACTTCCAGTATCAACTTTGATGATATCACTTCCAGTATCAACCTCAATGATATCACTTCCAGCTTTGGCTTATAAAGCCACCATCTTTTCAAATACCAGCCAGTTCAGTTTTCGGAACTCAACAAGAGCACGTCATTGCTTATCTCTTTGCCCTTTTGCAGCTAGGGACAAAATACGGGTGGCTTCCCCAAACTTTTTTTTGTCGAGTGTTCAGACTGCTTCTTTTACACCAGAAAGAGTTTTTTATTGTGGGAAACTCTTCTCCCACGCCACGGCCACAGAGAAAAGCACACCACAATGCTTTTCTTCTCTCTGTCTTCTCTGTCTCTCTTCCTGTCACTGCCTTCACCCCTCCATGCAAGCGTTGCCCTCCTGGTTGCCCTCCTTCCTCCCGACTCTGGTTTCTCGAGCAGTGGCAGGTGTCCTATATTCATGGTCTGGGAGCACTTCCAGGTTAGGCTGGAGCCCAATAAGAATGGGCTTGTTAGTCCCCCATAGCACCCTCTGATGGTGCCCACGGTACCCAACAGGGCTGAGACCAAGAACTCCAGCTCTCATTATGCCCTATGGGAAACTGTGGTGTTGTTGCAACCCAGAGGGGCTGCCTTCTGGTGGTCCAGGGGAGATAATGTCTTGTTTCTGCCATCTCCCCCTGGTCTTTCCAGGCACCCAACCATCCCTCATCAGGTGCTATTGGTTATATGCCATCTGTGATCATTTTCAATGACCAATCAATTGTTAGACAGCTTTGGTCTCTCTACACTCTTTAATGGCACTGTGTGGTTCCTCATGGGACTATTGCTGTCCAAAAAAACATTTAATTCTGAAAAGGGTTTTTTGCAAATATGCAGTTGGTCCTTCACTTTAAAAAAACTGCAGAAAACTCATTTTTTTAATATGGCTTTCTCACAGCTTCATTTTAGTTTAATCCTGATATTCTGTATTTGCATTTAATTATCATTATCATTCATGGTGGCTCCGAAATCTGTAGTAGCCCCTACTTTCTCTGCTGTTCTTGTTCCGGTGGTGATCTGCGCCACCACCACCTAATCAAAGCACTGTGCAGTTCCTAGATTGATGGATTGAAGACCAGAGGGCAACATGCCCACCATCATCAAGTTCTTCCACGAGAACCCTGAATACCATGAGGACTGATTATGAGGATGTTAGGTAGAATGCCTACAGGGGGCTGGGTGGTCTTGTGGCCTTGGAACCCCTGCAGATTTTGTTTTTTTCTCAAGCCATCTGGAGTTTTTTATTTTTCTTTCCCCCACCCCGGCCATCAGACCATACTTTATTCTTTGTTGATTAGTATTGCCTAATTTTATTTTCTTATATATTTTGTCTTTTTTCTCTTTCTTCATCTTGTAAAGCACTTTGAGCTACATCATCCATCTATCCATCATCCAACCCGCTATATCCAAACAACATGGTCACGGAGGTCTGCTGGAGCCAATCCCAGTCAACACAGGGCACAAGGCAGGAAACAAACCCCGGGCAGGGCGCCAGCCCACTGCAGGACGCACACACACACACCAAGCACAATTTAGAATCGCCAATGACCCTTAACCTGCATGCCTTTGGACTGTGGGAGGAAATCCACGCAGACACAGGGAGAACATGCAAAGTCCACGCAGGGAGGACCTGGGAAGCGAATCTGGGTCTGTTAACAGCGAGGCAGCAGCGTGACCAGCTACGCCACCGTGCCACCCGAGCTACATCATTTGTATGAAAATCCATCCATCCATTATCCAACCCGCTATATCCTAACTACAGGGTCACGGGGGTCTGCCGGAGTCAATCATAGCCAACACAGGGCGCAAGGCAGGAAACAAACCCCAGGCAGGGCGCCAGCCAACCGCAGATCCTTCAAACATCCATCCATCATCCAATCCGCTGTGTCCCAACCACAGGGTCACGGAGGTCTGCTGGAGCCAATCCCAGTCAACACAGGGCGCAAGGCAGGAAACAAAACCCAAGCAGGGCACCAGGGCGCCAGCCCACCAGCCCACGGCAGATCCTTCAAACATCCATCCATCATGCAACCCGCTGTATCCCAACCAGACGGCAGCACTACCACTGCACCACCCATCCTTCAAACACTCAGTTATTTTCTAACCCACTATGCCCTGAACAGGGTCGCAGGGGTCTGCTGGAGCTTAACCCAGCTAGTATAGGGTGCAAGGCAGGGAACAAACCCCGGATATAGGGTGCCATTCCATCGCAGGGCCAACACACACACACACCAAGTGTCGCCAATCCACCTTAACCTGCATGTCTTTGGAAACCGACGCAGACACAGGAAGAACATGCAGACTCCACAAAGGGAGGAATCGGGACGTGACACCCTGGTCTCCTTAATGTGAGGCAGTAGGCGCTATGACTGCACCACCCATCCTTCAAACATCCATCCATTATCCAACCCATTATATCCTAACTACAGGGTCACGGGGGTCTGCTGAAGCCAATCCCAGTCAACACAGGGCGCAAGGCAGGAAACAAACCCCAGGCAGGGCGCCAGATCCTTCAAACATCCATCCATCATCCAACCCACTGTATCCCAACCACAGGGTCACGGAGGTCTGCTGGAGCCAATCCCAGTCAACACAGGGCGCAAGGCAGGAAACAAACTCCGGGCAGGGTGCCAGCCCACTGCAGGGCGCACACACATACACACACACACACACACCAAGCACAATTTAGAATCGCCAATGCACCTTAACCTGCATGTCTTTGGACTGTGGGAGGAAATCCACGCAGACACGGGGAGAACATGCAAAGTCCATGCAGGGAGGACCCGGGAAGTGAATCTAGGTCTGTTAACGGCGAGGCAGCAGTGCTACCCAGTGCGCCACTGTGCCACCCGAGTAACATCATTTGTACGAAAATGTGCTATATAAATTAATGATGTTGTTGTTATTGAGTGTAGAAATGTCAAATGCATTCATTTATAATTAAACCTCCAACACAACGAGGTGTGCAGAGAGTGAAAGTGTCTGAATACCTTCTTAGTCCTCTGTAGTAGTACTGGGGTGTTGTACCCTGTTAGCCATTGCGAATGTAGTGAGAAGTCAAGCAAAATGACACATTTCATTGGCCAACATTAAAAGATTACAATATGCAAGCTTTCGAGGCAACTCAGGCCCCTTCTTCTGTAGTTGTAATTCATTTAGATGAGTTTTGTGTTTTCCTATTTTTTTGGTGTACAAATATAATCCACGGGGATTCAGCATGGTATAACAGTAAAATGTGAACACGTGAATACCTTTGCTAGGCACTTACTTGTGTTGTTAGTTGTTGTTGTCTTTTCAAATGGCCGTATGTTCGACTTTACTTTTCATACAAACACAACCCTCGTTTAAAGTGATTCTTGTCTCCAAAGCATGTGCAGTATGCGCGACAGGAGTACAAAAGCTGACATCTTGCTAATGTGCTCCGGATTGTATTGCGAGTGCCTTTGGTTTATTCTCTCTGCGTGTGCTAGATGGCGCTGTTTTCTCACGCCACCAGCTTTTCAGACAAGCTCTTCATTCCGTGCTGATCCATTTGTTTACAGTTAAATAACTTTCAGTAAACAACGCACTTCTTTCAAAGCAGGAAGATGATATTTAATTAGGCATCAACACAAATAAGATCGACTTGCCTGGTGATTATAAGCATTTGTGAACAACAAGCCGCTCCTAATTGTCTTTCATTTCAGCCCGTAGTTATTTGTGCGCGACTACATGAGCGCTGTGATCACCTCACAAAGGCTTAATGCATAGCTTAAATTTCTTTTTAAGCCGCCACACCAAAGGAGGCAATTATTTTAATGAACCACGAGAACTCATTGTTTAGGAGATTTTAAAAAGGGTTTATCTGAGGGAATGAAAAATGGGGGTGAGAATATGGTACTTCGTGTGCCTGTGCTGTACATCTGCTCTGTGAATGGGGAGGCCATGCCAGCGACATTGAAATGAATGCATTTTAATCTCCTTACTGCAAACGGAGAGGAAGCTCTAACAAACTGGCAATTTTTACTCTTCTAGTAAATGTAGCGCCTAAATGAAGCACTGATAAGTCCTGATGGGCTGTGTGACAAATCTGAAATGGGGACTTTTTCCTTCCTGCTCACAACTCAAGGGTATTAACCAACATGGTGGTGGCACCAATTCTCTTAAATGTGCAGATTGTATGCATCAGAGAATTAGATCTACCTGTTTGAAGGAGGGGCGGCACGGTGGCATGGTGGGTAGTGCTGCTGCCTCGCAGTTAGGAGACCCTGGTTCGCTTCCCGGGTCCTCCCTGCGTGGAGTTTTCATGTTCCCCCCCGTGTCTGTGTGGGTTTCCTCCCACAGTTTAGGTGCATTGGCGATTCGAAATTGTCCCTAGTGTGTGGTGTGTGTGTGTGTGAGTGTGTGCCCTGTGGTGGGCTGACGCAGGTTTGCTTCCTGCCTTGCGCCCTGTGTTGGCTGGTATTGGCTCTGGCAGACCCCCCGTGACCCTGTGGTTGGGATACAGCGGGTTGGATGATGGATGGATGTTTGAAGGATCTGGCGCCCTGCCTGGGGTTTGTTTCCTGCCTTGCGCCCTGTGTTGACTGGGATTGGCTCCAGCAGACCCCCGTGACCCCGTACTTAGGATATAGTGGGTTGGATAATGGATGGATGGATGTTTGAAGGATGGTTGGTGCATTCGTAGCGCCTACTGCCTCACATTAAGGAGACCAGGGATTCACGTCCCGATTCCTCCCTTTGTGGAGTCTGCATGTTCTCCCTGTGTCTGCGTCGGTTTCCAAAGACATGCAGGTTAAGGTGGACTGGCGACACTTGGTGTGTGTGTGTTGGCCCTGCGATGGAATGGCACTCTACTGTATATCCAGGGTTTGTTCCCTGCCTTGCACCCTATACTAGCTGGGTTAAGCTCCAGCAGACCCCTGCGACCCTGTTCAGGGCATAGTGGGTTAGAAAATGACTGAGTGTTTGACGGATGGGTGGTGCAGTGGTAGTGCTGCCGTCTGGCTGTAAGGACAGCAGGGTTCACATCCCAGGTCCTCCCTTGTGGTGTTATGGGTCCACAGCTCATTGAGCGAAGGCCATTTTTAAATAATCACCGCACCCGAGGCGGCTTCGTGAGGGGGGGCGATGTTGTAGGGAGCCGCGGGGCAGTCGTCGATGTGGGCGTTTCTCACCGTGTGCACAGGTGAGGAACTGCCCACATTCGTGATTGCTCCCGTGGCTAATGCTACAGCTGTGATGGCCCCTTATGTTTTAAAAAGAAGTGCGAGTCGGCGTGGGGGGAAATGGAGAGAGAAAAAAGGAAAGGAGAGGACGGAGGTTACCGGGAGCAGGAGAGGAAGCAGGCGGTGCGTGAGTGTGGTGAGCGCGCGATCGAGCGCTCGTGGACAGCTGCGTGGAAGCTGGGTGTTAGGCCCACACCCAGGCGTTTGTGTTGATGTCGCTCCCGCTGAGCGATCAGGTAGCGGGAGTGACCAGGGAAGGTGACTGGCCGCAGAGAGGCCATTGAAAGGCAGCGGAAGTCGGGAGACTTGGTGGTGGGAATCCCCAACGTGAGCGACCTGGCCGTTGGTGGAAACCAAGTTCTCCGGGACTGGGATGAGTGCCATACCGGAGCCAGGGATCGGGAGGTCTCCAGTCTCGTGTGTGTGTGTCTAGAAGAGGGCAGCTGCAAAGAGCGTCTTGCCTGCTGCTTGGCCCAAACGGGATAAGCAGGTGAGACGCTAACAGAAGATAAGCACGGAGCTTGTTTGTTGTTTTTAAGACTGCTTCCAAGAGAAGATTTTAACCTCTGGTTTTAAGGATGTGTTTTTTTCTATTTATTGGTTTTATCCCCCACGTTCTTTTATGGATTATTTGATGAAGAATTTGAATTGAAACTGCACTATTTATGGAACACTGTTTTTGTTGGTTTTTAAATAAAAGCACTTTTGCACTTTTTACCTTCCCCTTGCTCAGTAATTTGCCTCCATTGACTAGCTCACTCGGTTACATTATCAACGGTGTTGGGTTCAAGTGCTTCCTACAGTAATGGGAGTGTGGAGCCTGAACCCACATCGTCACATCCCTTTGTGGAGTCTGCATGTTCTCCCTGTGTCTGCGTCGGTTTCCAAAGACATGCTGGCTACGGTGGACTGGCGACACTTGGTGTGTGTGTGTGTGTTGGCCCTGCGATGGAATGGCACTCTATATCCAAGGCAGTGGCGTAGCTCGAGTTCGTGCCGCTCGGGTCAGGGTGGTGCTTCAATTTGCCGCCCTCCAATATATCTGAATATGTTAACCTATTAAAAAGTGAACATACATTTTGCATAGATTTACTCATATACAGTATAGAGAAACAGCAATAATTTTTCACATATAATTATTTATAAGCATCAGCTAGACGACAATATAATGTAGACACAGTGGTAAGCCGTGTTCTGATTATTAGTTTAATATTATTAGGCTGCGAAAACCAGAACCAGTGTAGTGTACAAGTGATAGGTGGGGATATTTTCAACGCAGAGCAAGAACGCATTCGGATTGATAACAAAACAAAATTATAAATTGTAAATGAGTTGTTTATCTTCCTAGAAATTATTATCGGTGTCATGTTTATTTTGGGTGGCACGGTGGCGCAGTGGGTAGCTCTGCTGCCTCGCAGTTAGAAGACCCAGGTTTGCCTCCCGGGCCCTCCCTGCGTGGAGTTTGCATGTTCTCCCCGTGTCTGCGTCGGTTTCCTCCCACAGTCCAAAGACATGCAGGTGAGGTGGATTGGCGATCCTAAATTGTCCCTAGCGTGTGTGTGCTTGGTGTGTGAGTGTGCGTGTCCTGCGGTGGGCTGGCGCCCTGCCCATGGTTTGTTTCCTGCCTTGCTCCCTGTGTTGGCTGGAATTGGCTCCAGCAGACCCCCGTGACCCTGTAGTTAGGATATAGCGGGTTGGATAATGGATGGATGGATGGATGTTTATTTTTGTGATTTCCTCGTACATTTCAACTGCTGTGTCCTGATGCCGTCACAGAAGGGCAGTCTGAAAATTATTTTTGAAGCATTTGTGGATACATATCAGAGAATTTTACTTTGTTCATTCATGAGTGATATTTTTCCGAACCCTGCTGCTTACACACGAATTGTACTGAGCCTTTTGGCCAATAATGCCGCCCCCAGAAATGTGCCGACCGGGGCAGACCACCTCTTCCACCCGTGCCTAGCTATGCCACTGGTCCAGGGTTTGTTCCCTGCCTTGCTCCCTATGCTAGCTGGGTTAAGCTCTAGCAGACCCCTGCGACCCTATTGAGGGCAAAGTGAGTTAGAAAATAACTGAGTGTTTGAAGGATGGGTGGTGCAGTGGGTGGCGCTGCTGCCTCACATTAAGGAGACCAGGAGTTCACATCCCGAGTTCTCCCTTTGTGGAGTGTGAATATTCTCCCTGTGTCTGCGTCGGTTTCCAAAGACATGCAGGTTAAGGTGGATTGGCGACATTGGCCGTGTATGTGTGTTGACCCTGCGATGGACTGGCACCCTATATCCAGGGTTTGTTCCCTGCCTTGCACCCTATGCTAGCTGGGATAAGCTCCAGCAGACCCCTTCGACCCTGTTCAGGGCACAGCAGGTTAGGACATCACTGAGTGTTTGAAGGATTCTATTCTGTTTTGTAACGCTGTGTCAGATCTTGTCATTGGACCTTAGAGGAATGCTCTATAATACGCTGGGCATGCTGGGCAAACTGGCAGTGTGTGAGTGTACCCCGTGATGAACCCCCCAGGGTTCCATTTTAGGGCCACTACTTTTTTCAATCTACATCCTGCCTTTAGGTGCAATTTTTAGAAAACATGCAATTTCATATCGCCTATATGCTGACGACTGCCAAATTTATTTCTCCCTCAAGCCAACTGACTCCACCAAACCTCTCCTCGACTGCCTAGCTGACATTAAGGACTGGCTGGCTGTAAACGTCCTTCACCTGAACGATTCAAAACCCGAGGTCATTGTTTTTTTAGTCCCGACTGCAAACAGGTTCCACCCCTTGGCCTCGTTTCTCTTCCCATTCCAGTAACTTCGTCTGTCTCCAATCTTGGAATCAAAATGGATACGTTCCTGAAAATGGATGCTCAAGTCAACAGCACAGTAAAATCCTGCTTTTTCCATCTAAGGCAAATCGCCAAACTCAAACCTATTCTGTCTAACCACCTCCTGGAATCAGTAATCCATGCATTCATTACGTCCCGGCTTGACTACTCGAATTCCTGCCTTTTTGGTATCAGTAAAGCCACTCTTTCTAGACTCCAACTGGCTCAAAATGCGGCTGCAAGGCTTCTAACTGGAAGTAGTAGAATCCAACACATTTCACCGATTTTAAAAACCCTACACTGGCTGCCGGTTATCGATTTTAAGATTCTCCTCCTCACCTATAAGGCATTAAACGGTCTAGCCCGCCGCCTATTTGAGTGTCACAATCCCCCTCGTGTTCTTAGATCCGCAGATCAGCTGCTCCTCACCGTTCCCAAGGCACGTTTTAAAGCTCGTGGTGAAAGGGCTTTCTCCGTCTGTACACCCAGGCTCTGGAACTCCCTGCCCTTAGCGGTTAGGCGAGCCGCTTCAGGCGCCACATTCAAATCTCGCCTAAAAACGCACTTCTTCACATTGGCTTTTAATTCTTAACCTGTTTCTTTTTCCACTTTTGCCTTTTGCTATTTTCTCTATTTTATTTGGTCCCCTGACCTGTTTTTAGTATCTCTGTTTTAATTCTCTCTTAATGTTTGTTTTTAATATTTTGCTTTTAGTCCTGCTTGTTGTAACTATACAGCGCTTCGGTCAGTTGTAATGCTGTGTTTTTAAGCGCTCAAAAAATAAATATGGTATGGTATCTTCTCAGCTGGGGCGACACAGTGGCGCAGTAGTAGCGCTGCTGCCTCGCAGTTAGGGGACCCGGGTTCGCTTCCCAGGTCCTCCCTGCGTGGAGTTTGCATGTTCTCCCCGTGTCTGCGTGGGTTTCCTCCGGGCACTCCGGTTTCCTCCCACAATCCAAAGACATGCAGGTTAGGTGCATTGGCAATTCTAAATTGGCCCTAGTGTGTGCTTGGTGTGTGTGTGTGTCCTGCAGTGGGTTGGCACCCTGCCCAGGATTGGTTCCTGCCTTGTGCCCTGTGTTGGCTGGGATTGGCTCCGGCAGACCCCCGTGACCCTGTGTTCGGATTCAGCGGGTTAGAAAACGGATGGATGGATGGATCTTCTCAGCTGCAAGGGTAGACTCCAGTCCACAAAACAGTGACATGGCTTGGGAACGTTTGGAAATGAATATATATTGGGTATCTAAAAATAACCGGAATTGAAAAAAAATATGGGTGGCACGGTGGCGCAGTGGTAGCGCTTCTGCCTCGCAGTTAGGAGACCTGGGTTCGCTTCCCGGGTCCTCCCTGCGTGGAGTTTGCATGTTCTCCCTGTGTCTGCGTGGGTTTCCTCCCACAATCCAAAGACATGCAGGTTAGGTGGATTGGCGATTCTAAATTGGCCCTAGTGTGTGCTTGGTGTGTTTGTGTGTGTCCTGCGGTGGGTTGGCACCCTGCCCAGGATTGGTTCCTGCCTTGTGCCCTGTGTTGGCTGGGATTGGCTCCAGCAGACCCCGTGACCCTGTATTCGGATTCAGCGGGTTAGAAAATGGATGGATGGATGGATGGAAAAAAAATATGACTTACTATCTCCTTTAAAGTCCTCTCCATGTGAATGAATGCACTTGTCTCAATGGTTTTCCCACTGGTGGAAAAATGTTTGGAATTGCTGAAGAGGAACCTTGTCCAGGGCTTGTGTAACAGGTGTCTGGTCACACTTACAGGTAATCTAACTTAGACACCATTTAAATATCCGACTACACCACCCAGTTTTATCAAGAGACTGGGAACTCCTGAAATTTACTAATGATAGCACACAGGTTTCTTTAAATTGGGCGGTGAGTAAACACACAATGAAAGACACAACAGTAATTTCAGGAAAAACAACAGTAACTTCTATTACACCAGACAATAATAAATACATTAAAAAGGTAAATGAACATAAACCAAATCTAACAGCATCATGAAGAAAATTTCTTTTTTAGAAAAGAAAGCACACAGTCCACACTCTAAAAGTCCATTAAAAACAGAATTGGATGATACAACCTGTAGTGGTGCAAAGTCCAGTTTGTTCTCCGTGTTACCCCAACACTTAATTGTTCAAATGTCCACGGATGCACTCTGTTCACCGGACATTCGTTTCCCAAGAGAAGTTTTGTCAGAATCGTGGAATCCCTGTCGCCGTCTCTTCGTTGTTCCTTTTTTTTTTCCCCACCCTGGGCTCCTTGTATTGCTGTGACCTAGGTACGCCTTATTTCTTGTCTGCCAGCTTTGCTCGGTCCTTTCATGCGGCTTCCCTCTCTCGCTGGACCCACAACCGGTGCCTCCTTGTAGAGCTGTCTCTTCCTCCCTGGAAGTATTGCCGTCCTTGTGCCTCACGTCGTGCCAGCCACGTACCCTTGTCAGCCTGCGAGCCCCTGTGCTCTGTCCGAGTGCCTTGGCAGCGTTTTCTGTGGACTGTTCCCCCTGCCTTCTCCTGGCCAGAGATTAAATCTCCTTCAGTCCCTGCAATTATCAGTTCTGAACAACCAGATTACACGATGGCACATCTAAATTTCCTGGGTTTAACAAATAATGGAAACACGAGTTAACCAAATGTATTGTTACCAACCATTAATGAGTGCAGATCTGCTGTTTAGAAACCAATATTTCCAAGTCAGGTAAATACAGAAATCCTCCAAGGCCAGACTTCAAAGCGACGACTCCTTTGCAAGACAGCTGATACTTACACAAACAATCCTGACACAATCAGTAACTGGATTATCCAGGATCCTCCAAGGAAGCAGCAGTTCTGTTATCACACGTGGTATTGTTTGTAAATCTCAACCAGCCATAAACTTCAAAATGGTGACTCCTATGCAATCCAGCAAATACCTACAATCTGCAGACAGCCTTTCAACGTCTCACCCCACTGCCAACAATGGGTGCCTATTGCCTGTTCATCTGCTGGGCTTTAAATGTAATCTTTGCATGTTTCTTTTCCTAAGAGAGAAATGGAATGACACAGTGTACAAAAATGTCCCCCCTCTGACATCTGCAGCCATTTTTCTTTCACTTCCTCCACGGTACAAAAACGCTTAACTTCGAGTTCTTCTTTCATACGCGGGAGCAAGAAAAAGTCGCACGGAGCAAAGATCAGGCGAGTAGGGAAAGGGGGCGAGAACTCCGAGACACACAAGTCAGTTCGGAAATCTCTTTAATAGTCTGATGACGATCTTCGTAAATTGCATTGCGAAATTTTTTCAAGATTTTCATTATTCCTAATAGTGGATGGTCGGCCAGATCTCGGTCGGTCGTCAAGTGACATTTCCCCTCGTTTGAGACGTAAAAACCACTCGTAGACCTGCAGTTTACTTGAAGCTTCCTCTTTAAGAGCAGTTTCAACCATCGCTAAGGTTTTCGAGGCTGTTTTCCTGAAGAGAACAACAACAACAACAGAAACGTTTATTTCCATAGCACATTTTCATACAAATGATGGAGCTCAAAGTGCTTTACATGATGAAGAAAAGATAAATATAAGACAAGGTAAGAATTAAAATAAGACAAAACTCATTAACATAGAATAAAAGTAAGGTCTGATGGCCAGGGAGGACAGAAAAAACAAACCAAAACTCCAGATGGCTGGAGAAAAAATAAAATCTGCAGGGGTTCCAGACCATGAGACCATCCAGCCCCCTCTGGGCAGAAGAAAACAAAATTTAACGCAGAGTCGCTGTTCTTTATGATCGGCCATCACAAAAATCGCAAAACACGTTTAATGGTGCGACTCAAACCACTTACACCTTAACACCAGCAAGACCAAGGAGCTGGTGGTTGATTTTAGGAGGCCCAGGCCCCTCATGGACCCTGTGATCATCAGAGGTGACTGTGCAGAGGGTGCAGACCTATAAATATCTGGGAGTGCAGCTGGATGACAAATTGGACTGGACTGCCAATACTGATGCTCTATGTAAGAAAGGTCAGAGCAGACTATACTTTCTGAGAAGGTTGGCATCCTTCAACATCTGCAGTAAGATGCTGCAGATGTTCTACCAGACAGTTGTAGCGAGTGCCCTCTTCTACGCGGTGGTGTGCTGGGGTGGCAGCATAAAGATGAAAGACGCCTCACGCCTGGACAAACTTGTTAAGAAGGCAGGCTCTATTGTAGGAGTAAAATTGGACAGTTTAACATCTGTGGCAGAGCGACGGGCACTAAGCAAACTCCTGTCAATCATGAAGAATCCACTGCATCCACTGAACAGTGTCATCTCCAGAGAGAGGAGCAGCTTCAGTGACAGACTTTTGTCACCGTCCTGTTCCACTGACAGATTGAGGAGACCCCACACTATGCGACTCTTCAATTCCACCCGGGGGAGTAAATGCGAACATTAATTTTATTTTAATTCTTTTCATTTTTATTACTATTTAACTTAATATTGTTTCTTTGTATCAGTATACTGCTGCTGGATTATGTGAATTTCCCCTTGGGATTAATAAAGTTTCTATCTATCTATCTATCTATCTATCTATCTATCTATCTATCTATCTATCTATCTATCTATCTATCTATCTATCTATCTATCTATCTATCTATCTATCTATCTATCTATCTATCTATCTATCTATCTATCTATCTATCTATCTATCTATCTATCTATCTAATAAGCACCAAGAAAAACTGACACGGCATGGCGAATGAACGATACAGAGCAACGCCGCGTGGCCGAAGGCCACAGAATACTGTAAGTCTGCTACACCTACTGCCGACATTCGCAACTAAGTCGAGATTGCGTGCCAGGGACAGATTCCGGTTATTTTTGGGTACCCCCTCTCGTATGGGTGGAGTGGTGGCTCTGAGCCTAGGGATCTGCACTGGCAATCGGAAGGTTGCCGGATTGAATCCGTAAAATGCCAAAAGGGTCTCTGCTCTGTTGGGCCCTTAACCTGCAATTGCTCCGTCCTGGGTATGACGTTAATCTGCATCCATCCCTACATGTAGGCCCTCCAACCCTGCAGGGAAAAACCTCGGGGTTGGTGGCAGAATTGGCACTCCAGCCACCATAAAAAAACCTCCCACTGTTCCACTCCATCTGAACTAGTGTGGCGCTGGGGCATCACCCGTGGCATGGCTGCACTCGGGCCCTAATCTGAATCCTGTCGTGTGGTGGGTGCGGCAATGTACAGTGCGTGATCTTAACCTCCCTCTCGTATATCTGGTTATTTAGTCTCCCTCTTCAAAATAATGGATGAACGTCACAGCATAGTAAAACTCTAAAGGCCATTGACTTTTTAAGGAATCCTGAACTGCACCCGCAGTATTAACTCTGTAACCAAAACTAAGGATGTCCAAACTTTTGAGCACATCATCCATCCATCCATCCTGCTATATCCTAACACAGGGTCACGGGGGTCTGCTGGAGCCAATCCCAGCCAACACAGGGCACAAGGCAGGGACCAATCCCAGGCAGGGTGCCAACCCACCGCAGGACACACACAAACACACCAAGCACACACTAGGGCCAATTTAGAATCGCCAATGCACCTAACCTGCATGTCTTTGGACTGTGGGAGGAAACCGGAGCACCGGAGGAAACCCACGCAGAGCATAACATCCATCCATCCATTTTCCAACCCGCTATATCCGAACACAGGGTCACGGGGGTCTGCTGGAGCCAATCCCAGCCAACACAGGGCACAAGGCAGGGACCAATCCCGGGCAGGGTGCCAACCCACAAACACACCAAGCACACACTTGGGCCAATTTAGAATCGCCAATTCCCCTAACCTGCATGTCTTTGGACTGTGGGAGGAAACCGGAGCACCCGGAGTAACTGAAGTTCCACGCAGGGAGGACCGGGAAGTGAACCCGGGTCTCCTAACTGTGAGGCAGCATCGCTACCATTGCACCACCGTGCCGCCCAGAGCATAACATTTAAATATAAATTAAGCAATTTTACCTTTATAAATCTTAATAATCTTGTCGTTGTGTCCCCCGTGTAGACATTACTTTTGATTAATCTTATAGAGCAGTATTGCTTTTGTGGGGAAGTGCTGCATGTTGGTCAGACATTTTCACTTACCGCTACTACCGTATTCTTGACTACTTTGGGAAGGACGCTCTTCTGAATGCAGACACCATTTGCTAAACTTATTGTTTTGTCTGAGTGCATGGTGCTGTACGAAGCATCACCAAGATGAATTGCCTTAACTCTCACTAAAGCTCCCTTAATAAAGTCTCATCTATAGCTGTGCTAACCAGCATTTACAGAGATGCCCGTGAGCATGCTAGGAAATTAGCTGCTACATCAATTTGGAAAGCAGTTGCTTTTAATGAAGTTTGTGTTCCTCAGAAGTATGAGCTCCAAGAACTTGTCACCTTATACACACAATCCTCTCAACATGCAGGAAAAATGATTAAAATCAATTTTAATATTTCAAGAAGAAGAACAAGATGGTAGGATTAGTCTTATAGAGTACTGCAACATTCTTTCTCGTATGTCTGATGAAGACAGCATGATGTTTGCAGGGCTGCCTCGAGAGTCCAGCTCCCTTTTGTATGGAGTTTTCACATTCTATTCATTGTTTTTCCTCCCACATTGGAAATTATTAGTGTGATGGTGATGATGTAATGGGCTGTTGGTGCCTACTGTGTGCCAAGTGCTGCCAAGGTAGGCTCTGACCATGCACTACAATGAACTGGATTACACATTTTTAATTACAAAATAAAAAAAATTGCAAGCATTATACTTAATGCAATGTGGAAAAGTCAAGAGAATGAACGTCTATACCATGTACTGACACGTAGCTTCGAAAGGCGCATGTCCCGTTTTGATTCTCGGATGCAACTGTTGTGGCAAGGCATTGTGAACTGTGCCAGTGGAAATTTGAAACTTTAAACATCAAAATATTTCTCTTTCTAAAGGTAGTATATCATTAAGGCACTGGATGTTGTAGACACTAGGGGGCGCACCAGCTCCCCATCCACCCCACACAAGCAGGCTCAGACACAAGTTTAAAAGGCAAAGAGTCTTTTCCTGTGGGAAACTCTTCTCCAAGCGTTTCCCACCACAGCCACAAGAACAGTTAAGCACAATGGGCACACTGCAGCTCTTTTCTTCTTTCTCTCTGTCACTGCCCCCTCCACTCATCCTCACAGATGTTGTCCACATTCCTCCCGACTCTGGCTCCTTGATGTAAGGCAGGCAGGCTCCTCCCTGGGAGTGCTTCTTGTGAGATGACGCTGCAGCTCTGAAGCACTTCTGGGTGGAAGTGGACACTTTTACTCTCCTACACTTCTCTTCCTCCTCCTCCTCCTCCCTCAGATCAGTTATTGGGGTTTCAGATCTTATGAGACAGGTAGGCCCATTCATTAGTGATACTTTGTTACTCTCCTATACTCCTCCTCTTCCTCATCCTCCCACAAAACCCATCATTCTGAGGGGGATTGGGGCTCAGATCCTATCATACAGGTAGATTCATCCATGAATGACACTTTTTACTCTCCAACACTGCTCCTCCTCCTTGTAATCCTCCCACAGATCAGTCATTGGGGTTTTCAGATCTAGTGAGACAGGTAGGCCCATTCATTAATGATGCTTTGTTACTCTCCTACACTCCTCCTCATCCTCATCCACTCACAAAGCCCATCATTCTGAGGGGGATTGGGGCCCAGATCCTATCATACAGGTAGAGCCATCAATGAATGACACTTTTTACTCTCTGACACTCCTCCTCCTCCTCCTCCCACAGATCAGTCATTGTGGGGTGGTCTCAGACCCTATGAGACAGGTTGGCCCATTCATTAATGACACTTTTACTGTCCTCCGCCCCTCCTCCTCCCACAGACCCATCATTCCTGTGGAGGTTCAGATCAGTTGAGAAAGGTAATGATTAATCCATTAATGATTTTTTAATGAGAATAAATACTCATTTGTATTTAAAAATAATGTTAATATATTTATTTGTGGGCGGCACGGTGGCGCTGCTGCCTCGCAGTTAGGAGATCCAGGTTCGCTTCCCGGGTCCTCCCTGCGTGGAGTTTGCATGTTCTCCCCGTGTCTGCGTGGGTTTCCTCCGGGCGCTCCGGTTTCCTCCCACAGTCCAAAGACATGCAGGTTAGGTGCATTGGCGATCCTAAATTGGCCCTAGTGTGTGCTTGGTGTGTGGGTGTGTTTGTGTGTGGCCTGCGGTGGGTTGGCACCCTGCCCAGGATTGGTTTCTGCCTTGTGCCCTGTGTTGGCTGGGATTGGCTCCAACAGACCCCCGTGACTCTGTATTCGGATTCAGCGGGTTAGAAAATGGATGGATGGATATTTATTTGTCAAATTTACAAAGAATTAAACAGGTGATTTTTTTGTTTGCTTGAAAGGCACTCGTCTGGCCACCATGGTTACGTTTCTTGTCCAGATTAGTTATTGTGCCTTGGCAGAAACTCATCGTTATTAAGGCGGGAATGTCTGTGTACATCCAAAGTCATTAATGTAGATTGTTAATAATTACACAGCAGAGAGTATCATTTTTCAAAAATTACAGTATGGATATTGGAAAGTGCATAAAGTCAACTTTTATTACAAACAGGATTAGAATGGACTGTCCTTCCAAATCCATTCTATTATAGTCAAACACCCCTGTGTTAAAGGCAATTGGCAACAGAATGCAGTTAACAAGTGGTTAGAACAGGGCTTGAGCTGCTATTAGTCTTGTGAACTGGGAGTTTCTGAGCACAATTACTTTCAATAATGTTTCGAAATGTCCACTAGAGGGGGAAATCTGTCAAACCCTGGCTAGTAACAACATTTATGTCTGGAGCACATTTTCATACAAAAGCTGTAGCTCAAAGTGCTTTACAAGATGGCAAAGAACAAAATAACAAGAAAAGAAAAACAAATTAGAAATAGTTAAAAAAAAAAAAAGAATAATTAAAACATTACACACCAAAAATATTAGATAAGAACAAATTAGTATGTATTCATCTAGTAATGAGAGGGCAAATGTAGAATCTTTGTAAATAAAAGTATTCATTATACAAAAAATTAGCTGTAAACAATGCAGCTTGAAAGAGCAAAAAATGGCACTGCAGGGGCTACCTGAAAAGGCAAAGATGTCCCAATAGACAAATCTAAAGAATAGTCAAATAAACAGAGCAAAAGGTCAAAAATCCAATAAGCACACTGTGGCAAACGACTGGGGGCCAGACCTAGCCGGGATGCGTGGAAGGAGGTCTATATGTCCCCCGAGCCACGAGGGGGCAACCGGCCTGGATAATGAGGGGACCACGGGAACGGAGCAGAGAGGCTCAAGCCTATTGGTGCCAGGGGGCACCTCGAGCATCGTGGAGCCCGGGAGATTGGCACTTCTGCCACACCTGGGAAGGTGGAGGAAAGACCTTCCAGGTACGCCCAGAGTGCTTCCGGGTGCTCATGCGGCACTTCTGCCACACCAGGAAGTGCCGCTGGAAGAGCAGCAGTGAGTACCTGGAGCATGTCTGGGTGACTATAAAGGGGGCCGCCTTCCTACAGTTGGGGAGCTAGAGTCGGGAGCTGGAGGTGTACGAAGCCCCAGCGACAGGAGGAAGAAAGGTGGCCCACAGACATTGGAGGAGCCCGTGTGTAAGGGTGTTTGGTGCGGGAGCACTGTGTGCTGTGTGGGACCTTTGAGTTTATTAAACGTGTGTTTTATAAGGTACTGGTGTTTGTCTGATGGTGTTTGGGTGACCTCTCATAATATCACCAGAGGAACTCACCAACACCGGCGCATTCAGTGAACCACAAGGGAATGTGCTGAGGGTGGCCCCTTGACAGTAATGGGCAGGTGGCCCTGCTTCCTGGGGGATAACCCACAAAGCACATGGAACAAAGCAGAACAAGGAGAGACACACGGAAACCAAACAATACACAAAACTAATAGTTTATATAATGTGCATATAATAATACACAAAACTGACTAGTCAAGCAAAATGACGGCCTTTATTGGCTGTAGTGAAACTGTCTGTATGGAAAACTCACTGCCTCCATAGTGGCTAACACGGTACAACACCCTACTACTGTAAAACTAATAAGAAACACTAAATAATACAAATAATTAACACCAGTAATACTATCAAGTATAACCAAAATAGTCAACAAACAGACAAAAGAAGACATAAAAAATGAAATACCCCGGCTAAAATATAACAATCAACCATGGAGGAGAGGCCAGACTAAATCACAAGTGCCAGGTTTGTTCACTATGGATGGTGTTGGCACAGATAATCCTAAACAAGTTGTGCTGAACACACACTGAGGGGGGCTTCACAGGTGGTGAGCTATCTTTTTCGTCTTTCAGCTTTACCGTGTGTGTGTGTTTCCTGCACCCACCATGATATTTGTACTGCTTACACTGTAGAGACATATGCCGTCAGCTTTGGCATGCCATTTTCTAACCCGCTTAATCCAGACCAGGGTCACAGGAGGGGCTGGAGGCTATGCCAGCGAGCACAGGGCCCTGGGAGCGTGCCAGTCCATCACAGGGTGAACACAATTCACCTAACCTGGAAACTCCATGCAGGGAGGACCCTTGCCGTGAACTCTGGTCTCCTTACTGTGCCACCATTCTGCCCTATTCTGACGTTGAGAGAATAATTATTATAGAGTATAGGATTCAATTCATATACTAGATTTCTTTTTTTTTTTTTTAGTTTATGCCTGTAATATCCACTGCGATATTTAAAACACTTAAGGTGTTTGTTGTCCGGCTGTATGTACTTTTTCTGTTTTTTGGTAAATTCTAGTTTGAGTTAAAGTTCTATTCTATTACTTTTAGTCTGTCTGATGTCTGCCCATGGTGGCACTGCCTTCCTGTTGCAAAGCGCATCTTCAGTCTTTTCAATCTAGTGCTTAATTTTGTTTACGGTGCCACCATTGCTGCCATTCATTCCTTTTAAATTCTTTTGACATCAGTGCTTTATTAAAATAGCTCCTGTAACCAAAATGTAATTAAGAGTTGTTGTGATGTGGGATTTTGCATATAACTTGATAAATGTTTTGTATGTCTTTATTTATAATTTAGGCAAACAGGATTTGGGGGATGTGTCTTAAACCAGTTTGATGAGTATTTATTTCTCTGCTAAAGTCTTTCAACCCCCTGCAAGGACGCCAGGATGTTTAATATATGGTTTGGGTTGGGGGTCAGGCGTTAAGATGTTCTATTTCACCCATTGGTCTGAGATATGGCTATTTGGAATTGGCTTGTCTCAGAGGCCTCTAAGTACCATGATGTCCTATTGGTTCTAGGAATTGGAGAGAACATCTATAAAGGTACGTGCTTAACCTCACATTCTCTCTCTAACCAACATATGATGAAGAAGCATCTCTCTTGCTAACCTGTGATGATGAAGACAACACAATGAAGAGCACAGCTCAGCAGTCATTTTGAACAGACATGTGGCTGAAAGCTGAGCACCAACGATGCCTTAACTAGAGACATTTTAAGTAACTGCAAGTCTGTGTGCCACCTGAATTACACATCACCATTTTATCAGGTTGTATGGTTGCCAATATTCAAATGTACTTTGCATTTTGTTATTATTTATGAATATTATCAGTAATACATTATTTTATGTGTAACTTAACTCCTGCTTGTCTTTTTACTACATCTAATTGCTTGAGGTTGTAGATATAGAAGGGAAGGTGGGGATAAGTTATATACAGTGGTACGTCTTTGAGATTAGGCATTCTAAGGCTACATATTAATAATACAATAGGGCAGTGATGGCGAACCATTTAGAAACCAAGTGCCCAAACTGCAATCCAAAACCCACTTATTTATCGCAAAGTGCCAACATGGCAATTTAACCTGAATACCACCTAAAACTGAACACCAGCATAACCAAGGAGCTGGTGGTGGATTTTAGGAGGCCCAGGCCCCTCATGGACCCCGTGATCATCAGAGGTGAGTGTGTGCAGAGGGTACAGACCTATAAATACCTGGGAGTGCAGCTGGATGATAAATTGGACTGGACTGCCAATACTGATGCTCTGTCTGTCTGTCTATCTACTGAGCTTTTAGTTTAGAAAAGCAACTCATACATTAACATCTTTTGTCTTAAAAGAAAAACATAATAGCGGAGCTTTCAATGATACAAACAACTTTTTGTTGAAAGGTAAAAGTTTGCATTCGGTATGCTTTTGAACAATTAATGTGCTTTTTGCTGTTGTATGCATGCTGATAATTTGTCTAACCTTGGCTCATACTTTGTAAGCTTGAGAGCAACACATGCAGCACTCAGGTCATCTGTTAGTCTGTTTCTGGTGTCAGATTTGATTTAATTCAAAGCTGAAAACAGCTGCGCACAAGCATAAGATGTTCCAAACAAAGTAAGGAAAGCAATCTCAAGTGCCTTCATTGACTTAAGATTATTTGGCAGAGAATTCCACACTTTAAGGATTTCATTTTCATAACTAACTGTGCTGTCCTTTGTCATCCCTTCGATCCTCTCAAGTGTTTCACGCAGGTCTTCCCTATTAAGCTCCGCCCCAAAGCTTCCATTATATATTAGGGGTCGTGGATCAGGTGTGGCGATTAGCAACTCCGGCAATAATTACAGATGCGGACGACTCCTCACCTGTGCGCTTAAGCGAGGACTGCCCGCATCACAAAGCTCCCGGAAACCGCTCCGCCACTCTACCATAACCCCTTTAAGCGCGAGTGCGGCAATTATCTGTTAAAACTGGCCTTTTCAATTTTGAGCTGTGGACCCGCTATACCACATCCCCGCCAACCCCACCACGGGAATCACAGACTCAAAAGGCTGCAGTCTGTGCCGCACCTTCAAGCAGCATGTGTGCCGCCCGCCTTACCCCAGACAGGAGAGGAAGGACGCGCTCCCATTGGGCTGCTGGGCAGAGGGGCGGGTGATGTGAGAAAAGACCTCCGTGGCGTGAAGAGGGGGAGCGGTGAGGGGAGCAGCCCGGCCCCGCATTCCTCTGGCTTTATAGTAACGAACTCTGTGCTCGGGCGACGGCGCGGGTGCCCACTGAGAGGGCTCTGAGTGCCCCCTTTGGCACGCGTGCCATTGGTTCGCCACCACTGCAATAGGGGAAAGTAGAGCAATTTATATATTACTCTACCAAGATAAAACAAGAGTGAATCATAGTTTGCTTTAGAAATTTATATTGAGAAGTGACAGGTCAGGTTAGGGAGCATGCACTGGTACAGCGTGTTGGCACACCCACCACATGACAAAACAACTCGGGATCCCGAGACACACATGCGGTCCAGTCCCACCCACCAAAAATGACCATCTATCTGCCGCTGCCAGGAGTAATGTGGGCATCCCCTTGGCCTGGTCCAGCCACTTGGGTCCTCAACAATGAGGGTCCTGCTAGCCAATCTCCCTCAGGGAATCGCACCACGTGGCCATAGTGCCGTAACTGATGCTCCCTCACAATGCAGGTCATGTGCCTCATTCAGGACTCCATGAGCAACACAAAGTCACACCAATGGTACCCAAGGACTCTCCGAAGAGACACAGTAATGAAGGAGTCCAGTCTTCATCTCAGGTCACCAGGCAGTGTCCTTGTCTCACAACCATATAGCAAGACAGGAGGCACCAGAACTCTAAAGACTTGGACCTTCGTCCATGTCGGGAGCACCACACACCCCTTTCCAGCAACCTCATGATCCCCCATGCTCTCCCAATCCATCTACTGACTTATTATTATTATTATTACTTACTTATTCTATGTTAATTAATGTTGACTTGTGTTTTATTTTTCTATTCATTTTGTAAAGCACTTTGAGCTACATTTTTTTGTATGAATATGTGCTATATAAATAAATGTTGATTGATTGATTGATTGATTCACAGGAAGAGTCACCAGAGACATGAATGTCACTGACAAGGTAAGAAAACCTCTTGACGAGGTCGACACTCTCTCCACAGACAGACACACTGCTGATGGCCGTGCCCAAGAGCTCATTAAAGGCCTGGCTTTTGGTTTTTATCAGGACACTCGCAAACCCAGACACTCAGACCCCTCGCTCAGTCTCTCGAGAGCCCCGATCAGAGCCTCCATTGACTCTGTGAAGATCACAGCACCGTCAGCAAAGTCAAGATCAGTGAATCTTTCTTCACCAACAAATGCCCCACAGCCGCTGGACCCCACGTCCCTGCCCAACACCCAGTCCATGCCAGCATTGAACAGGGTAGGAGATGAACACACCACTGACGAACCCCAGAATCTACTGGGGAAAACACAGAGGTTCTGCCTCCACTGTGCGCAGCACTCACAGTACCAATGTACAGGCCGGCCATGATATCCAGCAACCTTGAGGGGATCCCGCAAAGTCTCAGGATGTCCCACAGGGCAGCTCGATCAGCTGAGTGGAACGCTTTACGAAAATCGACAAAGGCTGCAAAGAAACTCTAACGATATTCGCGTTTACCCTCCACGAGAACCCTCAGTGCCAGGATGCTGTCGATGGTAGACTTCTTGGGCATAAAAGCAGACTTCTATGGTCACTGGCAGGTGAACAAGTGACCACGGAAGGAAGGAAGGAAGGAAGTGTCCTCCTACATAAATGCAAATGTGCACTATGAGGGATGAACCAGTGTCCCAACCAGAGCGGACCCCACTCCCTTACCTGCTAATGGAACGTCAGAGAGGGAGTGACAATATCTCTTTTCAATGCCAGGACCCAGATATGGAAGTACATTACAGCTGCTACAGCAGGGCTGCCATCCTAATGGCCACTGAGCGACACCACAGTGGGCGACTGCCTGCTATGGGAAAAGGGTCCCCCTGCACACTGGGTGGCAGCATCCCGTCTGACCAGCTCCATTATGGACACCTGCAGGGCAGCACAGGAGTTGTGGTCCCATGGGCCTGCCCTGTCAGATTCTGTGGGGGCCACCAGATAGTGACGATACAAGGCCTGATATGGAAGTGCTTCCTGGTGACAACTGATTAAGCTCCGGAGGCCAAGTCTGGAGTTAAAAGGGAGTCCCCCTACTCGACACAGGGAGTCGGAGACGTACAACACTTGCCTGGAGGAGTAAAAGAGGGATTAAGAAGGAAGGAAGGATTGTATTGTGGTGCCTGTGCCTTCACTTGAACCCGGACTGTCTGTGTGTAATTATGTCTGGAGTTTTGGGTCTCAGTGGTGCCCCCTACAGGCCGCACCACTTTAACATTTGGTTTGGGCAACAAGTCTGTCCTCCCAACTGCTGCTAGAGCCGCTGTGCCATGTCAGGGCAGTATTAGGATGGCATTTTTAAGGCTTATTGGCTTTTAATAGTTTTTTAGCTGGGAGTCGTTTATTTTTATTCTTTCAGTTTTTGAATGTGTCCTTAATGACTTTTGATAGCTGTCGTGAAGAAGGTCGTGATTTTACACTTTGATTGGCGCTAAGGAAAATGAAGAACTTAACTTCTTTTGCAGTAATTTTGCAGAGGTCTGTTCCTCTCATTCCTTCAGTAGTACTCGGTCGTGAGCTACAAGATGCCAGGGGTGGATTTGTGCTGGTATTTAGTAGCAAGGGGCATCACATAGCACTGTGAAATCACACTTTAGGGCCCCGTGTATGAATACACACCATGTCTGTGAGTACACCACGTGCCAGAAACATTTTAGGTGAAACTGAGCCTGAATAAGCAATGGACTACTCACCCATAATTTAAAACAGGCATCAGTTTGGAAAACATCTTTACAAAGCCTCTTTCAGATAGTCACTTAGAAAGCCTAATCCTTTGTTGTAAGGTTCTGGAAAACTTTACTCTCAGCATTAAGATGGCAAATAGGATGGGACATAATGAGTACCAATGGTTATGTCACTTTGATGGCACTGCTGCTACCGCATAGAGCTTAGACATTAAAATGCCATTACACAAAGACAAAACATCACAAATAAAAAGCCTGCTGAATAAAATATTAGGGCAAGATGTGTGTGCCAAGCAGTTTTCCTTAGCTGCCCTCAAGTCCAAATCGTTTCTTCTTTGCAGTGTTTTCCTCAACCACAGAATATGGGTGTTTTGGCGCCCTCTAGTGGATCTCCACTTTAATGCAGTGCCTTCCAATGACTATGAATAATGGCGGTGAAGGTTTTTGTTTTGTTTGTGCTCTTTATTTTGCCTTATACAATTTCTTGTATTAGGAATTTGTTACTTTTCGCATACCAGAGCATAGGGTCAGCCATTGTACAGCACCCCTGGAACAATTACAGGTTAAGGGTCTTGCTCAAGGGCCCAACAGAGTACGATCTCTTTTGGCAGTGATGGGGATTCGAACCAGCAACCTTCTGGATACCAGCACAGATCCTTAGCCTTAGAGCCACCACTCTGCCCATGGTCTCTAGAACTCTGGTCCTGGCTGCAGGTTTTCATTCTAACCCTTTTCTTAATTAGTGTCCTGTTTTTGCTGCTAATTAACTTCTTGTGAATTCATTTTAATTGACTTGTTTTAAAGATTTGTTCCCCTGAATTTCTTCATTTCTTTCCCTAATTGGCACCCAAACAGAAATGAAATGTGAAATCAGGGAGGCAACAGAAGACCAACTCAGTCAGGGCCTCAAACTCCAATCAATTTCACTCCAAGCAGTTGCTTAATTGGGCGCTGAGTCTTGTTGTTAATTAAACCCGTTCTT
Organism: Polypterus senegalus; assembly: GCF_016835505.1. Lineage (NCBI taxonomy): Eukaryota > Metazoa > Chordata > Cladistia > Polypteriformes > Polypteridae > Polypterus > Polypterus senegalus. Next base: position 92,233,135 of record NC_053165.1, on the reverse strand, counting down.
TAATTCCATGGCTTGTTGCTGCTCTCGTGGTGCATTAGCAGACATTTTAGAAATTGTTGTTTTTCTCTTTCTAATAGCAGACTGTTAAAATGTCTTATGGACCTGAGCAGATCGGCATTCCTGAGGAGATCATCTTTCCTTATTTTCAGATATTGTATGATGGACACCAGTTGTTTTGGCTCATTTTGTATCTCATTATTGTTTGGCTGCTAATTAAGGAAAAAGAAACAACGAATGGGTCTGAGTCTTCAAGGGCAAATCAATTAAAATGAAATGAAAGGAGTTAATTAGCAGCAAAAACAGGTCACTTTATTAAGAAAAGGGTTCGAATGAAAACCTGCAGCCATTGCAAAACCGCTGAAGTGGTTTAATTATCAATAAATGGTTTGGACCTGAAACACCAAGTCTATGAGTTCAGTAGCCTTCTGTCACTCTGTGTGGGCCTGAACACCACTTAGGGACGGTTTCTGCTTCACGCTCGGAACGCGTAAGCACACACATCATGGCTGCCATGCATTCCCAGCATTCACTCTTCGCGTCCTCTGAGCAGGTCCTCAGAAAATAACGCAACGTGCGCTCAAGCTGCAGTACCAGCAAAAAGTTGGGCGGCACAGTGTGATCAAGTCGGAAAGCGACGTCAGAGTCTCTGTTTACTGTCTACATGTGACAGGAAGCCACTTTGCAGATCCTACAGGATCAATGTGCCTGCTTCGATGTTTGATGAATGGTTCGATGTGGTGAAGCAAGATGGCAACATTAATTACATTCGTGGTGCTTTTATATTCAAGTGTCGCATATTCCCCAACGTAATGACACGATACATTTTAAAAGTCTTACATACCATCTTCTGTGCCATCTGTGCCATACAGCAGCGTATTTGAGCCACAGAGAACAAAAAGTTAGGGTCACAGTGAAACGGTGTATTTTGTGATTAAAGTGGAATTTCGGCTTAAATCTCGAAATGTCCACTTTAATCTCGTAGTTTATTTTATCATTGAAGTAGACCATCGTAAACGTCATCTTAAAACCGACCCAGTTGTTAATCGCTCCTCCTGACCTGACAGGAGCGGCAAGCAGCAATCGCCACACAGAACACATTCAATGTATGATATTCCAACTCTCTGCACATTTAGAATCCTTAGGTTTATAGTTGATATCACTTTCATGATGAAATGCATTAAAGTAGGTATATTATATTTTCCAGATAAATCATTAACCTCATTTCAATAAAAAAATACTGTTAATAATTAAACATGTGGGGGTGACACGGTGGCAGAGCGGTGGCATTGCTATCACATCCCTGGTGTTCCCTGCCTGATGTTTACATGATTTCCTGGTAGGTTTCCACCATGTGCTCCGGTTTCCTTCCAAAGATATGCAGACTTGGGGATCTGGTGACGTTAAAATGACACCAGCACGTGTGTGTGAGAGCTTGTGTTCATTTTGCGATGAGCTGATGCCCCATCCAGGGATTGTTTCTGCCTCGTGTCCGATGCTTGCTGGGATGGACACATCCCTGGATTGATGGATTTTGTCATTAAACATCCTTTTCAGAGATGTTGTGGCAAGGTGTCCTAAGAATTTCATAGGGTGTTTCAGGCAATTCACAACACAGCGAGACCGAACGTTTTCTCAACGTGATGATATCTTGCACCGCCACCTGGCGGAATCTTCAAGATTTACATGAAATAGTCGCACACGTATAAAAAGTACAATGCTAACGTAGTGAAGCAGGAGCTGAGCCTAAAGATAAAACTCTTCATTCACTGGCTGATCTACATCCCTGTCCTCAACTAAAGATGGCGTGATCAGCTGTTGACAAATTTGCAAACCTTTCTGAAAGCACATTTTTTACTTTGTGATGATGGGTTATTGAGTGTAGATTACTGGAACAAAATGGCAAACTGATCCATTTAAAATGATACCTACAGTATAATAAAGGATGCAGAAAATGAAGGGGTCTGAATACTTTCTGAATCCACTGCAGTTCTACTGTAACCTACGTAGGGCCAATATGCTGTAGATCACAGTATGGAGGGTTAACAAGTCTACATATTGGTAAGCAACAGCTTGGTCCTTTTGAGCACTCTTTTCATCTCTTTATACCTCTGGGAACATGACATTGAGTTATCATAGGTGGGCTCTACTGATAGTTCAAAGTCACTCTGACAAGACCTCTGCCTGGTTATGACCTCCAAGTAGTTGGTATGTACATAATAGATCTGATACAGGCTCAATTATTTGCACCTGTGACTATCCAGATGTCCCATACTAGGCTTCAGGCTGCTGGTGTCCCCTCAACCCCCACATCCCAAAGACATGTGCATTAAATGAATTAGCAGCTCCCTCCTGGTGTGGTGGGAGGCCTTGACTGTACCTTGATTTCCTGTACAGAATTGATTCCTGTCCTTTTCCCAATAGTTCTGAAAGAGATCTCAGCCACCATGTCCCTAAATTGCATTACGCAGCTTCAATAATGCATGAGTGGTGAGCATACACAGAAATGGAAATAATTTAACACTCCTCTTGACACAGTGTTCAGCTGGCAGCAGTAAGAGAATTTATAGCATCTGCAGTTTAAATGATGAAGAAAAGAATAAAACTTAGAGCTTCTGTCAATAATATAGTGCCTTCTGAGGATCTATCTATCTATCTATCTATCTATCTATCTATCTATCTATCTATCTATCTATCTATCTATCTATCTATCTATCTATCTGTTATATAGTGCCTTTTATCTATCTATCTATCTATCTATCTATCTATCTATCTATCTATCTATCTATCTATCTATCTATCTATCTATCTATCTATCTATCTATCTATCTAAGGTCTGGTTTGCCCAAATTCACAAAGTATTTTTCTTGCCCGCTCTGGAGCTTGGCCTGAATAGATAGATAGATAGATAGATAGATAAAAGGCACTATATGATTGATAGATAGATAGATAGATAGATAGATAGATAGATAGATAGATAGATAGATAGATAGATAGATAGATAAAAGGCACTATATAATAGATAGATAGATAGATAGATACTTTATTAATCCCAAGGGGAAATTCACAATCCCAAGGGGAAATTCACAATACTAACTCTTGGAGTGTTGGCTGCTAGTGGGCTAAAATCTGACTTTCTAATTGCCAAAACAACAAAAACAAAAACAAATCTCATCAAAACAAGGAAGTTTTCAGCAAACTTGGCCTAGGGCACAAGATTTTAAAGTGGTTCACCAGAATATTTTTCAGTCAGCTAATTCTTAGTGATTGTTAACTGTAGAAGCCAACATTCACAAGGTTATATAGTGCCTTTTAATATCCATCTTATACAGCACCTTCCGCTATCTGTCGATTGTATAGTGCCTTTCACATCTGTCTAACTACTTGACAACACGTCCAAAATCTCTCCCTACCTGAAGACATGCAGAACTGTATCCATATAAAGCTGTCCAGACAAAATGAAGACTCGTTTTCATTTAATCTATCCATCTATCCTTTATAGCTTATTTTGTATGGAGTACTTTCCATTTATAAGTTTAGAGCAATGTCCAAATTATAACATACAAGAGAAAGAATAAAAAAAAATAAATAAATAAAAATACAAACGTCATGTAATGAATTACATACAGAGAAAAGTAGATATTCATTTTGTATTCCAGTGCACACAGTTGATGCTTTGGAATTGGAATTTGAAATTGTGTTCACTATAAAATGTACTATAGCTAAACTAACTGATTATCTAACACACTTATTGAAGATTTAGGTTGGGTAGACTTTATTATCCCAGAAGGTAATCTGTTTGCAGCAGGAAAGTACAAAAACAAAAGATATTGTTACAGAGGAAACAGTTCAATGTGCAGCCAGCAACCAAGTGTCACTATTCTCCTTGGACGATTCCCTTCAGTGCTTGGTGTCTCTAAATTGGAATTTTACACACACCATCTCTGCTCCATCAAATCTGTGGTGGGCTTCTTTTTCATCGCTGTGTAACCACACTGCCAACATTGGTGTGCTCTGTGACTGGGATGGGTGATCACTTTCAGATCTCTCTATACAAAAATTAATGTCTATCTATCTATCTATCTATCTATCTATCTATCTATCTATCTATCTATCTATCTATCTATCTATCTATCTATCTCTTGTCGGGGATGCCAGAGATGATGACCCAGCCGGGACTCCCTGAAGGACCGGAAGAGGGTCTACGCCCGCCCTGGATCACGTGGGGGCCGTCACCCTGGTTGCTTTGGGGGCCACGGGTAGAGGGTTTAGAGGCCCAACCCTCACCGCCAGGGGGCGCCCCCAATGCCTTGGGAACCCTGGACCTCAGCACTTCCGCAACACCAGGAAGTGCTGGGGGGGAAGAGAAACAGGGACACCCGGAGAGCTTCCGGGAGAACAGCCGGCACTTCCGCCAAACTGGGGCATGTCAGCGGGAGATTGCCCGGGAGCACCTGGAGCACATCCGGGTGCGGATAAAAGGGGCCTCCTCCCTTCATTCGAGGCTGGAGTCGGGTGGAAGAAGGACAAAGCAAGAGGAGCGAGAGTGGAGGCGGCCTGAAGAGTGGAGGCATTGTGTGTTGGCCAGGACTTTGGGGACTTGGGGTTTCTTGGACTTTGTAAATAATAGTTGTAAATAAACGTGTGGTGGGTGAAAAACAACATGTCTGCCTGTCTGTCCCCAGGTCATGTTCACACTATCATATCTATACCAAAATTAATGTCTATCTATCTATCTATCTATCTATCTATCTATCTATCTATCTATCTATCTATCTATCTAATCCTGCCTACTATACTAAAATTAATATCTATCTATCTATCTATCTATCTATCTATCTATCTATCTATCTATCTATCTATCTATCTATCTATCTAATCCTGCTTACTATACTAACATTAATATCTATCTATCTATCTATCTATCTATCTATCTATCTATCTATCTATCTATCTATCTATCTATCTATCCACACTCGCTGGCCACTTTATTAGGTACATCTGTTCAACTGCTTGTTAATGCAAATGTCTAATCAGCCAATCACATGGCAGCAACTCAATGCATTTCGGCCTGTAGACGTTGTCAAGACAACCTGCTGAAGTTCAAACTAAACACCAGAATGGCGTAGAAAGGTTGAGTTACAGTAAGTGAATTTGAATGTGGCCTTTTATGTTGGTGCCAGACAGGTTGCTCTGAGTAGTTCACAAACACATCCATCTGCAGAGTTTACAGAGAATGGTCCAAAAAAGGGAAAATATCCAGTGAGTGTCAGTTCTTTGGGTGAAATGCCTCATTGATGCCAGAGGTCAGAGGAGAATGGCCAGCTGAAATATTTCACCATGTCCCAATCAACTTCTCTGTCCAGCAAATCCTTGTTACTCCACTCGTTTTACAGTGCCAATAATGAGTGGCATTTAAATCTCAATACAATACACTTGGAGAAGCTGCTAAGCAAAATCATGTACGTTAGCTTTGCTTTATAGTTGTGACACGATATCTCTGGACGTGAATTACAACGCAATGCACCTTTGTATGGAATTTTAAACTGACATGAAAATTGTGTGCCATTGTAAAAAGCAATCGATCAATTGGATCATACATTTTTAATTACGCCATGATAAAACTATAGAGGAATATTTTGGATAAAATTAAATAACTAAGCTAAAGTACTGTGAAATGTGAGCAAAAACAAATAAATATGTCATGAAATGTGAACATAAATAAATGTTTTTTGTTGTTTATTTATTAATTTAATTTTGTCCATAATACTCCTCCAAATGCATCATGAAATTCAGTTTGAATTAAAACTGTCACTTTCACTCATCTAAGTTGAGAGGGTGGGCTCCAGCACATACCGTGTTTTGATTGGTGCATTGTCAATTCAATATGTCTGTGCGAGAGATGGACGTAAACAAGAGAGCAGAGGAATTAACGAGGAATGGCTGCACTCAGGTCCTAATTTTGGATCCCGAGGTGGTTCGTCGTGTGGTGGGTGAGGAGTTCCGGGGTCCTAAGCTCTCTTTAACACTCCTGCCGATGAAGTGGAATCTGTCAAAGTTATCACGTTTTTCAGAGAGGAAAGTGAATATTCTCTCACTCACAAAAGAAATTACAATGTTGGCAGCCATTTTAGATGGTACCAATGAAAATATGTTTGAAAGCATTGAAGAACTGGCGCAACGGACTGGAGTCCGTACATGCCAGTTAGGTGACCAAGTGAACAGCTCTGGATGGCCATCCTTTGACATTCCAGCTTTGTCAACAGCACACGTTCTTTGATGCGGTGTAAACGTACCACGAAGTGCAGACCTATATGGTGTATCAGAGAAGATGATCACAAGGCGAATGAGCCTGCATGACTCATAACTTCACTTTAACTTAATCCTGATACTCTGTATGTTCAATTCATCATAATAACTATTCATGGTGGCTCTAAAATCCGTACTGACCCCTACTACTCTCTCTTCTGTTTCTTTTTCCGGTTTCTTTCTGGTGGCGGCCTGCGCCACCACCACCTACTCAAAGCATCCTGATGCTCCAACATTGATGGACTGAAAGCCAGAAGTCTACGTGCCCGTCATCATCAAGTCCTTCCATGAGATCCCTAAATACAAAGAGGACTGTTTCATTTATGTGAGTGAGATTGCCCAGAGGGGACTGGGTGGTCTCGTGGTCTGGAACCCCTGCAGATTTTATTTTTTTCTCTCCAGCCGTCTGAAGTTTCTTTTGTTTTTTCTGTCCTCCCTGGCCATCGGACCTTACTCTTATTCTATGTTAATTAATGTTGACTTATTTTCTTTTCTTACTGTGTCTCTTATTTTTCTATTCTTCATTATGTAAAGCACTTTGAGGTACATTTTTTGTATGAAAATGTGCTATATAAATAAATGTTGTTGCTGTTGTTGCAGTGTGAGATATGGTGAGATGCACCTCTATCAGTTTAGAACCTTTGACATGGAAAGCCCAAAGCAGCGCCGACTAATATTGTGAACTGAATATGCCATCCTGGTTTTACGAGACTATAGGCAAGTGCATATTCACAGCTACGTTTTCAAACAACTTTACAGCTCTGATCAGTGGCAAACATGATCAGTGACAAAATGTCAGTTGGGCTTTCCGAGTCAAAGTGACTAAACTGGTACAGCTGCAGTCCACCATATCTCTCACGCTGTAGGCACATTCACCTTGTGATCGTCTTCTCTGATACACCCCTCTGAAACACTTTGTCGTATTTTTAACCCGCATCAAAGCAAACGTGCTATTGACGTGTTGGTCACTTTGTCACCTGAATTGGCGTGTCACCTAGTGCATTGCACCAGTTCTTCGATGTTTTCATCCATATCGCAGTCTAAAATGGCCGCCAACATTGTAATTTCTTCTGCTAAATATTCACTTTTCTCTCTGAATTACAGGATATCATCTCATCAGCAGTACTAAGCATTTTTCTAATTAATTCTCATGCTCCCGTCCAGACGTATTGAATTAGACACGAACAATCTGCTGAAGATGATGGACCAATCAAAACACAGTATGTGCTGGAGCCCGTCCTCTCAGCTTTGACGAGTGAAAGTGACAGTTTGGAGGAATATCACAGACAAAATTCAATAAATAAATAAGCAACAAAAATATATATTTCATGACACATTTATTTATTCATTCTCACATTTTGCAGTACTTTTATTTATTTGCGCTTTTATTTAATTAATTTTTGTCCAAAATCTTCCTCTATATATAAAACCATGGCAAACCGAAATGTACCAGGAGCCTATACATTAAACTGTGGTGTAGTTAACACACTGGGTTACATTTCATTTTGGCATGAATAATTTTCCATACCTACTTAACATCTCCCTTTTCTTCTTTATTGCCCCCTTATCTGGACATTATGAAAGTGCGACATGAAGAATTTTGTTAGGAGGCTCCTGCTAAGTCCATAATAACCATTTTTGCTTTTAACGCCCTGCTTTATTCTGATGAGGTGGGCCATCTTGATGCAGAGTTTACTGCACCGGGAGCTCCTCTTGGCCCCGGCTTTGCTGCCAGGTTGCAGGACTCCAATATCCAATTTGCGAGCTCTGCGCACACAGCAGGGTCAGTAGGTACGCCTTCCTGTTTTCCTTGGCACAGGCTTGCCATGCTCACATATTGCTGAGTATGCCCACCATCCTTTGATGATGAGAGTGAAAATCATGTAAGCAAAATAATTAAATGACAATGACTTGATACCACACGCCCTCCCCGACTCCTCAGGGGTGCCAGGCTCAATCTGCCAACTTACTCTGCTTGGTACATTGATGGCAGATTACCAAGCCAAGTAGCTCCCCTGAATAAACAACAGCTGCTTGTTTCCCATTCATTAATCTGATCTGTGTTTATTTTCATTTATTTATTACACAAGGACCCCCCCCCTCCCATTCCGGCCCCCTGAGAGTCAGGAAGTCATTGATTAGACAAGGCTTCTGTCTTTTTATTTGACAGTTAAGCTCTGGTGTGGGCCAAGGTGCCCAGAAGAATGTAACACATTACAGCAGAACTTTACCGAGCAGGTGCACGGCCATGTTTTGGTATTTTTTGCTGATTTGTTAACAAGGACGTCGTGACCTAGTGTGCTTCATGAATATTTACAGGCACAAACATCATTGCGTTGCGTTGATTAAGCTTTCGCAGTATGTCATGAATCGGCCTTTGGGCTGGCAGACTTTATGGGTTGACAGTTGACTCGATGGAGTCTGAGCCTTTTATTTGATAGGTTTGGCAAAGATTAGATTCTGCTTGTATGTTCTGCATCCTAAACAGCCAAGGTCAACAGTTTACACAGAAAATCACATGAAGGGAGGTTACAGACATGGACTTGCTGCTGCTCTCATTATCGCTTTTCACATTGATAGTTTGTACCTGTCTGACCAACTGCAAAAATGGAGGTGACAAATTCATTCCTATTCCTATTAGTTCAGACCAGAGCCACTGCAGGAGTGACTGGAACCTTGTGAAGATGGAGTGACTGCAAATGGACTGATTCTTTTATGGCTGTTTCAGCCTGGACCAGGGTACTGATTATTTTGGGCTGTTCCAACCTGACCAATGGTTCTCATTCTTTTGCTGTAGTCCATCCTAACCAATTGATCTCATTCCTTTGCAGTAGTTTTTACAGGATAAGGGGACTGATTACTTTGGGCTTGTTCAACCTGGACAGAACCGATTGATTCCTTTATGACTCTTTCAGCTTGCATTAGGGTACTGATTCTTTTTGGGCTATTCCAACCTGGACAATGGGTGTTATTCCTTTGCGATAGTCTTTCCAGGATAAGGGGACTGATTACTTTGGCCTTGTTCAACGTGGACAGAACTGACAGATTCCTTTAGGCTGGAACATCTCTAGATAAGGGGACTGACTCTTTCGGGCTAGTCCATTCTGAGCAAACAGACCAATTCCTTTGGATAAACCAGTCTGAACCAGGGGAATCGTTTGGAATAGTCCAACCTAAGCAACAGGACTGATTCTTTCAGGATAGTCCATCATGGATTAGGGGACTGATACTTTTGATTAGTCTAACTTGGACAAGAGATTGTATTGCTTTGACCTAATCAAAGTGATTTGTTTGAATAGTGCAACTTAGATCAGAGGAGCCATTTTTTGGTTAATTTCTTTGAGGATATGCTGTGCTATTCATCATCTTCATATTTTTTTCTACCATGTTTTTCTCTGAAAAGTTCTGTACTGTAAAAAATTTCCAATTCATCCTTAACCCAATAAAAAAGTCAGGTTATGAGGTTTTGTGCATCCATCTGGACTAGAGGAATCTAAATACAGTGGAACCTCGGTTCACAACCATAATTCGTTCCAGAACTCTGGTCGTAAACCGATTTGGTCGTGACCCGAAGTAATTTCCCCCATAGGATTGTATGTAAATACAATTAATCCGTTCCAGACTGTACAAACTATGTATGTATGTAAATATATATTTTTTAAAGATTTGTAAGCACAAATATAGTTAATTATACCATAGAATGCACAGTGTAATAGTAAACTAAATGTAAAAACCTTGAATAACAGAGAAAACCAACACTGCAATAGTTTGTGCTATAGCGCTACCAACCGCTGGCTAAAAACACTTTTTTAATGAGTTTTAAGCTCAGGGAAAAAAATGAACATTTGAAAAATCCGTAATTTAATAAACCACCAAGAAAAGTAACATTGCAACATTGCACGCTACGAACTGATCACTGTAAACAGAAGTGAAGTGGAGGTTAAAATCCAATAGAAAAAAGTCTTCATTAAATACAATGAGGTTAAAACAATGCTTGAAGCAGTCTCTTTAAAAACAAGCCCAGTGCACTCTTTAACTGCCTTCTTGGCCTTATGCGTCCAGCCTTCTCTCTCGTGTGTGTGTGTGTGTGTCTTTGTGTCTCGCTCGCGTGTGTGTGTGTGTGTGTGTGTGTCTCTCTCGCTCGCTTGTGCGCGGGTGTGTGTGTGCATCTCTCGCTTGTGTGTGTGTGTGTGTATCTCCCTCTCTCTCTTTTCGCTGCACATGGAATGCTCAGGGAGAGACTGAACACGTGCGGAAATCATCGGCGCGCACAAACCGAAAGGAAAAACTGGTTTGTTCGTATACCGAGTGTGTGGTCATGAACAGATGCAAAAGTTTGCCGAACTTTTTGGTCGTAAACCGATTTGTATGTGTTCCAAGATGTTCGTGAACCGAGGTTCCACTATATGACATATTCATCTGTTCCCTCCTTAGACCAGAAGTCATTGACCAGAAACCATAAGCCTCGGTTGACTTCATTCACAAGCCCACCTAACGTTCCGACAGTTTAAAAATTCCCCCACACCACCTTCATCATCACCTCTAGACCTGATGGCAACATCTTTCATAACTCCTTTTACTACATGTGCAGTAGTTTCCATTGACAGTGTGCTAACTCACTATCAGTCCTTACACCTTTCAAAAATTAACAAGTCTTTACCCATCAGGGACCTCAACTCTTTTTCCATAAATTTGTTTTACTGATACAATACAATGACAAAACAAATTATCCCTCACCAGTAAGCCCATCTTGTTGTTCTCTAATGAGCCTGAAAATCTGTATTGACATGATTAGGAGTTTTCCAGGCTTTTGCTACCTTAATCCTTGGATTGATTTCCATTTGCTCGGAACTGTCACCAGAGCATTTTTTTTTATCTAAAATATGTTCAATTTAAAACAAAATGCATACATTTTGAAAACACCAGGCACCATATAACCAACTCAACCGATTGTTTTTCAACTTAAATTGTTCACAGAATTTCTCAGAAGTACGTCCTCACTCGGGGCTGGTGGGTGCGACCTTGGTCTTGTAAATTCAGAGGGCAGAGTATGGCAAGTTAGGGTTTCTCTGTATGCTCACTAAACTCAAAAAAGATGCAGACCTCACAAGGAAAAGTAAGACCCACACAGGTCTGACCAAAAAGTGTATGTCTCACTAATACTAATCAGCCAAACTCCAAACTCAAAATGCAGGCTTATGGCCTGTAAAGACCCAATAGATGGGAAAAGCCTTAGTCACATTATGGAGTCAGTTTTATGTTGTAGGAGTAACTATTGTGACCACCAAGGGGCACTGCAGCTCCCCAAACTCCCAACACAAAGGCTTAAACAAAAGGGTTTTGTTGTGTGAAACTCCTACAAATAAGTGTTTCTCACACTACAACCACCAACTCTCTTTCTCTCTCTGGAACATGGTCGTTTCTCTTACATGTAGCATGACTAGTTTATTAATAAAATATAAAAGATAATATTCAAAAGGGGACGGCATGGTGACACAGTGATAGAGCTGCTGCCTTGCAATAAGCAGGCCAGGGTTCATGTCCCAAGTCCTCCCTGCATAGAGTTTGCATGATCTCCAGTTTCCTGCCACTGTCTAAAGACATGCAGGTTAAGAGGGTTAGTGACACCAAATTGGCCTGTGTGTGTTTGTGTGTTCATACTGCAATGGATTGACATCCTGTCTGGATTAAGTGAGTTGACAATATTCAACAGGCAACATAAATAAAAAATTAAGTAAGAGCTCTTATGTTAAGGAGAAACCTTTGGCTATACCATAACGACAGCTATCTTAGCTTATCATATTAAGGAAGAACTGTTTGTCTCTAAGGGAACAGTAGGACTTCAGAATGTGAGGGTGTTTTCTTTTTCCATTTCAACCTCACTATACAATCCATCTCTCCATCTGGGGGGCTCCTGTAGGAGCCTGAATGATGAGGGCCACCGACTCCATGACCAGGACCTAACCCAAGCTCAGTCCACAAGACCAAAGGAACGGCTGGAGGAGGCAAGCTGCCACCCAGATTCTAACCGGAACCCAAACCAAAAGCCTTATAGGGCCATGGGGGAGCCTGGATGACGAGGGCCACCAACTCCATGACCAGGACCTAACCCAACCTCAAAGACCACAAGACCAAAGGGGAGGCTGGAGAAGGTAGAACAAACAATCCAATAATTCTAAGAACTCTCTCCACTGTCTGTACTCAGACATGGCACACATGTTAGAGGTCTAACCAACCGGCTGAACAAGGCCAAAGAAGAATACCGCAGAGCCAAGAGGCAAGCTACCTCTCAGATTTTAACCCTAACCCAAACCAAAAGCCCTACGGGGCCTCGGGGGAGCCTGAATGATGAGGGCCACTGACTCCATGACTCATATATGGCCTACATGATACAGCTCTAACCAACCAGCTGAACAAGGCCAAAGGAGAATACCGCAGAGCCAAGAGGCAACCTACCTCCCAGATTTTAACCCAAACTAAAAGCCTACAGGGCCCTAGGAGGGCCTGGATGACGAGGGTCAATGACTTCATGGCCAGGACCTAACCCAAGCTCAAAGACCATGAGACCAAAGGGGAGACTGAAAAAGGAGCACAAACAAGCCAATAACTCAAAGGACCATCTCCATTATCTGTAACACCACACAAGGCTTCAAGGTTGGATGCATAGTGACTCCTGTCTTTCCAATTAATAATACCCTGTGCATTCCGGATAACCATTGGGAAAGGAGTCTTGTTCCAACAAACCTAACCCTAACCCTGAGTACATCACTCACTTGTGTGTGAGCGGTGATAAGGGACATATCTATGGACTGAGTTCCAAGGGACAGCCGTTGTCAACACCCAAACATACAGATTGCACTCAAAATTATTCACCCCCCCCATTGCAAATTAGGCTTATTGGCAAAATCTACAAAAAAACGTTCAGCTGTTTGCAATGAACAAATCAAACAAGAGCAATTTAAATAGCTCAACACAACTAATATTACAAGTAGTTTCTCCACATTCAACACAAAATGCCACTTTAATGATTGCTGCCATCTCAAAATTATTGAACCCCTTCATGACAAGCTTTTTTAATACTTAGTAGAGCAACCTTTTGCTTTTATGACCTGCTGCAAATGTGACAAACAGCCAGATACCAGCTTCTGGTAGCATTCCTGGGGAATCTTAACCCATTCGTCATGGGGAATGGCCTCCAGCTCACTAATATTCTTGGATTTTGTATGCTGTACCCGCAATCTTGAAATCCCACCAGAGTCAGTGACGGCCACTCTAGAACTTTTCAGGACTTTTTTTCTGAAACCAAACCTTGGTGGACTTTGAGGTATGCTTGGGATCACTGTCCTGTTGGAAGTTTCAGTGATACCAAAGCTTCAGCTTCCTCACAGATGGCATGACATTTTTTTCCTGGGATTTCTTGATACTTGACTGAATCCATCTTGCCCTCCCCACACTGCAGGTTTGCAGTGCCAGAAGAACCAAAGCAGCCCCAGAGCATCACCGAGCCACCACTATGCTTCACTGTACGCAGGATGCTCTTTTCAACAAATGCTTCATTCATCCTCCTCCAGACATTCTGCTCATTCATAGGCCCAGCTTTTTTTCCATCGCTCCACAGAACAGAATCCCAAAACTTGTGTGACTTATTTATATGGTTTTGAGCACATTGGAGCTGACTTTGGGTTGGTAGTGGTGTATGTCTTGGAGTTCAGGCTTGGAGACCGTCAGCGTTTAGTATGTGCCTTACGGTGGAAACTGAAACCTCAGTGCCTGCTGCCACCAAGTCTGGCTGCTGGTCTTTTGCAGAAATTTGGTGGCAGCTGTTGATAGCTTCCTCTTTCTGATCAGTCAATGATCGCTTCTCTTAACTTTTTGGACAATTCTCTTGTCTTACCCATATTTCTAACATGCAATCAAACGTCACTGTGAACACATGTACCCCTAGCCCATCCAGGTATTTGATGTGTTCTGTCTCAAGCACACCTGAAGCAACTGATGAGGCCCTTGATTAGCTGCTTCAGGAATGCTTGAGGCAACCTCTGATATGCAAATGTGTGCCCTTATGGGGGATTTCTATTCAGGGGGTCGAAACATTTTGAGTGCAACTGTCTTCTTCTTCTTCTTTTGGATGCTCCTGTTAGAGGTCGCCACAGCAGATCATCTTGTTCCGTATCTTCCTACCCTCCTCATCTTGCTCTGTCACACCCAGCACCTGCATGTCCTCTCTCATCACATCCATTAACCTTCTCTTTGGCCTTCCTCTGTTCCTCTTCCCTGACAGCTCTATCCTTAGAATCCTTCTCCCAATATACCCAGCATCTCTCTTCTGCACATGTCCAAACCAACGCAATCTCATCTCTCTGACTTTGTCTCCCAACTGTCTAAACTGAGCTGACCTTCTAATGTCCTCATTTCTAATCCTATCTATCCTCGTCACACCCAATGCAATCTTAGCATCTTTATCTCTGCCACCTCCAGCTCTGTCTTCTGCTTTCTGGTCAGTGCCACCGTCTCCAGCCCATATAACATAGCTGATCTCACTACCTTCCTGTAGACCTTCCCTTTCACTCTTGCAGGTATCCGTCTGTCACAAATCACTCCTGACACTCTTCTTCACTCATTCCACTCTGCCTGCACTCTCTTCTTCACTTCTCTTCCACAATCCCATTACTCTGTACTGTTGATCCCAAGTATTTAAACTCATCCACCTTCGTCAACTCTACTCCCTGCATCCTCACCATTCTACTGACCTGCCTCTCATTCACACACATGTATTCTGTCGTGGTGGTCCTACTGACCTTCATTCCTCTCCTCTCTAGAGCATATCTCCACCTCTCCAGTGTCTCCTCAACCTGCTCCCTACTGTCGTTACAGATCACAATGTCATCAGCAAACATCATAGTCCACAGGGACTCCTGTCTAATCTCGTCTGTCAACCTGTCCATCACCATTGCAAATAAGAAAGGGCTCAGAGCCGATCCCTGATGTAATCCCATCTCCACCTTGAATGCATCCGTCACTCCTACCGCAGACCTCACTACAGTCACACTTCCCTCGTGCATATCCTGTACAACTCTTACTGTATGTACTTCTCTGCCACTCCCGACTTCCTCATGCAATACCATACCTCCTCTCATGGCACCCTGTCATATGCTTTCTCCAGGTCCACAAAGACACAATGCAACTCCTTCTGGCCTTCTCTATACTTCTCCATCAAAACCTTCTGGGCAAACATTACATCTTTCTTGGCATGAAACCAAACTGCTGCTCACTGATCATCACCTCCTTTCTTAACCTAGCTTATTTTGAGTGTGACTGTACTAAACCCAAACCCCAAGTACATTGCTTTACTCACCAGAGCTTAACTTGTTGAAGTACAGAAACAATTGTAGTTCAGTGGACGTGGACTGTGAAAGTTGCTTTAAATAAAAGCATTCAATGACAAAATGTAAACGGGATTGTTTGGACATGGTAATAACAATGAGTAATGCTGAAAACTTTTTGTCGTGTATTTTGTCAGGGTGACACAAAGCTCAAGTCAATGATTTAAAACACCTGTCCTGGAAAGTTAAAACGCAAGGAAGCTGCGCCTCGCTTATCGGAAAAGGCTGTCAGGCTGAAAATGATGGGAAGCATTAATAGAGCTCCACAGATTGATGAAGGCCTTTTTGGAAAATGTTTTGAATTTAAAAGGCTGGCCCCATCAAAGTTTTAGGTTACGAGCCTCCGCTGATACGTGGTATTTCATCTTTCTCTATGTTTTTTTTCTCTTGCATACAGATTCGACACGGGCCACTTTAAATTCCTGCTGTGATCCAGCATTGCCAAATAAGTTAAATGAACTCCTAATGTGGCTTCTTGCAGAGTAAAGCCGTCTTTGATTCCACCTCCTCCAGCCACATTTCCTTTCAGAAGACGCAGCCCTCCCTTCCTTCACCGGGAATCCTTTGTGAATTTGCCTTTTGATTTTCAGAAATCAGTTGCACTTTGTCTGTCAAAGCAGGTCCTGCAGTCAGATTTCAGGAGAGAAAAGGCTGCACTTTCTTTATGATAAAGATAATAATATCAATAATTATCTCAAATGGACCTGCATTCCACTCATTCCATGATCTAATGGCTTACCTATTCATTCCAGATCTTTTTGTAATTAGGTTACCCAAATAGATAGACGAGGACAAGGATAATGACAATAATGTGGCCTAATGAGAACTATTCTTAATCACCTCCATTATGCAAAGGTTGAAACTTATTTGTAGTTGCCGTAACTTTTTCTTGCACTCTGATTGGATGTTTTGAAGTTCTGAGATTCTGAATTTATTTTTTTATTTCAGTTTTTCTCTCTAGATTAATGTTAAATTCTACTTGCCACCTCTTTTTCATTTTTCAAAAGTTTCCACAGTCTTTGTGGGATAGAGCCTCTGGAAGTCTCGCTTAGTGACATGACAGATGTGACACTTTAAAAACCGTCACCGTGAATGATGCAATGTCCGATATTGTGGATTCTCCTAAAATGACAGTTGGTGTTTGCTTCTAAGGAGTTCCACTGATTGTTGACTCTTTGCTAGGCTCTTTTGGCTTTGGCTTGTTTAACATTTTGATGTTGGCGCATAATCTTTTAATTACCTGGTTACTTTGATAACATTCATCTCCCTCCTACTGTTCTATCAGCCTTCGTTCTACATGTTCTGGCTGTTGTGAATCCTGCCTCCATGAGGCACAAGAAAAGGACAGGGCCTCAAACAATGGAACACTCCAGACACACACTTTTTACAGGTTTGGTATTTGTGGTGATTCAAGGCTTTGACTTTAGCACCTCGATTGACTTCACAAGGCTATTTTGACTTTTTGATTAAATATTCTAATGATTTTGCTTTGTCTGTCTCCCGGCCCTAAAACCTGTCTTCTTGTTCTGACTGTATCCAACAAATCAAATAACAACATCATGCTTATTTTTGCGAGTGTTCCTGTTGTATCCTGACTCATCTTGTCTACTTTTGCATTGTCTTATTATGTCATTTTCTTCTATCATTTCTTGTCTTATTGTTTCTACATTGTATTACATTTTATCTTATCCTTTTATATCTTTGTGCATCATATTCTACTTTTTTATTGTATAGCACTATATGTTTCTTGTGTATCGTACTATATCCTGTCTTTTGTATTGTGTCACATAATTTCTTATATCTTTTTGTATCATTGTATTTTATGATTTATTTTTTGCACTGTACTCTATCATCATCTTATCTCATCTAATCTTATCGTCTTATCTTACCTTATATCACCCTTCCTTTCCTTATCATATCTTGTCTTTTCTTATCTCATCTTATCCTTCCATGCCTTTCATCATCTTTCCTTTCCTTATCTTATTTTATCCCATCCTATCTTATCTTGTCCTATCCTATCTTATCTTGCCCAGTCCCATCTTTCCTTATCTTCTTATCTGAGCTTCCATTATCTTTTCTTATCTTATCTCACCTTATTTCTCCCTCCCTTTCTGTATTCTTCCTTTCCTTATCTTGTCTTATCTCATCTTAGCCTTTCATGCTTTTTCTCATCTTTCCTTTCCTTATCTCATCTTATCTTGCCGTTCCCCATCTTCCCTTATCTTCTTATCTGATCTTATCTTGACTTATTTCATCGTCCCATATCTTATCAGATCTTATCCTATCTTGTCTTACCTAGCCCAGTTTTTCCTTATCTTATCTCATCTCATCTCACGCCATCTTGCCTCGTCCTGACTTATCTTATCCTGCCTTATCGTATCTTGCCAATGTTTTATCGGATCTTGTGGAAAAAAACTTTTAATGGACACCTCTCACTGGAATGCCCCGGTTTAAGCAATACAACACAAGCAGGAGAAAGTGTCAATCATTATTCTTTATCTAAATCTTGCAAGAGACAACAGCATACTGTATCTTATTAGCAAGTGTTGCAAAGGAAAAGAGTGTCCACTGTGCTATATTATACAATTCATTGATTAGATCCAAGGAATTCATTACATAATCAGAAAACTTTTAACATGATTGGTTACAACTAGTTGCTAACAGAACATGACAAATGTTGATACCTTAAATAACCACAATTAACCCCGTCCATTATGTTGATTGGGAGTAAGCCACTTCTCAAGAGCGTGTACAGGATGCATATGGCTCAAATTTGATTTGAACCATATGCTTCCTATGTTTGCCATCAACAGGAAATTGAGCACATAATAATGATCAGACCTTATAATATATGATTCTTTTTGCTTTAGAATAACTTAAGTGCATTTATCATAGTGAACAACAAAATAACACCTTCAGGCTTTAAGTATAAGCTCAGAAGAATATGAGACTCAGCGCAGGATAGGTGCACATTGGACAAAGGTTCAAATTCAACTCTTATAATCTTATCCTGCCTAGTCATATCAGATCTTATCTTATCTTACCTTAGTCTTATCCTAGTGTTTCTTATCGTATCTTATCACATCATGTCTTATCTTTTCTTTCCTTACCTTGCCTTATCGTATCTTACCTTACCTTTCCTTATCTTTCTATTTTATCTTATCTTTCCTTATCTTATCATCCCTTGTCTTGTCTTATCTCACCTCACCCCATTTCCTTATCTTATCTTTCCTTGTCTAACCTTATCTTATCCGGTCTTGTCTTGCCTTGCCATTTCTTCTCCTGTCTTATTTTATCTTACCCTATATTGTTTGTTCTCACCTTACCTTGTCTTGTATTGTTTCAGCTTTTCTTTTTCTGTCTTATCATTCCTTAACACAAATTTTATAATTCCAAAATACAATATTTCTTTCCAGTGCTACACAAATGGTACATAGATACATTTTCACTGAAACAGATAAAAACAAATTCTGTTAAACCTTTATTGGACTGTCTGCAAGAAGACATTAAAACATGGATGTCACTAAATGTTCTTAGTCTAAATGATAAAAAATAACAGATTGTCTGTTTTGGACCCTCTAATCTTATTTGTGCTCTAGAAATTAATCTTGGCCCTTTGACAACCTAATGTAAACCCTTCACAAAAAATCTTGGTGTTATTTTTGATGACTCCTTAAAATTAACTCCATTGTTAAAGCCCGTTTGTATCAGCTGAGGGTATTGGCTAAGGTCAAGTCCTTTCTTTCTGTACATGATTTTGAGACACTAATTCATGTGTTTGTCTCTTCTCAGCTTGACTATTGAAACTTTTTATACACTTGAGTGAATCAGTCATCCTTTGCTCATCTGCAGCACATCCAGAATATTGCTGCTAGGCTTCTAACAGGCACACGAAAACAGAATCACTTCACACCAGTCTTAGCTTCTCTCCACTGGCTTCCTGTTCACTACAGGATTGACCTTTCAATTTTGCTGTCTGTTTTTAAGTCCCTGAATGGTTTAGCCCTCTTCTGTCTTACTGACCCTTTGCACCTTTACTCCTCTTCTCCACAATCACTGAGGTCCTCTGATCAGGGGTTAAGTTCTTGACTTAAGCTTAGAGGGAGCCGTGCTTTTGCAGTAGCTTCTCCTAAGCTTTGGAATGGTCTGCCTGCTTATATTTAATCAGCACCAACGTTGGTCAATTTTAAATCTTTTTGCCTTAGCTTTTTAAACTTGTATGTGAGTATTTATTTTTGGTGTGTTTATTTACTGTATACTGTAGCTGGAGATCCACAAAGGGAGAAAAAATTAATCACGTATCATATAGTAGTCTTTATTCCTGAGCTTTCAACCCCTGCCAGGGGCCTTCATCAGAGGATAATGCTGAGACTTACAAGAAACAAATGAAATATATAGCTAAAAATTACGTGGGGGGCTAAGTCAGTGTGATCAAGGTATTGGTTGTAAAGTTTTATTTATTATGAACATGCTCTTCTCAAGTTGGCATATGCTGGATTTATGTCCAAATGTCTGTTGATGGCGATTCGGTGTAATGTTCAGTGGACCAGATGAAAAACAGTAGCGAAAATAGATCAAAAACCAAAGCATTTGACAATGACTATAATGAATTGGAGACATTTATACAAAAAAATGGCTACAGGATATGAGTTGGCAGGAAATGACATCACTACGGCAGGAAGTGAGGTCGTGAGGGAGCCAGAAATGACATCATCATTGCAAGACTGGAAGTGACGTCATCATTGCAAGCTGGAAATGACATCATCAGTATGGAACCGGAAATAGTGTCATTGACTGGAGATGGAAGTGGAAATAATGTTGAGCAGCCATTTTTGGATTCTGGAATTAGTGGATTTAAGAAATTGAAATCTTTATTTATCTTCTTTGGATCTGGAGAAAAAAAGAGAGAGAGAGGCATTAGTACCCGGATTCAACCCCTCATTTCGTGATATTTCACTCACCTCAGGGCTTGTTGGCTGCCTCCTAAGTGCACATGTGTGACTATATATATATATATATATGTATAGTGTATTGCTGTATTTATGAAAGCTATGCAGCACTTTGTTCGACGTATCTTGTTTGAAATGTGCTCCATAAAATTCACTTGACTTGACTTCCTTTGCTTATGCTATCACGTCAATGGTCTTTCTTGTCTTATCCTTCCTTTCCTTGCTTCATCTCATGCTATCTCTTCTTGATTCCTTTTTGTCTTGTCTTATCCCATTGTGCTGTGCCACATCCTGTTTCATCTTTTCTCGTCTTGACTTGTCTCATCTCATTTTATCCTAACATACCATATGCCATCTTTTATCATTTGTTATTCGTTCTTATCATGGCTCATCTTACCTTATCTTATTGTATTGTTTCTTGTCTTGGATTTTCTCTTTCTCTCTTATCTTATGTTTCATTATATTATGTAGTCATGCCATGTTGTTCTTGCCTTGTCTTTCACTTTGTTACTTTGTGTTCAATCAATCTCATCTTATCATATTGTGTCTTACCCCGTGACGATGAGGGTCCAGCTTCAGGCTCCCTCTTCTGACTCCCGCTGCCTTCCAGGACAGTCCAACTCCTTGCGATTTACTGCCCTCAAGTGTCGGCCAAATACTCTTTCAGGGCTTTCCTTTCGGCTGCCTTCCTCTTTCTCTAACCTCCGTTCTGTCTTGGATCTTTTTGTTATAATAGGGATGTGGCACCGGTGTGGTGAGTAGCAGCTCCTGCTGTCATTTACGAACACGGGCGATCCCGCACCTGTTCACTTCAGTGCAGAAACTCCCACGCCCGGGAACTGCTCCGAGCACACTACCACACCCTCTCCTTAAGCCATTAATTAAAAAAACTGGCCATTAGTTTTGAGCCGCAGACCCACTATACCACATACCTCTGCTTTATCTTATCTTTTTTGTGTTATATCACATTCTTTCTTATCTTTTTGCGTTGAATCACATTGTATAATTTTTTTTTTGTATTGTAGTGCACTGCGTCTTACTTTGTTTTAGTGACTTCTTTATATAAGACACTTACCGTATATACTCGCATTTAAGTTCTCCCGTGGATAAGTCGGGACTTAAGATTACTGCATAATTTCCGGTATTTTATAATGTCTGTCGTATAAGTCAAATGCAGAAAACTCACGCTATTGGTCTAAGAGATAATGATATGATAATGCCCACCTGAAAGAGTAACCACGGAGCGCACAGCCTTTATTTGTCTACGTATTGTCTCTACGTGACTACACGGTAATACCCGAACTATTCCGAAGTGACGTTTGCACTTTTTTGCACCTTTATCGTAAGAGCATCCCTTATCTACGATGGAGCGTTTGATCAGAAGAAAATATGAAGCTGGTTTTAAATTAAACGTCGTTGAAGTGGCGAAAGAAATTGGTAACTGCGCTGCTGAAACAAAATTCGATGTGTCTGAGAAACTGGTGCGAGATTGGAGGAAGCCAATAAAAAAAATGTAAGCGTTGTATTTTTGAATGGCCGTATAAGTCGGGGTCTGATACTATGATCGATCTTTCGGGTTTGAAGACCCGACTTATACATGAATATATACGGTAGCTGGTTGTACTTTGTTACTGCCCTGACTTTCCTTAACAAATTTTTCAAACACTCATGTGCCATTTGCACAACTCATCATCAGAGTTGTTCACCTTGTTCTTAACTCTGAATATCCCATTAGTGTGACTTTGCTTGAGCAGCAACTGACTGGCCATCTTACTTCCCTGTTCTTAAACTTATTCTGTGTCATCTTCCTTAGAATACTCAGTTCTTAAGAATCTATGTTTCATTTCCATAATTATTTATCACATGCATAACAACACTTTAGTTATAAAGGTGTGGCGGTGTAAATCATGTCTTATGAATTAGTTAATAACTTCTAGAAGTTAAAAATAAGCCATGAGAAACAAGGCCGAAGGTTTGTGGAATGCGTTATTCTTCCACGCTCCCTCCTGAGCTCAGAATAATGAAATAGTAATAAAACCTGCTAGAATGCTGTGTGAATAAATAAGTTTCCGACGCTGCCAGGTTAGGCTCAAGCCTGGAATACTGAAAGGAGTGGATGGTTGGATCAATCGATGATCATCACGTGTCAACAGCGGTAGTGAGAGATAGAAGCAGAGCTCAAAAATGAAAGATTCATTGAATGACAGAAACAGCAGTATCAATTATTGTAGTATCTTTAATGCCATTTAGTATTGGCTAGCCATTCCTGAAATTAGTCATTCATAAAAGTAAATGCAAGGGAAGATAATAACGATTGTCATAGGTGACATTTCCAGATTGGTGCCACCATGACTGCTCTCTTTGAGAAAGTCTGATAAAGGTGTGAGTGATGTTTATCTCTGCTCGGCACCCATTATCATCTTTCATTTTGCTTTTCCTGGTTTGGCTTTTGTCTGAGAGACGGCTTCAGGATGCAGCTATTAGTGAGAACAATTGAAAAGTGAAAATGAATTCAGACTGCTGGCTGGGCAATGAAAAACATTCTTTTTTTTATTCGGACCAGTCCAAAAAAATTTTGTGGCTACAAGCAGTAGGAGAGAATATTCTTGTTGAGCCTTGGGAACTAATTAGTTTTGACAGACAGTTCATTATACTTCCTTCTATTCATAAAGTAGGCCTGTAAAAATGGGAAACATAACAGAAGGATAAAAAAAAAACAAATGCCATTAAATTGACATGAGCTTGGTGACTTCACTTAGCCACTGTCACTCCAACCAGAAGCTTTGTGATACTCTGTAAAGCTGGCAGTTCTACAGTTTTATATCCAGATTAGCAAAATACCCGCGCTTCGCAGCAGACAAATAGTGTGTTAAAGAAGTTATGAAAAAGAAAAGGAAACATTTTAAAAATAACGTAACATGATTGTCAATGTAATTGTTTTGTGACTGTTATAAGTGTTGCTGTCATCAAGGATTTGATTATCAGTATTTCTTTCAATCAGGTTTGTATTTGGAGGACGTGTTGTGTTCAAGTTATATTCCGTGTTTGTCAACCGTTGTAAAGATAACAGGTTTCATTCATCGAAGTGTTCACTACCCAAATCGGTACTCGTGAATCTAAGATGTTTAACAGGCATTCCCAGTATTAAGTTGTGGGTTTGCTTGCGAATATTTAGCGGTAGCGTGTCTATGAACTTAATTTAACCTTTCCCTGTCCTGCAAAGTCAGTTCACGTGAGCCGCTCAGAGTACATGCATCGAAGCTTCTCAGCTGTGCTTGTGCTATCTCGTGCGATCTCACGATGCCCACGGCTTTATTTAATGTTAGCTCAGACCCGGCACTTAAAAGTTTCTCTCGCACTTTTGCTGAGTTTGTGCCAAACACTATTCTATCCCTTATCATCTCATCTTCGTTTGCATCAGCACAGCCCCTCACCAGCAATTTTAACTCCGCTACAAAGTGCTGAAAAGTTTCGTTTATACCCTGAGTCCTCTCATTAAACTTGTATCTCGCGAATATCGTATTCGTCTTAGGCATGACAAACGCCAGCGGCAGCCTGTCTATGAACCTAATTTAAAGTTAAGCTTTACACCTTGCTTTCCTATTCGTTTACATAAGCACAGTCCTTCACCAGCAATTTTAACTCCGTTACAGCAATTTTAACTGTTACAAAGTGATCAAAAGTCGCGTTTATACCCTGCGTCTTCTCATTAAACTTGTATCTCACGAATATCGTATTCGTCATAGGCATGACAAACGCCAGCGGCATCCGGTCTATGAACTTAATTTAACCTTAAGGTTTACACTGTGCTTTGTTTCCGCAGTAGCTGCACTTATGAATATGCTTGTATGCGTCACTCGCTTCATATTCTTTTGCTGCCTTCTCAATTGTGTAATGCATTTTTTGAACAGGTTTCATTTATCGAAGTGTTCATTACCCAAATCGGTACTCATGAATCTAAGATGTTTAACAGGCATTCCCGGTATTAAGTTGTGGATTTGCCTGCGAATATTTAGCGGCAGCGTGTCTATGAACTTAATTTAAACTTAAGCTTTACACCTTGATTTCCTATTGATGTGTGTACAAAGGCTTGTTCAGCGTCAGAGGGTTTCCGCAGTAACTGCACTTATGAATATGATAAGCACAGTCCTTCACCCGTGAATATTTAGCGGCAGCGTGTCTCCCTGACCATCTCATCTTCGTTTGCATAAGCACAGTCCTTCACCCGCGAATATTTACCTTATATGGGCAGGCACTCAATTGGGAGGTGTGATGATGCGGGACGCAACTCCGCCTCACACGGCGACCGACCTGCAGGCTATGGCCATATATATGTACATTAGTAGGATTCAGTTATGACTGTTACGTGAAGAATTTCGAAATGAAACCTGCCTAACTTTTGTAAGTAAGCTGTAAGGAATGAGCCTGCCAAATTTCAGCCTTCTACCTACACGGGAAGTTGGAGAATTAGTGATGAGTCAGTCAGTCAGTCAGTCAGTCAGTGAGGGCTTTGCCTTTTATTAGTATAGATCCCCCCTGGGGCAGGCTTTTTGCTGATAACATTGTGCTGTGTAACGCCAAAATGAAGGAGGAAGTGGAGAGGAAGTTGGAAGAATGGAGAAGGGCTTTGTAAGATAGAAGATTGCAGGATAAATAGGAAGACGACAAAATAAATGAGGTTTAACGATGATCAGAATTCAGAAGTTAGCTTGCAGGGAGAGCTACTGGAAAGAGTGGAGAAGTTTGAATATCTAGGATGAGTGGTAGCCCAAGATGGAAAATTAGATGCAGGGTAACCCATAAAGAGCAGTGTAGATGGAACAATTAGAAGCAGGAATCAAAGAAGTAAGGTAAAGGTCAAAGGTGAGGATTTTAAGACAGTGGGATGACTACCAATGATGTATTTGACTTGACTTCCTTTCCTTATGTTATCATGTCATGGAGACTGAGACATGGCCAGTAAAGGGAAGGTAAGAGATAAAGGTAGATGTGGCAGAAATGAGGACGGTGACATGGATGTGTGGAGTTACAAAAAAGGACGAAATAAGACAATCAGAGATAACAACAAAAGGTGGAGAGATATCTAAGATGAGTGGTAGTCCAAGATGGTACAGGGATAACCCATAGAGAGCATTGTGGATGGAACAATTGGAAGAAGGAATCAGGAGTATTGTGTTGTTGAAGAATTAAGGTGAAGGTCAAAGGTGTGGTTTTTCAGACGGTGGGATGGCTTGCAATGACGACTTGACTTCCTTTCCTTATGTTTTCATGTCATGGAGGCTGAGACATGGCCAGTAAAGGGAACACAGGAGATGAAGGTAGAAGTGGCAGAAATGAGGATGGTGAGATAGATGTGTGGAGTTACCAGAAAAGGACAGAATAAGAAATGAGACGGTCTGAGATACATCAAAAGCAGGAGAGACATCTAAGGATGGACAGAAGAGGAGGTTGAAGTGGTGTGCACCTGTGATGAGGAGAGACAATGAATATGTGGGTAAAAGAAAGTGATGGGAATGGAAGTACAGAGGAGGAGAAAGGCCAAAGTGGAGGTGGATGGAGAAAGTAAAAGAAGATCTGATGGAAGTTCACTGAACAGGCGAGAAGGTGCAGGACTGAGTTGTTTAGAGAAGGTTGAGTGAGCACATCAACCCCACAGTAGGAAATGATGATGAGGAAGAATAAAGATATAAAACCACATGTACTGAGCTGTAGTGTGGGTGGCGCGAACTGCAGGCGCTGATCTTCGAAGGGGGCTGATCGACAATGTGGTTGTTTTGGGTTAAAAAAAAATAATGAAAACAAATTAATAAAACTTTTATAGGTTTTTCCCTTTCCTTTTTTTGATTTTGTGAACAACTTGCACATTGAAATTTTTACAATCACAACCAAATTATTTGAAATAAAAGTGCAGTTCTAAGTAAAATAACAATGAGAATGAAAACTGCCAGGCTGACAAATTTAGCAATAATATCCATTGGCCTCAAAGTTGGTTCTTCTTTCGACTATAGCAATATAATTCAAGAGTTTTCCACATGAAGAAGCTAGAAGAATACAGTTTTGAATGTTCCTTTCCTTAATTGTTCTGTATTTGCATTTATATATATTTTGTTAATTTTTGTAAAATATTGTCATTTTTTTTATGTTAACCTCTTAACGCGCACACGTGCCGGTCCCGGGACATAACAGCGTTTTAAAAACGTTACAGTAATGTGTGCATGCCCATCTGCCATGCATCTGGACACCCTACCCATCAAATGAAACTTCAAAGTCTCGTCTTTCCGAAGATATAAACCATTTTGACACACAACAACCACAGCACTGACACTAAAGCCTTTTTTACAGAGAAGTACATACTTTTAAGAGTTGACTGTCCCTACCTTTGAAGACCCCCTGCAAGTCAAACATCAATATTTCCGAGCAGTATTGATCCCATTGTGTCCGTAAGGCTCCAGCGAATATAATCCAGTAAAACGATTAGGTCCAAAACACACGATATATTCTCAAAGGGACAAAAACTCCAGAAAACGTTTCATAACTTGAGACCACCTACGTAATTTTTTTTCATTTATATTGCTCATATTAGACGTAATTTGTTTCTGTCGGCGATAACCATGCTACCGCATGAAACACGGAAGTGTTAGCTTCCGAAAGACACCTAAGTTGGCCAATTACGACGGGTCTGGGGTTGACTGGCACCTCGTATAGCCAACCAGTGTCACAGAATGCTTGTAGGATGACGTATAGATCTGAACTCTGGTAGAATCTACTAGTTTGATTGGACACTGTGACTGACACTCAAAACTTACAGCCAATGAGCAGCCGAGCATTTTGATATGTAACTTGCCATACTAACTTGTAAACAAAACGATCGGAGCTGCGTGAAGGTGGCATTTGTGCCAGTCTGCAGAGTTGGTGCGTGGTTGTTTATTGTGATTTCGCCAAGTTTTTTCGCATTTTAAATATGAATAAAGTAGAAGTTTAAACGTAAATAAACGCTCGATTAAATAATAGATGCATGTATGCGCGTTGCAAAGTATTCAACCGCCCAGGAGCGTCTAATGGCAGAGAGCGCGTGCCACCCCTTGTGCTTTCTTCTTGCTAGTGATTGCTGCCATCAAGTGGCACATGGAAAAAAGCTGAGCTCTGTTGTAACAGTTTGTAAAAGAAATATATATAGTTTGTGTGCATTTTATAAAAAAAGTAAAAATAAAAATATAAATATATTTTTGGCCCATAAGACTTGTATTGACTATTTTTACATAGAAATGTGTATTTTTTATTGTTTTTATTATTTTTATAACTAATAGAGTGACACTGTGTGTAGATATAGATTCCTTTAGGTGTAAGCTTTCAGTAGAGCCCTCATTGATATCTGTGGGTTGAAGCATTCAAAAGTTATTACACTTTTTCCATATGTTCCAAAATGTGGATAATGGTCCCTCTAAAAAGCCCCTGGGCATGCCCACATAAAACTGGTGTAAAAAATGTCATTTTTACAGGTATTCTTTTCAAATTTGAAATGTGAGTAGTCAACAAGTTATTCTGTTGGTACATAGTGTGTTTCTGTCCCCACCTACCTACTGCAGCTTTATTTTCCTTTATTTTCATAAAAAAACTTAGGCGAGAACAAAAAAATTTGTTTTTTTTGTGAGTTCTAATGTGCATAACTTTTGATCAGTGATTCTGACTATTAAGGGTGAAACTAGAGAATGTTACCTTTACAAAGAGACCAAACATGTGTTTATACTCCAGATAGTTCAATAACAGCAATGATTCTAATTTGGAGAGGTCGAATTACAAGCGATTTAGCAAAAATGACCCCGAATGATAAACAATTTTGCTTGGCACTCCTTCCCACCACCACACCAGAACATATATAACTGTGATGCATACAATCTGCATTTATTGACGGATTTTGATGAAACTTGATATCTGAGTTCCAAATATGGTCCTTTGAAGCTACTGTATTTACCCGCGGATAAGTCGAGACTTGATTTTATCATATAATTTCTGGTATTTTATAATGTCGGTCATATAAGTCGAATGCAGAAAACTATAATTATGGTATGCTAACACCCATCTGAGAGAGTAACCACGGAGCACACGGCCTTTTTTTGTCTATGTGGGTGCGGCAATGTGCTGTATCAGCTTGTGCTCCAAACCTCTCTCTCTCTCTCTCTATTGTGCGTACGTGACCACTGTGACAAATAAGGGGCGTTGTCATCCCCTTGAACCCTCGGTTCAGACGCCAGACACCAGATAAAAGTCCAAATATCATTTTTATTTGAACAAATATGTGCACAAAGCACCCTTCACTCCACTATACTCATATAATAAACAATCAAATCCACAATAACAATAATCCTCCGCTCTCAGAGATGCATTGCCACCCTGCCAACTAGCTCAGCTCGTCGTCTGGGATCTCCCACAGTCTTTTATAGTCAGTGACCCGGAAGTGCTCCTGATCCCTCAATCCACGTGACTTCCTAGCACTTCCGGGTCAGATCAAAAGTCCTCTTCTTCATCCCGGAAGTACGTCATTTCCCCTGTCGCTGTGACAAAGATGTACTTCCGGGTTATACGGCATGTAATAGTCCTTGGGCCTCCCTACAGAGTCCTCTAGTGGCCCCTGTGGTATCCAGCAGGTCTGTGGATGAAAACTCCAATGTCCATAATTCCCTGCTGGCATTTGGGGCACCTCCATGCTGCAAGGATGGCTCCACCTGGCGGCCTGGGGGTATTGGCCAGGATGACAAGTCGGCCATAGTCCACACCACGCGGTAATATTTAAACTTTTCCGAAGAAATGTTTGCACTGATTTGTGTTTTTTGTATCTCACACCCTCATACACCTTTATCGTAAGAGCATCCCTTATCTACGATCAGAAGAAAATATGAAGCTGGCTTTAAATAAAATTTTGTTGAAATAGCGAAAGTAATTGGTAACTGAGCTGCTGCAACAAAATTCGATGCGGCTAAGAAACTGGTGCGAGATTGGAGGAGACAAGATGTAAAAAAAAAAAAATGAACGGGCATGGAAGTTGGGGTCTTTTTTTTCTGATCGATTTTTCGGGTTTCAAGACTCAACTTATACGTGAGTGTATACGGTAATTAGATTTTGATTAAGCCCGACAGGGCACAAACGTTCAACCATTACACACGGACGAATTTAGTTCTGTCCTGAATTTTTATTTTTTTATACATTGTATTACTTTTTTCAAAAGTATTGAAATTTGTTTATGTAAATAAATAAAATTCAAAAATAATACTTTTTTGTTTTCTTTCTGAATACCATGCATTTATTTTATCCATTTTGATTGAAGAAGGGTGCTTATTTTCCCTTTCGGCACCAGGCGTCAGTTGTTTTGCCACGCTACGGCTCTGCATATGTGATCAATAACCGATTATTCTAGTGGACATTTTTTAAATAAGACATGGGCTAGCAATTTTAATTATTGAAGAATTAACAAAATTTGCACTTCTTAACTATAGAGACAGCCATGGTGGAGATGTGAGGGGATGGGGGTCAAGCGGACAGGTAGTGGGGCGCCTAGAGAGGAGGCTGGGAGCATCAGTGGTGGAGAGAGGCGAGAAAGAGGAGAAAGCTGTGGTGGGTGCAGGAGGGAGCAGGCTGAGAATTGACTGCTGATGACAGCCACCTTTTTCCTGAATAAAGGCCATCAACACTCATTGAGGTTGAGGGTGGATGCGGCGGAGGGCGGAGGAGAGAGGTGAACGCAGAGAACAGGCCCCCGAGTTGTCAGAAGACTTACTAATCCATTTAAAATTAAACAAATCAAATAAATTTGCAAACCTTTCTGAAAGCATGCTTTCACTTTGTCATTATGGATTATTAATGGGCAAAAGTATCCATTTAAAATGAAATCCAGGACACAAGAAAGAGTGCAGAAAGTGAAGGGGTCTGAGGACTCTCTGAATTTACTGTGCGTCTGTGGACCACTCACCGGGCTCACCTGAGGTATGTACTACCACCCCGGGCCGAGAGAGGGCGCTGGTGTTAACTTTCTCCTTTTCTGTTTCTAGAGAAGACGCCCGGTGAGGTCAATCGACTCCACCCCTTTTGGTCTCCCCTGCAGCCATCAGGAGGAGGCGTTCCTTTTTGAGGGCGGAGCTCCTATCTGGTGACCCAAAGAGAATGAAATCCCTTTTCTCTCATTTTGGACAATTCTGTTAGCTTTACGCCCTTTATGTTCCTTCATTGTATTAAACTGAGATGACCCCAATATTTATTGCTGGGTCCTTTCAATCAATAACACTGCATTTTCACCTAATTCTCATGATTTATTACTTGAATGGCTCTCCATAGCTGACCAGAACAAATTCTGTTTTGCTCTTTTCTGTTTGTCTGTTTTCCCCCATCATTTGCTTCTTTTATTTTGATCTTGTGGGACCTCCTTCTCCTTTTGATCATCATCATTCTGTACATTCTGTTTGGGTACTAAAAAATGGTGCTGCTGTCTTTTTTTTGCCTCAAATTTTCTCTTGTTGTCTAATTAGATAATTAATGAGCTTATTTATCTGTTGTGGTCTATGGCCTGCCATTCAACCAGGCCAATACCCCCAGGCCTCCAGATGGAGCCCTCCCTGCAGCATGGAGGTGCCCCGAATGCCAGCAGGGAATCCTCCTGGACAATGGAGTTTTTATCCACAGCCCTGCTGGATACCATGGGGGCCGCTAGAGGACGCTGCAGGGAGGAACAAGGATTATTTTCCCTGCAGCCCGGAAGTACGTCATTTCTTCTGTCCATGTGACTGGGACGTACTTCCGGGTTGAAGAAAAGGAGTTTTTATTTGACCCAGAAATGTTGCCAGTCACATGGACAGAGAGAGAGAAAAACACTTCCAGGTCAAGGACTATAAAAGACTGTGAGAAATCCCAGATGGGCGAGCTGAGTTGGGAGGAAGAGAACAATGCTTCTGGGTGTGGAGAATTGATTATTATTATTGTATTGTTTACGAGTATTGTGGAGTGGAGGGTGCTTTGTGCTGTCTGGCGTCTGGTCTGAGGGTTCAAGGGGACGACAGCACCCTCTATCTGTCACACTGTTCATATTGACTTCTAGACGTGTCTTTTGTTTTGCACGTTCCACAATACGCGACGACCGTTTCTGTCTTTCATTGGTTAAGTCGGCAGTTTTCGGTGGCAGTCCACTTTCATGCTGCTTTATGAATGAACTGTAATATGTTCAATGAAAGGGAACTGTGAAGATGGATTTGATTTTCTGTTATTACACAGGAGTGCAAGTATATGAAGAAAGAGAGAAATAAGAAATCTTCTAATACGTTTAGGGACACAGTCTGGAAATAAAACCTGCTTTATGGCACCGGCTGGCAGAGCAGAACTAAGCTGGCGGGCACCATCTGATTTAGACCCTCACACCCTGCACTCCACTGGGCCCACACTTTGTCTCGTTGCCCTTCAAAGGGCAAATTGTGAATGTATTTAATGGGATTATGATGGTTTTACAGTGACATTAAAATGAAATCCAGCAGAAATGTAAAAATAAAAACACATTACAGGATCAAATCCCAATAGTTCCTTGAACATTTAAAATAAGACCTTAGCAAATGTTATAAATTAAATACTGATGTGTATACAGTAACACATCCACCGTATCATCCATTTTGTGTTTCTGCTTCTTCATTGTCTTGGGGCAACAATAAGTGCAAAGCCTGGCAAGGAGTCGATCAACGCAGTGGGTCCAGAAAGCAGAGACCCCTTCAGCGTCTGCACACTTTACCGGGATGTAGTTTTAATTTTTAAAGCACGATCCTGCTGTCGGGAGAGCTCCTCTTGGCGGCGGCGGCTCCTCATATATATATATATATATATATATATATATATATATATATGAGGGGAACCCAAAAATAACCTGAATTTTGTTGTTGTTAGGTTGGTACTTGTAGTACGTGGTTGGGCTGCTAGGGCGATCTCGTTACACTCCTCACAAGTCAGTCTGCCAAGTGCCATCAGTCTGGAAGGCTGTGCTTGTGTTCAGTGAATTGTGTAAAAGTAGTTTTGTGCAAGCGTCGTTTTTTTACGATGGCCGATTATCGTGAGCAACGCACGGCAGTGAAATTTTGTTTTCTTCTTTTAAAAAGTGCTGCAGAAACTATTGTTATTGAAACGGTATGACAACCCTGGACCACCCACCCTACTCACCGGATTTAGCTCCGTGTGATTTGTTTTTGTTCCCTCGGATGAAAAAAGACTTGAAAGGAAGGCGTTTTGCTGACGTCGAAGAGGTAAAATAAGGAACGACCAGAGCATTAATGGGCATTACTTCAGACGAATTTAAAAAATGTTTCGAACAATGAAACAAACGGTTAGATAAGTGTATTTCCGCCAATGGAGAGTACTTTGAAGGAGACTAATTGTAGTTTGTACAGAAAATTTAATTAAACACGTTTAAAAAATATTTCCGGTTATTTTTGGATTCCCCCCCCTCGTGTATATATATATATATATACAACCATCCATCCATTATCCAACTCGCTATATCCTAAGTACAAGGTCACGAGGGTCTGCTGGAGCCAATCCCAGCTAACAAAGGGCGCAAGGCAGGAAACAAGCCCCCGGGCAGGGCGCCAGCCCACCACAGTATACACACTGTATATATATATATATTTTTTCTTCCCACTATATTTTTTTTACTATATACAGTATATATATTCATTGATATAGATATCAGCACCACTTTTATCAAACTAGGTAAAGAGAAGTTTTGCTTTGAGGTCTGATTTTTGAAACCAGACTTTTAAAAGTAATCCTTCCCCTGCCTTGTGTTATTCATTATTCCAGGAACTTACTGGGTGGTTGTTTGTCTTTTAGTGACAAATACATTCTGAGATTTTTCGAGGTGAGGTAGTTCTACTCGCTAATCATGGCTCCAGAGAGGGGTGACATGTTCCATATTAATTAACACATGCAAGTGAGAGTTGTACTGTACTCTGTATGCATGGCAGTAATTACCCTATAAACTTACAACCAAACAGGCGCGGCAGTTGTGAAGAACTGAATTAAAATTGGCTTTGTATAAAAGATCCGCTGTTCTCAGCAAACATCTCCTTGGTTTTCAACCCTTATTGTCTTCTACAAGTTGCTATTCACTGTTGTAGCCAATTATCCACCTTAATAAAGGGACCGGTGTCTGTGTTTCTGTTTGTTTGTTCGGTTGCTATGTCTCTGTCATTCCATAAGATGGTGCATCACAAACATTTACAATAATAAAATGCATTGCATTTGTCATTCCAACAGATGGTGCATCACAAACATTTACAATAATAAAATGCATTGCATTTTTCATTCCAACAGATGGGGCATCGCAAACATTAACACTGCTTTTGTGAATCTCTTACCAGCAGAGACATGTGCATTACATTTGTCTTTCCAACAGTTAATGCATCAAAAACAGTTGTAGTAATGTGTTTTATCCCTGTCTGTGTGCATTGCATTTGTCATTCCATAAGAGGGTGCATCACAAACATGTACAATAATAAAATGCAATGCATTTGTCATTCCAACAGATGGTGCATTGCGATCATTTCTGGTACTTAAATGAATTGCATTTGTCATTCCACCAAATGAAATGGTAATCAATGGACACCCCAGACGGGTGATCTCGATCAAACTAATTCTGTGATGTCTAAAGCCAGTGCGGATTTGGGTGGGCGGGGTAATGTCATATTACAAGGGGGGCAATATCCCAATTATGGGATCATTTATTTCTGTTTTGCATTTGGTGATGATTTAGACCACTTCACAGAGGTCTGTTTTCAGTTTGACACAGGAAAGGCTCCCGAACTGTAATGAATATGTCCTGGAGTTCAGACTTCAATCCAAGTGTGGCAGGACCTGGCAAAGGCTGTTCAAACACCATCACCATGACATCTGGCTGAAAATTTTGAGCAGTTTGGCAAAGAAAAATGGAGAAGAATGGCAGGGTGGGGATGTGCAAAGCTGACAGAGACAGAGAGAGACCCGAGCACAGAGACTCGAGGCTGTCCTAGCAGGTGCATCAAATAAATACTGACGCGTAGGGGGTGAGTACTTATGTGATCCGTTATTTTGTGTTTTGCATGTACAGGTAATTAAGACCACTTTGCAGAGATCTGTTTTCACTTTGACATTAACCCTTTGAGGGCTGAATATTTTTTCCAGTTTTCTATAAAGCACACAAAGCAATGATTCCACACATAAATCAATATTTTGCTGCATGCCATGGCTGCTGTCAGTGCCCCTTTGGTGACTCTGGCAGCAGCGGCTGCAAAGGGGGCAGCTCAATGACCGGCGGGAATACGCAATGGGCTGGATGCCTGGCTGTCTTCAAGCAGCAGTAGCAGTCGCAGTGTGACACAATCTGATTTGTACCTCTTGTCATCGTAAGAGGCAGTCCTCCCAGGTGAACATTGGCATAGGTGCATTAGCTACGTGGACATGTTCAGCACCACGATCAGCTGACGCTGGCCCCTCACTTTCGTCTTCGATCTCCAGATCACTTACATCAAAATCCAACAACTCAGAGCCTGACTCAGCGATATGATATACAAAGCTTCGTCAAGAGAGTATTTTTGTTTGCGCATTTGCTTTGGTCTTTTGCCAGATGTCGATGCCATTTGTTTGCTCTTTGCTGCTAGATGCATGCGCAGGAAATCTCGGTCAAATCAACAAAGCTAACTTTAAAGAGAGTCAAACTAAAACATAACAGCGAGTTTTGTCACAGTTTACAGCTGGTAACTGTCCTCTACCCCTGTATTTCGACAAGAGTCGACCTACGCCCTGAAAGAGTTAAACAGTCTTTATACTGTTGCTCAGTGTCAAAAAAGTAAAATTAAAATCCATGTTGATTCAATGCTGAAATGTGAAAAGACCCAAATGGGTGTGTTTTGTCTTGGTAGAGTCCCTACTGTATATTATTCTGTTTTATCGTGTAGCCTTTGTCAGAATGGCGCAAATCCCATAGACTGACCACTATTTATAAGGTATTGTGCTTTATAACTTCTTACATCTACATCTATACCTTCAGGCAATTACATAGAGTAAAAGACAAGCAGCTTTAAATAACGTGTTATTGGTGTGTGTGTGTGTACCCTGCGGTGGGCTGGCGCCCTGTCCGGGGTTTGTTTTCCTGAATGGATGGATGGATGATAATATTCATAAAATAATAACAATAAGCAAAGTACAAGTGAATATTGGCAACCACACAACCTGATAAATGCTGATGTGGAGTTTCAGGCGGCACACAGACTTGTTAGTTACTAAAATGTCTTTAGTTAAGTCCTCATTTTTAGTCAGCTTTCTTCAGAACAGGCCGCGTGCCTGTCTCAATATGGCTGCCGAGTTGTGCTTCTCAGAGTGGTCTTCTTTTCAGTTCATGGTGTGTGAGATTCTCCTTCATCATGGTGGTGCAAGAAAGAGATGGAG
This sequence comes from Polypterus senegalus, assembly GCF_016835505.1. NCBI lineage: Eukaryota > Metazoa > Chordata > Cladistia > Polypteriformes > Polypteridae > Polypterus > Polypterus senegalus. The sequence continues at coordinate 92,197,053 of NC_053165.1, read as the reverse complement.
GGGTGAAGCAACCGAATTTATGTATTCTTTGTCCAAACCCTTTACACCAATAGGGCGTCATGCTACAGCGTGGCCAAACAGCCATACTTCAGACCAATGTTGGGGGGCACACAATATTTTTCACACTTTTACCCCAAAACCATTTGTTGAGCTAATGTTTACCAGCCAGGCAGTCTGACTTTCCTGTGGGGTTTGATTGAGAGGGTCCTGCAGAGAATCACTTGCCAGACTGGTTTTAGGTGCCCATGTCACAAAATTCCTCACTCAGTCCTAAAGACTTGGGGGGGTCTTTAAACATAAAAGCTTCTCACCAATGAACCACATCACTTTGTGTAAGACATACAAAATATTAATCAACGTCTACGGAAAATTTCACACAACAGTGTGAATACCTTTAATGGACATTGTATGCTCCTAATTTATCCATCCATCCATCCATTTTCCAACCTGCTGAATCCTAACTACAGGGTCACGGGGGTCTGCTGGAGCCAATCCCAGCCAACACAGGGCACAAGTCAGGAACCAATCCTGGGCAGGGTGCCAACCCACGGCAGGACACACACAAACTAGGGCAAATTTAGAATCGCCAATCCACCTAACCTGCATGTCTTTGGACTGTGGGAGGAAACTGGAGCGCCCGGAGGAAACCCACGCAGACACGGGGAGAACACAGGGAGGACCTGGGAAGCGAACCCAGGTCTCCTAACTGCGAGGCAGCAGCGCTACCACTGTGCCACCGTGCCGCCCCTCCTAATTTATTATTATTATTATTGTGGTGGGCTGGCCCCCTGCCTGGGGTTTGTTTCCTGCCTTGTGCCCTGTGTTGGCTGGGATTGGCTCCAGCAGTCCCCCGTGACCCTGTAGTTAGGATATAGCAGGTTGGACAATGGATGGATGGATTATTAGTATTATTAATTTATTTTTTTATTTTATATGAGAGTTTGTTTCTTTGTTAATATTGATTCCCTGTCTCTTTTTGGGTGAGATATGTAATTCAGAATTTCATTGTTCTTTGAACACTGTAGAGAACTCATCAGTCAAGAGTGAAAAAGGTTGGTAAATAAGCCAACAAAACCCATTTAATAATCTTTAGATAAACCTAATGGGCTCTGCCCCCTGATCGCTTTGCTCGCCCACCCCCGGGTTTGATTTACCGGATATACAATTTAAAGAGATTGTTATTTTCATGGGAATTGTTACATATGCATTATTTTCACTTTTACTTTAAAAACTTTTGTAAAAACAATACTTGTTCTTTGTTTCTGGCCCTGGCCGTGGTTACATCTCTTTCTCGCAGGACCTATGACGCTGCTTGCGTTGTGAAGGGGGGGCAGCTGAAGGCATGCTAAGGAGATGCCGTTGGATCATCTGCTGTCTTTCTGCTGCTGCTGGCGAGCTGCCTGTTCTGCTTGTCGCATGTCGTTGTTTTAAGAGCTGGGAGCACATGATGCATGTCTGCCAAAAGCAATCCAACAACTGCTAGGCTAGATGTCTGTGGACTTGTTTTAAATGAAGGCTCACTGCCTTGTCTCACGTGACGTTGTAAAAAACAATACTTGTCCTTTATTTCCAGCCCCGGGCATAGTTAAATCTTTTTCTTGCAGGACGTATAATGCTGCTCGTGTTGTGAAGGGGGTCGATCATTTTAAAGCCTGTACAGCTGCTGTCCTTTTTGCCACTTTGTGTTTCTGCTGCTCGCGTTGTGATCGCTTCTCCGTGATCATAAATATACACCTGACCAAACTGTGTTTTCTTTGAAATTAACTGTTGCGGGACCACAGATTCTCATAGCGTGTGGTCCATTATTGTGTAAATCTACGTTTTGTGCATTGAATGATGCGAAGGCGAAAACACTTCGTTTTCTGCTCTTTGCCTTTTATTTCTGACCTCGCTTTGTCCTGTGATTTTTTCAATTACACCTGGTCCTGATGATTAATTTCCTTGTGTTTGCGCTAATGCGATCTTTACTGTCTTTATTTTTGATACTGTAACGACTGACGTAATAAAGTGTCACAAAAGTTTTACTTGAACAATCGCCGACATCCTCAATCTGACCTAACACTCACTTAAAACAAAAAAGGCCTCAACCTGGCTGGGACGCCACAGTACTTTCGAATTTTACTGCTTTCATATTCTTTACCTTTCTCTGCATGTGTATCGTGCCATCGTTTGTTTGAGCCTTTCGAATTCCACTGCTTTCATACTCTCTTATCTGCCTTTTTTTCTCTCCACTGCTTTTGGGTCTCTTTCTTCTTTGCTTAGTCATTGATGTTGCATCTAGAACGTATTGTCCTTGTACGCTTTATATGTGGTGAGAGCACAGGATCTGTGTGTGCTACATGCTTTTGCACGACTGCTCTTATTTGATATTGTTTGCGTCTCGCGGGTCTTTTATGTGTCTTCCGAGAACTTCCGAGAAGATCACGTCTCGTCGCCCTGCTTTTCCGTTCCAGGATTTTTTTAATAATAGCGAGATAAATAAAGATCCATTGTAGGATTAAAGTTGGACAGTTTAACATCTGTGGCAGAGCGACGGGCACTAAGCAAACTCCTGTCAATCATGAAGAATCCACTGCATCCACTGAACAGTGTCATCTCCAGACAGAGGAGTAGCTTCAGTGACAGACTTTTGTCACTGTCCTGCTCCACTAACAGACTGAGGAGATCGTCCCTCCACCACACTATGCGCCTCTTCAATTCCACCCGGGGGAGTAAATGCAAACATTAATTTTATTTTAATTCTTTTCATTTTTATTACTATTTAATTTAATATTGTTTCTTTGTATCAGTATACTGCTGCTGGATTATGTGAATTTCCCCTTGGGATTAATAAAGTATCTATCTATCTATCTATCTGTACATGGCAGTGTAGTTTGCCTTTGACTGCTGTGTCAGAGAGCTTCAGTCCTGTCTGCATTCAGGCTCCAGAAGACGACCTCCTTCTGACAGCTCACCTGTTTATAAAGGTCTGGGCACAGACAGGGCGGGGCTTAGAGTATACATCAGGGGTGGGGCTTGTGGTATAGCGGGTCCGCGGCTTCCGAAAAAAGTCAGGTTTTTTAAATCCGTATAGCCGTGTCGTTCTCCGTGGGCGGATTGCACAACCGCGGGGAGTTAATGGGGTGATTGGAGCGAGTCGCACCTGCACGTGAGGGTGCGGTCGCTCTTGTTTGCCTCATTGGCTTCCTGCGGTGTGTAATTAAGACGCTGTGCCCACGGAGGCAGAGAGAGGTGTATATGGATTATATATAAGCGAAGGTACACCAGAGTGGGGAGATAAATCAGGAATCGTGGAAAAACAAAGAGATAAATCGGGGAAAGAAATGGAAGGAGGTAGAACGATGTGAGAAGGAGGTTAAAGTACGTCAAGGGCAGTCTAGGCTGGATGATCTGGCCATCTTAGGAGAGAGAGACAGAACGAGCAGGGGGCCCCGTGAAGGAGTGTTAGATGGAGGCGCTCTAGGGGGCTAGTTCGCCCCACTGACAACTAGCGAGTGGGGTGAGCAGGAGAGGTGTCATCTCTCTGGATCTGAGGAGCGACTATGGGTGTGCGAAAGATCACGGGAGGAGAGCCAGCCTCGTCGGTCTGGCAGTGACGTCCGTTTGGAGGCCAAGACGGAGGTTGACAGAAGGAGCTCATGACTGTTGGGTCTCCGCGGCTACAAGTAATGGTGAGCCGGGGAGAGAGTGATGGAGGTGGGCCAGAGAACAAGAAGGGTGTGAGAGACTGCGTTTTTAACTTCTACATTTTTACTTTCAGATTTTAAAGGATTTATTTATTGTTGATGGTTTTAACCCCACTGGACACTTGCTTTTTATGGATTTCTTTATTGAACTTTGACGCTGCACTTTTGCACTTTTTGTTTTTGATTGTTTTTGAATAAAAGCACTTTATGGAATATCCCCTGGCCTTGAGAGATTTGTCCCTGTGTGCTCATCTCGGTGACATTATCGACGGTGTTGGGTTCAAGGGCTCCTGTACAGCAATAGGAGGATGGAGTCGAACCCGCATCGTCACAGGGCTTGTCATCATTTGCTCAGACCTGTAGAGGAAATTTGGAGCTGTTCTTAGCAACGGCGCCCCCTCCTGCTGTATAAGTAGTATTGATGGAGTTACCTGAGCCTTCTGGGTGGTCCCTGAGATGATGATTATATCTTTATTAATCCTCGAAGATGATCCTTGATGGGGGCTCAGAGCACAGGGTCAGCCATTGTACAGTGCCTCTGGAATTAAAGATTCTTTATCTGTTAAGTAACAATAAAGCCAAGTTAAATCCACTGTCACTCAGTGTTGAACAACAATAAACTATGCAATACTTTTTAAAGGCACTGTATTTAATTGACTCAAAGTGTCCCATGAATGACCCCAAGGACCCCAGGAATGGTAAGCATTGCCATGGACTGGGCAAAACTCTTAATGATGGACAAAGCGCGTCGTCAGCTTTGATTTTCCTAATGCTTCCTTTCTCTTTAGAAAATCATTCTGTTTCATTTCTTTTAACCTTTCCAGTTTTGGCCACCAACTCATGGCCCGGTCAGCTATACAACACCCCCCCCCATCATCCCCGCTCCCTCTTGCTGCTTGGCTGCCCCGGGTTGAATACAAATTGAGCTCGCAGGCCAAGACTCAGCACTGCAGCTCTTCTGCAGAGACTGGCGACAAATGCTTATCGTCACTCACGGCGCCCCCAAATTTATCAGCTCTTTGGAGTGAAGGTGCACCTCGAGGCGCTTGATAATGCTATTCATTACTCCTGCCACCGAATATTTCTAATGTAATAGGCCACAAAAGTAATTTATAAGCATGGATTAAATGTCAGAGCGGAGCAGACGCCAACTCTCAAATCCTGGATGGCATCCAAGCCTAATCCCTCTTGTTTGGAGCAGGAGAGCCTCGACTCACTTTGCATACACAACAGGGCTATTTTAGGAACGGCTCACTGCCGTCTCAAGCAAGGTAAACCCTGAAAGGTAAGAGGCAGAATTCAACACAATGCCATCGCTGAAATGTGGCTGGGGCACGTGGGATTTTTCAAATGAATTTGCCTGGAATTTACCTGCGTTCTGCAGAACCTCGGAGTCATAACATCGCCTCATTATGTAGTGGCACGTTCACGCGTGACGAGAGATCAGGACACATTTTGGTTTGTTCCTATATCACAAACTGTCCCTCAGGGTGACTGAACTTTTCACCTATTCAGCTTTTTTTAACTCTTTCAGGGCCGATGTCGACATTTGTCGAAATTCAGGGGTAGAGGACGGTAATCATCTGTAAACTGCAACAAAACTCGCCCTTACCTTTTAGTTCAACTCCCTATGCTAGAAGGAAAGTTAAGAAGCTTTGGCTTTACTTAACCTCGATTCCCTGCGTGTGCATGAGTAGCGAAGAGCAAACAACCTGTAAAATGACATTGACATCTGGCGAGAGACTAAAGCGAATGTGCAAATTAAAATACTCCATGAATATTTTACTTATTATCGCTGAGCTGGACTCTGACTTGTTGGACTTGGAATTTGATGCAAGTGATCAGGAGATGGCGGTCAAAAACAAAAGTGAGGGACCAGCATCGGCTGATCCGTCCCCAGCTGATCGGGGTTCCTGAACATATTCGTGTAGCTGATACGCCTACAGCAGCGTTCGCCTGGGAGGACCACCACTTATGATGACTTGAGGTACAAACCATATTGCGTCACACTGCAACTGCCGCCACCACCCACCTGCTGTGCAAAGACAGCCAGGCAGCCAGTCCATCATGCCTTCCTCCGCGCAACTATTGATGCTAGAGATGCTGCACATGTGCCAACTCCAGCCACTGCATGTAGCGTCAGACATTTTATGTTGATGTATGGGTGAAACCATTGCTTTGTGTGCTTTTCAGAAAACTGAAAAAATATTCAGCCCTCAAAGAGTTAATTCACCGAGCTGAGCTACTCGGCAGTGCCACGTTGAGAACGTAGACAGTGGGGCGGGTAACAAATCAGAACAAACCACACGTTACAAGAGAGGAGCGAAACAGGCGAATTTCGATTCGCGTACAGTTGAACGAAAATAACACTAAAACGTGTGGAGCAGCTAAGCGCAAACTTAGCGTTTGTCGAGACTTTTAGCACTAGACCTGGACGCTCCTAAACCATCTGAAATGTTATTTGTCACTGTTTTCAAGTACACTATTCGCACCTCAGTGTTTCTCTAGCCTCTAAGTGCCTGATCAGAATGCTCCTAAACCGCCGGAAAAAGATCTTTGTCATTGTTTTCGATGACACAAGCCACACATAATTGCTTATTTTAGAGTCGTAGCGTTAGACCAGAACTCTTCTAAACCACTAGAAAAGTTATTTGTCATTGTTTTTAATGACAACATTCAGACCTTAGTATTATTCTACTGTTTTAGTGCTAGACTGGAATAATGCTAAACTGCCGGAAAAGCTATTGACCATCTTTTTCAAAGAAACTAATCACACGTGAAAGATTATCTAGCGTTTTAGCGCCACAACAGAATCCCTCTAAACTGCGTGAAAAGTTACTTGTCATTGTTTTTAATGACAACATTCAGACCTAAGTATTTTTTTAGCGTTTTAGTGCTAGACCAGAATATTTCTAAACAGCCAGTAAAGATATTGACCATCTTTTTCAAAGAAACTAATCACACGTGAAAGATTATCTAGCGTTTTAGCGCCACAACAGAATCCCCCTAAACTGCATGAAAAGTTAATTGTCATTGTTTTTAATGACAACATTCAGACATAAGTATTTTTTTAGTGTTTTAGTGCTAGACTGGAATATTCCTAAACTGCCGAAAAAGATATTTACCATCATTGTCAAAGACACTAATCACACGTAAAAGTTTATGTAACGTTTTAGCGCCACAACAGAACACTCCTAAAATGCGTGAAAAGTTATTTGCATTCGTTTTCCATTATTCACACCTAAGTGTTTGTCCATCTTTTTACCGTTAGACCAGAACTCTTCTAAACCACTCGAAAAGTTATTTGACATTGTTTTTAATGACAGCATTCAGACCTAAGCGTTCTTTCACCATTTCAGTGCTGGACCGGAATGTTCCTAAACCACCGGAAAAGACGTTTCCCTCCGTTTTCAAAGACGCTATTCACACATAAATGTTTTTCTAGTATTTTAGCGCCAGATCAGAACGCTCTTAAACCACGTGAAAGTTATTTTCATTATTTTCAATTACAACTTTCACTCCTAAGCATTATTTAGCATTTTAGTGCCAGAACAGAACACTCCTAAACCACGTGAAAAGTTATTTGAATTTGTTTTCAATTATTCACACCTAAATGTTTGACTGGTGTTTTAGTGCTGGACCAGAATGCTCCTAAATCATCTGAAAGTTATTTGTCGTCATTTTCAATGACAACATTCAGATTGAAGTGTTTTGGTTTTTTTTTAGTATTTTAGTACTGGACCAGAATATTCCTAAACCGCTGGAAAAGAAATTTACCACAGTTTTCAAAGATGCTATTCACACATAAAAGTTTTTCTAATGGTTTAGTACCAGAACAGAACGCTCCTAAGCCACGTAAGAAGTTATTTGCATTAGTTTTCAATGATGCTATTCACCCCTAAGTGTTTTTTTTTAGTGTTTTAGCGTTAGACCAGAATGCTCCTAAATCATCTGAAAGTTATTTGTCGTCATTTTCGATGACAAAATTTACACAAAGGTGTTTTTATTAGAGTTTTAACTTTAGACCAGAATTCTTCTAAACCACTCAAAAAGTTATTTGTCATCATTTTCAATGACAACATTCAGACCTAAGTGTTTTTTTTTTGTGTTTTAGTGCTGGACTAGAATGTTCCTAAATTGCCAGAAAAGAAATTTACCACAGTTTCCAAAGACGCTATTCACACGTAAAAGTTTATCTAGCATTTTAGTGCCAGATCAGAATGCTCCTAAACCGCCTGAAAGTTATTTGTCATCATTTTCAAAGACAACATTCACCCGTCAGCATTTTCTTAGCATTTTAGCAGCAGAACAGAACTCTTGTAAACTGCGCAAAAAGTTATTTGCATTTGTTTTAAATTCAGACCTAAGTGTTTATCTGGTGTTTTAGCGCTAAACCTGAATGTTCCTAAATCATCGGAAAGTTATTTGTCGTTATTTTCAATGATATAATTTACACACCAGTGTTATTTTTTGAGAGTTTCGGCGCTAGACCAGAATTCTTCTAAACCACCCGCAAAGTTAATTGTCATCGTTTTCAATGACAACTTTCAGACCTAAGCGTTGTTTTTAGTGTTTTAGCGCTGGACCGGAATGTTCCTGAACCGCTGGAAAAGATATTTGTCACAGTTTTCAAAGAGGCTATTCACATGTAAAAGTTTTACCTAATGTTTTAGGGACAGAAAAGAACGCTGCTAAACCATCTGAAAGTAATTTCTCATCGTTTTCAATATCCCTAAACATTTTAGCGCCAGGTCAGAACACTCCTAAACCACATGAAAAGTTATTTGTCATCCTTTTCAATGACACAATTCACAAATTGGTGGAGTTTCAGTGCTAGACCAAAGCTCTTCTAAACCACCCACAACGTTATTTGTCATTGTTTTCGATCACAACATTCAGACTGAAGTGTTTTTTTTTTTTATGGCATTTTAGTACTGGACCGGAATATTCCTAAACCGCTGGAAAAGATATTTACCACAGTTTTCTAAGATGCTATTCACACATAAAATTTTTTCTAATGGTTTAGCACCAGAACAGAACGCTCCTAAGCCACGTAAGAAGTTATTTGCATTAGTTTTCAATGATGCTATTCACCCCTAAGTGTTTTTTTTTTGTGTTTTAGCGTTAGACCAGAATGCTCCTAAATCATCTGAACGTCTATCGTCATCATTTTCATTCACATTATTCACACGTAAGTGTATGTCTGGCGTTTTAGTGCTAGACCTGAATGCTCCTAAACCGCCGAAAAAAGTGATTTGTCATCCTTTTCAATGACAACTTTCAGACCTAAGCGTTGTTTTTAGTGTTTTAGTGCTGGACCGGAATGTTCCTGAACCGCTGGAAAAGATATTTGTCACAGTTTTCAAAGAGGCTATTCACATGTAAAAGTTTATCTAATGTTTTAGGGACAGAAAAGAACGCTGCTAAACCATCTGAAAGTAATTTCTCATCGTTTTCAATATCCCTAAACATTTTAGCGCCAGGTCAGAACACTCCTAAACCACATGAAAAGTTATTTGTCATCCTTTTCAATGACACAATTCACAAATTGGTGTTATTTCAGAGTTTTAGCGCTAGACCACAACTCTTTTAAACCACCCGAAAAGTTATTTGTCATCGTTTTCAATGACAACATTCAGACCTAAGCGTTGTTTTTAGTGTTTTAGTGCTGGACTGGAATGTTCCTAAACCGCCAGAAAAGATATTTACCACAGTTTTCAAAGATGCTATTCACACATTAAACGTTTATCTAGCTTTTTATGGCAGATCAGAATTCTTCTACACCAGCCGAAAAGTTTTTGGTCATCGTTGTTAATGACAACAATGTGACCAAAGTGTTTCGTTAGCATTTTAGTGCTAGACCGGAATATTTCTAAACCGCTGGAAAAGATATTTACCACAGTTTTCAAAGACGCCATTCCCACATAAAGGTTAATCTAATGTTTTAGCACCAGAACAGAACGCTCCTAAACCACCAATCATTTTCAATAACAACATTCACACCTACGTGTTTTGTTAGCGTTTTAGCACTAGACCAGAATGCTCCTAAGTCACGTGAGAAGATATTTGCATTAGTTTTCAATGATGCTATTCACCCCTAAGTTGGCGGTGGGCTGGCGCCCTGCCCGGGGTTTGCTTCCTGCCGTGCGCCCTGTGCTGGCTGCGATTGGCTCCAGCACAAACCCGTGACCCTGTAGTTAGGATATAGCGGGTTGGATGAAGGATGGATGGATGGAAATTCACCCCTAAGCGTTTTTTTAGTGTTTTAGTGCTCGACCGGAATGTTCCTAAAGATATTTACCACAGTTTTCAAAGACGCCATTCCCACATAAAGGTTTACCTAATGGTTTAGCGCCAGATCAGAACGCTCCTAAACCACCAATCATTTTCAATAACAACATTCACACCTGCGTGTTTTGTTAGCGTTTTAGCACTAGACCAGAATGCTCCTAAACTGCTCAAAAAAGTTATTTGTCATTGTTTTCAATGACAGCATTCACACCTAATCATTTCTTTAGCGTTTTAGTGATAGGCCAGAATGCTCCTAAGCCTCTTGAAATGTGATTTGCCATGATTTTCAAGGACACTCTTCACACATAAGCATTTCTAGCAGCAAGCAGTTTAAAAAAAGGGTTTTCATCGACAAGCTTTTTCCACTGACACCAACAGTAAACGCTCATAAAACGCTGGTAAAAGTAAGCAAAGGGTGTTTTCAAAGCATTTTTACAGGACTCACTAGCTCTGTGTGGATCAGCCAGTAGTGAAGCAGCTCACTGAAACTTAAAAATAAAAACCCGCCGTCGTCGTGAATGCACACGCTTCAGTCGTCTAGTGACAACTATTGAGGGAGAGGTCAAGTGCACAAGTACCTCGCAATCAAGTGACAAGAACTGAGCAAACGTTCAAGGGACTCATTTAGTTGTAATCAGGTTAAAGTGCAGTGCAGATGTTTTAACATGTACAGTATGTGGTGTGGTAGCGCAGAGCTGGCATTCCTTACTTACAACGTCAACTGCGTGGGGTTTGCATGTCGCACCAATTGGTTGGTATTTTTGAGTGTGTTTACCTGAGTACGATTTACCTGTTTTAACACTGAATACTGGAAATGTGATGGCAATGCTTTTCAATTGCGAAAACGTGTTTAGGCCGTTACGTAGTACGTAACGTTTATCTCCTTTTTCATCCCCAATCTGAACATTAGCCACCGAGAATGTGGGAATGACACAAACGTTCACTGGCTATAAAGTACATTTTTTTGATTTCGGTTGAAAATGTAAAATCACCCACCTTAATGACATATTTTTCATCATTTAACATTGTGGACGTATCAGAATTTGAGATTTGTTTCATTGGTATCTTTAGATAAAGGATATATCGATATTAAACTGATTTATGTAGCACATTTAAAAGGAACAATTGCTGACCAAAAGATCTACAATCAAGAATAGTAAAGTACAAGACAAGACAATTCATTAAATGGCAGTCAAACAGAAATGAGATGTGAAACAAGCCAACGGATGACCAGCTAAACTGGAATGTCCAACTCCAGCCAGTTTCACTCCAACCAGTTTCTTAATGGGAAGCCGATTCTTGCTGTTAATTAAAGCCGTTACTGAATATCAGGACTTGTCGCTGCTCTCATTCTGTTAATTTTCTGTTTTTTCTAAGACCACCGTCAAGATGTTTTGGTGACCTGAGCTGACCACCACGACTGAGACCTTCACCTTTCTTTATTTTCAGGTGAGCTGGTCATGTGGCGGCTTGTTTTGGGTCTCATTATTGTTTGGCTGCTCATTAAGGAAAAAGAAACAACTAAGGGGGTCTGAGTCACGTCAACTAAAACTAAGGCAAAATAAGTTAATCAGCAGCAAAAATGGTTCACTAATCTCTCTATTATATAAAAAAATCCTGGGATGAGACAAGACAATAATTTCAAGTACCGCGAGATGAGAGTTTGTGCCAAAAGATTTAACCGTGCCCACTGTCTACTCACCTCTCATTCATGTGAATGCTGTTGTCAGACACAATTCCTGTACTCTCAGCTCTTATAAATTTTAACGTTTTCCTCATTTTAATACAAGACATACAATCTATTTGTTTCCTTTGATGTAGTCATTTTCTGGACAATAATTTTATACGTTCTAGATAAAATGTCAACGACTAAGCAAAGAAGAAAGGGCGTTGCGATGAAAGGAGGCCCAAAAGCATTGGAGAGAAAAGAATTAAAAAAAAAAACAATAATAATTTAAGTGCAAATTCAGAAAATAAGGTAAGTTATAAACAGGCTGGACCAAGTAGGATTGAAAACATAACAGATCCAAGCAGGGGTGGAAATAAAAGACAAAGAGTAGAAGACAAAGTACAATATCGTAAAGAGGTTCGAAAACGTTGGTGCGAAACACATGCAGAGCAGGTTAGAGATAATGGAAGTGCTAAAAGTCTCAAAAAATGATAGTAAAGATTGCATTAGCGCTAACAAATGGAAAGTATTACTTGAACAGTGAAAATAGATTAAATATCTGGACATAGGTGATATGACAGAAGTATGTAGATATTGTTCAGCTTTAAAGTTTAAGTCGGAGACTTGTTGATCATCTAATTCGTGTTACCAACAAAGAAATGTAGTGTTTCTTCCCAATGATGAGGCATATCTGGGAGAATTAAAAGATTTGTTATTTGGTGAAAGTGAAATCCACAAACACTACAGGCAAAATATTCAAATCTATAATAATCTGTTCGCAAACGATTCAGGACCATACTCTATGAGAATCTGTGGTCCCACACCAATTAAAGCTACTACAAGTTTAATTTCAAAGAAACCACAATTCGATTAGGTTTATATTTATAATCACGGAGAAGCGATGCAACATACGAGGTGTGGCAGAAAAGTAATGAGACTGATTTTTTATTTACCGAAGTTTTTATTTTCAAACATCAATGTTTCAATCCCCTTCAAAGTAGTTCCCTTGGGCAGCTACACACCGATGGAGACGTTGTTCCCACTGCTGGTAGCAGCGCTGGAAGTCTTCAACCGGTATGGTCTTCAGCATGTCCGTTACACTCTTTTGGATGTTTTCTAAAGTCCCGAAATGACGTCCTTTGAGGAACTTTTTTCAGTTTAGGAAAAAGGAAAAAGTCACACGGACTGAAGTCAGGTGAATAAGGGGGCTGAGGAACCACAGGAAGGCCTTTTGAGGTCAAAAATTCTGTTATGGAGAGGGCAGTTTTTCGGCACCATTTTGGCACAGACCTCTCGCATGTGCAAATGTTCAGTCAAAATTTGATGAACGGTAAATCTGTTCAAATTTAATTGTTCACTCAACATTCTTAATGTTAAACGACGGTCTGATCTCACAAGAGTGTTCACACGTTCGATGTTTTCATTGGCCTCCCTGAACGGTGTTCATCTTCAACGTGTTTTCTGCCTTCCAAAAATGATTTGTGCCAGCGAAAAACTTGAGCTCGGGATAAAGAATCTTCCCCATAGGCCTATTTTAACTTTTCAAACGTCACACCTGCCGTTTAATGGCACAACGTTGCTCCAAATTCCGCACAACCAAAAACACAACTTCGCTAATAGCAGTCACAAGAATCACGTAGTTAACGGAAGGAGTTGAAACTCGCACTGAGCTATGGGAGGGTACTGATACACGTGCTCTATCAAGGACAACGGCGCAGCATTGCCAGATCGCTTGCAGTGTTGCCAGTCTCATTACTTTTCTGCCACTTCTCGTAGAATCGAAAGGTTTAAATGATCTTATGTATTAGAAATTCTAAAGCCAATAATGGATACAAATCCACACGTCCAAAAATATTGCAATATCCACAAAATTTATCTGAAAAACGAGGACAAAGAAGTTTTCTTGGATTTCTATATGAATCCGAAAGATCACGCTCGCATATATAATAAACGAACATGTGACGAATTGTCAGCGATAATAGTTTCGGAAGACGAAGATATCAAAGACAGAGTTGATATTCGTGTTTATCCAAAACCATAGCACGATTCGTCGCAAGTGGCGGGGTGCAGAACCCTCTAGTTAGATGGCTAGGATGAAAACATGCAGCCACTGCAGCCCACCAGGACCAGAGCTGGACGTCCCTGCCTTAGGCATTTAGTTTGGTTTGCTCTTTGCTTCTGAAGTTTGTGTTATCACCATGCTGAAATTGAAAGAGCTCACTGAGGCTTTGGTTTCAGAAGAAAAAAAAGGTTCCAGATGCCCAGAACTCTACAAAGGACTTTTAGAAAGATCTCCAAACGATTGAATATCAAATAAGAGGATCATCTACGAGTGGAGAAGTTTATACATTTAAATTACATTTTAAAAATTTTTTATTGATTTTTAAAGTTTGTCCTGTTTCACTACTATGTGGGCAGAGCCACAGAGGACAGCTAGTCTCTATATATATAAAATACAATGTCCGTCTGTCCGTCTGTCTGTCTGTCTGTCTGCTTTTCACGAGAGAACTACTTAATTTATTTAGATATGGTTTTTTTCTATAATTTGCTTGAACACTGCGGTTGATTTTGCGACTTCTCTCATTGCACTATGTATCATAGTTTGTTTGTGTTACTGATTTATGTGCGTAAATCTGCGAGAAATGCAGGGGAGGGGGTACGGGACCCCCCTCACTCACGCGCCAGCCTTGAGACGTATCTTACATCCACTTAGCTAGCAAATGAGAGAACTACTTAACTTTTCTTATTTAGGTCTGGCTTTTTCATATAGTTTGCTTGAACATGCCAGTTGATTTTGCAACTTCTCTCATTGCGCTAAGAATCCTAGTTCACTTACAGGAGCGATATACTCGCACTTATCTGAGACAGAGGCTGCGGGCCAAGGGGAGGGGGAGAGTGACGTCAGGAGTGGGGAGCCAGACAGGACCCTCCTCACTCACACGTCAGCCTCCGTTCAAGTCGTTCTACCTCTGCGTTTTGCAGTGTACCTTGCCTCCTCTTACCTAGCAATAGCTGTTTGTTTATTGATCTTTAAAGTTTGTCCTGTTGTAGGGGGGCCACACAGGTATTGTTGTTTATTGTGTTGCACCCAGTCACGTCTCGTCTCAGCACCCCGTTTAAACTAATGTGTGTCTGTTTAAATGTCGTGAAACGGGGAAGGGGGTGTTGTGGGGAGGCAGCAACCCCCTGGACATGTCAGGACCACGATTTTCACAGTTACATCCGGCTCATCATTATTTAAACCAGCAGGAGGGAAAGAAAAGGAGAGAAGGAGAGAGACGGAGGTTCCAAGTACCGACAATCGATCGAACATCATTCTACTATTTTTTCATCACGCCTGGTTCCAGTTTGATTCTCACTCCACCGAAATTACATCAACACCATCATCGCCAAGAAATCCTGGGGTTGGACATTATACTCCACCGTCCGCCGAGAAAGCACGGCGAGGTCGTTCTGTTTTTTGGGAGATTCGAACACATCCATTTTGATCAGTCATCCGTATTCTGGACAGTGATTTTACCCAGACTCAATTTCACGTTCATTGTCATTCAGGACTCATACATCGCTATTATTTGTGTGTTGTGTTTGTTATACGTTGGCAGAGGCAAGGGAGGTTTTGTTATTGTACAGTCAACCCTCGTTTATCGTGGTTAATCCGTTCCAGACTCTGCCGCGATAAATGAATTTACGCAAAGTAGGATTCTTTATTCATAAATCGAATATTTTCGCAGTTAGAGCAGAGAAAAAACCTGTTTACGGCCTTCTAAAATACATTTTCTAACATTATTAGAGCCCTCTAGACATGAAATAACACCCTTTAGTCAAATGTTTAAACTGTGCTCCATGACAAGACAGAGATGACAGTTCGGTCTCGCAATTAAAAGAATGCAAACATATCTTCCTCTTCAAAGGAGTGCGCATCAGGAGCAGAGAATGTCAGAGAGAGAGAGAAACAGAGAGAGAAAATCAAAAATCAATATGTGCTGTTTGGGCTTTTAAGTATGCGAGGCACCGCCGGACAAAGCAGCTGCAAGGAAGGCAGCAATGTGAAGGTAATCTTTCAGCATTTTTTACAGGAGCGTCCGTATACTCTAGGCCAGTATGCGATCAGCCCCTCTGCTCACACCCCCTCCGTCAGGAGCAGAGAATGTCAGAGAGAGTGAGAGAGACAGAGAAAAGCAAACAATCAAAAATCAATACGTGCTGTTTGGGCTTTCAAGTATGCGAAGCACCGCACGGGAAGCATATCGTACTTCATTGAGGAGTTTTATTTAATATGTAATATGTGCTCTGATTGGGTAGTTTCTCAGCCATCTTGCAGTAGCGTCCCTTGTGTGAAATCAACTGGGCAAAGACACTGAGGAAGCATGTACCATATATTAAAAGACTTATCGTCCGCAGAAATCCGTGAACCAGCGAAAAATATGTGATATATATTTAGATATGCTTGCATTTAAAATATGCGATAGAGTCAAGCCGCGAAAGTTGAAGCGCGATATAGCGAGGGATCACTGTACAGGTGTTGTTTCACTTAGCTGCTTTGGTGGAGGGATATATATATTTATATAAGTAGATATATTTTACATCACGGATTTATATATCTTTGTCATTATATTGTATTTAATATATTCCACACTTATTTTACTTATTTGCTTTCATTTGCTAGTCTTTAACCGCCGATTGGGGAGGAGGGAAAAAATAATTATTTGTTAGAGGTACGACTTGGTATTGATAGGTTATTCTCAGTAATTCATCCAGGCCACAGGTCCTGGTAGTGTGGCTGCCGGCTGGGTAGGAAGTCAGCCGTTACATTGTTTCACTACTACACGGGCGGAGCCGCGGGGGATGGCTAGTATATAATAAATAAAATAAACATGAATATAAAAACAATGATATAAAATTAGAAAAAAAAAACAAGAGACACAACTTTGAACACCAGCCAGGGGGAAAAGGCTGGCTAAAATATGACATCATTGAGGTGAGGGCAGTCCCTTTTTGGTGATGGACAGGTGGCCCCGCCTCCTTGGGAACCACCCACAAAACTCACTGAACATAAGAGAAGATTCACAAGCACATAGAAAAGAAATGACCAAGAATATTAACAAAAACAAAGGAATCAAAAATGAACTTGGAACCTTGGCTGAAATACAGCACAATGCTGTCTTAGTGCCTGCCTTTCCTTCCATCTGTTAGGTCTCTGCTAGGTTTCCGGTGGTCCGTCCATCATAATTGTGGATTACCCACCACACCTCAGTGAACTGGAATTTATGACACATGGTCTTGCTCACCACAAAAAGGGGGTTGCATAATAATAATAAAAAATCATAAATTGACAACACAAACCCCTGGTCCTTGTGGGAGATCTGGCGAGTGTTGTGAACATTTTAGTCATCTTTCCAGTGGATGTCGAAGTTTCCCAGAGTGGCAGCAAGATCTCCAGAGCTGGTGCTGTAAAGAGTGGAAATGGCGTCTATCCTGATCCTTGAAGAGTAAATGCTGCTGACCCGCAGCACCCCCTCCATTACCATCTCAGTTCATTACACACTCGGCATTCAGACAGTCAGCGGTTGCATGCCAGTCAGGTAGGCGTACGTTACGTGGCTAATTAATTTGGAAGGCTCCTCGGCTGAACTCCCCGAGTATCCTCAGAATGTCAAGTCCAAGCAGCTGTCATTCTGCCTCCAGGGGTACCTGTGTGGAGGAGAATATTTATGAAGGAGCAGTTTAAGATTTGTGTTTGCTTATTGGGAAGAGGGTTGTAGGGGGGCTCAGTGGTTAGTACTGATGCCCCTGTGCAGTGTATAAAGCATATGGAGCTTGCATGTTTCTACCGTAGGATACTCCAAGCATGATACCCACATTCCACAGACATGCGTGTTAAGCTGGTCGACATTTTTAAATTGATCTCGTCTTGGCGTGCCTCACAATGATTGCTGAAGCAGAAGCCTTGACAACCTTTAAGAAGTAGCTGGAGTAGATTTTGAGACAGCTTAGCCATTAGCTAGACAAACGAGTCTGATGGACTGAATGGTCTCCTCTCGTTTGTCAGACTTCTTATGTTCCCCTAGCAAACATACACATAGTGGCTCCTCTGTGGGCATACCATGGACAGTGTGGGCATGGGATAACCCAATTAAATACCACACTGGCCCAATGTGGGAATGGGGGGCTACTACATGGGGCCTCTAGGCAAAGTTCTCCAATTGTTTTAAAAATGGACCTCTTCACACTCCTTCTGGAGTCCTTTGTTGTGTGGTACCACATATTTCTCATTTTCTTAACAAATTGGGGGCTTAACAGTT
Source organism: Polypterus senegalus (assembly GCF_016835505.1). Taxonomy (NCBI): domain Eukaryota; kingdom Metazoa; phylum Chordata; class Cladistia; order Polypteriformes; family Polypteridae; genus Polypterus; species Polypterus senegalus. The sequence goes on along the minus strand of NC_053165.1, from coordinate 92,179,105 downwards.
TTTCTTACAGAATGAGAGTGAGTGTCTGGGTGATTTACTGGCACTGCCCATGGCTGGTTTCAACCTGGCACCGCAATGCTGCCAGGTTGCGCCCCAGCAAGCAGACATTTGCTCATGAACCAGAAAAAAAAACCATACCTTACTAGTCCATTTGTTATAGTTGCCATATCCTGTTTCTACTGCTGAACATCAATAAGATTGGGGTACCCATCCCAGGTGATCCCTGTGGCGCCCATTTTCTATATCCGCTCATCCAGGATTTGTTTGCCAGGTGCAGACAGGAACAACACCATCAGAGGGTGGGTGCACAGACACATGCAGCATAGTGCCAATTAAGCACCACCAGTCCACCTAACCTGCATGTTTTTGGACTGTTTACAGAAACCAGAGCACCCTAAGGAAACCAACATGGATACGGGGAAAATGTGCCAGCTCCACATAAGGAGATGTTTGCAAAAGGGCCCTTGTAGTAGCCCCCCACGTCAAACCAGTGCAGTATTTAATTGGCTTTTCCTAAACCCACACTACCCATGATCTGCCCCCCAGGGGACCACTGTGTGGGTGTTTGCTGGGGCACATCCTGGCAGCATTGTGGCACCAGGTAGAAACCAACCCTGGACCGTGCCAATCAGTCACTCTCACTCTCATTTTGCAGAAAAAAATGTAAAGCCCTCAGTTTGTTAACAACAACAACATTTATTTCTATAGCATGTTTTCGTACAAATGATGTAGCTCAATGTGCTTTACATGATGAAGAAAGAGAGAAAAAAGACAAGATATAAAAATAAAATTAGGCAATACTAATTAACATAGAATAAAAGTAAGGTCCGATGGCCATGGAGGACAGAAAAAACAAAAACTTCAGAAAGCTGGGGAAAAAAACTGTGACCCGATATTTGCGCGATAGACATATGCGCGCCGACAAAATAGTGCCGATTAAAACGCACCGTCAAAATCACGATGACAAAATCGCGAAAGTTTCATTAAATACGAATTACTAGTTTAAAGCACATATAATAATGTTAATTTTAGAAGTCAATATTATGAGACGCGGCATGCCATCAGCACGGCACGCAGATAGTCCTTAAGATCACGCCCTGCATATGTAGGAAGAATTGCAGCAAGGGCGTCCCACTCTCTTGGCCTCTCTCGCGATTTTGTCGGCGCGCATTTGTCGAAAACCAGTTAGCGGGTTTATCGGCACTCATTTGTCCGTTGCGGATTTGTCGGGGTGCATATGTCTATCGCGCTTTTCTCGGTGAACAAAAAAAAACAAAATCTGCAGGGGTTCCGAGTCCAAGAGACATTCTACCTAACGTCAATGATCTCAATCAGTCTTCATGGTTTTCTGGCTTCACATGGGAGAATATGATGATGATGGTGGAAATCTGACCTTCAATCCTTCAATGTAGGGACTGCACTGTGCTTTGATCGGATGGTGGTGACGCCGATCTCCACCACAGAAAACTGGAAAAAGAACAGCAGAGAAAGTAGGAGTTAGTACGGATTGTGGAGCCATAAAGAATGATAATGATGATTCAATGCATGTAAGGAATATCAGGGTTAAACGAAAATGAAGCTATGAGAAAGCCATGTTAAAATAATGAGTTTTTAGCAGTTTTTTAAACTGCCCTACCGTATTAGCCTGGCGAATTTCTATCAGTCAGCTATTCCAGATTTTAGGTGCATAACAGCAGAAGGCCGCCTCGCCATTTCTTTTAATTTTAGCTCTTGGAATTCTAAGCAGACCCTTATTTGAAGATCTAAGGTTACAATTTGGAGTGTAAGGTGAAAGGCTTTCTGAAATATAGGATGAACCGAGATTATTTAAGGCTTTGTAAACCATAAGCAGTATGTAAGAAAAATGCTTAGAAAAGGCTGTTGTGGAAAATTTGAAGACCAGAACAGATGTTCCACCCATCAAAGACCCCAGAAGGAGTGTGAAGGGGTCAATTTTTTAAAATAATATCTCCATGCAGGGAGAACTCTGCTTAGAGGCCCCATGTAGTAGCCCCCCATTCCCACATTGGGCCAGTGTGGTATTTAAATGGGTTATCCCAAGCCCACACTGTCCATGGTATGCCCACAGGGGGCCACCATGTGTATGTTTGCTAGGAGAACATAAGAAGTCTGACAAACGAGAGGAGACCATTCAGTCCATCAGACTCGTTTGTCTAGCTAATGGCTAAGCTGTCTCAAAATCTACTCCAGCTACTTCTTAAAGGTTGTCAAAGTTTCTACTTCAAAAACCATTAACACGCATGTCTCTGGACTGTGAGAATCGAGCTCGGAGTACCCTACGGCAAAAACATGAAAGCTCCATACGCTTTATACGCAGCACAGGGGCAACAGTACTAACTGACAAACGAGAGGAGACCATTCAGTCCATCAGACTCGTTTGTCTAGCTAATGGCTAAGCTGTCTCGACATCTACTCCAGCTACTTCTTAAAGGTTGTCAAAGTTTCTACTTCAGAAATCATTGTGAGGCGTGCCAAGATAAGGCATGTCTCTGGACTGTGAGAATCGAGCTCGGAGTATCCTATGGCAGAAACATGAACGCTCCATACCCTTTATACGCTGCACAGGGGCAACAGTACTAACTGACAAAGAGAGGAGACCATTCAGTCCATCAGACTCGTTTGTTAAGAGGTGTTTTTTAAAACAACTGGAATAAAGGCAGGTCTTCGGATTAGCAAATGAATGTTCCGCCCAAAGGGTCCTGAAGATTTCATTCATCCAGGGAGAAATTCCGTTCCCATGGTTACTCTGATTTATCTCATTGACATTTTTCGAATGACTTTGGGGTGATGCTAGCTTGGCCATATCAGGAAGCTGTGCCAATGTGACTCTGGCTCACCAAGGTAATAATTTACTTGAAGTGTGTGTGTGTGTGTGTGTGTATGTGTGAGGACAGTGTGGCAGCTGCCAGAATTCAAAGTGGCCAACATAAAGGCTTACGTTACCCCAAGCAGAAGGTCCTTTTGTGGAAATAACGTGTGACAAAGCCGGAAAACCATTTCGAGAGCGGGGTCACTTACTGCAGACACTCACGTGTCATTCAGCTGCTTGGCATTTTTCACTTCCAAGGGGTTTCTTCACAATTGTGGTATTAGTTTGCCACAGGAAAGTCAAGCCTATTCTAAATATAAAAAATAATAATAATAATAATAACTACACCACTCTTGCATTTTACGGGGACAAGTCAATAATTTTCCGCACTTTTGCGTTCATTTTGTTTAGGTTGATTTTCCCCACACACATCTGGAAGCATGGCATGTCTGTGGTCACCGTGCGGATGTCCCTCTCTTTCTTCATCCAAAACACCTGCCCCACCATTTTTGAACTTCTCAATTCATCGGTTAACAGGTGTAAAAAAGGCACTATATAGCGCCCGACCCGGCACAGACCACGCAGAGGCACGTGTATAAAACACACAGGCTTTATTCTTTTTTCCTTCAGCCTAGGGGCACGTCTTCCCCGTGTCCCACAGGCCCAACACAGTTCCAAAGCACAATTCTTCACAACCCTCTCTGCCACCACCACTCCTCCCAGGCAACCTCGTCCTCTTCCTCCCGATTCTGGCCCCGAATGGAGGGAGGTTGCCTGCTTTATAGCCCACCCGGAAGTGCTCCAGGTGCCTGACCAGCTGGCCTTAATTGCACCTCCGGGTGGGGCTGGTAAGTCATCCGATGTGGCGGCTGGCTCTCCACAGCACCCCCTAGCGGCCACCCCATCTCCCAACCGGGCTGTGGTGGACTCCATGTCCCATGAAGCCACGGGGGAGGCTGAGGGAGGACCCATGGCCAGGGAGACTGCCCCCAGGTGCCCCGGGGAAGGTATTGCACGGCCCATGGTGGCTCCCCCGGGACGTATGCAGCAGAGGCGTCCCAGCCGGGCATGGGACCCAGCTGTCCGTCACACAGTCCATCGGGTTCATCTGCATGTTGTGCAGAAAGCCTTCTACAAAGGTCGGACCCTGGATCGCTGCTCACTGTTGTTCTTTGGTGCAAATGAAGAACAGAGCGGCCATGTTTGCTCCTAGAAAACAAGAAGAGACTGATTAAGGTCAAAACTGTACCCTGGTTAAATGCACCTTGCCCCCAAAGCAGAGTTGGTTGTACGAGACCTCCAAAAACAGAGTCATCCTTTTAAAGCCATGAAGTTGAATCTATGAAGGAGGAGGGGGATCTGTACCCTCGCCCTCGAATATGAGGGAGCTGGGGGTGACCCCCATTGGAGATCGATGTCTTCACGATTGCATATGAGATCGACCTTTAGCTCTTTTTGTGTCTTTTACATTGTCACACACGTGCGATTGGGAGACAGCTGAAGGGCCTGAATGATAGTAGTTCCATGCCAGACCAGGGGGTGGCAGGGTGCACTGACTGTCTCTCTCAATCCAGAAAGCATTTGATGAGGTGCCACATGAGAGGTTGGGCATCAGATTAAAAGAAGTGGTGTGATGGGTGCAGAACTGGCTCAGACACAGGAAGCAGAGAGTGATGGTGCGAGGGACCTCATCAGAACTGGCCGATGTTAAGAGTGGTGACCAGCAGGGGTCAGTGCTAGGGCCGCTGCTATTTTTAATATATATAAATGATTTAGATAGGAATATAAGTAACAAGCTGGTTAAGTTTGCAGATGATACCAAGACAGGTGGATTAGCAGATAATTTGGAATCCGTTATATCATTACAGAAGGACTTGGATAGCATACAGCCTTGGGCAGATTTTTTGGAAGATGAAATTTAATGTCAGTAAAAGTAAAGAATTACATATAGGAAGTAAAAATATTTGGTTTGAATACACAATGGGCGGTCGGAAAATCGAGAGTACACCTTATGAGAAGGATTTAGGAGTCATAGTGGACTCAAAGCTATCGACTTCCCGTCAGTGATCAGAAGCCATTAAGAAGGCTAACAGAATGTTAAGTTATATAGCGCCTTGATGTGTGGATTCACAGGAGGTTCTGCTCAACCTTTATAACACACTGGTGAGGCCTCATCTTGAGTACGGTGTGCAGTTTTGGTCTCCAGGCTACAAAAAGGACACAGCAGCACTAGAAAAGGTCCAGAGAAGAGCGACTAGGCTGATTCCAGGTCTACTGGGGTTGAATTATGAGGAAAGATTAAAAGAGCTGAGCCTTTACAGTTTAAGCAAAAGAAGATTAAGAGGTGACATGATTGAAGTGTTTAAAATTATGAAGGGAATTAGTACAGTGGATCGAGACTTGTATTTTAAAATGAGCTCATCAAGAACACGGGGACACAGTTGGAAACTTGTTAAGGGTAAATTTCGCACAAACATTATGAAGTTTTTCTTTACACAAAGAACGATAGACACTTGGAATAAGCTACCAAGTAGTGTGGTAGACAGTAAGACGTTAGGGACTTTCAAAACTCGACTTGATGTTTTCTTGGAAGAAATAAGTGGATAGGACTGGCGAGCTTTGTTGGGCTGAATGGCCTGTTCTCGTCTAGAGTGTTCTAATGTTCTAAATGTTCGATCCCTTGCAGACTATCCATGGAAAATCCCGCAGGGTTCTGGCGCCCGTGATGACATCACTTCCAGGTCTGGCGCCACCGACTAAGTCACTGTTACAAAAAGTTGCTGCAAAACAGTTAAATGCATGAGATATGTTCACAGGTATATGAATCCAAAACAGAACTGATTTACGTAGCTAAGATGGCGGCTTTGTATGGCAAGAACCAGACTTGGTCATCAGAGGTGCCAGACCCTAAGTGACGTCCTCAGAGGTGCCAGAACCCTGCGGGATTTACCATGGATGGTGTGCAAGGGACTGAGAGAGAGAGAGACAGTCGGTGCACCCTGCTGCCCCCTGGTCTGGCATGGAATTACTATCATTCAGGCTCTTTAGCTGTCTCCCAATCGCACGCGTGTGACAACATGTACAGTCATGTGACAAAGTAAAGATCCCTCTTTCTGTTCTACATATTTTTCTTTCCATTTAAATTAAATTAAAATTCAATTCTTTGCATTTATATAGTGCTTTTCTCACTACTCAAAGCACTCTGCAATTGCAGGTCAAAAGCCCAACAGAGCAGAGCCCCTATTGGCATCTACGGGATTCAAACCGGCAACCTTGCCAGTGCAGATCCCTAGCCTCAGAGCCACCACTCCGCCACACATTTAACACGTTGCCATATGCTTAACAATATCTATAAATCTACACTGAAAAGCTTTTACATACATAAACACACAGATTGCTGCATGCCTATGAGATTATGTGTTTGTGTGTGCATATTACACTCAGGTAAGAGAGATGGCTGTAGCAATTTAAACTGTCCCGTTTGAGAGACTTAAACATTTACCAAATTCCACAGAAGTGGGACTCATTCCTCGTACCTCTTGACGGACTCTCTTATGGTTCTTGTCTATGCAGTGACATCCATATTCTGTATTTCCACCTTGGAGATCAATGCCTTTGTGTTCACAAATGAAATAAAGTTATGGCACTGCTAGGCCGGGGCCTGCTCAGCCTGTGCACGTACAGCCAACCCAAACTAAAGTGTGGCTAATTATCGACTTACCCTTGTAGAGTAGAGGTGATCGGGTACTCTCTTAAACATCCTGGTTCTTCAGTGCCACTTTATGGTTCTTCATTGGGTTGTGTGGTTCCTCATTGAACCATTTCATTCAGGGACGGGTCCTTTGCATATTGTAGAGGATCAGCCCGGCTACAGACAGACACCAAGGACACACGATGTCCAAACACACACGTTTATTTTCTTTTCTTCCTTCACACAGCGCAACACGGTGCACCAATTACCCACAGGGCTCAGTCCTTTTACCACTCTCTTTTCTTCTGCCGCCTCCACTCCTCTCCCACAGCTCTGTCCTCTGCCTCCCAACTCTGGCTCCTCGAATGGCCCCTGTTATGTTGCCCCAGGTGTGCCCTAATGAACTTCCTTCGGCACATCCTGGTGTGGCGGAAGTGCTGCCATCCAGGGCTCCTGATCTTCCAGGTGCCCCCATGGTGGTGCCCACCTACCCCAAGAGGCCCCATCCATGGCCCTGATGTAATCTGGGGGGCTGCCCTCTTGTGTCCCAGGGAAGATATTGCCCCTCTCCCGGTCTTTCCCTTCTCCAAGCGTCCCGTTGTCTGCCACAATATGAAGTTGGTTCTTTGTGCTTTAAAAAACTTCCTCATGTGTAAACAAAATGAATGGTAGGCCACAGGACACGGACAGAGTAAGAAAACCTGAACTTGGCCCTGAAGTTGTTGGATGTGTAATGGGCTATAAACCAGTGTTTTAAAGTTTTAAAGGCAAAATTCCTGAAAAATTGTGCTACGGGTTAATGTTGATGGCTATCTACAGGACATAACTATTTACCAGTTTTGCGAAAGAGTCACCTGCTTTGAATAATCAGACTTCTTTGATTAGTTTCTCATCCACACATAATGTGGTGATACAGAACTGCCCGCTTCCTTTGAAAACGAACGATTACTGGGGACATTGGTTTCTAATCAGGTACTTCTTGATAGCTGACAACAATACTATTAGTGAACAAAGTAAATGTCTTAACATTGTTGTTCTGCAGAAGAAATTGGCATGCACCATTGTTTAACTGATCATCATGTCTTGAAACCCGAAAAATTGATCATAAAATTGGACCCCGACTTATACGCCCGTTCAAAAATGTGACACTTATTTATTTATTTGTAACATCTTCTTGTCTCCACCAATCTCACATCAGTTTCTCAGACGCATCGAATTTTGTTGCAGCAGCTCAGTTACCAAATTCTTTCGCTATTTCATCCATTACCCAACCCGCTATATCCTAACTACAGGGTCACGGGGGTCGGCTGGAGCCAATCCCAGCCGTCACAGGGCGCAAGGCAGGAAACAAACCCTGGGCAGTGCGGCAGCCCACCGCAGGACACACACACACACACCAAGCACACACTCCGGACAATTTACAATACTCAGTGCACCTAACCTGCATGTCTTTGGACTCTGGGAGGAAACCCATGCAGACACGGGGAGGACATGCAAACTCCACGCAGCATGAAGTGAACCCAGTTCTCCTAACTGCACGGCAGCAGCGTTACCCACTGCGCCACCGTGCCACCCTTCGCTATTTCAGTGACTTTTAATTTAAAACCAGCTTCATATTTTCTTCTGATCGAATGCTCCATCGTAGATAAGGGATGCTCTTACGATAAAGGTGTATGAGGGTGTGAGATACAAAAAACACAAAACAGTACAAACGTCACTTCGGAATAGTTTGGGTATCACCGTGTGGTCATGAGGGCACAATAGAGACAGAGAGGTTAGGAGCACATGCTGATACAGCGCATTGCCGCACCCACATAGACAAAAAAAGGTTGTGTGCTCATTGGTTACTCTCACAGGTGGGCGTTAGCATATCATTATCTCTTGGACCAATAGCGTATGCGTTCCGCATTCGACTTATATGACCGACATTATAAAATACCAGAAATTATACGATAAAATCAAGTCCCGCCTCATCCACGGGAGAACTTATCAGCGAGTATATACGGTAATATATTTTTGGGTGAATGAGAATTAAGGTAAAAACGAAGAAGTATGGCCTGAAACTTGTGACTGCTGTCTCCTTCTTTTATGATTTTTTTAACCATATCTCTGCGGCTATACCCTGTAGCAATGGTGGCTTGTACCTCGCCCAGGTTCCTCTAGGCCTGAGGCCGGTGACAGAAGCAGCAGGAGTCCTCCTGAAATTTATTACCATCTATTCGTCATTACTTCACACTATAGAGCCTGTTACAGATCTAAAAAACAAAAACAAAAGGTTCTTTCTGGAACCTTCTTGTGGATGGGTCTATCGGCAAGCCAAAGTGGCATCGCTTGGAAGAACCACTCTGGCACCTTAATTGTTGAGTGTGTACTGGGGTCCGATGGTAAAGAAAAGTCTTAAGACTTTCCATTTCTCAAGCCAGAAATGTTCCGGCTTTGTTCAGGTTTGAATTTGTGTTACTCACGGAGTCCCAAATGAGGCACATTACCTGCATTGTGAGGGAACGTCAGTTTCAGGATTTCTGATTGTCGGTGCCTTATATCGTTTACGCCGGCATGCAGAACGATTGCTCCAACTGCCCTCTCCTTGTGTTTCTCGTAGATCGCTGGCGCACGCCTCATTATATCTCGGACACGAGCACCGGGAAAACAAGAAACAAACGATTTTGCATTAGGGCATTGCGACATTAAGGTTTCTAACGATAGAATCACCTACCACTAATACATCACCAGGTGCTGAAGGCGAAATGGGGAACGCGGAGAGGGTCAAACCGGTTCTGAGATAGAATGCTCGCCTGTGCCGATGGAGGTGCTCTGGCCTTGAACCCCTGCCTGCATAGCTGAAATCCACTGAGGTCAGCAGCGGCGTCGCTCCTATGAGGCGCGGGGGTGAGGTCGCCACAACGTGGGGTTGATGTTTCGCCGGTTCCAGATGGCAAGGACGGTTTATCCAACAGCCGGGCCTTCAGATTTCTCAGGTATCTCCGTCGGGACAGGAGTTTCTGAATCTGTTCATCAAGTGCCTGGAGTCCCTCAACTACGATTTCAACGCGAGTTTCCCCACTGTCGGCCGTTTTCTGCTTCGTTTCCCTAGGAGAAATGAGAGAGAGAGAGGTTAGTGTGTGTTGGGTAGAAACAATGAGCACTACGGTCTTGCGGTATGATTCCCAAAAGGTGAACGGCTTACAGGATCCTCGTTGTTGGAGACCCAAATGGTTGGTCCAGGCCAAGGGGACGCCCACGTAACATCTGGCTGAGGCAGAAAGAGGGTCATTTCCAGTGTTTCTGCCTGGGGGGGGTTGCCAACCAGGATCCCGAGCTGTTTCGTCATGTGGTGGGTGTGACAACATGCTGTACCAGTGGATGTTCCCTGACCTGACCTATCCACTAGACCACTTGAAGCCATACATGCCACAGATCTAGGCTTTATGGAAGACCGGTGTAAAAAAGCCATTGCTTAAAGAATAAAATCAGAAAACATGTTTGGAGTTTGCCCAACGGCATGTGATGGACGCCCCAAGCACATGCAAGGAGGCTCTCTGGGAAGATTAGACTAAAATTGGCCATCATGGGGAAACATGATGTGTGGTGCAAGTCCAGCACTGCTCCATTACCCTGAGATCACCATTCCCACAGTGAAGCAAGGTGGTGGGCACCATCATGGTCAAGATTGAAGGAAGACAGATGGCATGAAACACAAACCAATTCGTGAGGAAAACCTGCTTCAGACTACTAGAGTTGTGAGACTGGGATGTAGCGTCACCTTCCAGATGGACAACGAATGACCCTAAAGAGACTGCTAAAGTGACACTTGGAGAGCTTTAAAGGAAAATAATGAAATGTCAAAGCCCAGACCACCATCCAACTGAGAAACGGTTGGCATGACTTGAAGATGGCTGGACACCAGCGCAACCCATCTAACTTGAAGGAGTTGAAGTGGTTTTGAAGAATGGGGTGACATTTCCAATGTGCTAAGCTAATAGAGACATTCAACAAGAGACTTGAAGCTGGAATTGCAGAAAAAAGCGGGTCTCTGCAAAGCATTGTGGGTGGAGGTGAATATTTATGCACACTCCAGATTTCATTTTTTTTTTGTCTTAATTATTGTTTGTGTCACAATAAAAAAAATATTTTGTTCCTTCAAAAGTGCTATATGCATGTTGTGTCAATCAGGGGTGCTAGCCAATAAAAAAAAGTCAAATTTAATTCCAGGTCGTGAGGTGACAAAACAGGAATACTTTTGCAAGGCACTATATATATATTGTCAGAGGTGCCAGGGGCGACGACCCGGCCGGGACGCCATGAAGGACTGGAAGAGGGCGTGCAACCGCCTTGGATCACGTGGGGGCCACCACCTTGGTTGCTTTGGGGGCCACGGGTACAGAGCTTTGAAGCGCCACCCTGTAGGGGCCCGTGGTCACCGCCAGGGGGCGCCCCCATGCCTTTAGAGCCCTGGACCTCAGCACTTCCGCCACACAGGAGCGTGTCGGCGGGTGATTGGCGGAACCCACCTGGAGCACATCCGGGTGATAATAAAAGGGGCCGCCACCCTTCATTCGAGGCAAGAGTCGGAAGAGGAGTGGACTGAGCTGGAGAAGAGAGAAGGAGGCGGTCTGAAGAGAAAGGCACTGTGTGGCCAGGACTTTGGGGGTTTTGTGGTGCACTTTAAGACTGTAAATATTGTAAATAAACGTGTTTGTGGGTGACATGAACGTGTCTGCCTGTCTGTGTCTGGGCCAGTCTTCACACTATATATATATATACACCTTGTTAGATTTCTTTGAGTTTCTCTTTATAACATTAACAGTCACATGTCATGTCATTTCCTACCCCGCTTAATGCAGACCAGAGTCGTGGTGGGGGGGCTGCGGCCCATGTTGTCAAATGTCTGCGTTTATTTATCCTCCATTCCATTGCTTATGCCCGGTGAATTTCCATATGCTGCTGAAACCGAACGTTTATTTTCAGTTTACTTGAGCAGATGTTCAATAATGAAACTGACTTTACGTGGTTAATTAAAATGCAACTATAAAGTAAGTTGTGTGCTGCCTGCATTGCTAATCACGTTACACTAAAAGAAAGCTTACAAGTCAAAGAGAGTTTTTAAATAAGAGGTACATACGGTGCCCTCCATAACAGTTGGGACAAAGACGCAAAGATCTCCCCCTCTGCTCCACAGTTCAAACAGTTCAGATACTGTGATTAAAGTGCACATTGCAGACATTTCAGTCACATCGTGGTCCCCCCCATTGCAGGGCAGCATCGTGTGCTTTGTCACATATCCCAGCATGCAATGAGTGCTTCAAGTCTACGATTGATAGACATCACCAGGTGCTGAGGGTCTACTCTGGTGATGAAGCCTCTAATGCATCCATCTTCAGCTCCTGCTTGTTCTGGGGGGCTTATCCCCTTAAGTTTTCTCCTCAGCACATGGAAGACCTGCTCAGTTGGATTGAAATCAAATGACTGGCTTGGCCATTCAAGAATTTTCCATTTTGCAGCTCTGCTGTGTGGCCTCAGTAGTGTGTTTGGCTCATTATCTTGTGTAGGACGAAGTGCCGTCCAGTGAGTTTGGATGCATCCACTGGAATCTGAGCAGATCAGATGTTTCTACACACCTCAGAATTTATTGAGTGACTGCTGTCACTAGTCACATCATCAATGGAGAGAAGTGTGCCAGGACCAGTGGCAGCCATAACATCCTCAGCACTGCCCTGTTTAACAGATGAGATGGTCTGCTTTGAATCTTGTGCAGTTCCTTCTCGTCTCCACACTTTGTTCTCACCATCACTCTGATGAGGTTCATCCTTGTCTTGTTTGTCAACAAGACCTTTTCCCAGAATTCCACAGGCTCTTTTAAGTCCTTTTTCACAAACTGTAATCTGTTCCTCTTGTTTGTGTGGTCTGCACCTTGCAGTGTGGCCTCCGTGTTTCTGTTCCTGAAGTCTTCTGCTGATACGTTTTAAAATATGACTTTTTATTCCTTATTGATACATTAAATTACACTGATGGCACGTGATGAACAGGCGCACACACACACAATTGATCAGATTTCAATTCAGGACATCTCAGGTCATTCGTCCCGTTTGGCTCCTCTACGGCGATCGTCTGTACTTGGGAAGATGTGTGCTCTACGTCTGAGAACAAAGCCACCGAGGCAACAAATGTTTTAAAAAAGTCTCTAAAATGACTTATGTATTTTACATATAAAGGCACAACTGTGTGATTATTTGTACATAACCTGATCTGAATGCCTTAAAAAAATCGGGCATTGAGCGCACAATCGTCACCTGTGAATGAGCCACAGAAACACATGTTCTCGTGAGTCTCCTCCTGCAAATAACCCTTTTTTATTTTTTTATTGAACACAATTTGGATGTTATGATAATGTCTAGTAAAGGCTGTGGACTAGTAATGATTTCTGTGCAAGTCCTGCTCGTGACGCGCCACTGATTTTGAGGTTTGATTGACATTTTAGCCTGGGGGACAGTGGGGGCTGAAGTGGATACAACATCTGTAGCAACCTTCTGAAAAAAAGCAAAGCCATACTTGTAGTAAGTTGTGAATCATGGAGCAAACTATGCACGTTCACATTTGGAGGTGGGACAAAGAGGTGTGTCTCGCGATTGGCTGGTTAGCATTGACTACTCCCATTGGCTAGAAGAACGAAGTCCCACCCTTGTCTCGATACTTTCACTCTCAAATAATTTTGACAGTGATCACGTGACCGCATCACTCACTCTCAGGATTTAACTTGGGCTTACGAAAGGCGTGTTACTTTCGACATGGACTTTTGGCAGCAATTTAGCACCACACTCGGTGATATGAATTATTATACATGTGAGTTGTACTTTTGCTGATTTGGCAGCATCTCCCTACTTGATCAAGGCTGTCATCTTTTCCCAGTCTCTCAGAAATGTAGCATATGGATGGGTCGGAGTTGCCATAAAAGTATACAAGTTCTACCTTCACTTTTGTTGGACTAGAAAACCAAAGTGATCTTAGAAATGAACAGATAGATAGATGGATATGAAAGACACTATATGGCAGACAGAGAGACAGATATGTAAGGGACAATATAAATGGCAGACAGATAGATAGATAGATAGATAGATAGATAGATAGATAGATAGATAGATAGATAGATAGATAGATAGATAGATATTAATTTTAGTATAGTAGGCAGGATTAGATAGATAGATAGATAGATAGATATTAATTTTATTATAGTAGGCAGGATTAGATAGATAGATAGATAGATAGATAGATAGATATTAATTTTAGTATAATAGGCAGGATTAGATAGATATTTTTTTTTATTTTTAAAAAGACCTTTATTGTGAACATAAAAAATGAAAATATTAACAATATACACAGTCAAATAACAAACAAGCCCAATTTTCAGAAAATAACAAAAAGAGCCAAATATATCAGACCACCAGTACTCCCCCTTTGCACTCCTCCTACTCCGGACATTAATAAAAGCATGTTGTTGATGCCCACCATTACTTTCTTTTCATTCCCAGTTGAGCACCAGTTCGCCCCCCTCCATAGCACACAGTACCTGACAGATAGTACATCACCCTAAGAAAACAAAATAAAAATACAGTAACTAATGTCCCATACATTAATTTTTAGTTCTCCATCATCGATTAAGCAAAGCACCCCTTTAATTCCCCACACATTTTTAAATAATGTATTTATGATACGTATATTCCATTATTATTCTGGATTGTATATTTATCTTGAAAATCAATACAGCATCAGTAGCCCCTGTCCCAGATTGTTTATTATTTCGACTCTTTAAAATTGCTAGTTTTGCTTCACCCAATAAATAATTTAATAACTGAGCTTTTTGCCGATTTTTTTTGTTGTATTTTGTACCATAAATGAACATGATATTGTTAAATTTCCCCATTAACTTTTTACATAATTCACTAAAAAATCTGAAAAAAACTGAGTCTCATACATTGCAAGAACAGATAGATAAATATTAATTTTAGTATAGTAGGCAGGATTAGATAGATAGATAGATAGATAGATAGATAGATAGATAGATAGATAGATAGATAGATAGATATTAATTTTAGTATAATAGGCAGGATTAGATAGATAGATAGCCAGGAAGCTGATATACTGGTTGGACCAGGGGAGCACATGTGCACAGGACACTGCCTCCCCCAGAGTGCTAGAAGGCAGTCCTCCTGAGTTTCTGTGGCTCCACAGATTCTCCCAGGGCTTCATGGGAGTTGGGGACACCATGGAGACCCTGCAGAGTCCTACATTGGGCTTCCACCACACTAATCCAGATCTGATTCCAGATCTGGCTAACAAGCCACCTGGAGCTACCAGGAGCAGCATTACAGGACCCACTTCACTTCGCTCAGGGAGCCAGAGTTGGGAGGAAGAGGAACGAAGCTTGCCAGAGGAGGAGTGGAGGTGGAATGAGGAAGAGAAAGGAGGAAAGAAGGAATGTGTTGCATTGTGTTAATGGTGTTTGCACTGTGCTTTGTTGTGGGGAGATAGAAAAAAATAAAGTTGTGTTGTGTGGTAAGACTTGTGTCTGTGTTGGGGAAGGGAGGCTGCAGCACTCTCTGGTGGCCAGAATGAAAAGATAGATAACTGAAAGGCACTATATAGTAGATAGATAGATAGATAGATAGATAAATAGATATGAAAGGCACTATACAATGGACAGTTATAAATTTGGCTAATCAAAATTAAGTCACATACACACAGATTTCATGAAATACTTTATGTACTTTTAAAATCTGCTGACCATGGAAATTAAAAAAAAAACAAAAACAAAACTCAAGTATAATTTTTACCCCTTAATACAGCCTGTCGATAACAAGCAGCAGGACGAAAAGGTCACGTAATCTGCCAGCTGTGGTATTCACTGTAGTCCCATGGCATCAAATTGCTTTGCCGTTCTTATGTACTTATGGAAATGCCATGACTGCAAATAGCAACTGGGAACATGAATGAATTAAAACAAAACACAAAAAAAAATGATGAAGCATGACAGATCAGGGCACAAAGACATCCCTGCATCCCAGCACTTCACAGTCCCGCACTTTGATGTAATGATTTTGTTATTTTTAACTTCCTCATCCAGACTTGTTGTTCCCCATGAAGGGTGCTATATACATTGTATAATAAACATCCCTCAAGTGTCATATTGCTGACTTTTACTGTAACGTCATAACTCTCTGCACGTGACAATCCTTCTACGACCATTTCTGCTCTGACCACTGTAACCTCACCTTTCTTTTCATTAGCTGATCATGGGTTTGAACATGGCATGGTCTTCTACTATTTTAGCTGTTTGGCTTCAAGGTTATATTTTCAGAGATGCCCATTTGCACATCACTTTTTGTGAAAAGAGGTATTGGTGGATATTCTTGGATGAGTTAAAAATCAAAAACTGAAATCCCTCCTTCATGTAAGTATGCAGACCCTTAATTCAGAAGCCCTTCAGTTCCAGCGTTGTCTTCTTGTGTAAGCCTCTACATGCTTTACAAACCCATATTTGAGCAGTTTATGCCATTCTTCCTGTTAGATCCTCTCAAGCTCCATTAGACTGGACAGGAATCATCTGTAAATTGTCATCTTCAGGTCTCTCCACAGCTGATCTATGGAACAATAAAGAAGTGAAAGGGAAGGTCTACAGGACGATAGTGAGACCCGCTATGTTATATGGGCTAGAGACGGTGGCACTGACCAGAAAGCAGGAGACAGAGCTGGAGATGACAGAGTTAAAGATGTTAAGATTTGCATTGGGTGTGACGAGGATGGACAGGATTAGAAATGAGGACATTAGAGGGTCAGCTCAGGTTGGACAGTTGGAAGACAAAGTCAGAGAGGCGAGATTGCGTTGGTTTGGACATGTGCAGAGGAGAGATGCAGGTATATTGGGAGAAGGATATTAAGGATAGAGCTGCCAGGGAAGAGGAAGGCCTAAGTGAAGGTTTATGGATGTGGTGAGAGAGGACATGCAGGTGCTGGGTGTGACAGAGCAAGATGATGGAAGGCAGGAAGATATGGAACAAGATGATCTGCTGTGGCAACTCATAATGGGAACAGCCTGATGAAGAATAAGAAGAAAAAGAAGAAGAAGAAATACTAATATCATAAGGAAACCCAGAACAAGTGATCTTCCTGGGCATATGGATGGAGAGGGTAAACTAAAAGAAGGCTCAGTTAAATGCCTTCCTGAACAAATGAGTTTCAAGTTGTTTTGATCTGAGTTGGCTGATCCCCTTAATTTAGGGTGGTCGTTCCAAAGTCTCGGCGCTTTAATGATGAGGGCCCTGTCACCCATAGAGCGTTGGGTTATTTAGCAACAGGCCATTTAAAGCGACCCAAATGGCTTCAGTTCTTCTTGGCATTGATTCCATAATTGAACAGCCCTGTAATGAACGAATGTAAATAATTGGTAGAATATGTAAGCCCCTCTAGTGGAGCGGAGGGTCAAGCTTGGTTTACAATGAGTGATGTTACCACCTCCACACTGAGGAGCAGTTACGAGCCTCTCAAACTACAAGGCTGTTCTTTTGACTCCAGGGCAGCATATATGTGTGATGACAGTCCGGGGTCACTTGAAGGGGATGCTGGGGGACCCGAATTTTTCACACTGCATGAATGAGTATGAAGTTCCAGGGAATGTAATTGGAAGCTGAAGGTTTTGTAAAAATGAAGGAAAGCAAACATCGGCCTAAAGGCATTTTTTTTTTTTGTTCCTGAACAAATGGCCAGAGATACACGGACTAGCAGACGGTGCTCTTGTCTGCTAATTACAAGCCTGCTGCCTCGCTAATCACGTCCTACACTGTTACAGTCATGCACATCATTATTTTTTCTTCACATTACATAAAGCAAAGTGATTATTCTGCTGAATGGGGGCACAACACAAAAATGTACAAGATTGGCTTTGGGAGCAAGCCACGCGGCTGGCAGACGAGCGGGTAAGTGTGCCCATGCCAGACTTCGCCATCCAGTGCAGGTGTTGCGTTCAATGCAGCCCTGGAACACAATTATCCGGGGATGAGTGAAGTACCCAGAGCTGCCAAAAGTAATTTCCACTACTTGTTCTTCCTCTTGCAAGTAAAAAAAAAGTAAATAAAAAAAAAAAATGTTTTTTGGCAGAATTCCAGTGCGTCTCTAATTGGCTTCTATTCTGCAGCACAGATTCTCTGAGGCAGAGGCGGTGGGCCTGAGGAAAAACTGGCGTGAGATCATTAAAAATAATAACGAGAGACCTAAAAGAGCCCAGCAAGCTCTCACACTCTGAGAAAGGCGAGTTGTGTTTGCCGTTTGTCCGTCAGAGAACTTGTTAAGGACCCGCCAGGCAGAATCTTTACTCGGCCACTCAGCCAGCAATTCATTTATATAGCCCCCTTGAAATGAGTCAGGTATATCACGCGGAAAAACAATTATTCATTTAATCAAAATTTACTCAGGGCAGCACACTTCAGTCAACCCTCCAATCAGTCAATGATCATTTAGCTTAAGCGACATGCAACTCACATCTCTCAGTTAGTCGGCAATTAGTTTATGTTGTACCTTTAAAACGAATCAATTTCATAGTCAGCCCATTCACAGTAAATCAGCATTTTTATATGACGTTTCAAATCAATCAAACGCATTATATAGCACCTTGAAATTGAATCCATAGAAACGTCTGCACATTCAGAGTTAGTCAGCATTTAGTTTACACAACGCATTTGAAGTCAATCAATCAGCAATGAGGTTATACAGCAACTTTCAAATTAATCAGCATATCACTTACAGCCAGGGGTCTTTAGATTCACTCCTCGGCCCCCCAACGAGGCAGCTGTTCATTGCAACCCAACTTCTGAATTATTTAAGCAGGGTGTCATTACTCAAACTCTATTTTATTATTTTACTCCAGAAGTATGATTCGATAGATGCTAACAGGGCTCCTCTCATGAAGCTCTGAGGGAGTCCAAAGCACTGCTGCAACCCAGAGGGGCTGCCATCTAGCATCCTGGGGGTGGTAACGCTCTGGCTGCACGCTACAATAGATTGATTAAATATTTAGTATAGATACTAATTTTAGTATAGTAGGCATGATTAGATAGATAGATAGATAGATAGATAGATAGATAGATAGATAGATAGATAGATAGATAGATAGATATTAATTTTAGTATAGTAGGCAGGATTAGATAGATAGATAGATAGATAGATAGATAGATAGATAGATAGATAGATAGATAGATAGATAGATATTAATTTTAGTATAGTAGGCAGGATTAGATAGATAGATAGATAGATAGATAGATAGATAGATAGATAGATAGATAGATAGATACTAATTTTAGTATAGTAGGCAGGATTAGATAGATAGATAGATAGATAGATAGATAGATAGATAGATAGATAGATAGATAGATAGATAGATAGATGGGTAGTGTGGCCTGTTGGAGGTGTTGAAGCCTTCCAAATCCCAGACAAATCTCTACAAACACAACACGCAGGTGTAAATATATCAGCAATACCTCCAGACAAGCTTCTTACCCCAGTCTGCACAACCAGAATTGTCTCATTTCTATTCCTTTCTTCTCTTCTCTTCCCAGTTGAGTTGGAGTCGGGTGAAAGTGGACAGAGCGGCCTCTTTTATCTCAGATGTAGGAGTACTTCTGGTGTGCCAGGGCATTACCCATTGGAAGCCCTTCTGGAAAGTAGAGATCATGGATTTCTACAGCACCACCCCTGGAGGTACCCAGGAAACCCAATAGTTCTGCTCTATGGGACAAAGGATTCCAGCAAGTCCTGCAAGTGTCCATCCGGGTACTATAGCCCAGGTGGAGAACCCACTGGTCCAAATAGCTTGTCCTTATCCTGTTCATCCATCACACTGACTTCTTGGCCTAGTAAGGATCTTCAGTCAAACCCTACTGGGACGTCAGTATATTCAAAGGGAGGGAACAGCCTACCTTTCTTCTTTACCTTTCAGTACAATGGCCTTCCGTCCAGGTAAACGATCATGCACCATCACCCCTGCCATCTATCAAAAATAACTGATGAATTAGTTTTATGTATTTATGAACAATTAACATATATATATATATATATATATATATATATATATATATATATATATATATATATATATATATATATATATTCACATATGTATACATTAAAAAAGTCTAAATTATTAAATGTTATATTTGTGATGTGATCAGAGGGGACCTTTCCCCAGACTTCAAAATATGCGATCTTCTCCTAAATAAATCAAAAGAACGGGTTCAGTTAAATGGGCAGTTTGAAAGAATCCAATCAGTAAAGTGAATCGAAATGCCCCCACTAGATCCTTAGTTGTCATTATTCAGGTTCAATTAAGAAAGTCAAAGCCATGGACAAAAGAGAAATAAGAAGAAAATGACAAAGAAAGAGCTAAGTATTTAATGGTATGGCAAAAAATGATTAATGTCTTACAAATCTAAATCTCACTCTGCCACACTATTCTGAATGCAAAATGAGAAAAGGAAAAAGGTCAGTTGATACAAAAATGAGGTAAATGAAAGGTAAAAATGACTCACTGAATGTGTAATTGGGTGAGATGAAATTTTGCAATTAATTGGGGGCGTGGGGGGGGGTGTAAGACTAAACCTGAAAGCCCCCAACTTAGACAACCAATCCTTAAGGCAATCATCATTTAGGCAGAATCAATGTAGCTTCTATAAAACATTTTAATTCAATTAATTCCTGAATCTGTCGAGTTGTTCACATGACATCTTTAAAATTAATCAATCCAACACATAGTTTCCACATTATCAGCCAATCATCACTTTGTTTATATAAAAGATTTCAAATCACTCAACCAATCGACAGTTAGATCATGAAACACCTTTAAATTTAATCAATAATCAGCCAATCACATTTCCATATATTTGTTTAGCTGACACTTTTATCCAAAGTGACTTGTGAACTGGTAGTCCAAAAAGCCAATAAGTACTTCCAATAATACTCACTAGAGGGGGAAATACCACCAAAATGGACAAAAGCAAATCTTTATAAAAAAAAAAATTGATTCATCATGAAATGTCTTCCAGTCGATATAAAACTATGTGGAGCACAAAGGCAAAATTGAAATTGCCTAAAACAATACAGCAATACAAAGTCTAACAATAAACAATAACAATACCCTTTTATTTATAGAGCACCTTTCCCATGCTCAAGGGAGGGAGCTAAAAAAGGGCAAAAATCCAATAAGTTACATGCACAGGAAAACACAGAAACTTACCCAAACTCCCAAGTGTATTCACAATGAACCACAAGGAACCATGGGAGACCATCCTTATTCCTGGTGGTGATTTGCAGGTGATCCCATCTCTAGGGGAACAATCCACAAAGCCCAAGGAACATAACACAGGCATTGACAACAAAGCAGATAATAACAAAAGTAACATTAACTTTGATAAATATTATAAATAAGAACAAGAAAATACTAGAAACATGAAACCCTGAATGAAGCATGTGACACTTTTTAAAGAATGTTTATTATTATTTTTGGTTCACCGACAAAAGCGCGATAGACATATGAGCCCCGACAAAACCGCGACGGACAAAATCGCGCCGACAAACCCACTAACTGGTTTTCGACAAATGCACGCCGACAAAATCGCCACAACAAAATCGCGAGAGAGGCCAAGAGAGTGGGACACGTACGTGCGCATTATGTACACATTATGTGCTAGGTTATAACTGTTATAACTGCTGATGGCATGCCGCGAACAAATAACTCAGTCGAGGGTTGGCATAAAGTGTCGTATACAAAGCAGAATTACCAGCAGACAGGCAGCCAGCAAGTCTAAATACGCTCAACTATCAAGACGTCTTGCTGTAATTCTTCCTACGTATGCAGGGCGTGATATTAAGGACTATCTGCGTGCCGTGTCTCATAATATACTGACTTCTAAAATAAACATTATTATATATGCTTTAAACTAGTAATTCATATTTAATGAAACTTTCGTAATTTTGTCAGCGCGATTTTGTCTGCACAATTTTGTCAGTGCAATTTTGACGCTGTGTTTTAATCTGCGCTATTTTGTCGGCGCTCATATGACTAGCACGCAAATGTCGGGTCACATTATTTTTTAATGTCATTTTTTTTTGTTTGATTTACTTTTGCATTGTTATGACACAAGCATCATTTCACTTTTGTTTGATTTTTTTTTGTTGTTTGTGATGAAGTAATCCATTGCTAGTCATTTTGTTATACACCTATTTAAGATGGTGGCACCCTGGAGCAGCTATCCAAGGTTTTGGACACCATCTACCCTCACTTTATGACATTTTTAGATCACAATTCTTTTCTAACATCATTGTGAAAGACACTACCATCATCTTGCTGTCATCTTTTCACCCTGTTAATTAATTACTGGATTAACTAATTAATTGAACTGACTTTTGTCCAATGAAGACTAATATGGAGTTGGAGACTTTCCTGACAGCACTAGACAGAAGACTACAGTAGGTTCTAGAATAGCATCTGTCTATCACTGGACACACTATCTCACATATCATCACTGGTCCATATCAATCAACAATCAACCTAATTCACATTCATATATTCATTTTTATCAGTAAGTGCTCAAGGCAGCCTCATCAGGTATAAAAGCAGAACTAACTGATGGGACTTCAGTCACTGGGCGCCCAACTGGACAAGTTTACAGCTGCTAATCGACTTACAAGTCATTCATTTTCTGAAAGTGATCATTACAATACATGGTAATGAAGAAGTGGAGGATATGCCAACTGCATTGGGTACAGGGCACAAACCAGTCTTGGACAAGACATCAGTCCATCACAAGGCATGCACACCACACAGCCACACAAACACTGGGCCGAATTAATCACCATATTCCATAATCCAACCTTCTTTCCTTCCTGCCTTCCTTCCTTCCTTCCATTACTCAGTCATTCATTTATTACCTGAACGTGTTCATTCAAGTTAAAGTTCACATCCAGGTGGAAGCTTTGTGAGCAAGGCAGAAGTTGATCATAGACGTGACGTCAGTCCATCATGGTCCACCTACTCACACACACACACACACACACTCCCTCCCTCAAGTGCTCATTTTTGTTGACTGACAGGTCAGCAAATCCCACCCTCTAGTTGTGAGCTTCAGTTTTATTCTCTTTTCCGATTTTCTTGTTGGTTTCCCCTCTTTAGAACTCAGGGCAGGCATCTCAGATTCAGGGTCTGTTGAAAGTCAGCAGTTATCCAAGGAGAGGGACAGTGCTGCTGACCACGAGAGAAAGGGAGGAATGATTAATGGCCATGTTATTTAGAACTAGCAGGGCTTGAGTGATGAGAGGAAAACATTGCAGACGTTTTGCTTCTGTGGCATTTGTCTGCCGAAAAACCCATTTGCTTTGTTGCTGTTTGGTATTAACCTTTCCGCAGCAGAGGTTTAGACACTGCGGGATCGGAAGGGGGAATATGAAGGTGTGAGAGGGAGAGACTCCTCTCTGGATCTCTCGGCTCTGTGAGACACTGAGAAGAGCTGCTTAAAGGGCCAACTGGCTACTCTGGTGGTCCTGAGTTAACCTAATAATTTCATGAAAGACTGCTGCCAGATGGCATCTCATTATAATAGAGGGGAAAGGAGAGGAGGACATTTAGGATAAACTGAAGGAATTGATTGCAGAAGAGATTCCAGCTCCTCCTGCCTACTATACTAACATTAATATCTATCTATCTATCTATCTATCTATCTATGTATTACATGGTACATTTCGTATATATAAATCGTAAATTCTATCTATCTATCTATACTAACATTAATATCTATCTATCTATCTATCTATCTAATCCTGCCTACTATACTAAAACTAATATCTATCTATCTATCTATCTATCTATCTATCTATCTAGCTATCTATCAAATCCTGCCTACTATACTAAAATTAATATCTATCTATCTGTCTGCCTGTCTCATCCTGCCCACTATATTAAAATTAATATCTTTCTAGCTATGTATTATATGGTACATTTCGTATATATATAAATCGTAAATTCTATCTACCTATCTATACTAAAATTAATATCTATCTATCTATCTATCTATCTATCTATCTACCTATCTAATCCTGCCTACTATACTAAAATTAATATCTATCTTTTTATCTATCTCAGGATTAATTGTAAACAGTTATACAGAATGTGAAGTTTCATTTATTACGTACTGTTTTACTTTGTAACCGATTTGATTGAGTTGTGTTCTCTTTCTATGATTTCTTTTCCCAATATAATGAATGTAAAATTAGAATAAATTGTGAATAATTATTTAACTACAACACTTTGCAACAGTGCCCCATGTGAGATAAAGTCTGCCCACTATGGGTTTCTGCAAAGCAATGTTGAAAGTGTGATATTTCAAGCAAGATACTGATGGAGATGAAGTTTTGTTTTTTGGTGACAGTGCTGATCCAACAGTTTGTTGAACCATCAGCTATGCACTTTGATTGATTTCCAAGTGAAAGTGCTGAAGCGAGAGGCTGCGGAGGGGGGTTTGGGGTGTTAGTTTGTACCACTTGTCACCTAACATATAACACTGATGCCGAGACCGGCCATCTTTTTTATTTTTCTTTCAGATTTAAAGCGTGGTCCAGCCATTTCAAAGCTGTCAGGACTCGTTCTCAAAGTAATAAAATGCCAAGATAGAGGCTGCATCTCCTGGTAACCTTCAGAGGGAACAGCTGAATAAGCTATCAGGGAGCTGGCAGGAGAGAGTCGTGCGCACTGTCTGCTTGGACGGCTCATATGTTCAGGACTCCTCCAGACAGGGGGACCGAGCTGCCGGTGGGAATAGCACTGCTCCTGTTGTCTCATCCCTCGCATTTAAATTTGAAAGTGGATTAGCGGTCTTATCTTCCAATTTCATGATTTGGAAGGCTTAAAGCTTTATACTTTTATTCAGAATGATTTTGTCATAAGCTTTCCCCCAAGATCACAAAGATCATAACCTGAAATCCAACCGCTGCTCCACTGTGCAAACCTTGTGTATTGCTTATGGCAGTTTAGGATGAGGGGTATGTGTGTGTGTGTTTGTGTGTGTGTGTGTGTGTGTGTGGCGGGGAGTGAAGCCTGTCGCTGTAGCGTCGGTCACAGAGCAGCTCAGGACAGTGGTGCCATTCTGTTGCAGAGAACATTTACTGTAAAAAGCATTTATTCCTTGGATGTTTTCACATTAAATTGTTATACAACATTGAAGTACAAAGCGTTTTGACACGACAAAAGACTCTTTAATGACAAAGTGAAAACTGATTTCTACAAAGTGGTCTACATTCATTATAAATATAATACACAAAATAATCAATCACATAAGTATTTACTCCCTTCGAATTCATGGCGGGATGGCATGGTGGAACAGTGGTGGTACTGCTGCCTTGCAATAAGGAGACCAAGTATGCGTCCTGAGTCCTCCCTGTGTGGAGTTTCCATGTTCTTCCTGTGTCCACATTGGCTTCCTTCGGGTGCTCTCGTTTCCTCCCACAGTCCACACACCAGCAGTTCAGGTGAATTGACCCTGGTGGGTTGCTTTTGTGACCCTAAAGCACTGCTGCCCTGCCAGGCACTCTATTCTAGCTGGAATGGGCTCCAGACACCCACTGTGACCCTGGCCTGGATTACACAGGTTAGAAAATGACAATGACATTTCATTCTTTCTTTCTTTCTTTCTTTCTTTAACTTTATGTATTGCATTTATTAATAGCATATACCATTCCATACAATCAAGTCAAATTCAACAAAACTAAAATCAAATCAACCTCCACCCATGAGAAAGAGAGGAAGGCCAACAACCAGAGCACAACTATTAAAAGTAGTGAAGAGAGAAAGGAGGCTTTTCCCCCAATGTAAAAGCTAATTCTAAAATGTTGCTGATCAAATCCTGCCAGGTTTTTAAAAAGTTCTGCACAGATCCTCTAAGTGAGAATTTGATTTTTGCCAATTTCAAACAATATATAACATCAGATACCCACTGACTTAAAAGAGGTGAGTTATGATTCATCCAGTTGACCAAGACAAGTCTATGTGCCAATAGAGAAGTGAAGGCACTTACCGTTTATTTTTCCTTCTCCACTTTAAGTCCCTCTCTGAGCCCACCAAACACAACTGTTGGTGGGTTGTGACACCCAGGCTGTCTGAAAGGCATTTAAAGATTAACATCCAGAATGAAGTTAATTTGGTACACGCTCAGAACATGCGGCCCAGTGAGGCTGGAGCTCGATTGCAACGTTCACAGGTTGGATCTTGATACATCTTGGGAAATTTGGACAGATGTGCTTGATTAAAGATTTAAAGTTTGCTTTGTACATATGGAGCTCGAGTGAATTCTATGCATGGCTGCCCTCCACTCCTATTCTTATATGTTGAGTAAGAGATCCTTTTCCCACTGAACTCTGGGATCTTTAACAGGAAAGGGACTTTAAAATGGTTTCCTATATTATAGAAATGCTGTTATTTCTACAGCACATCTTCATACAAATGATGTAACTCAAAGTTCTTTACAAGATGAGGAAAGAAAAGTTAATAAAAAATAAAAATAAGACTAGGCAATGCTAAGTAACAAAGAATAAAGTAAGGTCCGTTGGCCGGGAGGACAGAAAAAACAAAAAAAAAAAAAAAACAACAGAGGATTGTAGAAAAAGAAAAATCTGCAGGGGTTCCAGGGCCACAAGACTCCCCATTCCCCATTGGGTAAACTCAAGGCTGGAGTAAGACCCCCATAGACCCATATTTCCTTAACAGAGGGTTGATCATTTAATGCAGTGTGGTATTTCTCACTTTTTCTTTTCTGTCGTCCCCCAAGTGGCTCCCCCACCTTTGATCATTTTCCTACCAATACTCACCCATTACATAGAATTTCCCCCTTGACCATTTTGGTGTGCTGATACTTCATTGTTTTAATGAGCTCATGATGGTGAAAAGGCCCCTTGATGTCATGGACCCCATAGAACACTCTTATGGAAGATCTGCCACTGCTTCAAGTCGGTATTTAATAGATGTAGAGGTCTACCTCCGTCTCACTATGAACTTTTCACGTCTCCATTCTCCTATTTTTCCTCCTTCTTCTTAGCAATACTGCTTAAGAGAGCCAATCAAGAGCCACTGTGCCTACCACCCCTGGACCTTGACAGGCCTTTCCTATCCTGTGTTACATTTTTGCCATTATTTCCCTAGTAATACCTTTAACAGCACAAATAAATCTCTATGATGTGACTTGGAGCACTGTGGATAAACTTCACATTTGAAATTCATAAAGGAATGGAAAATGAGAACAAGACACAAGCTCGGCTTCAGCACATGAAAAACCAATGAGATATCATGGTGGGTGGGATCTCCCTGGTCGCCCCTTAAAAAAAAAAAAGACATCTAACAATGCTGTTTTATCTATTTCTGGATTTTCCTTTATGTCTCCCTCACAATCTTTTTCCTTTTATGTTAATAAAGGGAAGACAAGCAGTCCTGACGCACTCCCACTGAAGTGATTATTGTTAAGACTTTATTCATTTTGTTGATGACATCTAATACTCATTTTCCAGCAGAAATAATTTAACTAATGTAATTTTAATCTTAATGCTTGTCCAAACATCATCATAGAGAAACAAAATAATTAGATAGAGGGCAGCTTTTGTGAACTTTATGCAATATATTTAAATTAATAGAAAAGAGTCATTAATTCATTGCTTTGAGCAAGTAAAACATCAAGAAATCCAGTGCGTTGTGTTTATTTGAAGTAGGGGGCCGATATTAACAGGCTTAGATTTTTTTTATGATTTTCAGGTATTTGGATGGGAAAATATCCTTACGGTCCCTTCTGCTGCTCTCCTGTCACCCCACAATATAAACGAAAATATTTGGACTCTGCCCACTGTCCTCTCCACTGACCTCGCTCCTGTTGTTAAAGTGCTTAGAACCATGAAAGGGGAAAGTCGTGAGTCTCTGTCTTTTAATAATGTGAAGTATTCATTCATGCGGGCACTTTGAAAAAAATCAAACACTGCAGTCCTTTTTGTATAAATCACCTAAAAAGAGTGGGCTGGTGACATCACAGGTTTAGCATTGAGCTGGTGGAAGAACTCAAAATGCCAAGAATCAGTGCAGCGGTTAGGGGGTGGTCTGTTCTCTATAACTTACCTTTTCAGGTAAAATTCTAGAAGTTGTTTTCAGCAGTTACAAATAAAACCAAATAAAGAATTGCATTCTGGATAAGTATCTGTCAGGCTTTAGGTCAAATTAAAGTAGTTAATGCTTTGTAGGTGTTCTGCCGATGAAGGGAGTAGGGCACATTTATCTCCTGATTAGGAAGGGAAAACAATGTTGAAACCAAGAATCAGTACTAACTTTCATCTTGCCGTGGCCAAGGGAAGAACTACCTCTTCTGGCTGAGGGAAGAATCTGCTTCATGTGTTGGCCTTTGTTTAAAATACTAACTTCTATGGTGGCATCAATCTTAGCTTGCTTTTCCTGTTTCACTTCCTGAACATTAATTTGACTCTTTCTTTCTGTACAGTCATTACATAACAGTTGTTAGCTATAAACTATTTAAGACTACTCATGAACAAAATATAAATACATAATGCAAATACAAAAAGTATTGCACTTCTGGTAGATTATAGACAGTCATCAGCATTTCACACGAGACGCAAAATTACATGCAAGGCCCCAGAAAAAAACGAGTAAGGGGTGGTGGTTGGGGATAATGTTTTCACTAAGTTCAGTTCAATGATAACTCTAGAATAAATAGTCATTTTGTGTCTGGAGGTGCAGGTTTATATGGCGCTCTAGCGTCTCCGAGAAAGCAGCAGCGTGAAAAGATGACAGTAAGATGATTTTAGTGTCTTTCACAATACTGTTAGAAACGAGTTGTAATCTAAAAATGTCTTCAAGGGAGGGCAGATGGTGTCCAAAACCTTGGATAGCTGCTCTAGTGTGCCACCATCTTAAATAGGTGTATAACTAAATGTTTAGCAATGGATTACTTCCTGACCTTTAAGTTTCAAATAACTGGGTTAAGGTGAATAAACCTTGTTAAGATAGAACCCTGGTAAGATAGATGGATATCGATTTTAGTATAGTAGGCAGGATTAGATAGATGGATAGATAGATATTAATTTTAGTATAGTAGGCAGGATAAGATAGATAGATAGACAGATAGATAGATAGATAGATAGATAGATAGATAGATAGATAGCCGGGAGGCTGATATACTGGTTGGACCAGGGGAGCACATGTGCACAGGACACTGTCTCCTCCAGACTGCTAGAGGGCAGTCCTCCTGAGTTTCTGTGGCTCCACAGGTTCTCGCAGGGCTTCATGCGAGTTGGAGTTTGGAGGTAGATAGATACATGGGGGCATTTGGGTTTTTACAGAAGCCCCTTAAATAAATATAAATACACACTTTGGCAGGCATTATGCAGACATATTGCTGTTTGTATGAAGGAGCCCCCCTAACGTTTCGTGGCACACTTCGGCTGTGGCTAACAGTCCTCAGTGTTGGTGTCAGAGAAAGGATATACAACATTGTTCATAATGGCACTCAGTTTTGTTTGAATTCTTGCCTCTGCTACAACCTCTGGTGATCCAGAGTGTGCCCCATAACTGAGCCTGCCCTTTTAATTAGCTTGTTGAGTTGCTGGGTCTCATTTGAAGTGATTTTACCAGCCCAGCACACCACAATGTTGAAAATCACACTGAGCATCAGGAGAGTTGTACAGTAGTAGACTTCCCACAATTAAGGAACACAGTTTCCTAAGGAACAAGAGGCTGCTTTGCCCTTTCTTATGTAGTTCCTCTGTGTTCTGAGATCAGCCCAACCTCTCATTCATTTGCACCCCCACGTACTTGTAGGAGCGTATCACCTCTACATCCACTCCTTGCATACTGACCGGACATGGAGGCTCTTTCTTGTGAAGAATAAGCAGTCAATAAGCAGTTCCTTGATGTTGCTGATGTTAAGTTGCAGACAGTTCCCTTTATATCAAGAAACAAAGTTCTCCCCCTGACTCCTCTCCTCCATCTCTCGTCCTCCTTATCAATACACCCTATAAGTGCAGAATCAGCTGAGAATTTCTGCAAGTGACATGACCTGCTGTTATATTTATAGTCTGAGGTGTACAGAGTGAAGAGAGAAGCAGACAGGCCTGTTCCTTGTAATGCTCCAGTGTTGCTCACACAGTCCTTAAGTCTCGCAAACTGAGGCCTGCCAGACTGATACTCCATGATCCAGAACTCCAAGGGCTCATCTGCCTGCATATCTCTGAGTTTACCACTTACCAAGGAAGGCTGGATGGTACTGAAGGTGCTGGAGAAATCAAAAAACATAATCCTCCCAGTGCTTTGTCCAGCCATGAGGAGCAGAGAGATCATTGCATACTCCACTCAAATCTTTGTCCAATAGGCAACCTGAGGTGGGGTCTTGGTAGTCTACCACAAGAGCACTCGTATAGTCCAGGACGAGGTCCTCATCGGTCTTCATTAGGCAAGTGTAGTCATTAGGTGAAGAGGCACCAGCAGTACCTTCTCTGGAACAGAAACAGTGCAGGGGGTTTAGGACAGGGACACACTGAATGGGCACTCCGTCAGTCAGTCAGGTGGTCAGGTAATCAGTTGGTCAGTCAGTCATTTTGTCAGTCAGGTGGTTAAATAGTTGGTCAGTCAGTTAGTCAGTCAGTTAGTTAGGTGGTCAGTCAGTCAGTTAGTCAGGTGGTCAGTTGGTCAGTCACTCATTTAGTCAGTCAGGTGGTCAGTCAGTCAGGCAGTCAGACAGTCAGTCAGGCGGCCAGGTGATTGGTCAGTCAGTAAATCATTCTGTTAGTCAGTCAGACAGTCAGGTGGTCAGTCAGTCAGTCAGTCAGGTAGTCAGTTGGTCAGTCACTCATTTAGTCAGTCAGGTGGTCAGTCAGTCAGGCAGTCAGACAGTCAGTCAGGCGGCCAGGTGATTGGTCAGTCAGTAAATCATTCTGTTAGTCACACAGTCAGACAGTCAGGTAGTCAGTAAGTTAGTCACTCATTTAGTCAGTCAGGTGGTCAGTCAGTCAGGCAGTTAGATAGTCGGTCAGTCAGGCAGATGGTCAGGCAGTTAGATAGTCGGTCAGTCAAGCAGATGGTCAGTTAGTCAGTCAGTTAGTCAGTCAGTCAGTCAGACAGTCAGGTGGTCAGTCAGGCAGTCAGTCAGTCAGGTAGTCAGTTGGTCAGTCACTCATTTAGTCAGTCAGGTGGTCAGTCAGTCAGTTAGTCAGTCAGACAGTCAGGTGGTCAGGTGATCAGTCAGTCAGTCAGTTAGGCGGTCACACAGTCAGTTAGGTGGTCAGATGATCGGTCAGGCAGTCAGTCAGGTAGTCAGTTGGTCAGTCACTCATTTCTGACCCTCTTAGTCCTGAAGTGGGTCGCAGGTTGGGGTTGCGTGGGCGATCAGAACCCAAGCAAGCATAAGGTGTGAGGCAGGAACAAACCCTAGACAGGGTGGCAGTCCATCGCAGTTGGTGTCATGTTGCGATGTGACGTTGTGTTAGGATTCGTGAGTGTGCTAAGCCGATATACGCAGCACATGTCGTTTTGCTATCAGCTCCTTAACCATCAGGATGGGACGCTAATCACAGGTGCCTTCCATCTCCCTTCAAGGATCCTTGGATATCCACACAGGAGCTCTCCCGACAGATGAGCTGATGCCATACTCGGTTGTAATTCTTATTTATTTCTGTTATCAAACGTGTGCGTATGTAAGTGTTTGGGAGGCGTCTTCTTAGTTTATTGTCAAGCCCAGTGAAAACTGCATTGCGTGAAATGTCAACTTATTCCCGAAAGCCTGCATGAGCAAGACTCAAGGCTGGGAATTTCAGGCACTCGGTGCCATCTGTTTGAGTGCGTTAAGCTTTAAAAGTTTCTTTTTATGGAACCACAGGCAATGCAGAATTTAAAACCTGTTTGCGGTTTTTGTTTCTCTTCCATCTTTTTCATCATATCGCCTGCAGCAAAGTCAATTCCCCACAGGCAGCCTTTGCGACTGCTTACCCAAAATAAAATACACCTGACCAGTCAATATTTTCCTAGCTACAGGCATCTGAATCCTTCAGAGTTTACACTTTCAAGAAAAGTCGCTGCCTCTCTCGCTCCCTCTCTGTGTTTTCAAAGGAACGTTTTGTGCCTTTCAGTTTGGTTGCTTTTTCAGAAGGCTTAGCAGTTGAAGGCCATTTGCATTATAAGGTAAGCGTTGTGGAAGCTCGAAAAGTTCACATTGTATTGTTTCAAAAGTTTAACTGAAGCCGTTTCCACAGGGAGCTTCCATTCGTGTGTTTCTCTGTGCTGCTTGTTCCCATTCGGGGAGCCTCAGCCTGTCCCAGGAGCAGAAGAAGCAACGGAGCAAGTCAGGAATCGTTCGATTTCAGTCAACTGCCAGGCCACAAAAATGCCTGAGCAGCCTCACCCAGCGTATGAACACATGAATATCAGATAGCCGTTTCATCTGAGCTTCAATATTTAAATAGCAAACAATAGAAAAGATATCCATCTGTCTATTATTTATTAAGTTGCAACACTTTTCGTGTGTATTTTTTATCGGACCACCTGTGACACATATCTAACACGAAGGGTGCCAACTAACCTCTTAGGTTCTTTTCTTAACAGAGGAATAAGAAGAAATGACCAAACCAGTATAACGGATGGCACACATGGGCCTGGGAGGCCAGTGCAGTAGAAGGAGAGATGAGGACTGCTGAATATTTTCTCCCCCAATACACTAGATGGCAGCATTCCTAGGGTTAGGATTCTCACACAGACACCCGCAGGGCATGCTGGGACCTGTAGTCCCGTGAGGCAGCCCTGCTGGAGTTCATGGAGTGGCCTCCAGGGGGAGTTGTTGGGACTCACAATCCCTACTTTCAGGGACTTAGATAAAATAAGCCACTCGGTCTCATCCAAGCAAATCAGAGTCGGGAGAGGAGCTGAGGAGAAAGAGGAGAAACACGTTTGCTGTTTTTGATACAATGAAGTCTGTTAAAGGTACCTTATTGACTAAAATACGTATTTCAGCCTGAGACTGTGTTGGGGTTTGGAGTTGCTGTTTCACCCCTTACTGGTCACACCAGCTAAGTAACTGTCACCTGTAACATCTTACCTGTCTTACTGTCCTTACTGTAGCCCACATAATCAACAACACAGACCTCTAATGGCAGGCTGCTCACTGAACTAATCAGTCCAATCAATCAAAGGTGGAAACATCTCAATAAGGGTCAAAAGAACGGGATGCACCTGAGCCAGTTTGTTCATTTTTTGTCAAAAGGGTTTCAAGTCCCCGATAACCCTAAAAAGGTGATGGTTTTCAAAAACAGATGAACTCGTGTTGAATAAATTCTAACCTGAAGTGTGGCCACATAGCAGCTGAAGTGTTGGAAATTTGACAACTCCTACGATAGATAGATAGATAGATAGATAGATAGATAGATAGATAGATAGATAGATAGATAGATAGATAGATAGATAGATAGATAGATAGATGAGTAAGGTGCTATATTAAAGATAGATAGATAGATAGATGAGTAAGGTGCTATATTAAAGATAGATAGATAGATAGATAGATGAGTAACGTGCTATATTAAAGATAGATAGATAGATAGATGAGTAACGTGCTATATTAAAGATAGATAGATAGATAGATATCAACATTTCAATCAACATTTATTTATATAGCACATTTTCATACCAAAAAAATGTAGCTCAAAGTGCTTTACAAAATGAAGAATAGAAAAATAGAAGACACAATAAAAAATAAACATAAGTCAACATTAATTAACATAGAATAAGTAAGGTCCGATGGCCAGGGTGGAAAAAAAAAAAAAAAACTCCAAAGGCTGGAGAAAAAAATAAAATCTGTAGGGATTCCAGACCAAGAGACCGCCCAGTCCCCTCTGATAGACAGAAAGATGAGTAAGGTGCTATACTAAAGATAGATAGATAGATAGATAGATAGATAGATAGATAGATAGATAGATAGATGTAAAAGGCACTATATGATAGATAGATAGATAGATAGATAGATAGATAGATAGATAGATAGATAGATAGATAGATGTAAAAGGCACTATATGATAGATAGATAGATAGATAGATAGATAGATAGATGAGTAAGGTGCTATACTATAGATAGATAGATAGATAGATAGATAGATAGATAGATAGATAGATAACAACATTTATTTATATAGCACATTTTCATACAAAAGAATGTAGCTCAAAGTGCTTTACATAACGAAGAATAGAAAAATAAAAGATACAGTAAGAAAAGAAAATAAGTCAGCATTAATTAACATAGAATAAGAGTAAGGCCCGATGGCCAGGGTGGACAGAAAAAACAAAAACAAAAAAAACACCAGACGGCTGGAGAAAAAAATAAAATCTGCAGGAATTCCAGACCATGAGACCGCCCAGATAGACAGATAGATGAATAGATAGATTGATGTGATTTTGGAAGAATTAAGTGGATAGGACTGGCAGGTTTGGATGGGCTCATTGGCCTGTTCTCGCCCAGATTTTTCTAACGTTCTAATGTTTCCATGACTGGGTAGCTGCACAGAAGACCACCATGACTGTTCCTGATGCCAAGTGTTAACTAGAGTGGTGTAACGCACAACGCCATAGCACTCTGGAGCAGTGGAAACGTGTTTGATGGAGTGATGAATCACACTTCACTATCTGGCGGATTGATGGGCCCATCTAGGTTTGGTGGATGCCAAGTGCTACCTTCCAGACCGTGTATGTGTAGTTCCTTCTGTAAAGTTTGATGGCGGAAGGCTAATGTCCTGGACATTTGTTAGGGTTTGGGCTCGGCTCCTTGGTTCCAGTGAAGGGTATTGTTGATGCTACAGCAAATTAAGACATTTTAGACCATTTTGCACTTCCAGCTTTGTGGCAACAGTTGGTGGAAAGCCCTTTTTTGCACATTCTGCTTGTTTTTCTTGGTACTTCTACTACTAAGGTTAAGTAACAATTTTAAACAGGCCTTGTGTGTGTCTGTGTGGTAAACTAACAGACTCTCCAGGGCTGATCTGCGTGTCACACCTAATGCTGCAGAGATAGACTTTGAACCCCAGTGGCCCTGAACTGGATTAAGCCGGTTTGAAAACGTTACATTACATTATTTATAAATGGATCTTAAAATAGAAGGCCACTACCTTACATGTGAAAGGTTAGAAGTACTGCCTCTTTATCCTGCAGGCAAAAGGTTCAGTCGCCTTTGATTATACCTGCCCAAGTAAGCAGCAGCTTGATGGACCATAATGTCAGATGCCAAACATAACAATGAATAAAATATTGTAGTGTGTGCAGGTTTGGACTTTAAACAAGAATAATGAATTTTGTAGGATAGGACAATAGTCCTCCATTTTGGGGCCCGGTCTCATGGCTGGAGAATCGAGGAGGGTTAGCATCAGGAAAGGCGTCCAGCTGTGAAAATCACCTATAAAATATCGACATGGGCCCCATATAAAAGTAGAAAAAGTGAGGAGGAAGAAGAAGAAGAAGCACAATAGCTGCCATCCTTCTGCTCATGTTGCACACAAATTTGGACACTATCAGCCAAAGTACATATTATATATATCAGAAAAGATGAAAGATGACCCAAAGAGATTCTTTTACTATTTTAGTATTAAAACAACAGTCAAGGAGGAGGTGAAGTGCATCAGGGCTAGCAATAGGGAATTAAAAAATACACAGAATGAAATCACAGATGCTCTAAACTCGCATTATTCTGATGTTTTCACATGTGAGGAAGTGGATAACCTCACAGCGGTAAAAGGGATCACTAAGGAGGCACTGAGCTGATTTAGAAGTTGTAGAGAGAGAAGTGTTGCTTAGATTGAATAGGCTGAAATCAAACCAGATAATATTCATCCTCAAGTACTTAAACAGATTAACGAGTGAATATAAAAACCCTTGACGCATAACTTTTAAGAAGTCACTGTGCACTGGAAAATTACAAAGAATGGGAAAATGGCAAATATTATCCTGGCATGTAAAAAGGTGATCTGGCAGATGCAAGTAACTGTAGGCCGGTAAGCTCAACGTGCATCACAGGTAAATCAATGGGAAGAATTATTAAGGACTAAGGGGCATTGCCCCCTGCTCACTTCGCTTGCCAACCTCCCTGATTTGCACTATTCACCAGCCGCTCGCGTATGGAGATGCTGATGTATTATTTAAACAGATTTTAATTTTCATGTTAAGTGTTACATTTGCATCTACGCGACGTATAACTTCCCGTGATTGCATTTCGTTTCTTTCTCTCTATTAAATAAACCGACTTTTTCGAATGTTTGCCTCTGAGATTTCTTAATTGTCTTTGCAAAAGCTATTCTAACGGGAAACTATAAACGTTTTAATAAAAATGTAACGGGATAATAATAATGTTATCCGCAGGAGAATTACTACATTACCTTTCTTGGATACATTTTTCTTTTAACAGTAATTCGGCTGGTGGAAGACCGGATGGGGTTAACGGTTGTAGATATTCTTCGTGATATTGTAAGTTGATGTTTTCATCTTCCACACGATCACTACCAACTGTTTCAGCAGAGTCTATTGATACGTATTTAACCAACTTGCCGTGTAACCGATCGACATTTTTCACGTTAATTAATTTGACTTCATCTTTTCTCGTGCTACGATTGCCCGTGTACTCATTTTTTCTGTTGATAACCCTTCAGGATGAAATTCTTCAATAAGATTTGGACATAATTTGACTTCTTTTATTGGGAACTTAAAGTGAGGAAAACGTTAAAATTTATAAGAGCTGAGAGCACAGGAACTGTGTCTGACAAAAGCATTCACACGAATGAGAGGTGAGAAGACTGTGTTTTTTTTAAAAAAATGGTCGCTAGGAGAATGTGTCTATTAAAAATAGCATGGCAATATTCTCATCTCGCGGGACTTGAAAAAATCTTTCCCAAAAAATCACGTCTCGACTCCTAAAAAGTCTCGTCGCTTCAAAAGATTTTTTTATATAATAGAGAGATGAGACTGAGCAGCACACGACAAGAACATGAGCTTTAGGAAACAGACAGCATGGGTTCACAATGGGAACGTTGTGTTTCACTAATATGCTGGAATTCTGCTAGGATATGACCAGAGTGGTGCCTATGATATTATTTGCCTTAATTTTTAGAAAGCTTTGAATAAGGAACCACATGAGAGGTTTAGCATCAAACTAGAAGGAGTGGGAGTTCAGGGTGGGTGTGTGGGTGGATGCAGAATTAGCTCAGACACAGGAAATAGAGGGTGATGGCGTAAGGCAGCAGTTCTCAAACTGTGGGGCGCTGGAGCTGTACAAGGGGGGGGCGTCGAATAAATGAACAAGACAACAAAATAAATTTTTTACATTTTTATTTCAAATTGCAAGCATATAATCACAACAAAGGCATTATAACTAAAATTCAAATAAAATATTTCTAAGGCATAGATCTAATGACTAATATGTGCCTGCTTTAAAGTACACAGCCTGTCCAGGTTTGGTTTGATATTCCAGATGGACACTCTGAGCTCCTTTTCTATTTGAAGTTTGTTTTTATGACGAGCGGCGCCGCTGCTGCTGCTTTTATAGTCACGTTAAGTTCAAGACGTATCGGTATCTGTCGCGAACATTCGGGTAACAGTAGATCAGGTGATAATGCGGCGCGACTGCACCACATTGCCAGCGTAGCCAATATTCTCAAATTGAGTTAAATAATTTACTGCGTATCGGGTTATTTTCATGATACAACTAACAGCGATATAATATTTGTCAGACGAAAATACGTTCGTCTCACGCAGATTGACTTCATCGGTGTCCTCGTTTATGAGATTTTTAAACATTAAAACATATTTAATCACTTAAATCAAATTAAATAAGAATAAATGATTTATTCTTTGTTTTTAGGATTAGAATTACTACCAAAAAAACATGCAAGGCATTTTAACAGTTATTAAAGCACTTTAAAAAAAAATTGCAAATATTTCAGCGAAGTTAGCAGAACACATGCAGATCTTATGGAAGTAAAAATGATAGAATACTGCGACACCGCCCGAGTATCTTACCTTTCTTAGTTGTATTATGGATTATTCTCATCTATCTTATATTATGCAGGGAGCGCAGAATTATTCCAGGTAGAAAAGGGGGGTGCGAAATATGAAAGTTTGAGAACCGCTGGTGTAAGGGACCCCATCAGAATACGATGATGTTAAGAGTGGTGTCCCTCAGGGGTCAGTGTTGGAGACCAGTGCTGTTTTTAATATATGACTTCCTCTTCTGCTCCCGGGTGTAGTGGGTCCGTAATTCTCTTTTATAAGTGCATTGCCACTGTGGGCTACGTCACATTCCAGGCCAGAGAACAAGACTTGGAGTGATGTGCGCTGTGACTAGTGATGGGTCGTTCTTGAAAAATTCGTTCATTTTGAACGAATCTTTAATGTGACTCGGGAAGAACGACTCGTCTCGTGGGAGAGATTCGTTCAGTCGCGCATGCGCATTTGCGCAACTTCCTATAGTTTCTGTATTGGAATTGATTCACCTGTTTAAAGTCTTCGGGTTTTTCGAGTCGTTCGTTCATCACGTGACAGCCCCATAAGATTAACCAACTCAGTCTGAGCCGGAAACAGAATTGATTAGTTCATCTCTCGAGTCTTCGGGTTTGAGTCGTTCGTTCATCACGTGACAGCCCCATAAGCTTAACCTATGCAGTCTGAGCCGGAAAGAGAATTGAACGAAATGACTCGAAAAATGATTCGTTCATTTTGCTGAACGAGACTCAAAGGTCCGAGTCGGTAAAATGATCCGAACTTCCCATCACTAGTTGTGACCAGAGGGCCGATTTACACAAAATGCATTGAAATGTTGGGGCACCAGACCTGGTGTTCCCATTTAATAAAGTCAAATAAAACAAAACATGATGGCCCAAACAAAAAAAAATAAATAAAAAACAGAATCACTTTAAGTTTAAAGATGCTATAACAACATGATTAAACTTTGCCCCAGGTCGGGTTAAGAGTCAAATAGTAGACGCCATCCTCCAGGGACTGCTTGGATTAATAGTATCCCAACCAGAAGGGGTGGAGT
Source organism: Polypterus senegalus (assembly GCF_016835505.1). Taxonomy (NCBI): domain Eukaryota; kingdom Metazoa; phylum Chordata; class Cladistia; order Polypteriformes; family Polypteridae; genus Polypterus; species Polypterus senegalus. The sequence goes on along the minus strand of NC_053165.1, from coordinate 92,140,458 downwards.
CAGCTCTTTGGGGGCGGCGGTCAGGTCAGTTGCCCTCACTCTGTGGCTTCTAGGAGCCGTGGCTAAAAAAAGGAGAGACAGTTAGTGTGAGCGCCCCTCGTGTTCCGGAGTGGTATCGCTTACCTCAACAGGACCAGGAAGGTAATCTCCAGGTGTGGATCCATGTAATAAAGAATCTGGGTTTGGGAATGAAAGACTCGATGTTTCACCTTAAAGCCCTTCAGTGATAAAACAGGAGTGAGCACTTTGTGTGATTCTTGGACTTTGATTTGATGTTATTAGTTTTGTGATCTGGCTCGTTCCTGACCTCATTATGTCTCTCATCATCTGGTTCATCTAAGGGATTGCCACATTTTGTTGTAGTAGAACAGAAAGACACTATATAAAATAAAATTGGGCAAAACCTTGGAATTTCCTTGGGAATTTAAAAGCTTAAAGTTAACACTGGAATGTTTATAAATGTAATCCCTGACTGCCTCTGCTCCGTAGTCACAATCATGTAATTAAAGAAAGTCATCAGCCCGCCGTATCAAAATTACTGTGCTGTATATCAATTATACATAAGTAGCATTTCATCAATTATTTACACGTAATCACATTAAAATTTGAGCATTTTAATTTGGAATAATTGCACAAAGTGAATAAAGTTACAGAGCGGCAATTAGATTGCAGTGTTGCCTCCTCCCATAACACTGAAGGTACATTTTCTGCTTGGTTTTTTTTTTTTGTTCTGCTATATCAATGTGCAATTCTCCTTTTTCAGTTGTGCTGGTGAAATATTGCAACCTCTAGAGATTTAACCAATTTGATGTGTTAGTCACACCGCCAAGGCTTACGGGGCTCAGCTGCTAGAAGCACTGCCATGACCTTGCCCAGAAACTATTCTGTGTCCTCGGATAGAGGAATGCCAGGCATGTGGATAACCTTCATACTGAGGAATTTGAAAATGTGCCCAAAATAATGCATGTAGCGTCGAGTCGGCCATCGTATATTAACTTGTTACACTTATTTAACCCCCATAGCGTTATGGCATGTTTAATCCCAGAAAAATGACCTAAAAATGGTGGAATTTTTTCCAACAAGAAAAATAAAGAGAAACACATAAATAAAAAGAAATCTAATAAGTACAAAAGGATGGGCATGTCCAACGTCCACTGTTGTACTGATGCACATTTAGTTGACGTCCTCCATGTAATTTATTTTGAGACAGCCATCAACACACAGCCCTGTGTTGCAATCGGTTCAGTAAAAGAGTGTTTCTTTGCACACTTTTCTTATAATATTTTATCTGTTGCTTGCACATGAGACGGTAGAATGAAAGTGTCTTGAATTGGGAATCCCACAAACACTTTCAAAAAAGCTCTCTGGTTGTGAATGCCATCAAACCCCAACTAGATACAATAACGAGCCTAGAAGAATCGATACTAATTAAAAGGTTTATTCTAACTTTAGTGTAGTAGGCAGGATTAGATAGATAGATAGATAGATAGATAGATAGATAGATAGATAGATAGATAGATAGATAGATAGATAGATAGAGTGGACCCTTGACTTACGAACTCAATTCGTTCGCGAGGGCTGGTTGTAACTCAAGTTGGTTGTAAGTCAACACTATTTTTCCCATAAGAAATAATGGAAATACCCATAATGCATTCCGAACCTCCCACTGCAACACTTACTTAACCTTTTCATAATAAAGAGGGTTGTATAATGTTCATAATTTAGCAAAACACCAATAATTTTTCTAATGTACTAACCAAAAAGTTATAAAAAGTGCGTAGCCTACCAGAAACAACAATTTCACACTGTACTCACCATTTAATTTGAAATCTTTGGGCTGCAGGAAGGGAGGAGGAGGAGAATGAAACGGAAGGTGGTTATTGTTTAGAAGGAGCCTCCTTATTCAAATCTTTTCTTTGTAAAATTGTCGAGATGGTGGATTTCGACATGCTGTACATATTAACGAGATCGGTCACGAATGCCACTCTCATATTTCTGCACAATTTCCTTCTTCGTTTCGATTGTGATCGCTGTTTCTCAAGTTAATAATAACAGTAGTCGAGCACTCAGTTCAAAGCTGGTCGTGTTGTGAACTGCTGTAATAATACACTCCAAAGCAAGCCGGTGCTGACTCGGCCTAATGACATCATCATGTGCCGCGCCAGCCCGCTAGCTAACATCCCTTAACAATCGCTTTCTTTACCTTTGTTACCTTCTCTTCCTTCCTTAGCAATTATGCGTCTTGCTTGCTATGGGCTTAATGAATTATATATATAGAAAAATCACTGCACTGACCAAAATTACATCCACAAACACATGTATCTGGGCTCAGACTGACGCTTACGAACGCTCTCGGCTGTTTGTTTACAATTACACAAGTGGATACACGTGACCGCATTCGGGTCGTAACGCAAGATGTTGGTCATAAATCAAAACAAAAATTTTGGTCGTAAATCAAGTTGTTCGCATGTCAGGCCGGTCGTATATCAAGGGTCAACTGTATATAGATAGATAGATAGATGTGTAAGGTACTATATTAAAGATAGATAGATAGATAGATAGAAGGGCTCTCTATTATAGATTGCAAGAGATGCTAATAGCAGATTTCAATTAAAATTTTTAATAAACTTTCCAAAACACATTTTCACTTTGTCATAATGGATTATTGTAGACTATTGGGCAAAAATGGCAATGGCCTAGTGGTACTCAGACAGATCGTTAACTTCACAAGCCACCAGCATGTCTCAGAGTTTACCCCTCCAGAGACATGGCTTGATGGTTTGTACGAACCATATAATTGAATATAAGGCCTCTCATATCTGTCTATCTACTACTGCCTACAACACTAAAGTTAAAATCTATCTATCTATCTATCTATCTATCTATCTATCTATCTATCTATCTATCTATCTATCTATCTATCTATCTATCTATCCTGCCTACTATACTAACATATCTATCTATCTATCTATCTATCTATCTATCTATCTATCTATCTATCATATAGTTTCTTTCATGTATCTCTCCATCTCTCTGATTTATACATCAGTCACGCCACTAATATACTAAACACTCCTCCAACGTTCCTGAACATTTTACTGAAGTCACAAAGGTTAGTGCAGCTTTAATCTTCCCAGTAAATTGCACCAAGTGGCCGCCACGTCGCCTGATCGAATCCGCAATGGCCAGCAGGATTAAAGTGCAGCAAATGAGTTGGCCGCGCTGGGTAATCAGTGCAACGGGCGCGGAGCTCTTTCTTCAGCCGGGGCAGCCGCCTCTAGACAACTTAGATTGCAGCGTGGCTTCCTATGAGAAAACTTGAGCTCGGTAACGATGAAAGAGATGCAAAAATAGAAACTAATGAAAGGAAAGAAGAAAAAGATCTTTTTAATAGGAGCAGCAAAGTGCCACTTTGAGGCATCATTATCTAAACCCTTTTTCCAGCTCGATTGTCACCGGAGACTAAAGTTTCTGGCGGTATTTGCAACTCAAGTCAAACTTCCCTGTTCACTTTTCTCCGAATAAAGCAGACGCTGTTATAAATTGCTTGTTGATTTCGGTTAATTATTTTCCACCTGACATATCATCCCGGCTTTAGCCTTTCCTCCTCTAAAAGTCGCTGTTTATTTGAAGCTGGCAGCCACCCCTAACTCTGCTACCACAAGTTTAATCTGATACCCTGTTAATATGGCAGAGAACGCAGACCACTCTCCCTAGAGAGAAGAAACACGATTACCTTTTTTATATATTTTTTTTCCTTTTTCTGAGCTGCAAATTGAAGGTATGGGATTTATAACTCTTTCACAGGCCTTCCTTAAATTCTGACAAACTCACAATGGAATTCCGAGCAGGAAGCCTCCTTCATTCTGTAGGACAGCAAGCTGTTAGTGCAGGCAATCAAAAAATAAATGAAATGACGGAGAGCATAAGACTTGGGTGATGGAGTCTGAATCCGTCTGGGGAGTATGTAAAGCTGGAAAGAAAGAAAGAAAGAAAGAAAGAAAGAAAGAAAGATGAAATGTAATAGATTGATTACTAGGGAAGTCTAGCATTTTACAGAAGATCAATAAATAAATAAATATTGTATTATGAACAGCAACAAACTCCTCTCAAATGCACACCAGAATGACTATGAAGAAAGAAATCTTCTGACTTGACAGTCCCAGTCACAGTGAGACGTTTTGTGTTTTTATAAAGGAACCCACCATAACGTTTCCAAACACACTTCTGCTGAATAATTTGTTGGCTGAAAGTCCTCAGTGCTGATGTGTCAAAGAGAGGTTGTGAAGTGTTGTTCATAATGGAACTCAGATTTAATTCTCTCCTTTGCTACGACATCCAGGGGTTCCAGAGTGTCTCCCATAACTGAGCCTGCCCATTTAATTAGCTTGGTGATTCAGTGGGCCCCTCTCTTGAAGTGATGTCACCAGTTCAGCTCACCACAGTGTTTAAAATCTGCACTGGCCATCACAAAACTTGTAGAAGATGAGAAGGATATCACTTCCCATGTTAAAGGAATGTAATCTTCTATGGAAGAAGAGCCAGCTCTGCCTTTTCTTCTATAGTTCCTCTGTGTTCTGAGACCAGTCCATCCTGTTGATGTGAAAGTCCAAGTACGTTTAGCAGTGGACCACCTCTACATCCACTCCTTGAATAGTGACCAGATATTGACACTAACTGGTGCAGTGAAACTCCCTAACCAGCTCCTTGGTTTTGCTGATGTTAAATTGCACACAATTCTCTTTGCACCAAGAAACAAACTTCTCCCCCTGACGCCCCATAGATGCAGAATCATCAGAGAATTTTTGCAAGTGACATGACCTGGTGGTATATTTATAGCTGGAGGTGTACAGAGTGAAGACAAATAGAGAGAGGACTGTTCCTGCTGGTGGCCTAGTGATACTCAGACAGACCGTCAACTTCACAAACCATCTGCATCTCTTTGAGTTTACCCCTCCAGAGAGATGGAGAGATTTGGTCCTGGAGGAACCAAATAATTTAATATAAGGCCTTTCATATGTGTCTATCTAATCCTGCCTACTACACTAAAGTTCAAATCGATCTATCTATCTATCTATCTATCTATCTATCTATTTATTTTTCTGTTTGTCTGTCTGTCTGTCTATCTATTGTTGAGGATGCCAGGGGCCGGGACGCCTTGAAGGACCGGAAGTGGGCGAGTGCCCATTTGGGATCACGTGGGGGCCGCCTTCCTGGTTGCTTTGGGGGCCACGGGTTCAGGGCATGGAAGCCCCACCCTTTAGGGGCCCGTGGTCACTGCCAGGAGGCGCCCCAATGCCTTTGGAACTTGTGACCTCAGCACTTCTGCCACACCAGGAAATGCTGCGGGGAAGATATAAGAGGACACCCGGAGAGCTGCTGGGAGAACAGCTGGCACTTCCGCCACGCTGGGGCGTGGCCAAGAGGGGAATGCCGGGAACCACCTGGAGCTCATCCGGGAGGACATAAAAGGGGCGCTCTCCCTTCATTCAGGGCTAGAGTCGGGTGGAAGACGGACAAGGCAAGAGAGAGTGGAGGCGGCCTGAAGAGAGGCATTTTGTGGCCAGGACTGAGTGTTGGGGTTTGTGCACTGTATTCTGGGTCTGACTGACCATATTATTTGTAAATAATTGTAAATAAACACATGTGGTGGTGAAGAACAACATGTCCGCCTGTCTGTGTCCGGGTTGGCTCCACACTCTGTTTTATCTTGCATACTATATTAACAATAATATCTATCTATCTATCTATCTATCTATCTATCTATCTATCTATCTATCTATCTGTGCTGAGAAGGAGGAGTGTAAAGGGGGAGTAGTGGTGGTCTTTGTGTTATAATGAAATGTCCTGCCTACTATATTAACATTAATATCTATCTATCTATCTATCTATCTATCTATCTATCTATCTATCTATCTATCTATCTATCTATCTATCTATCTATCTATCTATCTATCTATTTTATCCTGCCTACTATACTAACATTAACATCTATCTATCTATCTATCTATCTATCTATCTATCTATCTATCTATCTATCTATCCTCAACTCTGCCTGTGGACGTGGGTGGGCTCGGCTGTAAAATGAAGTTGCTCACGGAGAAGTCAAATGTTAAAGTCATCATCTGAACCAAGTGCAGCACCTGAACAGTTAAGGAGCCATCACAGGATTCTTTGACAACATCTAAGGAGTAAAAGCAGAGAAGCGGTGCCAGAAACGAGTCCCCTGCTCTGTGCCAATTTATCTGCAGTGACAAGAAAGAGGTTTTATTCTGATGTCAAATTAATATTTAAAGGTGTCTCTTTAACAGAATGCCAGTGTGTAAGCAAGCCCACCCTTTGAAGACCCATCCGCCTGACAGAAGGTGCGTCACATTTCACCTGAAAGGAACTTCACTATTTTCATATATGCCAGTTTTGTTTGCACAAAGTTTTCTTGTTTCAACTTTACCGTTCACATCCCCTAAAGTTTTTTGCACTGTACTTGAACATTTCAAATTCAAGATTTCTTGAATTTTTAAAGCAGTATCTCATCCAGGGGAAAACTGAAGCTCCAAAAGCAGCCCCTAGTGCTACAGAGGCACTCCAGCCTGCTTACTACTTTTCTCCATTGCCCAGATCATGCCATGAAGCCAGCGATGTACGTGCTTGAATCTGAAGATCTTCTGAAGAAAACAGCAACCACCTGAACACCGCAGGCAACCATTTCACATTGCATAAACACCCGTCTCAATTGCTAGTGAACGTTTTGCAAAATCCTAGATGAAGAAGTCATCTGTAGACATAAAAATTAATTGTAAGGGTCAACAACTTTCAATCCCAACTCATTAACTCAAAGGGCTCCATTTTGCAATGTTTTAAGCAATCATTGCAAATCTGTTGACGCAGAAATCCGCACAGACTGACAGGAAGTGTAGCTTTATTTAGGCACTAGCTGTGCTGCCATCTAAGACGGCTTGAAATCTAAACAATTAAAGCTGACCTCGGCATCACAGTAATGTTTACAGTGGACCAGCTACTGGAATGTATTTGGTAATGCGTGTAGTAAAAAAATGCATTGACTTTGTCATTTCAACAGATGGCGCCTCACAGTCATCTAAACTACAGTAATAAAATGGATTACTACAAATATCTGTGATGCGCCATCTGTTGGAGAGGCACATGCAGTGCATCCATATGATATTTGGTATGGAATTCACCAAACACACAGAGTGAGGTTTGCGAGTGTGTGACCTGTTGAGTCCGAGCTAATGACCCCGAAATATTTGGAGGATACCTCCTGACTAATGCACCGTACGATAATGAGCTTGGACTTGTTTTGATCAAGAGAATCTCCTGTAAGTACTGATGTGTCACTTGTAGATATTTGCTGTTGTTTTGTGAAGTAATATGTTTGAGTACACAAAAAATCAGAAGAGTAGTGTAAAGCTGTTTCTGGTTTTCAGACTATAGGAGGGTTTTTCGGTGTGGAGGGTTCATCGCATTGGTGGAAATCTATTGGTCGGGACTTTTTGATTAACGCATAACACATGGGTTTTCCTTAAACAGAATAATTACTACGCCTTTTTTCAAATATTTTTGTGACAATTCATGAAACACCACATATATGGTGCCACACACGTGTGCTTAGGAAGCAGCCATCAAGTCCTAAGGTGAGTGATATTTTGCAAGATGAGGGGTTGGTTATGTGCACTGATGTCACTCTCTCTGTTTGTCTGCAGAAATAATGAAGAAAAACCATAATCCACCTACCTTACTTCCAGTCTCACAAAATGGCCACAATCTCACACAACATTACTTCCAGCCATCTCCGATGACGTCACTTCTGGCTCTGCCATAATGACCCCACATCTGGCCATTCCTGATGATCTCCAATGACATCACTACTAGTTCTGCCATAATGATGTCACTTCAGGCTATTCCCAATGATGTCACTTCCGGCCACTTTCCGGTGATATCACTTCCAGCCATTCCCGATGATGTCTCTTCCGGCCATTCCTGATGATGGCACTTCCAGCCATCTCCGATGACATCACTTCTGGCTCTGCCATAATGACATCACTTCAGGCCATTCCCAATGATGTCACTTCCAGCCATTCCCGATGACGTCTCTTCCGGCCATTCCTGATGATGTCACTTTCAACCATCTCCGATGACATCACTTCTGGCTCTGCCATAATGACATCACTTCAGGCCATTCCCAATGATGTCACTTCCAGCCACTTCCCGATGATATCATTTCTGGCCATTCCCGATGACGTCTCCTCCGGCCATTCCCGATGACGTCTCTTCCATTGTGTCACTTCCTTCCTCTGTGTTTTTTATTTTCGCTATATAAACTCCATGATTCTGACAGTATGTGTTGATTGTGATCAGGTTTTGATTTCTTTTTGACCTTATTTTCATCTTTGTGCGTCGGACAATATACGGGGACACTCCCTGACTCTTTTTGAGCTTTACCTTGTGGCTTATTTCACCGCAATGGTTTCATACCAGATTAAAAGTCCACCGCAAATATTGTAACAATCTGATTACAAGGAGTGTGAAGTCTTTAACCGTTAGTTGTAAATGAAGTATTGATTCTGTTAGTGTGTGGTATACTTCACCTGTATGACATAGTGAAAGATTTTTAAACGATCGGTCAGGATGTAAGAGTTAAGATGAAGAATTATGGTTGATATAATTCATCAATGCCTTTTTTTGAGGATTTTGAAGACCTGGATTGTGTCACCACACAGTCTCCTCTACTCAGACTAAACAGGTTTAATTCTCTCAGCCTGTCACAGTAGGACGTGTCCTCAAGTCCTGGGTTGTACTTGGTTGTTCTCCTCTGCACAGCTTCAAGTGCTGCTATGTCTTTTCTGTATCGTGACGGCCAGAGCTGCACGTCCTCAGTATTTATGTCACGGTTTAAACTACCTGACAGCCGCTCATTCTTAAGGCCTCTCTTTTTTAAAGTTCATAAGGCACATGCTGACCAACTTTGTGGTGTCCTCTGTCACCTGTTCAGTCTGTCCCTAAGGCTCCCGAAAGTGGAAAGCATCCTGCATTGTTCCTGTTCCAAAGGAGGCAGGTGTCTCTTCAACTCATGGCACCTACGACTCACATCATGAAGACCTTTGAGAGGCCAGTTTCTGGATTTACCAGCTTTTTGTTATATTTTAACTGCCTTGGTGTTGCTTTATGATATCTGGATCATGAATTGGGACTCATTAACTGAGAATTGCTTTTTTGGCAACTCCTTTTGTTCCCTTTCCTGACCGTTTCTTATTTTTGTTTTGGCTGAATAAATACGGTAATGACCAACGGGACGGCAGTAACGACAAACACATACAATGCCAACCTAAGGGAATGCGAATCGGGTGTTTAATCTCCAACAATTCCACATACGAGCTAAACCTTATTGTTGCTCTGGCCACAGCAAACTGCTGCTGAACTCCATAACGTCTCATAGTCACACCTCGCTCCGTCAGAAGAAGCACCTCCTTCCCTGCGCTGGATCCCATTTATCCCTCTCACTGCACTTAGGCTCCACCCACCTTATTTTGTCTTCCACCCAGAGCTCTCCCTTAGCCTGAACGTCTCACAGCTCTCATTGTTGTCCCAGGACCCGCCTACCCGCCTCAGCAGCCAACCAGCCGCTATAATACCTTAATTTTTATGAAGATCCTTTCTGTACTCTATCTCTTCAAACCAGGGTTTTACGGTTCTCCTTCTCTTGGAAGGCCATTGGATATTTCCAGTTTAGTTTTGAAGCTTCTACACTCAGACCTATGGGGTTAGGAATCAGGCCCAAAGGGTGAGGCCTAATCCAGGCAGGGATAGCAGGGCTTGTGAATACTTTTCAAGGCCTCATACCATTTTTTGTATGGTTCTGACTCCAAATTATGACACTCATCTCCTGACCTGTGTCGAGTGGCTTAGTGTCCCACCACTCACACCTTCTACACCACTGCGGACGTGCACACCCGCGTAGTTACCCCTTCTCATGACACGACTTTCTAACACTCAAGGCAAACACCACCTCATATATCTGATCACCCGTAGCTGGAGTTCCAATGTTTGTTTTGAGTCTTTATTGTACAATTTGTTATTTATTTGCATGTGTTACTATTTAATTTGTCCATGATTTGCAGTATTCTTTACATTTTATGTATCTGTATATAAGCCTGTGTTATGTTCCTTGTGTTTTGTGGGTGGTTCCCCCTTCCTATCACTGCTCTATAAATCTGGTGGGTCTCCCACAGTTCCTGGTGGTTCATTTTGATTGCACTAGGCAGTTGGTGAGTTTCCTTGTGTTCTGCTGTGCCTGGATTTCTGACCATTTTCCTTTGTTTTTGACTCAGATTGTGTGTTGGGACTTCATCTCTTGGATGGGCCTTGCTGGCAATTCCTTTTTGTCATGTGAGGTTTTCAGTGGTTCATGTTGTGAGTGCCTTGGAGGACAGAAAGGGCAACCCAAATGGACGTTGGCATGAACTCTGGACAAAATGGAAGGTGCCGGGGATAGACAAGCAGAAGCCGGAGGCCAGGAGAAGTTCCATCTCTCCTATGTTAGGTGGCAGTGGTCCACGGGAACCCCCTACTGGTTACAAAGTTCACACACAGCATTTTGTGATAAGAAATCATGTACTTAATAAAGATTGCATGTGTCCCCTTTTGCATCTAGCCAGGGTTTTTGATGGGATTTCCCCCTCTAGTCAACTTTTGGGACGTACTTTCTTTTCAAAGCAACAGGTCAACACCATAGCCATAGCCTGACTTACCACATCTGTCTGCCTTTAATTTCCCTCATTCAGCTGCCTGGATTTATTTGAATCCGGTTACTGCGTGTTGCATTTCAGCCGGTCGAGATCTCCTCGTTTTCAAGAAATGTTCAGTATTTTCGACACCACGCATGGTGCGATTTGACTTCTTTTTGGCGTCTCGTCTAATCACCCTTACAGTTAAATGGGTTTCAAGGCCCGGGTGTCTTTGTTATTTCTGCTATGAGCGTGCTTGTGAAGTGATTTCCATCCATCCATCCATTATCCAACCCGCTATATCCTAACTACAGGGTCATGGGGATCAACTGGAGCCAATCCCAGCCAACACAGGGCGCAAGGCAGGAAACACACCCCGGGCAGGGCGCCAGCCCACCGCAGTGCGAAGTGATTTCTGCTTTATAAATCGAGGAAGCCCACTTCTCGGTAAAACGATGGCATTCTCCATTTACCCAGCCGTCTCCACCTTTTTTTATTTCTTTGTCTTCAGTTCCTGCTCTTACACAGAAGGAAAACATAAATAAATCCCTTATGTCATTTCCCTGGCAAGCGATGCATGTATTGAAATGAAAGGGACGGCTTTCTCTTTTCGCTCTTTTCCTTGTATTATTGTGATCATTATTCACACGAGCAAACTGTATTTTTAAAGCAGTCTCCATTTTCGTTTCTTTTTAAATATTCCGTCAAGGTGCTTAACACATTTCAAGCAGCTGGGTGGAACCGCGGCAAAGGAACGAAAGTCTGCCTTGGTAAATAATGTGCTTCAATATCTGGGCTGACATTTGAATTTGCATGGAGTCGTGGAGGAGTTGGGTTTAAATCAAATAAAACTCTACATGAAGATCCAGCCACAGTTTTATTTTATTTTTTTTTTAATGATGGATGTGAATTTTGCAGCTGGCAGTGGGCGGTGAAGAAGGTTCTTGCAATACAAATAATTGATAACAAACCAGAGAAGTGAAGAAGTGATGGTGGAGGCCCCCCACCCCAGAGATTCACCACTGAATCGTTTTATTCGCGTGAAGCCATAGGCTCCGGTCTTTATGTCGTCGGTTTCTCCGCTCCCAAGCGGCGGCTCCTGCTGAACACATGATGGACTTGACTTGTAAACTGCTTTGACATCTCTGAAGCTGTGAGAGGTGAATATCAACGGGGGCTGAGGATCACCCACCTGGGGTGGCCCATGTAGGCCCTCCGTCCACTTCACGCTGCACCTTGCAGTTAACCCTCATTACCGGAAATGAGCGTCTCCCGTCATGACCGTTAAGAAGCGCAAAATTTCTTTGCCTGACCGCTCACTTAAGGGACCTCTGAGGTGTGAAAGTCTGACGGTAAAAGAGTCGCTGAAGCGGAGTTCACAGCCTTGTCTCCATTAAAGTGCTTTGGGAGGCCTATGGGGTGACACAGACAATATAAATGGCCATCGGATTGTATGCGGACATCTGTGTGATTCTGTTTTGCTGCATTTGCAGTGGATTTCTGTCATCAAAGGGGCAGCAGGCAAATCCCAAAAAAAATGAAAGGCTAAGGAGATACATGATTTGATAAAAAAAATGACAGGCAGGACCCTGAAGTTATATTTTGTCCCGCACACGTGCCTGGGGGACGGTTGAAGGGCCCTTCTAGTCACCAGAGGTTGTGTTTTAATGACTGTCTCCCCCACTGCTGACTGGATGATTGACAGCTATGACATCACTGATGTCACTTCCAGTGTCCGTCTGCCTGGACCTGCCCCTTCCTGTCCGGAGGGCTGAAAATTGGAAGCTGTGCCATTTTCACTACATCCATATCCATCCATCCATCCATTTTCCAACCCGCTGAATCCGAACACAGGGTCACGGGGGTCTGCTGGGGCCAATCCCAGCCAACACAGGGCACAAGGCAGGAACCAATCCCGGGCAGGGTGCCAACCCACCGCAGACATCCATATTCAAGTCTGAAAAGACCTTTTTGTCATTCTTTCATTTTTTTCTTGGAATCATAATATATATGGGTGATCACTTCAGCGAACAGAGCAGTCTGTTTTACTCCTTTTACTCCTAAGAAGTCGACATCATCCTGGCGTTGAGGGTTCTGATCGAGCGCAAACGTGAATATCGGCAGAGTTTCTTTGCAGCCTTTGTCAAATTTTGTAAAGCGTTCAACTCAGTTGATCGAGCTGCCGTCTGGGACATACTGAGACTTTGCAGGATCCTCTCAAGGTTTCTGGATATCATGGCTGGCCTGTACACTGGTACTGTGAGTGCTGTGCAGAGTGGAGGGAGACCTTCTTTGTGTTTTCTCCAGCTGATTCTGGGGTTCATCAGCGGTGGGTGTTGGGCAGGGATGTGGGGTCCAGTGGCTGTGGGGCATCTGTTGGTGAAGAAAGATTCATGGACCTTGACTTTGCTGATGATGCTGTGATCTTCGTGGAGTCAATGGAGGCTCTGATCAGGGCTCTCATGAGACTGAGCGAGGGGTCTGAGTGTCTGGCTTGTGAGGGTCGTGATAAAAATCAAGAGCCAGGCCTTTAATGACCTCTTGGGCACAGCCATCAGCAGTGTGTCTGTCTGGGAGAGAGTGTCAAACCTCGTCAAGAGGTCTACTTACCTCAGGAGTGACATTTATGTCTCTGACGACTCTTCCAATGAAGTCAAAAGACAGACTAGAGGTCATGAAGTCACTGGTAAGGGGTGTGTGGCACTCCCGACATCTCTGCAAAAGGACAAAGGTCCAAGTCTTTAGAGTCCTGGTGCTCCATGTTTTGTTATATGGTTGTGAGACATGGACACTATCCAATGACATGAGATGAAGACTGGACTCCTTCATTACTGTGTCTCTTCAGAGAATCCTTGGGTACTGCTGGTTTGACTTTGTGTTGCTCATGGAGTCCTGAATGAGGCACGTTACCTGCATTGTGAGGGAACGTCAGTTATGGCCACTACGGCCATGTGGCGTAACTCCCTGAGGGTGATCCGGCTGATTGTTGAGGACCCGAGTGGCTGGACCAGGCCAAGGGGATGCCCATGTAACACCCAGCTGTGGAAGATAGAGGGTCATTTCTGAAGGGTGGGACTGGACCACCTGTCTGTCTAGGAGGTTTCAAACAGGGATCCTGAGCTGTTTCATCATGTAGTGGGTGCGGCAACATTCTGTACCAGTGCCTGCTCCCCATCCTGACTTGACCTGATAATATACGGGATGCAGGGTTGGACATCAAATCTTTTTCATTTTGTTGTGTTATGGTCTTACAATATAAACTGTGTTTTTATTATAAAGAATCTCAAGAATCTGTGTAGGGAGAAAAGAAGAGCTGCTCAGGAAGCAGAAAGAAAGAAAGAGGATGAAAACTAGGAATGCTCAAGTGAAGTGTATTCACAGCACGTTATCGTGCAGTGTGCTGTTACTGATATATATGTATATACCTTGTACCTCCTCCAGACCGCGAGGGGGCGTCTGTCCTGGTTACGCTGGTGGCCTCGGGTAGGGGGCATGGAAGCCCAGCCCTGTAGGGGCCCGTGGCCACCTCCAGGCGGCGCCCCGCTGCCTGAACAGCCCTGGAGCCCAGCACTTCCACCACACCAGGAAGTGCTGGGGGGAAGACTACAGGGGACACCTGGATGGCTTCCGGGTGCGCAGCCGGCACTTCCGCCACACAAGGGCGTGTCTGCGGAGGAGTGCCGGGGAGCAGCTTGGGCCCATCCGGGTTCCCATAAAAGGGGCCAAATCATCTGAACGTCTGACTGCACAATTGGAGACACGTGTGTGTGATACGAATTCAAGAAAACAGCAGGTTTGAACAATCACTCCAATCTAATTATTTATGATCTTTTCTAGGGTTCCCCATAAATGGCCATTTCAGAAGATCTTTGTAGAATAAGCAACACCTGCTCTCTTGTCACAGTTGCTTTGCTTTTACTCGATGTCACGTCAAAGGGGTGCAGGTGTATTGGGGACATTTACATTTCGTCTGTTTTCAGATGGCACTCTTTATTGAACTGTTAGGGGTTCGACACATTTGTCCACGCCTGTAAGCATGCCATGAGTGTGTGTGAATGAGTGTGTCTCATGAAGGCCTGCTGTCCCATCCAGAGCCGTTGCTTTGTTCTGAGCATCACCAAATTAAAACTCCAGCTAACTGTAAATGAATAAAAATATTCATAAAGTGAATAATTATTTGTTTCAATTACCCAGTTTTTATCACCAGGCGCTGAGGTGATTATTCATTCTTAGCTCTAATTAATTATTGACTTTATTACTAATTTTATCGCACAGTGTCTCCCTGTCACTCCCCCACGATAGAGCGGCGGCGTGGCTCACTTATTCCTTTAAGACTTTGACTAAGTGGAATGTTAAAAGTGAGAGGGGGCTTAAATCCGTCTGATCCCCGGTGAGCAAGAAAAGAAGAACCGAGCAAGGCATCCAGGAAGCCCCGAGATTGTGATGAGTTTCACTGGAGCACAGAGCTTTAACGATAGCGACCATGAAATATTTAAAGTACTGATATCTGGGCTGCTGCGGCTTGCCAGAGCCGTACAGCAATTTGCTGCAATTTACTGAGAAGGGCAGCCAAGGGCTTAATCTATCTAACTAAATAAAGGTGAGCGCAGAGTGAAACCAGAAAACATTGATACCCTAAATTACCCCCCATCAATCTAACCATATAATAGCATGCTGATCCACAGGTAGCTGCTTTCTACAATAAAACCAGTGATCCTTTACTGATGTAGCCAAATAATTTCCCAGGGGGGTATATATTCTTAGTTCTTGTATCACACCATCGCATTTATTCCTTTCTTTTTCTTCTTTCTTTTTTTTTTTTGGGGCGTTTGAGTGGGGAGATGCCTTTAAAACAAGTCTCCATGTTCGTAGAGATCCCCTTGGGGTCTTTGAACTTGTCAGGGGCTAACTGATGTCTGAGGTGAGGCTGTGCGTCAGTCCAGTTTTATGGAGTGAATGGATCCGAATGCAAGGAGGTAGCTGTTCACTGATTGGTTAATCAACTGATTGATTGATGGCAGACTTGCTGACTGGATGACGACTGACCCAATCACTCCGCAGCTGAGAGGCTGATTCATTCTCTCATTGGCTCACCGACTGATTGACTGACAGGCTGAGAAACATTTCATTTTTTGACTCTTTCTTTTACTTATGATTAATGTACGGAGTGATCCATCCCTTTAACGGCTTGTTCTTTTTGCCAATCTGTTCATTGACTGTTTCAAACGTTATAGATTGTACAATGTTACCAAATTAACTAAAGTAATCAAAAAAGTGATTAGGGCTCCGATCTCCATTTAATGCGATTTTCACACAAGGCTTGTTCCACAGTTTCTTAAGGATTTGGCTCCCTCTAGTGGAAGAAGTAGCAGGAGTGTCCATTCAGCTCGTGAGGTCTTGGTCTAGTCTCTTGGGGCACATTTATACAAGGGTATAAATCTGGGAACAACTCGCTAAAAACCTCTGTGGTGAACAGCGGCAAAAGGCTCCGCCCACAGGGTTTCTTCCTAAAAGATCTCATGCCCGATGTCCTCCAGTCCATGAACTTTAAACCTTCAGTTGTTGCTGTGTCCTTCCTTCTGCTAATGTGTGAGACAAATAGGCAAGATAGCTATGGAAGAACAAGAGAGAGTAAAAGAAGCGAAACAAAAGAGTTGACGCACAGAGAAACTCTGTCCACCTTAATTATATTACCCATGGGATTAATAAAGTTTATCTAATCCAATCTAATCTAATCTAAAGGTTAAGTGTCTGTGTTTCAGTCAGTTTGCTATGTCTCTGTCATTCTATAAAATGGCGGATCACAAGCATTTGTAGTGATAAAATGCATTGCACTTGTCATTCCAACAGATGGTGCATCACAAACATTAACACTGCTTTTACAAATCCCTGGACGAAGCTATGGAAAGACAGGGAGAGAGAAAAAGAACCAAAACAAAAGAGTTGACGCAGAGAGAAACTCTGTCCACCTTAATTATATTACCCATGGGATTAATAAAGTTTATCTAATCCAATCTAATCTAATCTAAAAGTTAAGTGTCTGTATTTCAGTCAGTTTGCTATGTCTCTGTCATTCTATAAGATGGCGGATCACAAGCATTTGTAGTGATAAAATCGATTGTACTTGTCATTCCAACATATGGTGCATCACAAACATTAACACTGCTTTTACGAATCCCATACCAAATGGCATCTAAATACCATACCATATTTATTTGTTGAGCGCTTAAAAACACAGCATTACAACTGACCGCAGCGCTGTACAGTTACAACAAGCAGGACTAAAAGCAAAATATTAAAAACAAACATTAAGAGAGAATTAAAACAGAGATACTAACAACAACAACAACATTTATTTCTATAGCACATTTTCATACAAACAGTAGCTCAAAGTGCTTTACATATTAAAGAATAGAAAAATGAAAGACACAATTATAAAACAAAATAAATCAACATTAATTAACATCAAATAAGAGTAAGGTTCAATGGCCAGGGGGGACAGAAAAAAACAAAAAAAACAGACTAAAAACAGGTCAGGGGACCAAATAAAATAGAGAAAATAGCAAAAGGCAAAAGTGGAAAATGAAACAGGTTAAGAATTAAAAGCCAATGTGAAGAAGTGCGTTTTTAGGCGAGATTTGAATGTGGCGACTGAAGCGGCTCGCCTAACCGCTAAGGGCAGGGAGTTCCAGAGCCTGGGTGTACAGACGGAGAAAGCCCTTTCACCACGAGCTTTAAAACGTGCCTTGGGAACGGTGAGGAGCAGCTGATCTGCGGATCTAAGAACACGAGGGGGATTGTGACACTCAAATAGGCGGCGGGCTAGACCGTTTAATGCCTTATAGGTGAGGAGGAGAATCTTAAAATCGATAACCGGCAGCCAGTGTAGGGTTTTTAAAATCGGTGAAATGTGTTGGATTCTACTACTTCCAGTTAGAAGCCTTGCAGCCGCATTTTGAGCCAGTTGGAGTCTAGAAAGAGTGGCTTTACTGATACCAAAAAGGCAGGAATTCGAGTAGTCGAGTAGTAATGAATGCATGGATTACTGATTCCAGGAGGTTGTTAGACAGAATAGGCTTGAGTTTGGCGATTCGCCTAAGATGGAAAAAGCAGGATTTTACTGTGCTGTTGACTTGAGCATCCATTTTCAGGAACGTATCCATTTTGATTCCAAGAGTGGAGACAGACGAAGTTACTGGAATGGGAAGAGAAACGAGGCCAAGGGGTGGAGCCTGTTTGCAGTCGGGGCTAAAAAAACAATGACCTCGGGTTTTTGAATCGTTCAGGTGAAGGACGTTTACAGCCAGCCAGTCCTTAATGTCAGCTAGGCAGTCGAGGAGAGGTTTGGTGGAGTCAGTTGGCTTGAGGGAGAAATAAATTTGGCAGTCGTCAGCATATAGGCGATATGAGGCAGATGCATTGCAAGATGCGCTGCAAACATTATTGCTGAGGTCTATGTTGATTATTTAGATTTCAGCCCATCTTAGATGGGTAGATCGACTAGTATGTAAGGGTTGTGTCAGTCTGCCACACGATTACTCGCTGACCATTGGGGTTAGAACCTTGACCTTGGTCTTAATCGAAAGCAGTTAACTTCAATCAGTTAATTTACTGGCTCATTATTCATTTATTCATTCATTTCACTAAAATTTAATGGTGCTGATGGTTTTGCTGTTGGTGATCTGAGCAATGGTCAAACCCAGAGCTACCAGATACACAATAGCGAATTGATTTTCAGAGACACCTGACTTATTTTAATATTGAAGAACTAACCAGCTCATTCATTCTTTTTTCATTTGAGTTCACACACTGGATGATTCATTTCTTAAAGCGACTCTTCCATTGACCGGTCAGTTAGTTGACTCTCTAAATATGTCACTAAACCTATTCATTCATGAATTTATTCATTCAGTTATGCATCACATATGAACCAAAATAACTGATGGACCAAATCCTTCAATGTTTGACTAATTGAATGACTATCTGAACCAGTGGCCAAACAGTTTCTCAATTACACATGTGCTTGTCGTGCTACTGATGAAGTAACTGAAACAAGTGCTCATTCATCTGTTAACGGACACATTCATTGACCAGTCAGTCGATTGAGTCCCTAAATAGGTAACCGTGTCTATTCATTCATTTAATCAACCAATCAATCACTCAATAATGACTTGTTGGCATACCAGATGACTCATCCATTAACGTGTTCATTCTTTATCTATTCCGTTAATTGACTCATAAATATGTAACTAAACCCATCCATTCATTTATTCATTCATTCAGATCCTAACTTATTCATTCATGTGTTGTGTTATCCATTAAGTTGCTGAAATAAGGCTCTGACTCTTTCATTAACTCATTAAATATTGGACTAACTCTATTAATTCATTCATTTAATCAATCATTTACTTAATTATTCGTTAATGATTTACTAAGATAATAAAATAGTTGATTGACTAATTCATTAAATAACTATTTGACTAACTGATTAAGTATCAGAAAAACTGTTTGATTTCTATGACTGAATAGCTAATAAATATATTTATTCATTCTGTCTTACTGTCTGACGCTTGATTGGCTAGTAGGTACACTGGATGATTTATCAATTAATTAACTCGTTTATTGACCAGTCAGTTCAATTACTCATTACCTATGTAACTCAACCCATTCATTCATTCATTCATTCAATTATGCATTACCAATTGGTCAAAATAGCAGGGTACCAGATTCATTCAGTCAGTCAGTCATTTTCCAACCCGCTATATCCTAACTACAGGGTCACGGGGGTCTGTTGGAGCCAATCCCAGCCAACACAGGGTGCAAGGCAGGAAACAAACCCTGGGCAGGGATCCAGCCCACCGCAGTGGATTCATTCATTGAATGTTTAACTATTTTATTACTGAATGGCTGTCAAATTCATTCATCCATTCAATCAGTTCCTAACTCATTCTTCACTTGTTGTGTTATCTATTAAGTAGCTGAAATAAGGGCTCATTCATTTTATTATCTGACTCTTTCATTGACTCATTACATTTTGGACTAACTCTATTAATTCATTCATTTAATCAATCAATCCTTTATCCAGAGGGGACTGGGCGGTCTCGTGGTCTGGAACCCCTACAGATTTTATTTTTTTTCTCCAGCCTTTGGAGTTTTTTTTTTTTTTCTGTCCACTCTGGCCATCGGACCTTACTTATTCTATGTTAATTAATGTTGACTTATGTTTATTTTTTATTGTGTCTTCTATTTTTCTATTCTTCATTTTGTAAAGCACTTTGAGCTACATTTTTTTTGTATGAAAATGTTCTATATAAATAAATGTTGATTGAAATGTTGATATCTATCTATCTATCTATCTATCTATCTATCTATCTATCATAATATAATGCCTTTCATAAATATCTATCTATCTATCTATCTTTAATATAGCACCTTACTTATCTATCTATCTATCTATCTATCTATCTATCTATCTATCTATCTATCTATCTATCTATCTATCATCTATCTATCTATCACAATATAATGCCTTTCATAAATATCTATCTATCTATCTATCTTTAATATAGCACCTTATTAATCTATCTATCTATCTATCTATCTATCTATCTATCTATCTATCTATCTATCTATCTATCTATCTATCTATCTATCGTAGGAGTTGTCAAATTTCCAACACTTCAGTTGCTATGTGTGCTATATAAATAAATGTTGTTGTTGTTGTTTATTTATTCATTAATGATTTACTAAGATAATAAAATAGTTGACTAATTCATTAATTAACTATTTGACTAACTGATTAAGTATCAGAAAAACTGATCGATTTCTATGACTGAATATCGTTTATTCACTGCAGTGGGCTGGCACCCTGCCTTGTGCCCTGTGTTGTCTGGGATTGGCTCCAGCAGACCCCCGTGACCCTGTAGTTAGGATACAGTGGGTTTGATAATGGATGGATGGATACATTTATTCATTCTGTCTTACTGTCTGATGCTTGATTGGCTAGTTGGTACACTGGATGATTCATCAATTAATTGACTCGTTTATTGACCAGTCAGTTCAATTACTCACTAAACATGTAACTAAACCCATTCATTCATTCAATTATGCATCAACAATTGATCAAAATTGAATCGATTCATTCATTGAATGTCTAACTGATTTTATTACTGAATGACTGTGAAATTCATTTGCTCGTTTGTTCATTCATTGTGTTATTGATTGAACAACTGATATACGTGCTGTTTCATTTCTTTTCCGACATATGCATTCACCTATCGGTTAATTTACTGGCTCATTATTCATTCATGCATTTCTTTCACAGAAGTTTAATAGCGGTGATGATTTTGCTGTTGGTGGTCAAAGCCAGAGCTACCAAATGCACAATTCAAAAATAAATCATGAATGAATGTAACTGGCCGAGTGACTGAATGATTCCCCAATAAGCTGACTAATCACATGAAAACACAGGGGGGCGCTGCACAGATTTCCCCGGAGCTGTAAGACGTCTTCAGATCAGGAGAGAGCCATGTGCCCTTCCACAGATTCCAGATTGGAATAGCAGAATGACGATCGTCACTTGTCACCCAGAATTTGAAGTTTATCACAAAGCCACAGTTGTAAGCTTTGCCATTCTTTCTGTGTCAGGACTCTTGTCATCGTTTCTCAGGCGAGGCCAGGTGGCCCTTGTCTCTGAGCCAATTCAAGCAAAAAAAGATGTTGGGGTCGAGAAGGATCAAGGCTGAGGTGTGGTAATGGCCTCATTTATACGACCTGCTCGGCGTAGGCTGCAAATCACCATAAAACACTGATGTCAAGAGGCCTTGGGTGACAGGGCACTCCGTTCCTTTGAAAAGTTGCTGTTCCACTGAAATAAATGACTGGAGCTAAATAAATATGGCAGTGACAGGTGAATTATGATAGTGAGGGATCTTTTCCTGCTCCTCACAGCGGATGGTTATGAAGGGGCAGTGATTTATTGTCAATGGTCTCCAAATTTCAGCTCTCGAATGATTTAACTCATCGGGCCTTGGAGTTTTCACTCACATAAATGTTTTACTCACCTGTCCTTGGTTTGGAATCCTGCCATCATTTTCACGCTATGCGCATTCTGTGTTTGGATGGGCTGCCCAATTTGCAGGGTCCTCGCATAGCACAGGATGGTCTACAGTGCCCATCCGTGGTGTTAAATACAAGAATAAATGATTCAAATGATCTGTGGCACTGTTTGAAAATCGAGGAGAATATCATCTGACTAACCAGAGCAATCTGGAAGAAGTCTGCCCTGACGAATGGGCCGAAATGGGTCATATAGAGAACAGAGTGCCATCTGGGGAAACACTTACAAAAAACACTTAATGCTGGTTTTGGTGTAGTCGTTAAATGCTGACTGATCTGAAGGGCCAGTAAGATGAATATACACATCTAAAATGATACCCACCAAAGGAAGTTTTCTAGTGATTGGACTTCTGTCCAAAGAAATTCAGCTTTTGTTTCATCAGACCAACAAATCTTTCTCCCAATGCACTTACAAGTCCATTTGGCCAACTCCAAGTTAGCTGGCCACTGTGCCATAAATGCCCTGATTGATGGACTGCTTGATGAGGTGGTTGTCCTCCTGAAAGGTTTATCCATCTCACCAGAGAACTTCTGAAGTTCTTCTAAAGTGAGAATTGGCATCTTGATCACCTAACTGACCAAAGCTCTTCTTACACTGGTTACTGAGTTTGGCCAGACAGCCAACTGTCGGTAGTTCCAAACTTCCTCCATTGCACAATTAAAAGTCCATTGTTCTGCTGGGATACTCAAGGCTATACAAATGTTTGTATCCTCCTTACATTGATCTATGCATCCTCACAATTTGACTGTGGAGGTCCGCAGGGAGTTCCTTGGACTTCACGGCTTGGTTTGTGCCCTGAAATGAAGTGTGATTTGTGGACCTTCTACACAATAAGAACATACATAAACTATGTCCAATCAGTTCAGATGGACTCCACTCAAGGTGTAGAAACATCTCAAGGATCATTAAAGCTAACAGGAGGGACAATGTGAAGTTCCATAACAAAGGGTCTGAATTACTTCTATGAATGAGATATGTTAATTTTTGACTTTTAATAAATGTAAAAATCTTTCTGAAATCTTGTTTTCACTTTGTCATTATGGATTACTGAGTGAAGATTGTGTCCATCTAAATGAAATCTACAACAATAAAATGTGCAGAAAGTGAAGGGGCCTAAATATTTTCTGTGTCCACTGTATATACAGTACATATATACAGTATATATATATATATATATATATATATATATATATATATATATATATATATATATATATATATATATATATATATAAAATTTACAGTGGACCCTTGACTTACAAACTCAATTCGTTCACGAGGGCTGGTTGTAACTCAAGTTGGTTGTAAGTCAAGACTATTTTTCCCATAAGAAATAATGGAAATACCCATAATGCATTCCGAACCTCCCACAGCAACACTTACTGAACCTTTTCATAATACAAAAGGGTTGTATAATGTGCATAATTTACCATAACACCAATAATTTTTCTAATGTACTAATCAAAAAGTTATAAAAAGTGCATAGCCTACCAGAAACAACAATTTCATGCTGTACTCACCATTTAATTTGACATCTTTGGGCTGCAGGAAGGGAGAAGGAGGAGAATGAAACGGAAGGTGGTTATTGTTTAGAAGGAGCCTCCTTATGCAAATCTTTCCTTTGTAAAATCGTCGAGATGGTGGATTTCGACATGCTGTACATATTAGCGAGATCGAATCTCACATTTCCGCACAATTTCCTTCTTCGTTTCGATTGTGATCGCTATTTCTCAAGTTAATAATGACAGTGGTTGAGCACTCAGTTCAAAGCTGGTCGTGTTGTGAACTGCTATAATAATACACTCCAAAGCAAGCTGGTGCTGACTCAGCCTGATGACATCATCATGTGCCGCGCCAGCCCGCTAGCTAACATCCCTTAACAATCACTTTCTTTACCTTCGTTACCTTCTCTTCCTTCCTTAGCAATTATGCATCTTGCTTGCTATGGGCTTAGTGAATTATATATATAGATAAATCACTGCACTGACCGAAATTACGTCCACAAACACATGTATCTGGGCTCAGACTGACGCTTACGAACGCTCTCGGCTGTTTGTTTACAATCACACAAGCGGATACACGTGACCGCATTCGGGTCGTAACGCAAGATGTTGGTCGTAAATCAAAACAAAAATTTTGGTCGTAAATCAAGTTGTTCGCATGTCAGGCCGGTCTTATATAAAGGGTCGACTGTATATATATATATATATATATATATATATATATATATATATATATATATATATATATATATATATTGTTACATATGTGTTCATGGAAGATGGTGTACGGGCTCAAATAATGTTGTTTCTCAGCCAAGCCAGGGGTTGGCGCTGTCATCTAATCCTCTCTCCCTTTTTACCTCTGCAAACCAACCAAAGTAACCTCCCAGTAAGGTCACTTCCAGGCTACAAGTCCTTCCTCCTGATGATCTCACTTCCTGTTCTGGTCCCTGAATTCCCACCTCTTCCTGTCTGCCACATATAAATAGAACAGCTTTCCTGCTGTTAGTCAGTTTGGTTGTGGACTCCATTTTGTGTTTCGTTCTTGCCAACCTTTTAGTATATGTAGTGGCCATTCCCAACCTTTTTCTGCCTCCATTTGTTTTTGTGACTGATATAAATATCTATCTTTTTATCTATCTATCTATCTATCATATAAAAAAATCTTGGGTCGAGACATGATCATCTAAGAGAGAGAGTCTGTGACGTCATGCGAGACTAGACATTACAACCTTAAGAAGCAAGACCCATGAGACGGTGACTTTTGCATGTTACGCCGTACTTACAAGCAATTTAAAACAAGTTCACGGACAACTAACCTCGCAGTTGTTAGAATGCTTTTGGCAGACACACTTCATGTGCTCCCAGCTCTTAAAAATGTTATACGTTCGAGATAGCACGTGAACAACTAAGTGAAGAAGAAAGAGCAGTGCGTTGAAAAGAGACATGAAATCGTTTGAGAGAGAAAAAGGCAAAAAAGGATGCACAAAAGAACATTAATAATCTATGTGCAAATTCAGAAAATAAGGAAAGTAATAATCAACCCGGACGTCCCGCGAGAGACACTTTGACGTCCCACAAGGCAAAGCAGTAAGACCAAAGGACAGCTGCTGTACAGGCTTTAAAATGATTGATGCACAGCATGACAAGCAAAACATGCAGCTGGGCAGCAGGAGCAGAAAGACAGCAGCTGATCTGTCCGCGTCTCCTTAGTGTGTGTTCAGCCCCCTTACCCCCCCTTCACAACGCGAGCGGCAGAGAAGTGGCTGGTGCGTGGTGCTACCTGGGCTGGCAAAGCCCCCTAGTGTATATATATATATATATATATATATATTGTGACAGAATTAGGGTTTTCTCGCACCCTTGTACCCTCAGACCACACGTCAGACACCAGGTAAAAGTCCAAATAATTATTTATTATGATAATAATGTGCACAAAGTACGCTCCTCTCCACAATACTCAATAAACAAATACAAAATAATCAATAAACCAATCCTCCACTCCCAGACACTTAGCCACCCTGCCTCCCAACTCAGCTCGTCCGTCTGGGATTTCCCACAGTCCTTTATACTGCTTAACCCGGAAGTGTTTCACCCTCTCTGTCCATGTGACCTGGAACACTTCCGGGTCAGATAAAAATTCCTTTTTTCTTCACCCAGGAAGCACATCGTTCTCTTTGTCCACGTGACTATGACGTACTTCCTGGGCGTAAGGTAAATAGTCTCTGGGCCTCCCTGCAGCAACTCCTGGCTGCCCCCATTGTATCCAGCAGGGCTGTGAATAAAGACTCCAATGTCCATAATGCCCTGCTGGTCTTCGGGGCACCTCCATACTGCAGGTAGGGCTCCACCTGGTGGCGTGGGGGTATTGGCCGGGATGAACAGCTGGCCATACATCACAATATATATATATATATATATATGTATATAGTAAAATAAACAGACAATAATCATAAAGGTTTGGGGTTTCCGGCCCCGTATACTGTAGAAAATCAAAATTATGCCAAAATATAAGTGTCACGGTCAATACATGAAATCAGTATAACATTGACAGTTCAAAGATGGCGGTGGAGGAATTTTTATGAAGGAGGGGCTGGAAGTAGAGGTGTATGCTGCGTAGGAGACGAGATGGATGGTGGGATCGATGACGTCATAAGGAGTAGACAGAGGAAGAGCGGAAGTAGCATACTGTGGGAACTGATGAACGTAGATTCATGGCAGCGGTGCATCTTTCTTTATGTAGGAAACAAAGGTTAGTACCCCGCCACTCCCTCCAGGTGTATGACTTTACATTTAGGTCCGTCCGCGGCCCCCTACTTGCACGTGCGTGACTATATATATATATATATATATATATATATATATATATATATATATATATATATATATATATATAAATATATACATATTATGGACTTTATATATTCAAGTTTTGACTTTATATATTCAGGAATGACTTTATATATTCCTTAAATCATTGTAATTGCCTGTTTGATACTTCATAGTTTGGCACCCCATAATATATATATATATATATATATATATATATATATATATATATATATACACCAGGAAGGGCATCCGGTGTAAAATTTTGCCAAATCAATATGCGGACAACAATTTTGGATGCTCTGCTGTGGCAACCCCTAACAGGAGCAGCCAAAAGAAGAAGAAGATATATATATATATATATATATATATATATATATATATATAGTCACGCATGTGTGCATGGGAAGCAGTTAATGGGCTCAAAAAAGGGTAATTCCATGTTGAAGCAGGGGGTAGTAGTTTCTTCTACAGATACACCAAGGGAAATGGGGCTGATGACATCACTTCTGGTTCCGGGCCTGATGACATCACTTCCTTTACCTGGCTTTAAAAAAACACAATTTTGTTAGCCACACATCAGTTCTGTGTTGGTCTCAACTCTATAAAGAGATATCGTTGAGTTTTTATCTTTTTTCGAGCCAATTTTCAAGTATACAGGGTGGCAACCTCTAACCTTTTTCTGTGTTTCTTGTTTTATTTGACTATATATATATGTATATGTATATATATATATATATATATATATATGTATATACCTGTGTATACAGTATATATATATATATATATATGTATATACATATGTATATACTGTAACAAAATCGACTCCAGACAGTCACAAAGGTTTGGGGTAGCCACCCGTATAATATGTTCCTGGCAGCAAAATGTTTACAAAACAGAGTCCAAAACAGAACTCATCAAGTCGAGGTAAGATGGCGGTTTAAAAGGCTGGGAGAGGAAATGAGGTCACCCAGATCGGAACTGGAAGTGACGTCTTCAGGACCGGAAGTGACATCATCAGTGGTGCCGGAACCCGATGGGATTTCCTGAGAATGGTATGCAAGAGACTGGGAGAGATAGTCAAGCTCACTCTGCCACCTCCTGGTCTGGCATTGTATTACTGTTACTTAAGCCCTTTAACTGCCTCCTAATCGCATGTGTGTGACAATACATATATAAATATATATATAGTGATCACATTGCAGTTTCCCCAAACCCCAGACAAAGTGCAAAGACACAAGTCCCAGGATCAAATCAATGGTTTATTATATAATGTTACCTTGACAAAAGGCTTCTTTTTAACAGTGGCAGACACAACACAACTCTTTTTCTCTTCTTCTTCCTCTCTTCTCCTCCACACCTCCCTGACGATCTTGGTCTTTTTTCCACCTAACTCCAACTCACACGGGGGAAGGCAGAGTGACTACTATTATCCAAGAGCCAGGAGTACTTCAAGTGCTAGGGCTTATCTAGTTGGAAGAACTTTCAGATCAAGCAGGTTAAGGGAGCATAAACTCCTGGGCAGCACCCCTGGGAACCCAACAGAGCTGCTCCACAGCACTACAATTCCCAGCATGCAGCATGTGGGTGTCCATTTGGGTACTGAAGTTCAGGGATGCTGCCATCTATGGTATGGAGTCCTCCCTGATTGTTCCATGATGTTGTTCTTTTTGACCAATCACTAGGCAAAGACAGGAAGTCTCCTGGCTTTTTTTCTCCTGGCCTCCCAGCCTGTTAATGAAATGGGCCACATCCTGGTAGGGATGCCAGGCTAGGCTTACCATCCATGACAATGTATAGTTTATGCACACACACACACACTTTATATAGTGTAATACTGTACACTGTAATAGACAGAATTATCTTTGTCATTAAATGTTATTTGATCCAAAAGGCCAGTAGGATGACTACACACATTTATATATGACACCCACCAAATGTATTTTTCTAGGTTCACTTTGAAGTCACCTTACTGCAAACTCATTTGTGACATGCATCACACTTCTAAATCATTACTTGACAGATAAGCTAAAATGCCATTGGCGAGACATGGCTATGAATTTATTTATCCGCGCCTCTGCATGCACCTAATGGAGAGCATTTTGTGAAACTGTAACCAGACCAGGCCTCATATCACCTACTTCCCCACTTCAGGTTCTTCATCTGGAGCTGTCCACCTTAGCTATCATACATAGGCTAAGATGAGAAAATTAAAATACTTAGATAAAACCACTTGCCACGGTGCAGAAAATCTTCCATTTTCGAACTGCAGACTGTTTATTTTGCTCAAGCGAACTGGGATGAATTGAATTTACCAGACTTTAATTACAGGCTTAACAAAAATTCTTGTATTGTGACTAGTAATTTATGCATTTGTTCAAGTCAGTTTCTTTTCCAATTAATTTATGTTACTTGAGAAAAGGAAAATAAGTACTGTTTATCCCGGCCAATATCCCCACACCGCTAGATGGAGTCCTCCCTGCAACATGGAGGGGCCCCGAATTCCAGCAGGACATCATGGACATTGGAGTTTTACTTCACAACTCTGCTGGATACCGTGGGGGCCGCCGGGGGACGCTTCAGGGAGGCCCAGGGATTTGTATTTTCCGTATAGCCTGGAAGTACTCCCTAGTCACGGGGATGGAAGAAAAGAAAGTACATCCGGGCTGAAGAAAAAAGGACTTTCAATTTGACCCAGAAGTGCTATGAAATCACATGGACTGAGGGAAAGAAGCACTTCCAGGTCAAGAAATATTAAAGGACTATAGGAAACCCCTATATTATTATTGTTTATTGATTATTGTGAGTATTATGGAGGTGGAGATGCTTTGTGCACATTATTGAAATATTAAATTCATTTCTTGGACTTTTTACCTGTTGTCTGAACGTGGTGTCTGAGGGTTCAAGGTGCAACAGCGACCCCTATCTGTCACAGTACAGATACTACAGAACCCATTTTAATTAATTTACTTTCTGGGAATGGATGGATGCCGTAGGGTTAGGAATTACAGAATAAGTTTGAGAAAGAAAGGAGTGTGGAGGTCCTTCAAAGATGAAACCCTTTAATCAGAGCCACTTGTCATCAGGATAAGATAGCCAATCAAAAGGGTACAATGTGTCTCGAAACCCCATGTGTGCATTTTAACATACTGCAAATAGGGCTCGTCTCAAGGACCATGAAGAAGAAGAAACAACAGAAGGATTGAGTTTGGTATCGTCCATTATTGGAGGTGAACTTTTAGGGGGGAGTACCATTAGCAGCAGTGTTATTCTAACCTTTTTTTATATATCATTTCAAAATATCCTGTATTTATTCATCCCGAGGGGTTTTAAATATACTACATGCAAGTACAAATAAGCATGAGTAACAAACAAAGATCTCAGAAGGAAAACGATAAGGCAGTAAAAGCCCCATCAAAGTCTAAACCTGCCTCAAGTTCATGGTACAGGCCTCCCAGAGAGTGACCTGGGACTGACGGTCGAATGGTACAGAACTGCCAGGACCTGACATGGCAGATCATATTATATTATGTGATATTGTCTACTGTTAAATTCTGCTCCGTACTTGTGAAATTTTTATTTTTATACTGTATTGAGGATTTGTTCTGTTCTGTGTATTGTATTGTGCTGTATTGACCCCCCACTTTTTGACACCCACTGCACGCCCAACCTACCTGGAAAGGGGTCTCTCTTTGAACTGCCTTTCCATTTGGGAGTTGTTCCTTGTCTTCTTGGAGAGTCAAGGCTGGGGGGCTGTCAAGAGGCAGGGCCTGTTAAAACCCATTGCAACACTTCTTGTGTAATTTTGGGCTATTCAAAAACAAATTGTATTGTATTGTATGGCAGCCGAAAGCGCTAGTGGGACAAAACTGCGAGTGAGACGTGGACTCCAGGAAGATCATTGGAGCTGAGCATAGCCTTTTCATCCCCACTGTCAACTTCAGCTAATTTCCCCCATGAGTCCATGACATCATCTCCTACTTGAATTCGCAACTCCTATGGAAAGATCGAAACACACTCTCCGAGTTGATCGCTGTGCTCGGGGTTAACATAAATGATATAAGGCAAGATGCAAAGAAGAACAGTAGAGAAATAAAGAATGAATTAAAGAACAAAATAAAGAATGAAAGGTCCTAAATGAGAAACTGCATCAGAATATGAAAGACCTGGAGCAACATTTAATTACTATGTTCACTGTAACCTTTACAGAAATGATATAAAAAATTATGAAATAATACTGGAAAATATAAGGAACTTAGAGAGTAAAATTAAAGTACTTGCTGCTCAGTTTGAAGATGTTAAGCAAGTATTCACGACCCGTATTGAAATAGATGAACAATCGGTTTCTGCCGTAGATGAAGAGCCAGGTCTCCTTACTGTGAGGCAGCAGCACTACCACTGCGCCACCGTGCTACCGTGCCACCCTTATCTAGGGGTAAATATTACAAGTAAATATACAGCTCTTTTTCAACAAAGTTTTGCTGTCTGCAAATACAAATTTAAACAAGATGTGACTAGATGGTCTACCCGCCTTTACATTAGCAGGGAGAATCAAAATTGTTAAAATGACCACCCTTCCCAAGCTGCTCTTCCTATTTCAAAGCATCCACATATACATTAACAAATCATTTCTTAAGAAATTAGATTAAATTATAACTTAATTTATTTGGAATTCGAAACATTCACGCATACAAAGGGCCATTCTATAACAAACTAAAGCAGAAGGTGGCATGGCACTACCCAACTTTCAATTTTATTACTTGGCAGCAAATATACAAGCTATAAAGACCATGTGTAAACAATGCGTATGCCCAAAAATGTTCCGTACACCCACTTTCCATGCTCATATCGTGATATATAAAAACTAAACTTGGCATAAAGCCATGCACATTCTCACACCAGCTCAAGTTTTCGGCTCGGTTTTGCAAACAGCGTTAAAGCAGTGTTACTGTTCCTGTGTGATTTCCCTTTCTTTTTTAGATTCACATTCCTGATTTGGCCTTATTAAATACAGTGAAATTAACCACATATAGTTTATTAGTTTAAAGAATCTGATTGTAATCAACCTGTAACCATATAATGGTGCACGGAATGGCCAAACTATTCCAAATGCCATAGCTGTGCTGCTTTCACCTTGTTACACTCAGTGCACCACTCAGAGTATTTTAACACACTGTATATGAGTTTGGAATCACAGCTCTACAGTGGCTTATCAGAAAGCTCTACGGCAGATTGTGCCGAGAGCGGAGAGAATTATTGGGGTACAGCTTCTAGCACATACTGCCTTAGCCATGGTCACAGTCTATTTGAACTTTTCCCATTTGGCAAACACTTCAGAGCCTTTCCTGTAGGGACCTCGTGATTCAGAAACAGTTTCATCCCAAGAGCTATAAATGCACTCAATCAGTCCATCAAGTGCTCCTGGTAGAACTGTTTGTACTTATAAGCACAA
The DNA here is from genome assembly GCF_016835505.1 of Polypterus senegalus. Lineage (NCBI taxonomy): Eukaryota > Metazoa > Chordata > Cladistia > Polypteriformes > Polypteridae > Polypterus > Polypterus senegalus. The sequence continues at coordinate 92,108,814 of NC_053165.1, read as the reverse complement.
TTACCTCACTGTAAACTTGCACTATGGTTTTAATATTGCACAACCTGAGCCAAAATTTGCCATCCATTTGCGGACCTTACTTTACCACAACTGTATGCTGCAATACAGTGTATGGATGGTATGAGAATAAAGCCACTTGATTTGACTTGGCTATTTTCAGCTGTGTAAATTGACGTGAACCAAAGACAAGATCAGCAATGTAGCCAGCAAGTGTGACATACCCCATGACTAGAAGTCGTGTCATGTGCAATGAAATGAGCAATAATCCAGAGGGTCAACATTGGCAAGCAGCGTGCAGTGCTACATTATTACTCTGTAACCTCACTAAAGAATGAGAGTTTCGTATTAAAGAGATATTTTTCAGGGTCGGCCGTTCAGTTTGTCAGTCTATAGCAAGCACCTCGCTCATTGAAGGCAGCACATCACGGGTTGTGCAGAAGTCAAAACCACTTTGTCAATTGTGAATTACATGTTAACCTTTAGGACCTAAGATTACATTTTAATGATTTAAAACCTGTCATATACATTAATATTAATATGACTGTCCAAGCCCTAAATGATTCATAAATAATTCTGAACTACAGCAAAAAAGAGCTGCAATACGACATATTTGTTTTTTTTTTCCTGCCTTTCGGTCTTTGCAATTGCTAAGAAACCCCAGGGTCACTTTTTCAAGAAAATGCCAGCGATCTTGTTAGAAAGATGTGAAATGAGGATTTCAGAGAGGCCTCGGCGAAGAATCCCAAATCGTATCTCAGGCAGCCCTCGGTTCAAAGCAGCATCAATAATTATCTGCTCAGGGTGCAGTAAAAACTTTGCTTCCTGTGGGTCTCCCGCCACAGAACAGCTTCATGTTGTCAGAGCTGCACACTTAGTATTAATCAGAAAGTGACAGACCCGCCAAAGTTTTGCATGAAATGACTTTTATTTTTATTTATTTTTTTTATAGACTGTCAGGATGACTCATTCGGGTACTGCGATAACAATTCATTATAAATTGACAGACGCCGGCATTTCCTTTCCTCTCATTTTTATTTTCTTTGCCGTCTACCTGAGCAGAAGGCACTGGAGATCCAGCAACTCATTATTTGTTCATTTATGGGTTTCTTTGCTGTAAGCTTATTTTAAAAGAAAATAAATTGACACATCCAAATGTATGACATGAAAACCATATAAAATTGGGAAGGGGAGGGGGTGTTATTGAAATCACACAATTCATTTATTTGAAATATATCTACTGTATGGAGCACACTGTCTGTAATAAAAGCATTCTGCACTTCTGAACACATATGATAAAGCAGAGGAAAGATGATCAAGGGGTGGTCTTGAGTGAGGATGATAGGATCAAGAAGAGATGGAAGGGGGACTTGAAGAAATCCAAGGGTAGCATTTGGGGATGGAGTCCCAAATGAAGAATTAGTACCAAGAATAAGGAGGGAGGAAGTAAAGGAGGCACCGAAAAGAATGAAAAATGGCAAGACAACAGGATCGGATGGAATACCAGCAGAAGTGTAGAAGAGTTTAGGCGAAGAGGAAGTAGATGCTTTGTGGAATCTGAGGCAGAAGATCTATGAACAGGAGAGAATACCAGAGGAGTGGAAGAACAGTGTGATTGTGCCCATTTATAAGGAGAGGGGCGACAATTAGGATTGTGGAAACTATCGAGGGATAAAGCTGGGGTCACAGAGGTTGGGAGCATGCACTGAGACAGCTCATTGACAAACCACCTCAGGATCCCAAATTAGGACCTGAGTGCAGCCGTGTAACAGGTGACACCTTAGCACCACAGTAGTTTGAATTAAAATGGAACAGTGGGGGGACTGTTCAGGATATGGATGAAGGAGCGTGTTGAGTCATGGTCATAAAGTACCGATTCCCCCTGATGCAGGTTTTTTATTCATGACATTGCGTTGTGTAGCACCAGAAAACTTGGAAGTTGGAAGAATGAAGAAGGGCCTCGAGGATTGAAGACAAATACAAAGAAGACAGAATATTTGAGGTTTAATGAGGATCAGGATTCAGAAGTTAACCTGCAGGGATTGCTATTAAAAAGAGTGGCTGTGTTTAAAGATCTAGGATTAGTGGTAGCACAAGATGGAGAATTACATCTAGAGATAACCGATAGAGGAACAATTGGCAGAAGGTATTGGGAATATCGTTTGGCCCAAGGTTTTTTGAAGACAGTGGGTAAGACCAGTAATGATATACGGAGTTGAGAAAAGAAGAGCAGAAGTTGGACGTGGAAGAAAGGAGAATATTGAGTTGGATGTGTGGAGTTAAAAAAAAAGGACAGAATAAGAAACGTGACAATCAGAGGTACAATAAAAGTGGGAGAGATATCTAAGAGGGTGAGCTTACTTTTTTACACATGTGAAATGTTTCTTTACATTATTCTAGGAGCTACACAATATGAATGTGGCATGATGTTTGTTATATTACATCATTTTTATCTATAGATGCTACCTGAATGAAGATCAAATCTGATCTCCTTCAGGACAGGACATCCACCTGAAGCTAAGCATGTTCCGGCCTGGCCAGGACTTGGATGGGAGAGATGTTGGAGAGGCCAGCAGGAGAGTGCTTACCTGGTGGTCTGAATGTGAATCGCAATGCCCCAGTGCACTCATGCAGGGACACTTTGCTGTAAAAATGGTGCCATCCTTTGAATGAGATGTAAAACTGAGATCCTGACACTCTGTGGTCATAAAGGATCCCTGGGTGTCCTTCATAAAGAGTAGGCCATACCCTGATGTTCCACCTAAATTGCCCACCACATCCTAGTCATGCTGGCCCCCTAATCATCTCCTCTCCCTAATTGTCTCTCTCTCTCTCTCTCACCCTTTGACCACCTAACAGCTATTGTGTGGTGTGCATACTGGGTGCAAAATGGCTGCCGTCGCATCATCCAGATGGGTGCTACACATTAGTAGTGGTTGAAGTGGCTCTCCGCCCACTATGTAAAATGCTCTGCTTTATAAAAGTAAAGAGTTATTAATTATTATTATTATTATTATTATTATTATTATTATTATTATTATTATGTTTAAAAACATTTTATGGGGTGCACTTACCTTTTCTCATGACTGTTGTGGTGGACAGTTGGCACCCTTGCCCAGCCGGGACAGGAAGAACCAGGGGAGAGAACATACACAGGGCATTATCTCCTCCAGATCACTAGATGGCAGCAGTGCCTTGGAATCCCACAGGGCTCCCTGGGAGATGGAGTTTGGCACAGCCCTGTTGGGTTCTGTGGGTGCCATTAGGGGGTGCTGCAGGGATTGCAGAGCTCTTCTTTGTCGGGCTTCCACCTCACCCGGAAGTGTTTCCGGACCACGCTAATGGGCCACCGGAAGTACTCCCAGGTTCAGTATAAAAGAAGCCCACTACCTTTATTCTGAGGGCCAGAGTTGGGAGGAAGGTGACAAAGCTTGCAGGAGGAGGAGTGGAGGTGGAGAGAAGAAAGAGAGAAAAGAAGACAGAAGTGCTGATGTGGGCTGCTCTGTGCTTTACTGACACTGTGCTGTGGCGTGGGAAACGAGTGTTGTAAGAATTTCCCACAACAAAGAAAATAAAAGCCTTTGTGTGTGTGTGAAAGAACTGTGTCTGCGTCTGCCTGTGTTGGGTTTGGGATGCTGGTGCGCCCCCTGCAGTCCACCATCTATACATACTTACTCTTACATTTTAAGTGATTTTTGTATTCTCATTAAAGTGAACAATGATTTTCTCAGGTTGATCAAGAAGAACTCATCCTGTTCCCCAGCACTATCCTGTCATTGACGCAAAGGGTCTTGGCTCTCTCCCAAGCAGACATGTCAGCACTTCCTTTCCAAACTGAAGGCCTTTCTCCCTCACTAGCGAGTGAGAGAAGGTGCAGCCTCCTAGCAAAAGGAAGGCTAATGGGATTTGCAGAAAATCTCTGTCTGACTGCAATGTGGTTGCCTGCAGGAATACAGAGAAATAAAAGTGTCTGATCAATGAGGGTGGGAAAGGTTGGATGAAAACTTGAGGAGGGAGTGAAAGGTCGTTAATAGCATGGCTGGAAATCCTAACAAATGTAGCCATCTGGACGCAATGAGGAGCAAGGAATGTGTTATTATTTACTTCTATGCAATACCTTCCTTCTTTATACGGCCTAAAAAAGCACTTGTTCTCTAAAGCTGGAGAGCGCACCCTATCACCCATAATATTCAATTGTACATTTCCAAGGTAAAGATTTACTGCTTACTGTGTTTTCACTTTACATTCTCTATTTCTGCAATCAGATGGGTTTTTTTTTTTATTTAACAGCACAGAGACACACAGGTAACATGTAAGAATTTTGAATACTGAGCTGTAGGCAAGCAAGAAAAAAAAATACTGATTTAATTCCCTCCAGTCCCCCCAAAACTTACTGGTGTCCACCCACTCTACACTCAGCAGTGCTGGACAGACGACACCTGATCACACTGAGGAGAGAGACGTTACTCTGCTCACTGAGGCTTGAAAACGTAGAAGGTAGGTGATCACCAGAGGTCTTCCATCTTGCAATATTCACTGCTGAAAGTTCAAGAAGAACTTGGATTAAAAGTGAAGGAAAAGGAGTCAGCAGATACTGGGGATTGTTTTATTGGGATTGTGTCAAGACTGATTGGCCTTTACTGGATTGATTTAAGGGAAAGAAGAAGAACAAGAAGACAAAGAAAAAGAAGAGCAACAACAATAACAGGAAGAACAAGAACAATAAGAACAACAAGACAAAGAACAAGAAGAAGAAGAGGAACAGCAACATGAACAAATAGAACAAGAAGAAGAAAAACCAGATGAAGAAGAAGATGATGAAGAACAACAATAAGAAAATGATAAAGAACAAGAAAAAGTACAAGACAAAGAGCAAGAAAATGAAGAAGAACAAGAACAATAATAATAATTAGATGATAAAGAACAAGAAGAACAACAACAAGATAAAGAAGAAGAAGATGAAGAACAAGAAGATGATGAAGGAGAAGAACATCAAGAACAATAAGAAGAAGAAGATGAAGAACAACAATAAGAAAATGATAAAGAACAAGAAAAAGTACAAGACAAAGAGCAAGAAAATGAAGAAGAACAAGAACAATAATAATAATAAGATGATAAAGAACAAGAAGAACAACAACAAGACAAAGAACAAGTAGAACAAGAAGAAGAACAATAACAACAAGATGAAGAAGACAAAGAACAAGAAGAGCATGAGCAAGAAGGACAAAAACAACAACAACAATAAGATGAAGTAGAATAAGAAGAACAAGAAGAAGAATAACAACAACAAGTGTTATTTACAGAGCACCATTCTCAAACCCAAGGTCACTACACATAACATTAAAAGCCTCTCCCAAACTGATGGTCACCATAGACGGGGTCTCAAAGACACTAAGAAGGTGAGATTGAGTCTCTAGAAAACAAAGTTTAAGCCCCACTGATATATCAAATTTACAGCTCATCGTTCCCAAAGGCCATCCCCACTTTCTTTTTTTCTGCACCAATCATCTGATTGGCCCCCCACACGTCCCTTTGATTCAGTCAGCTTGGATTTGAGTGAAAACTGACACATAGTTGCTGACACTGGTTGGGGTTTTACTGTGCCATTTTATTTTTAATTCACTGCAGCTGCTTTTCCAGTTCCAAATGTCACGAGCCTCAAGTGTAGATGAAAAAACGTGGCTTTCCCTTTGCCTGCAAGTTATTTTGATTTTCCGACTGATGGAGTATCTTCAGCACTTCCTAATTATGCTAATCCTGAGCCCAGGATGCCTTTGGAGCAATTAACAGGCCATCTGCTAATTAGGGGGGGGCTTTCTCACATTTTTGTCTAACACCTGGACTTGTGTGTCTTCCAAGAGCTCATCAGCAAAGAAGTCAAGCCCTCCGCTGCTAATGCTGTGCTGCAGCCACACTTCAGGCAGCATTAGATGGGGGGCAATGGGTGCCAGTCTGACCAAAGTAGGCACACACACTCATGCCTTGTAACCTAAAGTGTTCATCCAATTTATTGAGTTAATGAGGTAAAATAGGCACCAGAGTAATGTGCACACTTCAAACGGGCAGTGCCCAGCTCTGGGGTTGAAGCCGGGGGTATCTGAGATAGCAGCCCACGCCGTTTATCTTCTTTAATTTCATAATACATCTGGAAGTATGGCAAGGGGGCTCAAGGTAGATTACATCCTATGCAGAAAAGTCAATCTGAAGGAGATTAAAGACTGCAAAGTGGTGGCAGGGGAAAGTGTAGTTAAGCAGCATAGGATGGCGGTCTGTAGGATGACATTGGAGATCAAGAAGAGGAAGAGAGTGAGGGCAGATCCAAGGATCAAATGGTGGAAGTTGAAAAAGGAAGACTGCAAGGTTGAGTTTAGGGAGGAGGTGAGACAGAAACTGGGTGGTAGTGAAGAGTTGGCAGACAGCTGGGAAACTACAGCAGATGTAGTAAGGGTGACAGCAAGAAGGGTGCTTGACGTGACATCTGGAAAGAGGAAGGAGGAAAAGGAAACCTGGTGTTGCAATGGAGAAATACAGGAGAGTATACAGAGGAAGAGGATGGCAAAGAAGAAGTGGGATAGTCAGAGAGATGCAGAAAGTAGACAAAAGTATAGGAGATAAGGCACAAGGTGAAGAGAGAGGTGGCGAAGGCTAAAGAAAAGGCGTATGATGAGGTGTATGAGAGGTTGGACACTAAGGAGGGAGAAAAGGACCAGTGGGCTAGGCAGAGGGACCGAGCTGGGAAAGACGTGCAGCAGGTTAGGGTGATAAAGGATAAAGATGGAAACGTACTCACAAGTGAGGAGAGTGTGTTGAGCAGATGGAAAGAGGACTTTGAGAGGCTGATGAATGAAGAGAACGAGAGAGAGAAGAGTGTGGATGATGTGGAGATAGTGAATCAGGAAGTGCAACGGATTAGCAAAGAGGAAGTAAGGACAGCTATGAAGAGAATGATAAATGGAAAGGCCGCTGGTCCAGATGACATACTTGTGGAAGCATGGAGGTGTTTAGGAGAGATGGCAGTGGCGTTTTTAAATTTGTTTAATGGAATCTTGGAAAGTGAGAAGATGCCTGAGGAGTGGAGAAGAAGTGTGCTGGTGCCGATATTTAAGAATAAGGGGGATGTGCAGGACTGCAGTAACTACACGGGAATAAAATTGATGAGCCACAGCATGAAGTTATGGGAAAGAGTACTGGAAACTCGGTTAAGAAGTGAGGTGATGATTAGTGAGCAGCAGTTTGGTTTCATGCCAAGAAAGAGCACCACAGATGTGATGTTTGCTCTGAGGATGTTGATGGAGAAGTTTAGAGAAGGCCACAAGGAGTTGCATTGCGTCTTTATGGACCTGGAGAAAGCATATGACAGGGTGCTGAGAGAGGAGCTGTGGTATTGTATGAGGAAGTCGGGAGTGGCAGAGAAGTATGTAAGAGTGGTACAGGATATGTACAAGGGAAATGTGACAGTGGTGAAGTCTGTGGTAGGAGTGACGGATACATTTAACATGGAGGTGGGGTTACTTCAGGGATCGGCTCTGAGCCCTTTCTTATTTGCAATGGTAATGGACAGGTTGACAGACGAGATCAGACACGAGTGGACTATGATGTTTGCTCATGACATTGCGATCTGTAGCAATAGTAGGGAGCAGGTTGAGGAGACCTCAGTAGGAAGAAGACAGAATACATGTGTGTAAATGAGAGGGAGGTCAGTGGAATGGTGAGGATGCAAGGAGTAGAGTTGGTCAATGTGGATGAGTATAAATACTTGGGATCAACAGTACAGAGTAACAGGAATTGTGGAAGAGAAGTGAAAAAGAGAGTGCAGGCAGGGTGGAATGGGTGGAGAAGAGTGTCAGGAGTTATTTGTCACAGATGGGTATCAGCAAGAGTGAAAGGGAAGGTCTACAGGACGGTAGTGAGACCAGCTTTGTTATATGGGCTGGAGACGGTGGCACTGGCCAGAAAGCAGGAGACAGAGCTGGAGGTGGCAGAGTTAAAGATGCTAAGATTTGCATTGGGTGTGACGAGGATGGATAGGATTAGAAATGAGGACATTAGAGGGTCAGCTCAGGTTGGACAGTTGGAAGACAAAGTCAGAGAGGCGAGATTGCGCTGGTTTGGACATGTGCAGAGGAGAGATGCTGGGTATATTGGAAGAAGGATGCTAAGGATAGAGCTGCCAGGTAAGAGGAGAAGGGGAAAGCCTAAGAGAAGTTTTATGGATGTGGTGAGAGAGGACATGAAGGTGATGGATGTGATGTATGCAAGATGTAGAGAATAGGAAAATATGGAACAAAATGATTGGCTATGTCAACCCCTATCAGGAGCAGACAGAAGAAAAAGATGAAGAAGAGCCTCTTCTATTGTGCCATATTGATTGAAGTTCATGGCCTCCTGCAAAGGGCTCTGAGGCTAAGGATCTGCGCTGGTATCCAGAAGGTTGTCGGTTCGAATCCCCATCACTGCCAAAAGAGATCCTACCCTGCTGGGCCCTTGAGTAAGACCCTTAACCTGTAATTGCTCCAGGGGCGCTATACAATGGCTGACCCTGCGCTCTGACCCCAAGGGGTATGTGAAAACTAACACATTCCTAATACAAGAAATTGTATAAAGCGAAATAAAGAACAAAAAAAAAAAAGTATCCACTTTGACTGTAAGATCTGTCAACAGGATGGTCCGCTGCACAGACTGTACGGTTTCACTTTACCAAGTGAGGTGAAAATTACTATTAAAAAACACACTTATGCAAAAGTGCTACATTTCTCAAAAGCCAAAGGTGAAATAAAATCAGAATGCTTCCCAAATGAAACTCTCAAATGTTGCCACTTTTATTCTTCCCAAACTTGCACAGGCTTTTTACTATAGGGGATGGCAAACAGGCATGATGAATGGAAGAGGACTGAATATCCTGATGGGCAAGCCAAACAAAATTGATCACTGCTTACGAGCCCCTCCAGAAGGGCAGACACCAACCGGCAGACCAAATGTCAGATTGCAGTATCTGGTAGCTCAGGATTACCGGCACCTCAGTTTGCAGTGACCGACTCCAGGTTGCTCTGCCACTCCATAAATCACTCTTAAACTCTCTGTCACTAGCCGACTCCGGGTCACCAACGTGGACACACAGAGTGCTGGAGGGAGTCTTCTATTCAGTTAATAACTGCATTTCTAATTTAGGGAACTTTGAAATGTTGTTATTTCTAGAAATGTCTAGGAAGCAGACTCCCCTCTGGTTTGTCAGCAATTACGGAAAGGTCTTCAATTTATGAATCTGCAACCACTGTAGAAAAAGAAAACACAATTATTGCTTGCAGCTTTGAAGTATTTGTCAAATATATTCTGTGAAGAAAACAATAATTGTACACTTTTGTCCAGTCCACATGAAAACTGGCATGCAAAGTAGATGTCACGAACCAGAAAAGATTCCAGAACTACAGTAAACGTATTGATAGACATGTTGGCGTCATTAGATTTGGAGTAACCCTCAGTTTAGGCAATATATACTGCTCAAAAAATTAAAGAAACACTTTTTAATGAGAGTATAGCATCAAGTCACTGACACTTGTGGGCTATTGATCTGGTCAGTTAAGCAGCAGAGGGGCTTGTTCCTCAGTTTCAGCTGCTTTGGTTCACTAGAGGGGCCACAATGAGACGACCCCCAAAACAGGTGGGAATGGTTTAACAAGTGGAGGCCACTGACATTTTCCCCTCCTCATCTGTTTTGTCACTAGTTTTGCATTTGGCTGTGGTCAGTGTCACTACTGTTAGCATGAGGCCATACCTGGACTCTACAGAGGTTGGTGGCACAGGTAGTCCAACTTCTTCAGGACGACAGGCACATCAATAGATGCCATTGCCAGAAGGTTTGCTGTGTCTCCCAGCACAGTCTCAAAGGCATGGAGGAGATTCCAGAAGACAGGCAGTTACTCTAGGAGAGCTGGACAGGGCCCCTTGTAGAAGGTCCTTAACCCATCAGCAGGACCCACTGGTATCAGCTCTTTTGGGCAAAGAGGAACAGGATGAGCATTGCCAGAGCCTACAAAATGACCTCCAACAGGCAGGCCACTGGTGTGAATGTCTCTAACCAAACAATCAGAAACAGACTTCATGAGGGTGGCCTGAGGGCCTGACGTCCCCTAGTGAGCACCATGGAGCTTGATTGGCATTTGTCATAGAATACCAGAATTGGCAGGCCCACCACTCGTGCCTTGTGCTTTTCACAGATGAGGTTCACCCTGAGTACATGTGACAGACGTGAAAGTTATGGAGAAGCCATAAAGAACGTTATGCTGCCTGTAACATCGTTCAGCATGACCAGTTTGGTGGTGGGTCAGTGATGGTATATCTGGGGAGGCATATCCATGGAGGGACACACAGACCTCTACAGGGTAGAAAACGCCACCTTGACTGCCATTAGGTTTCAGAATGAAATCTTTAGACCCATTGTCAGACCCTATGCTGGTGTAGTGGCTCCTGGTACACCACAATGCTCGGCATCATGTGGCGAGAGTATGTAGGCAGTTCTTGGAGGAGGAAGGAAATGATACCATTGACTGGTTCCCACACTCACTCGCCTGACCTCAATCTTACAGAACACCTCTGGGTGGGACATAAAGTTTCGGTCCATCTGATGCCTCAGACTGTCCAGGAGCTCAGTTTTGCCCTGGTCCATATATGGGAGGAGATCCCCCAGGACACCATCCGTCGTCTCATTAGGACGTTGTCAAGCATGCATACAAGCACTTTGGTTTGGTGCATACAAACTACTAAGTACCATATGGAGTTGCTACAATGACATTTTGTCAAAATGGCCGAGCCTGCCTGCCGCTGCATCATCTTTTCACAATATGATTTTCGGGGTGTCTTTGAATTCAGCCCTCAGTAGGTTGATCATTTTCATTTCCATCATACGATGTGCCACCCTTTCGTTCCTAACACATTACCATATCAGTCCATATCAGTAGAGACAGCCAGCAGGATTTTTTTTTCCCATTGAGATCTGATGTGTGTTCAGAGTTCCTGTAATTGTTTTTGAGCAGTCGATTATGACATGGAGTCATTCAGGTGCCAAACGAGGCACTGGGTAAAGGGAGCCACTGGCACAAAAAGTGTGTTGTGTCAGAGCCCTACTGCTCCCACATAATAATGTGCTGACATGACATAGGCATTCTGGCTAATTGTAGTATACCTGTATATATAGGGTGGGCAAAAGTACACGTAGTATGCAAGGTCAGCAATTGGAGCACTTACTGGATTTTAACATAAAAGTGTCTGACTGGAGAGGAGGCACAGAACTGAGCTGAATGGAGAAGGTTCTTCCTAAGATAGCAGCGGGAAGAGATGAAGAGGAAGAAGAAGACGTCTAACCTGTAGGCTATATGACAATGACAGGAATTTCAACCCTATCATGGGTGCATCTGCAAGTCCAAAGGGCCTGCTTTAATAAATCACGCTGAGTGGTCCTCACTAATCATGGCATCAGAGAGTGGCACATGCAACTCAGAATGTCACTGCACTCTGTACTGACCTCATGACCCCAAACAGACAGGGACCAGTCTGGGTATCTGCTGCCCCCCTAACCCCCCCCCACCATTGAAGAGTGCCAGCGTGTGTGTGTGCCCATTCAAGAAGCTTTTCTGCGTTTCAACTGCCGGGGTTGAGTTTGACTCCATTTTCCGTTGTAGCCTCACGAAGAGCAAGAGATGGGCACGCAGTCCATCGTTGGCTCAATAATCTCCCATTATTCAAATCCAGTGTATTAAAAACAATGCAAAGCCAAGTTAATTTGTCCAAAGCCTCGTATTTCATTACAGCTTTTCTCACTGTTCCGTTTTCCTCTCATTCAGTGCTCTCTTTTTCTGCCAATTTTTAAATTGTTCATTAAACAGTCCATTAAATGTGTTAAAATGTGCAAAAGACATAATAATGCAGCAGCAAAGTTGCCTGGGGCATAAAACTAAAAGGGGGGCTTGGGGTGGGGGGGGTGAAATCGCTTATCTCTCAATGCAGCTTCAGCACTGCGCTTGAAGGCACCTTACAGCTGTGTGGGGGCAAAGTGTCGTAGCAAAGCAAATCGCCTTCTCTTTGCTCTGCTGCCATTGCTTTAAGGCTGCTGTACTGGGGCCGCTCCTCTTGGGACTGGAACTAGAACTGGAACTGAGCAAATGCCAATGGAGTTAATGAGGCCAAGGCCTGAGAAAGCTTGGGAGAAGAGGAGCAGCGTATCAGGTACTTTAGTTAGTGAGGGCAATAACCACAATGGCTTATGTAAAGGAAAGGCGACAGTAGCTGTTAGCAGACAGACTCAACAGATTGTGCAAGATTCTCCCTCACTACTGACCTCAAGTGTCAAGAAACGCACAACACTTACCAGTGGGATTTTGAATCTTCTGACAGGCAGACCCCCCAGGTAGCTCGAGTGGATGGCCACACTTCATCATCCCTAACTCTCAGCACAGGGGCTCCACAGGGTCGTGTTCTGAGCCCTCGGCTGTACTCCATGGCTGCACATGACCCTAACACCATTGTCAAGTTTTCTATTGTAGGCCTGATTATTTTACAGCAATGAGCAGGCTTACCTGAAAGAAAGAAAGAAAGAAAGAAAGAAAGAAAGAAAGAAAGAAAGAAAGAAAGAAAGGGCTAGAACATCAGACAGCTGAAAGGGAAAAAACTTTCTCCCAATTGATCTCAGAGAATGCTAGACACTTGTAGGAAATGGCAACTAGAGGGGGAAATGGCAGACATTGGAGCCAATCGTGGACATACTTTTCAAACAATAAGAAATGGTGTATGGCAGAAATAGATAGATAGATAGATAGATAGATAGATAGATAGATAGATAGATAGATAGATAGATAGATAGATAGATAGATAGATAGATAGATAGATAGATAGATAGATACTTTATTAATCCCAAGGGGAAATTATAGAGGCCTAAAAAGAGGACATTTCAAACTTAGATTTGAAACCGGAAAAATCTATGAGGCACTTTTAGTTTGGCCGTTGTGAAAAATAAATGATGGAGAGAAACGCGCTTTGAGACTCTTGAAGGAATATTCTACCCAAAAAGTGACACAGGGAGACCAGGCGATCTCCACATAGGTGACAAATGGCTTTGGGATCCATCAACAGCGATGGCTAACCACTGCACCACTCAGCTCTAGAAAAGAGTGGACTGATGATAATAACAATAAAGAAACCGTGCCGAGAGTCAAGTCATCTGTCTCAAGCTCTGTAAACTTTTATGCGTGTCGGATGTTGCATGTTTTATTAATAACGACTTTGGAAAAAACTCAAAACTAGGTCAGCGGTTCTTGTCTTTTTTTTCTCTCAGTAGATTCTCTCATTCAATGTTTCTTTGTAAGAGATTATTTTACCTAAGCCTTTCAAGAATGACCTTGAGGGAATGATTGCCTCTGAGGTGCCGTCGGTGGCACATTGAGCGTGCTAATCGGTTTGGAGGTTGGTTTTTGCTTGTTGTGGGTCTTCTGTCATTTATAATAATGAGACCCCCATTCTCACTCCTTGGAGGGACCCTCCATTCCCGTTGGTGTTTCATCTAGATGGCAGTATCCAACGTTGAGCCATTTAATGTACTGGTTTCTTTTTTCGTGATTTCATCTTTCTGGTCCATAGTATCCAAAGTTGAAACTTGAGACCATCAGGTGACACCAAACTTAATACAGAAACCTCTGATCTCTAAAGTGAAATCCTGGATTCTGGAATGATGCTCATTGAGTCTTGGGATTAATATACACTATAATGGAGGGTGTGCATTGAGGGGTTTCTACAAAGACATTCAGGAGACTGTCTGGGATTTCTAAGTGGGCAAGGTGACCCCCCACCTTGTAAGCCAGGAGCTAACTTCATTGTGCAGTCAGGCTCAGACGAGCACACAGAGTTGACTGAACTCTTTATCTTATTAATGCCTCATAATCATCCCTCTGTGATGCTAGAGCACATCCATTGAATTAGACTCCATACTTTGCTGACTCCCTGTTATCATCCCTTTTAATGTGTTTTTAGGATCATAAGAGCTCATAGAGTTGATTATTTGCTGAACTTTGTTGATTTTCTATAATCAACCCTCCTATGTGTTTTCAGATTCAGAGGAGCACATAGAGATGATTGTGCTCGATATTTTGCTCTCTCTGTAATCATCCCTCTCTTTTTGTTTCACCCTCAGAGGAGAGGACAAAGTTAAACATGCTCTGTGCTTTTCTGTCTCCCTATAATCATCCCTCTCTTATGTTTCCACCTCCAAAAAAACACATGAGGTGATTGTGTTCTGTACATTGCTGTCTCTCTATAATCATCCCTCTCTTATTGGTTCACCCTCAGATGAGCAGATAAAGTTAAATGTCTGCTTTACTTTGCTCTTTCCCTATAATCATCCCTCTCTTGTGTTTCCACCTCCAGAAAAGCACTTGAGGTGATTGTGTTCTGTACTTTACTATCTCCCTATAATCATCCCCCTCGTAATTTTCCACTCTCAGATGAGCACATAGTTAGTTGTTCCCTGTGCATTGCTGTCTCCCTATAATCATCCCTCTTATTGTTTCACCCTCAGAAGAGCAGATAAAGTTAAACATGCTCTGTATTTTGCTGTCTCCCTATAATCATCCCTCTCTTCTGTTTCCACACTCAGATGAGCACACAGAGTCAATTGTACTCTGCAGTCTCCCTATAATCATCCCTCTCTTATTATTTCACCCTCAAATGAGCAGATAGAGTGAAACATGTTCTGTACTTTACTTTCTCCCTCCCTATAATCATTCCCATCGTATGTAGAGTACACAGAGTCAATTGTCTGCTCTACTTTGCTGTCTCCCTATAATCATCCCTCTCTTGTGTTTCCACTCTGAGATGAGCACATAGTTAGTTGTACTCTACTTTCTCCCTATAATCATCCCTCTCTTGTGTTTCCACTCTTACAAGAGCACACAGAGTCAATTGTCTGCTATACTCTTCTGTGTCATCAGGCTAAGAAAAGTGAGAGATTTGATTATATTTCGCACTTTGCTGTCTCCCTATAATCCTTCCTCACTTATGTTTCCACTCAGAATCTGTCATATGACATTCTTACACACACTTATGCACTCCTCCACTCCTCTGGCCATTATTTGATTTATATATATATATATATATATATATATATATATATATATATATATATATATATATATATATATATATATAATTTCACTTTGTATTTTTCACATTCTGCAGGGCAGTAAGAAACGCGGCAGGCATGGTGGGCACTCTGTGGGGCTGTCGCTTCTCCTTGGTAACTAACTGAGTCATCCTGGCAGGTGATTGTGGCTGTCACTTATGACTGATGGATCGGGGTTGATTTCCATGATTACATCTGCAGTCAATCTGCTCCAAAAAAAAAATAATAATAAGGGGATGCCCAAGGTGAAAACAGACCTGTGGGTAAGAGAAAGAGGGAGACAGAGAATGACGAAGAGCCAGGAAGCGTTCAGCCAGCTACCATCTCTGCCCTACTTTGTCAGAGAGCTGGACCTGCGACATGAAGATGTATATTGAAATAAAACTAGAAGGATCAGCGTTTGGATTATTTTACAGTTTTATTCCTCTAAACTATGGGAAGGGGCTGAGGTAAAGGTCTGCCTTCTGGACTGCATCTGATAAGACTGAGCTGTTGACCGTAAGTCAGCATATCATGGAATCATCTGAAATTGAGAGGGTTTGGGGGAGATGCCAGTAAAGTGTGTAGACGGGAGGTGATGGACTGTAGTGCTGCCAACCCCTAAGGAGACGAGGGGTGGGACAAGAAATAAAAGACCTTCAAGTTTCGAAACTAGGATCAACATCTCACCTTCAACTTCTGTACTCACCTTTGGACACCACCATCATCACTGAGTGTCTTTTTGTTATGTAAGGAAAGAAGAGACAAACTAAGCCAAAATGGCGAGACCCTTTTCGAGTCAAATTCAGTTGTAGTTTGAAACACGAGTCTCAAGCTAATCACTGGAAAGGAGAAGAGGACAGGAGAGTGAGCGGTAAGGTGGAGCCACTGATTCTGAGAATCAAGATGGAGATGTCAGGCCAGGTCAGGACCCTTGAATTTTAATAAAATTCACTTGTGAATCAACAGATTGGAATCCTTTCTGTGTTGGCTTGGTTAAGACGCTATAGCAAAAAGGCAGAGCAGCACTTGGAGGTCTTTAGGGAAGTGGAAGTAGAGATGACCTTAGCACAGTAATGGAGCTTCGACACTTCAGACTACAGCAGAGAAGACTCTGGGATGTCCTGTTGAAAGTCCAGAAAAAAAGAAATCTAGAAGAATAAGTAAGTTTCACACTGTGGACCACCCAATAAGTCATGGGTCACAGTGGAGCTGGTCATATTTAACACTGCAATTTACACATACTGCATTTTATGTATAAATGATGTTACTGTTTTTTTGTTTAATAAAGGAATTTTAAAAATAAAAACAATCTAGCTATAATATAATATCTGTTGTATATATTGTGGTAAAAAATAAGGCAGCAGACAAGGAAAAGGCTTGGGTATGGCCACCCTGTATACTTAAAAATCAAAATTAAAGAAGCACGTCTTTACAGGAGAGGAGTTCAAAACTGATCTGAACTAACAGTTTGAGTCTGTGCTATAATTATGGTGGATAGGAGGTAGAGGTGGAGTTAGGGTGGCCGCAACAGGAACTGATTTGGCAGGATGGGGAATTCTGGGTACTGGAAGTGACGTCATCAGGGATGGTCGGAAGTGACGTCAGCAGTGGTTGGACCGGTGGTGATGTCACTGAGAGGCGGGGACTTTGGCTGAAAAGCAGAGGAACACGAGGAGAGAGGATCAGGTGAGAGCGCCAACCCCTGGTCTGGCTGATAAATAGCACTTATATAGTGCCTTTCATATCTATCTATCTATCTATCTATCTATCTATCTATCTATCTATCTATCTATCTATCTATCTATCTATCTATCTATCTATCTATCTATCCTTACCCAGCCACGACACCCTCAAGATGGAAGGACAGAAGGAGACAGCATGCACAAGACATTATCTCCCCAGAACATTAAATGGATACCCCCGGGGTTTCAGCAGTACCACAGATTCCCTCAGGGCAACATGCGACTTGGAGTTTTTTGGCTCAGCCCGATTGGTTTCCGGTCCCTAGGAATGTGGACAAAGCTTGCAAGGAGGAGTGAAGGAGGCAGTGACCAGTGCCAGAGTGCTTTATTATTACTTGTGTGCCATGTATTGTGGCAGTGGTGGGAAACGCTTGCCTAACTAGAGTTTCCCACAATAAAAACTCTCTTTACTTTTATACTTTTGTCCAAGCCTGTTTATGTTGAGTGTTTAGGAAGCTGGAGCACCCCCTGTTGTCCACACTATCTATCTATCTATCTATCTATCTATCTATCTATCTATCTATCTATCTATCTATCTATCTAGCATCATGCTTTTCATGGGCGGGGACTAAATCCAGAGCAAAGTACGGAGACATCCTAATGAAAACCTACTTCAGAGCTTTGTGGACCTCAGACTGGGCTGAAGGTTCACTTTCCAACAGGACAATGACCTTGTGCAGAGGTTACAGACCTATAAATACCTGGGAGTGCAGCTGGATGATAAATTGGACTGGACTGCCAATACTGATGCTTTGTGCAAGAGAGGACAGAGCTGACTATACTTTCTTAGAAGGCTGGCGTCCTTCAACATCTGCAATAAGATGCTGCAGATGTTCTACCAGATGGTTGTGGCGAGCGCCCTCTACGCGGTGGTGTGCTGGGGAGGCAGCATAAAGAAGAGGGACGCCTCATGCCTGGACAAACTGGTGAGGAAGGCAGGCTCTATTGTAGACATGGAGCTGGACAGTTTGACATCCGTGGTAGAGCGACGGGCGCTGAGCAGACTCCTGTCAATCATGGAGAATCCACTGCATCCACTGAACAGGATCATCTCCAGACAGAGGAGCAGCTTCAGAGACAGACTGCTGTCACCGTCCTGCTCCACTGACAGACTGAGGAGACCCCACACTATGTGACTCTTCAATTCCACTCGAGGGGGTAAACGTTAACATTATACAAAGTTATTGTCTGTTATACCTGCATTGTTATCACTCTTTAATTTAATATTGTTCTTTATCAGTATGCTGCTGCTGGAGTATGTGAATTTCCCCTTGGGATTAATAAAGTATCTATCTATCTATCTATCTATCTATCTATCTATCTATCTATCTATCTATCTATCTATCTATCTATCTATCTATCTATCTATCTATCTGTGTGTGTGTGTGTTCTAATGTGTGTCTCTTTGCATTTTCTCAATCCCAGGCCAACACCACTTACTTTAAGGTCCATCCTCAGTCTTATAATCCTGCTATTATTCCCTTAACTTGTTTAAAGGTCCAGACCACATAAAGCTGGACCCCTATATTATTTTCAATGCTGTCCCCTAACCTAACCCTCACACAGTCATCCGTCCTTTCCTGCTGGTAATCTTTTTTGCTTTGATGCCCTTAGAGAAGCGCCGTCTTGATCAGCCCGTGCAGTGACAGGCACTAGCCCCCCTTGGCAGTTCTTGTCTACATGTGCTGTAATGTGTAGGGTTTTTCTTTTTTTCTTTTTATTAGTTCTGATTAAATGGCTGGTGGGTGGTGGGATGCTACCCAGTCCCTTAAGATTTTAAAGCCCCTTCCAGTACTGGCAGCCTATCATTAAATAATTGAGCTTAGACATTGTTGCAAAATGAAGACTAATTGATTAGTTTTCATGAAAACCTTGGAGCATTCAAATCTAACTGTAAAATTATTAAGAAATGGAAAAAGAAATTGGATAAGGAATTTAATTGAAAATGAGGAGCCAAAGAGCCAAGATAAGGGACAGTCTTAAATCAGAAATTGATTACTTTACACAAATTCTGAGCCACGTGACCAAAGCCAAGAATATTTCTCATTAAATGATAAAGGCGGACAGGTCACCGAGATGTTTTATGAAGTGCGGCATAAAAACCGACCTCGTTATGAGATGTCTCTACTGTCACTGTAATGACTTCGCTTATTTAGCACTACTGTATGTGCAGCCATCTGTAGAAATGAATACGTACTAATAAAGCGGCGACATTAAAAATGACCCATACAGGAATTTAAATGGGAAAGTCAGATACTGGGATGGGTTGCATAAAAAAAATTTAAAAACTCAACAAGTGAGAAGTTCCAAAAAAACACATTCTGCTTATTTTTAAGAATTTAGAAATTAATAATTTTTTTTGGCTGATTATAATATAAATATAATATGACTATAGAGCAGATGCAGGAAGTCTTGAGATCCCATTACTGCACATTTCCTTGTGTTGCAGATTTATTTGTAAACGGACACGTTTCTCATTTTTGCCCCTCATCCCACACCTAACCCATAATGACAAAGTGAAAACGTGCTTTCAGAAAGGTCTGCAAATTTACTAAAACTGAATTCTGTCATCTCTATAAGTGTTCTTTGTCTGTGGCACCCCAAGTCGTGCGCAGGTCCATCCCGTTTGCTTTAGTTCTCCTTGAGATGTGTCTGGAATGCGATTGGTGGTCACCTGTGGCAAAATGAATTCACCAAACACCATTAGGGTGGCACATGCTTATGTACAGATGGTCCCCCAATTCACACGGCATGACAGGACAAAAATAAGCCATGCAGTCCAAGGAACTCACTCAATACGTCAGACTTCAGCAGAATGGACTCTGTGACGTCCTGAAATCTACAAGAATAATCACTGAATGAACAACCACATGCAGTAAATAAATACGTTTCATAGTGCGGACCATCCAATAAGTTACTGGTCATAGTGTGAGCTGGCCGTATTTAACACTGCAATTGTCTCTTCAGGATGAAGAGACCTAACCCTATTATGTTAGGTTTTTTATATATATATATATATATATATATATATATATATATATATATATATATATATATATATATATATATATATATATATATATATATATATATACTGACATTCTTATTTATCTATGTATCACTCATATAGTGCCTTTCATATTTACATATATAACATTTTATGTATAACTGCTGTTACTGTTCTTTTGTTTAATAATGAAATTTTACAAATACAAAAAAATCATAATATCTGTTATATATACTGTATGTCTCTATTGTTATAACATACCTTTCTTATCAATATATTTATTGTTACACAGTGCCTTCATTTCTATATGCATCAAATAGTGCTCAATCTATTTATTATACAGTGCCTTTGATATCTATCTATCTATCTATTATTATATAGTGCCTTTCACTATCTATCTATCTCTCATTATATAGTGCCTTTCACTTCCTATCTATCTATCTATCTATCTATCTATCTACAGTATTATCACAAAACTCACACAGAGTCATAGAAAGGCCACCCATATAATTTGGTTTCCTGGCTGCAAAAGTCATTTAAATGAATACTGCACTGATGTGCACACAACCGAGTCCAAGACAGAACTGAGGGACTGGGGAAAGGTGTAGGTTTTTAAAGGGGAAGACAGGAAGTGAGATCATAGGGATCAAACTCATGGTCTTCAGCCATTGGTTCGAGTCCGGATGTGACATCAGAGGGGCCGGGGCCGGCAAGGTCTTCTTCCATTGGTTCGGTCCCAGAAGTGACGTCAAGAGAGCCAGGTGGGATCTCCCATGAATGATCTACAGGAAAGAGAGAAAAAGAGTCAGTGCACTCTGCCAGCTCCCGGCATACTTCGGAACCGCCTTTACTGAAACCCTTTAGCTGCTTCCCATGCGTACGTATGTGACACTATCTATCTATCTATCTATCTATCTATCTATCTATCTATCTATCTATCTATCTATCTATCTATGCAACCATCCATGCATACATCTGTCTATCAATAAAAGTATCACTCAATTAAAACATCTTTTCCTTCTTTCAGCCAAGTGATAATTTCCTCCATCCACTGACTAATTACTCCATCAGTCTGTGAACCAAACAATAATTTAAGCAGTCTGTTAATTAATCCATCTAACCATTCATTTAGTTATGCATCCATTCATCCATTAAGAAATTACTGAATTTGCCACTAAATGAATCCATCCAAGCATCCACCCTCCAACCAACTAATCAGCTCCAGCTTCTCCCATTGCCAGTTTTATGCATAATAACCTTTGCTGTTGTTGAAAAGGACTCAGCGTTTCTTGGCTTGATTTTTTCAGGCTTACAAATAATGCTAAGGAGGAGCCTCTCTCTTGGATTTGCGCAAATAAATTGGTACCGCAAGTGAACTAGAAATCACAAAATTAACCAGAATGTTCAAGCAAATTATTGAAAAAAACCCGATCTCAATCCGTTACATAGTTCTCTTGTTCGCTAGTTAAGCGCAGATAAGTGACACCCGAGGCTGGTGTGTAAGTGAAGAGGGCTCTGCCCCCTTCCCCTTGGCTCCGTGAGAGTCTCTCAGATATATAATTAATCGATAACTCAAGCAAACTATGATACACACCACGATGAGAGAAGTCGCAAAATCAACCAGAATGTTCAAGCAAATAATAGAAAAAACACGATTTAAATCCATTAAGTAGTTCTCTCGTGAAAAGCGGACAGACAGACAGACGTTGGATTTTATATATATATATGGAGATAGCAGCACCTAGCTTGGTATCATGTGCAGACTTAAGCAGCTTGTTATTTATATTCCTATCCAAATCATTTATATAAATTAAAAACAGCAGCGTCTCTAACACCAACCACTTTTAATGAAGACGATTAACAATTTACTGAACTGAAAATCTATTTAAAAAATAAAAAATTATGGCATTTGCAAACTTTTGGGCCCTCTTTCAGTTGTAAGATCTCAGCACTCATGAAGTCGTTGCTCTGCTGTGGCTTAGCTCAATAGGTTTTAGTCTGGTCAAGAATTGTCACTAGAACTTGTCACCTGATGATAATTCCAGAGCTTAATACTTTCTTTGACTCTTCAGACAGTGTCCACACACTCAACAATCATGGGGACCTCTAAGCAAACTGACTGAGAATCTGAAAATTAAATTATTGGATGCCAAAAAAACAGGGTCAAGCTGAAGGGATGGAGTCAGGAAAGGCATCCAGACAAAAAAATGACACCGAAAGCTCTATTGGAGAAGTCTAGTCAAAAAACAATGACCACATAAAAATGGGAATAGCTATGGAAGAAGAAGAAGAAGAAGGAGGAGAAGGAGAAGAAGAAGGAGGAGGAGAAGGAGGAGAAGAAGATGAAGAAGATAGCAGGTTTCTACAGTCCACAATGTCATTAAGAGTTTGCAGTTAAGGGGAACTGTGGAGGTTAAGACTTTAAGATCTGGAACACCAAGAAACTGGACAGACAAATCTGGTGAGAGGGTTTCTTCTACATGATAATTCCAGAAAGAACATTGTTTCATTGTTCTTCTAGTTTGTCTTGGACACCAAGGGATATTCCATGACTTGGAGATTTTCTCGCCTCCATCCCCTGACTTGTGCTTTTCATGGATTTACTTGGAGCGTTCCTTAGTCTCCATTGTGTAAGTTAGGCCACCACCATGCTGACACACCTCAAGCTGATCCTTAAAGATGAGGTGCATTTAGACTGCAAAAAAAGTGAAACTCCTGACGGGTGGATTATGGGATGTCTAAACCCAATTGGCTGCACGAGCAATGATACTTGTGTGTCATATTAAAAGGGGGTGAATCCTTTTGAGTTTTATATTTGTAAATCATGATGACCGTGTTGCAGAGATATTTTTGCACTTTCAGCATCAAAAAAACCAAATGAAATTCACCGAGATTCAATGTTACATAACAATAAAATGCAAAAACTCCCTAGGGGTGAATTCTTTTTATAGTCACTGTATTATTAGTAAAGAAAATAGCTACCTTTAAATGACTTAAATTCAACATAGACAAAAAATCTGAAATAAGAAGAAGGGTAATAGACTTGCTAGATCTCCAAAATGGCTGTGCCCTTGGACCAAATCTTTGGAGCTCCTTAACTGCACTGTTGTTGAAGCCCCCATGCTAGACCCAGAGCCTTATGGATGATAACAGATAATTACAAATGGCTGATGATGTATCAGCTAGACAGTAAGTGATATTATGAGCCACACATTAGGAATTTGTTTCATGAAGGTAAAGTGCTTCATAAAAAATGAGAGGTGGAAGGTTCAAGTGAGCGTTAATTTACTCTTGGAAGCAGCCTGTGGCTGTTTAATAAAACCTCTGAAGTCATTACTTCCTCTGGCATGCACTAATGGCTGTTAACCTCTTGCCTTCGGAGATTCCATTTGCGGAGTGCATTATCCTTGGAAGCATTTTCCAAGCGGTGACCTCAAAAGGGCACTCCCTTTGGTTTTTGCAGTTTCATCCTGGTATGTCTGTGTATAACCCTTGATCCAAACAAGTAACCCTGGCTTCTTTAAGCCCAAATACAGTAAGTTCCCACATGGTGAATACACGACATACGCAGTCAGAACAAAACCATTGCTCTGTCTGTCTTACCTCACCTCAGTAATGACCTGAACGAGCCAGCTCATCATCTGTCTGTTCATAGGATGTCTACAAAAATCAAATTATCTTCACATCACTAACCCTGTAACCCTCAGGTGGGTTGCTGGTGCACAACAGGTGATTTTTTGATGACCTCCCTGCACCTCCGCTACCTTCAAGTCTCTAAAGCACAGACTCATCCGCTCTTTAATGCTGTCCTCCAACCTTATCTTTTGTCTGACATGCTTTATCCTCCCTGCCTTGAGTGGAAGAAACTATTCACCTATATATATTGTCAGAGATGTACGGGGACACTGCCCGGCCGGGACGCCTGGACAGTCCCCAATGGGGACAATACTTCTCCTCGGCCACGAGAGGGCAGCCGCCCGGGTCTATTTGGGGGCCACGGAGACAGAGCTGGGATGCCCGTGGGAGGACGTGGCCACCGCCAGGGGGCGCCCGGTCAGTTGGGGAGTCCTGGATGGCAGCATTTCTGCCACACCAGGAAGGGCTCCCGGAAACAGTTCCAAGACGGCCCGGAATGCTTCCAGGGGCTTTCCTGACACTTCCGCCACACCAGGAAGTGACGTCAAGGGGAGCACCTGGGACTCATCCGGGTCCTGATAAAAGGAACCGCCTCCTTCCGGAGAGTGAGCCAGAGTTGGGAGGAAGGAGACGAAGCTTGTGAGGAGGAGGAGGAGGTCCAAGAGAAAGAGAAAGAGAAAGAGAGAGAGAAAGAGCAAGAGCGAAAGAAGAAGAGAAAGAAGAAGAAAGGAAAGAGTTAATGAGAGAAGGCAAGGTTTAATATAATCTTGGCTGCAAAAGGTTTGAAAAGTTGAGTTGTTTACAAGACAAAGTCCAAAACAGAACTAATTAAGAGGAGGTAAGATGGCGGTTTTAAGGGCTAGAAAAGGATCATCTATGCTGGAACCGGAAGTTACATCTTCGGGGGGGACAGGAAGTGACATCATCAAAGGCACCAGGACCGGTAATGACGTCATCAGAGGCGCACGAACCTGGCAGGATTTCCCGGGAATGGTCTGTAAGAGACTGAGAGAGACAGTCAGCACACTCCACCACCCAGTGGTTTGACGTAGTATTACAGTTACTTAAGCTCCTTTTGCTGTCTCCTAATCGCATGTGTGTTGCAATACATATATATATTGTGATGGACAGCCGGGTCCCATGCCCGGCAGGGACGCCCCTGCTTCTTCTGTTCCGGGGTAGTCGCCATGGGCAGTCCAATACCTCCCCCGGGATGCTTGGTGGCAGCCTCCCTGGCCGACGGTGATTCCCCAACCGCTCGCAGGGCTCCATGGGAGATGGAGTCCTCCACAGCTTGGTTGGGGCCCGGCATGGCCGCTAGGGGGAGCTGCCTGCTTCCCACAGCCCGGCTGGATGAGCTTTCAGCCCCACCCAGAAGTTCAATTAGGACCAGGTGGTTAATCACCTGGAATGCTTCCGGGTGGGCTATAAAAGGCCCCAGCCACCACCACTCGGGGAGCCAGGGTTGGGAGGAGGAGGAGGACTAAGCTTGCGGAGGAGTGGTGGAAGAGAAGGTGGAGAAGTGAGTTTTGTGGCTTTGTGCTTTTGGGACTGTGTTTGGGCTGTGTGGCACGGGGAAGCAGCAGCTCAACCCAGCTGGGGCACTCTGAGAATGGAGGGATGGGGGGAGGCAGCTACTTTTGGACACTTCCTTCTCCAAAACACTAGATGGCAGCTCCCATGGAGTGTAGCGGTACCCCAGATTCCCTCTGGGCAGACTGGAACTTGGAGTTTGGTTTCTCAGCCCTGCTGGGTACCGTGTGTGCCGCCAGGAGGAGTTGTAAAAGGACCGGATGAGCCATGCCTCATCCATAGCCCGGACAGAAGCTCCAAAGTACTTCCGGGCTAAAGAAAAAAGCCAGTTCTCCATCTGACTCGGAAGTGCTAGCAAGTCACATGGGTGGAAGGACAGAAGCACTTCCTGGGTCGGGGACTATATAAAGGACTGATGGGAACTCAGCAAGCGAGTCAGAGTTGGGTGGAGGTGGACAAAGCTTGCTGGGATGTGTGGAGGAGAGATTTAAGAGTATTGTATTATTGGGATTATTGCCTGTAATATTGTGACTGTGGTACTGAAAGGGCGCTGTTTAAGAAGAAAATTATTAAGAGGCTTCTCATTGCTTTTACATTGTGTCCTGAACATCTGTCTGTTGGGGTTAAAGGAGCACAGCACCCCCTAGCGTCCCACTATATATACATATATATATATATATTGACTCGGATGCTAACATTGATGCCATTTTTGTCATTGCCCATCAGTTTGGTCTTTTCTGCCCTAATTTCCAATGCAGAAGACCTGGAGGTTACATCCTGGGATTCTTATAAGATGACCAGCTTTTTCACTCCCCATCAACCTCATTGGCAAAACAAACATTGAAAATTACTCTGCCCCTCATGCTGACTGACGTTCATGGTCTTTCCAGTGTTTCAGTTATGATACGCTCCAAAAAGATTTCGAAGAAGACTCCAACTGCCATCTTGAACCAGATCTCAATGGAAGTATTGCTGAGCCTGGTCATGTAGGTGTTCGAGAAAGGGGGCTAATGTTGTATTTTATCACAGTTACCCATAAGGCTGCACACCAAGCCCTATTGAAAGACTTCTTATTGGAAACCCATGGACATGTTATCATGGTGTGCTCCTCTTCACATGTTTGCCATACCCTTCATTGTTGCTCACATTCTTCATGGTGAAGGAATCAAGCCGTAATGAAAGCTTATTTAATAAATGTTCAAACTCTCTATTCTGAACTGTGAATTACTGATTTAGTAGCCGCAATAAAGATAAGCTACACTTGTTTTTTTTTTGCAATAAGTCCTCGAGCAAGCCACAGTTTTACCTGGTGAAATCTTGATTTGATACTTTACATCTAGCAGAACAACCTGCTAGGTATTGATTTAAACTGTGAATCTTTATTGATTTGAACTCTGCATCTGTTATTTAATCCTTTTTAGAATCTCCAAAAAAGAGAACAGACTGCTAGAAACATCAGTTATTATATCTGAAACATGAAACAGCCTTATTTATATAAGCTGGGGGAAATTAAGGTTATAATGGGGATTGGAATGGAAAACAATAAAGCAGTTTCGAAATATAAACTTGACAGTGGGTTTATGATTATCGATCATTTCTGTAATTGTTAACTTCATATGGAGAGGGGCCTACAGGTTTAAAATACGAGCTGGTCATGAAGAGAGAAGATCTCCACCATCACCCAGACGGGACTCAATGAGACTGGCAGACAAACGACCCATGTGGACTGACGAAATGCTGTTAACATGGCTTGAAGGGGTACATCCTCATCTGTACTCTGACTTAAGGATCTTTCAATAAGTCTTTTCAAATTGCCTTCTTTATGCTACCATTGGTTTTAGTGACTGTGGTGGGCTTGTTTTTTTGTTTGTTTCCTGCCTTGCGCCCTGTGTTGGCTGGGATTGGCTCTGGCAGACCCCCGTGACCCTGTAGTTAGGATATAGCGGGTTGGATAATGGATGGATGGGTGGTTTTAGTGACATATTTTTTGGTTGATTAACATACGGATGCATTCATGAACAGACTGGGCAATGGACGGATGTATGTAAAGGGTGTTGTCCAAGATGGTCAAAGTAAGCAAGATTACCAGCAGGAAAGGATGGCTGTCTATGTACGGGTTAGGTTAGGTGGCAGTAAGGGGCCATTACAATATGAATGGAATGTGTGGGTCCAATCTATTGTGATCTGTCAAAGGGATAATGCTGGCATTATGTCTAGTGCTGCCAAGTGTACTCTATATTGAGGGTGACCCAAAAAAAGGCGGAGGATGGATCTTAAAGTAAGAGGTATTGGCATGGGATTGAAAAAACCCAAAGTGTCATAGATTAGAACACACACATACACACCCACACAGAGATAGATAGATAGATAGATAGATAGATAGATAGATAGATAGATAGATATGAAATTTAGTATAGTAGGCAGGATAAGATAGATAGATAGATAGATAGATAGATAGATAGATAGATAGATAGATAGATAGATAGATAGATAGATAGATAGATAGATAGACAAATTAGGTGCGGGTTATTTCAGTAATGTTATTTTGTTGCCATTCTATTTAAAGAGTTTTCGGTAGAAGTGCATATTGCATCTGTAAAAGAGACTGGCATACACAGTCACACGTCCAGAGCGATCACCTGGCCCTCGGGCAACTATTTAAGTTGGTCAGACTTGAAAAGGACTCATATTTTTGGAAAGACTAAAGTTAAAGTAGCCTAACAACTTTTTCAGGGTATGGTACATGGATGGTGACAGATAAAAATTCCAATCACAAAAGGCTTACTGAAATTTTTTTTTTGCATTTAATTTTTCCTTTTTTTGCTAACAATTGTCTTCAGATTTCAAGCAATAAGATGACCCTGTGTTCACATAAGAAACGGAGCAATCCCACATTAGGCTGAAAGAATTCCAGCAGCGCTTGTGAATAGGAACAATAAATGGCTGGCTTCAGAGGATATCATCTGTCGCGCTGGTTCATCCTGAAGTAAATGGCACAGCAGGTACCCTCACTGACCTGATTTCAGAGGCTTAATAAATGATTAGCAGCCTGCTGAAGATGATTCTATAGTGGACCGGACACGGGTAGAGCAGTGCTGTTTGCAATGCAAAAAGTTCCCTATAGTCATACCTTCTATGGCATATTAGAAATCCAAAAATATAATAATTCAGAAGAGTTGATATAACATTAATATGGACGAATACTTGGAAAGATGAGAAGGCAATGGAAAACATTATTTGTATTTTCAAAAGGAGGAAAGGTCAGACTCTTGACACGTTCTATCAGTGATAAAAATTACTGTATTTTTCGCTCCATAAGACGCACTTTTTTTTCCCTCAAAAAGGGGTGGAAATGTCTGTGCATCTTATGGAGCAAATATTGCGTCACAGACCGTGATGTGTACTATCTGACCTAGGAAGTGCTAGGCCCACGAGAAATCCCTGGGGACGCTTAACACTAGAATTACCAAAGCTTACGAAAAAACTTGTAAATCCGTCCCACCTTAAATCCCTTCGCACCCCTCAGTCAGCGTCTTTTGTCTTGTAAATGTGTCGATAAGCAGCAAGCAGCCTGCTATCACATCCCCCCACCGCCACACAGTTTTCTCAGCACAAGTCTGTTTACATGCGTATCAGTTACTTAAAGTTGTATAGAGTGAAAAGTCAAGCAAAATGACACCTTTTATGAATACTACTGTATATCATTATTTGTAACACAAGCATTTCATGTGTGTTCCTTGTCTACAACTTGTAAAGATTAGCTTTGTTTTTTTTTTATTCAGTTTTATTCTCTCAGTTGCGTTCATGCTTCCCCTGATCTGACACTGTTGTTTTCACATAAAGATGTCCTATAGCAGAGGTGAACTCAGATGATAACAAGGCTACTACAGCGGAGAAAGAATGCACGTCGTGTAACATCATTCAGCATGACCGGTTTGGTGGTGGGTCAGTGATGGTATATCTGGGGAGGCATATCCATGGAGGGACGCACAGACCTCTACAGGCTAGACAACGGCACCTTGACTGCCATTAGTTATCGCGATGAAATCCTTGGACCCATTGTCAAACACTATGCTGGTGCAGTGGCTCCAGGGTTCCTCCTGGTATACCTAATGCCCGAGAGTATATAGGCAGTTCCTGGAGGATGAAGGAATAGATACCATTGACTGGCCCCTACGCTCACCTGACCTCAATCTAATAGAACACCTCTTGGTGGGACATTATGTTTCGGTCCATCTGACGCCACCAGGTTGCATCTCAGACTGTCCAGGAGCTCAGTGATGCCCTGGTCCAGATCTGGGAGGAGATTCCCCAGGACACCATCCATCGTCTCATTAGGACATTGTCAGGCATGTACATGGATGGGGGGGCCATACAAACTACTGAGTACCATTTGGAGTTGCTGCAATGAAAATTTGGCAGAAGGGACTAGCCTGTCTGCCGCATCATTTTTTCACAATTTGATTTTCGGGGTGTCTTTGAATTCAGCCCTCTGTAGGTTGATGATTTTCATTTCCATCAAACAATGTGCCATCCTTTCATTCCTAACACTTTACCAGTCCATATCAGTAGAGATATCCAGCAGGATTGTTTTTCCCATTGAGATATGATATGTTTTCAAAGTGTTCCTTTAATTTTTTTGAGCAGTTTATTTCATTCCTACTTTTATTTTTTTAATGTCAAGTGTTATTTTATTGTGCAATAAGAGAAGGCTCTGAGTCCAAGAATGTCATTACTGGTAACGATGTTTCGTTGTTATCTGTATATGACAATAAAACTTGAACACCAGCTGTTCACTAAGAAAGGTTCCTTTAACTGACTGTCATGAACCACTCAGTTCACTCTTTTATCACCAGAGTTTCTGATCATGTTGACCAACTTGTCTGGCATTCCATAATGTTGAAGCAGCCTCCAGATTATTTGTCTGTACATGTTGTCCAATGCCTTTTCATAGTCGATGAAGTTGATATACGATGGGGAATTCCCTTCCATTAATTACTCTACCATCACTCCTCACTTTGGAATTTGATCAACGCATGAGCAATCTCCCCTAAATTCAGCTTGCTGAGCCCACAAGTTAGGTTCCAGTACATCTCTAATCCTATTCAGTGCCATTGCAGGTATTGGCAATAGCAGTATCCTTCTGTAGTTGGAATATGATAGTTATGCTTTGTTACTAACTCTCACCTATTCTGTTTCTCTTCTCGGTGCTCAAATGTGGCACTTTGTGCCCCTGCCAAGTTGTTTTGCCTGCCTAAGGTAAAGTCATCTCTGATGGAGGATTGCAGGAATCGTTGGATAGAGGGGTCTGTTCATCAGATTGACTGGCACAGTGTTGACTCAGCTGTGGAATGGCCAATAGGGGGAGGGCAGCTTGATGGCCGAGGTCTCCAGGACTCTGAACAAATCCAAATCATATTATATGATTTATTATATTTATTATATTATATTATACTCAGGACTGAGCCATAGCAACGGGTGCTAGAACGTCAGGAGAGTCGAAGCGTGTCCGTCGTCGGCCAGGACATTTATTGGATTTTTATTGTGGAGAATTGGGTTGTGGGGACACTAACCCTCTTGGGGGGGGGGCTGTGTAGTGACCCGGCAGCCAGCGCTGGCGGCATGATGCATTGTGGGTAATTTATGTAAACTTTACTGTTGTGTTAAATTAGCAAGGCAATCGAATTATTGTTCCTGTTGTAATTGTTGTATGTGTTTGTGTTCAACTGGTGGGGTGAGTTTGGGTTATTGCCGTCCGGGGTTATTAAATTGTAAATAGTTACCATCAATGAGAAAGGTGGCTTCGTTAATGACCTTGGCAATGGCTATGCAATGAGATTGAGCTTTGTTTTCTGACTATCTGCTCTAATAAAGAGATACAACAGGACAGAGCTGTGTATTGCTAAGATTTCATCTAAGCAATTATGCCGAGACACTCGGAGTCGTGCGGTGTATGGGACACGAGTGCTCGCTACTTAAAGAGCTGGGTACAGCTGCGTGCATAACGCTGGCAATCCGCTAGCCGACAGCTTGGGAGAAATGCACGGCAGAGTTCGGCTCTGAAAACTTTAAGACTCAACCACGGGTCGCTACTATCATTACTGTTGAATTCTGCTCTGTACTTGTAATATTTTTATTTTACTATTATATTGTACTAGCCATCCTCCGCGGTTTCGGAGTGAAACAGGAGAGTGAAGAAGGAGGGCCCTGCCCGGCTGCCCACTCCTTCACCGACCCCCTCCCACCCCCGCGCCCCTTGGCCAGCAGCCTCTATCTCAGATTAGTGAACTATGATTCTTAGCGTGATGAGAGAAATCGCAAAATCAACCGGAATGTTCATGCAAATTATAGAAAAAAAAAGTCTAAGTCGGTTAAGTAGTTCTCTTGTCCGCTAACAAAGCGGTGTTAAGGTTACGCCCCGAGGCAGACCCATGAGTGAGGAGGGCCCTGCAGCACGATGAATCTCTCTCGGATTCACGCTAATAAATCGGTACCGCAAGCGAACTAGGATACTTAGCACAATGAGAAAGTCACAAAATCAACATAATGTTCAAGCAAATTATAGAAAAAAACCCGATCTAAATCCGTTAAGTAGTTCTCTCGTGAAAAGCGGACAGACATACAAACGGGTCTAAAAAACTATAAGAAATTTTGCGGTTGGACCACAAATTTTTAAAACCATTTCTTAGCGAGCACCTGTGGGCCAAGGGTAGCCTACATTCCAAATTTCAAGTCATGGTTTGGGAGATTTCGTGATGAGTGAGTCAATTGTGTTTGATTTTTATTTGTATAGATTAAGGATTACTTGTGTTCTGTTCTGTGCACTCTATTGTATTGACCCCCTTCTTTTTGACACCCATTGCGCGCCCAATCTACCTGGAAAGGGGTTTCCCCTTGAACTGCCTTTCCCAAGGTTTCTTCCATTTTTTTCCCTGGGAGTTTTTCCTTATCTTCTTAGAGAGTCAAGTCTGGGGGGCTGTCATAAGGCAGGGCCTGTTAAACCCCATTGTGATTCTTCTATTGTGATTTTGGTCTATACAAGAAATAAACTTGTATTGTATTGTATTGTTTTGTACTGTACAGCATAATTACTCAGGTCACCTTTTTTAGGGATCATGATGAGATGTCCCTCCTTCAACTCTGTTTGTGTCCGTTCCTCTTTACAAATCCTATCAATGACAGTGTACACAGCATATAAACTGATTAAGGTCATGATATATTTTGCTTTGCCCCAACGCCATTTTGTGGGTGCCGCCATTTTGAGAGATTTCAGTCTGTTTTCCTGCTTCACTGTAACGTCTGGAAGTTGTGGCTGACCCAATAGCACAATGATCAGTGAAGTGTACTTGCAGGTTGTCCAAGTTTGAGGATGAACAAAGAAATATTTGCAAGTATGATTTCATTTGGGTTATTAATTTATAACTCTTTGGGCTAAGAGTTTATGACAATGCACTGGATTAACATGTGTTTTGATTTCGATTCAGTTCACTTTTGGTTTCTTCTTCATCTCTCCAGGCCTTGTTAAATAGTTTGTCTTGTGGCTTGCTTATTTCATTTATTAGACAGAACATTTAAGGAGTAAAAGTCAAACATCTTGATGTTTTCACCCTCACAGAATCCTGTCTGCGTAACAGATAATTAATTTCCATCTGGCTAATTTGAAATATTTTATCTTAACATCCAGTTTTGATGTTTATGTATTGGTTTATGCAGTTCAAACTCTGAAAGGGTAGCAACTTGCTGAGAATCGGTGATGGGAATTGTTAGCTGTGATCGTGTCCTTGAATCATGTTTGCTTCTGAAAAACCTTCCTTACATTTTTTTTGTTGCAATTTTCCATTTTCACACACAGACAGGTGTAATCAATTCTCACCACAGAGGGAACTTTCCTTCGTCTCTACGCTTCCCATAGGCTGTCTAAAAGCTGAATGTGTCCGGCAGACCCTCATCCACACACACTTGCCAGAGTGAGTGAGAGGAAGAGAGGAGTGTAAATTATCAGGAGGAGGCCGGAGCAGCTCTTCTGAGCATTCATCAAGCAACCACAGAGCTAGAAAGGTTCATTTGTATGCGAAGTCCAAGGTCTCCACACATCTGACGTGATCTTTCCAGGAGTCACAGTTGGCTCTCTGCAGCATCTGTTCCACAGATAAGTGATCCTAACCCGTCTTACTCTGCTCTCTTCATTAGCAGATGGCATTTCAGAACATCATTAGAACTAAGTAATAATTAAATCTTTGTCAGTTTTAATATATGGGCCTCTCTTGGTTGCCAGTGCAGCCTCGATACCTAACAACAGT
Organism: Polypterus senegalus; assembly: GCF_016835505.1. NCBI lineage: Eukaryota > Metazoa > Chordata > Cladistia > Polypteriformes > Polypteridae > Polypterus > Polypterus senegalus. Next base: position 92,075,454 of record NC_053165.1, on the reverse strand, counting down.
CTACCGGCGCTAAAGGGATACTTCTCTCGTCAACAGTAAAATTAATTGGCTTTTGTTTTTCAGTCAGCATTGTTGTTATTGTTAGACTTGCCACAGAGTGCAGTAAATCAGTAAACTGGGAATGGAAGCCTCCTGCAAAAACACAGCCGCAAATGGTTGGCTGGATGGCAAACTACCACTACTGTCCTAATTAAGGGCAGTCAGAAAAAGAAAGTTGGATCCAAAATAGCCGTCCATACGCTGATCGATGAAACACACTGTTGAAGCCAGAGTTGGAAGGCTTAGGACACAGGTGCGGCAGACAACTTGGCTTAATATACGCACAAAAGATATTTATACGTCGCCTATGCTGAATTGAGCATATCCACTGTTAGCTTTTGTACTGCGCTGAATGAATCTTTCTTTATTCTGTTAGAATTTTTTACTTTGGTTTTGAAATATGGGGAATCCAACAGTAGCTCCATTTTCGGTAAATCTCTTTCTGTTATGATTTAGCCCGGGTTTTAACCCTGGCTCAGATAAACTGTTGTTTTATGTGTTATTTTTTAAAACCAGTAAACTCATGATTCTCTAAAGAATCGCAAATCCAAGAATGGCAATCACTTTCTGTTCCGTCCAATCTTTGGAGGGATGAAAAATCATGGAGGGTGGGAGTGCCCTGGGAAAGTTTTTATTTAATGAAATAAATATATTTGTAGTAAAATTAACCAATTTATTAAAACTAAGATTTAAGTCCAAAATGTGTTTGAGTTGCTGCACTCATAAGTAAAAAAAAATATCTGAGTGCAAAGGTTTAAATTAAGTAAATTGGAAATAAAAAATTAATGTTAGGAATTGTGACAGATATGGGGCGCTATCGCTCCCTTGAACCCTTGGTAAAGACGCCAGACACCAGATAAAAGTCCACAAGTTGACTTTATTCATACACAACAGTGCACAAAGCACCCTCCTCTCCACTATACTCATCAATAAACACAAGACACTAATCAATAATCCTCCAACTCCCAGACGCGTTGCCACCCTTTCACCCAGCTCAGCTCACCGTCTGGGAGCTGCCACAGTCCTTTTATATTCCCTGACCCGGAAATGTTCCCAATCCCCAGTCCATGTGATTCTTTATCACTTTCTGGTCAGATAAAACTCCTTTTCTTCACCCCGTAAGCACGTCATTCGCCTTGTCCATGTGACCGGTGCGTAAGGCAAATAACCGTTGTTCCTCCCTGCAGCGTAACGATATCCAGCTGGGCTGTGTATAAAAACTCCAATGTCCATGATGCCCTGCTGGTCTTCGGGGGACCTCCATACTGCAAGGGAGGGTTCCACCTGGTGGCTTGGGGGTGTTTGCTGGGATGAACAGCCGGCCATACTCTACAGGAATCATAATTGAACTTACTTTTAGCACTGAATTACCCGAATGTGATTCAAATAAGCCACACTGACAGCTGCCACACTGACTGCTGGCACAGTGGATTAGAGCAGGGGTTCCCAAACCTTTGGACGTCAAGTACCACCTGAGGTTAAGTGAGTTGCGTTGCGTACCACCTGCACCTTGTTGAAAGGGAGGGAGAGCTGTAAGGTAGGAGTTCGGGCCTAGACCGCCCCGAAATCTGAATAAAAGTTAAAGAATTGGAAGGAATTATGCATAAAATTAATGAAAAAAATTGTGCATGTACATAAATTGATAAATAAATTGACAAAATCCTGCCTTCGGCCTGTATGTGACGCAGTTCCTGAAGATGAAATGGTATCGGCTTTGTGCTTAGATCTAGTGACTACGATGCGATACAGCGGCAGTGCACGTAAAACAACAAACGCGAGCGGTTTCTGTGAGGCAGAGTTACCGAAGACTAAATAGTGTCAGCGTTGTGCTTTCATCTAGTGACCAAAAGCTCAAACAGTGAAGAAGTAGAAGTTGACTTCTGCGAAATGGAATTATGGTAGCGTTAAATGAGCTAAATACTGATTCGAATAATAGATTTTATTTATTCAGATGACGAAATTTCACCACACTAAATTTGGGAATCCACGTATTATTGTATTTAAACAGTTTCATTGGTTTTTGCTCACAACAGGTTTGTCATAAAGGGTTTTGCACAGATAAATTAAATTTCAGGGACCGCGAAGTGTACCACCTGAAAAGGCTCCGCGTACCGTACCACACTTTGGGAACCGCTGGATTAGAGCACACTGACTGTAGAGTAGCTGCTGGCACTTTGGAGTGGAGAACACTGACTGCTAGTTTACAGGTTGTGTTGTGTTGTTTGGGCGCCACCTACTGACTCTGGGAAGACGCTGGGTTTGACTCTGGGAAGCTGCTGGGTTTGACTCTGGGGCGCTAAGGCGCTGTGCGCTTTCAGCATGGCTTGCTTCTGGCGTCTGGCATCCGTGCAGCTAAGGTGCTGTGTGCGTGCCCTTTTGGCACGGCTTGCTTCTGGCCTCTGGCATCTGTGCATATATACAATCTTCATTTAGTAATACAGATTTGTTCTAGTTCATGCATTATGGGTGTCACAGGTCAATTAGCGGCGAACCACCCAATCTCACTGAGATTGCACAGGTGGTGAGCCAGCTGAGGGGAGGAAAGGCTGCAGGGATTTATGGTATCTGGGGTGAACTTCTCCAGGCTGGTGGTAAGGCTGTCCTCCTGGCATTGTAAGCAATCTTTGCTTCCATTTGGGACTAACTGGAAAATGGGACTTTCCTATCTGGAAAGGGAAGGGTGATCGTCTGGATTGCAGCAACTACAGGGGCATAACACTGCTCTCGGTGCCGGGTAAGGTCCTTGCTAGAGTCGTCCTCAATAGGATCCGTGATCACTTGCTCACCTACCAGCGACCAGAACAGTCTGGTTTTACGCCTAAGAAGGCTACCATCGACCGCATCCTGGCACTGAGCACAAACACGAATATCGGCAGAGTTTCTTTGCAGCCTTTATCGATTTTCATAAAGCATTTGACTCAGTTAATCGAGCTGCCCAGTGGGACATCCTGAGGGTTTGCGGGATCCCCTCAAGGTTGCTGGATATCATAGCCGGCCTGTACACTGGTACTGTGAGTGCTGTGCAGAGTGGAGGCAGGACCTCTGCGTTTTTCCCAATTGATTCTGGGGTTCATCAGCGGAGTGTCCTGCTCCTACCCTGTTCAATGCTGGCATGGACTGGGTGTTGGGCAAAGTCGTGGGGTCCAGTGGCTGTGGGGCATCTGTTGGTGAAGAAAGATTCATGGATCTTGACTTTGCTGACGATGCTGTGATCTTCGTGGAGTCAATGGAGGCTCTGATCAGGGCTCTCGTGAGACTGAGTGAGGAGTCTGAGTGCCTGGGCTTGCGAGTGTCCTGATTAAAACCAAGAGCCAGGATTTTAATGTCCTCTTGGGCATTAGCACTGTGTCTGTCTGTGGAGAGAGTGTCAAGCTCATTCAGAGGTTTACTTACCTCGGCAGTGACATTCATGACTCTGGTGACTCTTCCTATGAAGTCAGTAGATGGATTGGGAGAGCATGGGGGCTCATGAGGTAACTGGAAAGGGGTGTGTGGCACTCCTGATATCTATACAAAAGGACGAAGGTCCAAGTCTTTAGAGTCCTGGTGCTTCCTGTCTTGCTATATGGTTGTGAGTCATGGATGCTATCCAGTGACCTGAGAAGAAGATTGGACTCCTTTGGTATCGTGTCTCTCCGGAAAATCCTTGGGTACCATTGGTTAGACTTTGTGTTGCTCATGGAGTCCTGAATGAGGCACATCACCTGCATTGTGAGGGAGCGTCAGTTATGGCACTACAGCGATGTGGTGCATTTCCCTGAAGGTGATCCATCTCGTAAGATTCTCATTGTTGGGGACCAGAGTGGCAGGACCAGGCCAAGGGGTCGCCCACGTAACACCTGGCTGCAGCAGATAGAGCGTCGTTTTCAGAAGGTAGGACTGGACTGCGTGCCTGCCTGGGGGGTTGCCAATCGTGATCGTTGTGTAGTGGGTGCGGCAACACACTGTACTAGTGCATGCTCCCCAACTTGACTGGGGTTGGTGAATGTCAGGGTGGTATACCCAACATTAAACCATCCATATGACCACCCCAAGCAGTTCATAAACAAGATGGTGGCGAGTGGGAAACAACAACCAGTTTTGATTGCCAAAACAAAGTGCAAAATAATAAAGCGTGGTGCCGAAAGTAATAAATAAGTTATTAAATAATCACGATAAAAAGCAATGCTCATTTGGAGATTAAAAATTGAAATATAAATATGTTAAAATCCAAAAGTGACATACTAACAGGCCATCAGGTAAAAGACTCCTCAGTGAGATCAAACATGGCTCTCTCTGAGTCTCTCCAGCTTACCCCTGAGGGTCTGCTCTGCTGGAGGAGACACCGACAGATTCAGTCGCCATCTACCAACTCCCATCCCACCTGCCCTCCTCAGCTTCACCTGGGCGGCCCTCCATCATCTCTTACTCTGTATCCCACTACCTGGATCTCGGGAAGGTCAATCCAAGTCTCAGCTTTTGCGGACACCCCTCAAAGCGCCATTGCCTTCACTCCTTTACAGGGGTCTCACTGCCCTGCCTCCTCTCCTCGTCTGTGCTTACTTGTTCTCCTGATCTTGCCCTGAAGTTCCCTTTCTTTATTCCCCAATCTTCCTCCGTATACTTCTCGGCCATTAATTTAAAATATTGTCGGGAAACTGGCCATACCGTGCATGTTTGCATGTGAATGCACGCACACCAATTCCCCTATCAGCTGCTCTGCAATGCTTCCACACACATGTACTCCAACCTGAGTTAAACCTTAACAAATAAAAACCTATTGCCACAAAGTGAGGCCTATGGCAGCTCTGGCTTTTAAAAGAAACTACTGTATGTGGTTTAGATGGAGTGTTTTCTACAGCCAGTGGGAGCAGTGACATCAGGGTGGCCCCGCCTCCTGGGGCTCCACCAACAAAGAGCATGGAATACAAGAAGATATAAAGGGACATTATACAGAATTACAGATTCACAAATGAAGAAGACCCCGGTGAGGGCAATTGACTCCACCTTTTCCAGTCTTCTGGCTTTAAAGCCCACCATTGCCAGAAACAGGCAGTCAGTTTTGACTCTACTGAGCTAAAGGACAGTGTTCCAAATATCACTATACCAGAACAGATTGGCTTATTTAGTTTACAACTACAGATGCCCCATTATTTCTTCTGAGTCCGGCAGTACCTTGTTTTGACCACAATGGTCTCTCTCTCTCTCTTTCTTTACTTACGTACTTGCTATTCTTCAACAAGATTTGAAGTTGTCTAACAGCAAAACAGACAAGCCTTCCACCCTTCCAGTGCAGAACAGTTGTCCTTTGGACCAAAGGGGTTGGACCAAACTTGTGTTGTGCCCTCACCCTATCAGCACTGGGTCTCTGCTACACCGCAGATGTTATGTCCAGGCTGAGAGCTGGAAGCTCGATGAGAGAAGAGCAATGAGATAGGATGTATTGGAGGCTTTGAATTGAAGGAATAGAGGCCTTGTCATTGATTCCTTGGGTGTTCATATAGTCCTTCTGGTTGACCATTGGTGCAATGTTCTATCCATAATATCAATGAGTTTTAATATAATATCAACAAGTTTTGAAATGTAATGTCAGTAAATGTAAAGTATTTCACACAGGAAGTAAAAATGCTATGTTTGAATACACAATGGGCAGTCTGAAAATTAAGAGTAACCTTACGAGAAGGATTTATGAGTTGTAGTGGACTCGAATCATAAGCCATTAAGAAGGCTAACAGAATGTCAGGTTATATAGCGGCCTTGATGTGTGGAGCGCAAGTCACAGGAGGTTCTGCTGAAGCTTTATAACACACTGGTGAGGCCTCATCTGGAGTACTATGTGTAGTTCTGGTCTCCAGGCTACAAAAAGAACATAACAGTGATAGAGAAGGTCCAGAGAAGAGCAACTCGGTTGACTCCAGGGCTACATGAGATGAGTTATGAGGAAAGATTAACAGAGCTGAGACTTTTCAGTTTTATTCTTTCAGGGGTAATGTATGGTAATCAGCCATAAACGCCGACAAAACTTGATGTTACGTTTTGGTTCAATTCTCTTTGCTAGAAAGAAAGTTAGCTTCATTGATTTGACCTCGATTACCTGCGTATGTGTGAGTAGCGAAGAGCAAACACCCTCTAAAATGGCATCGACATCTGGCGAGAGACCAAAAGGAATGCACAAAGCAAAATACCCTGTGGACGACATTTTGCGTATTTTATGGCCGAATCAGACTCTGACTTGTTGGACTCCAATTTTGATGCAATTGATCTGGAGATTGAAAACGAAAGTGAGGTACTGGTTTCAGCTGATCGGTCCCCAGCTGATCGTGGTGCTGAGGCGCCCATGGCAATGTTCACCTGGGAGGAGCGCCACTTACAATGACAAGAGGTGCAAACCAGATTGTATCATATTGCCACTCGGAGAGAGGCCAGGCAACCGGCCCTCCACACATTCCTACCGGTCACCGAGCTGTCCCTACACATCCACCAGAGACACTGAACAGGTGTCGACAGCATCACAGCAACAGACGTTTTACGTTGGTTTACGTGTGAAACCTTTGCTTTGTGTGTGAGTTGCCTGCAAAAATATTCAGCCCTCAAAGAGTTAAGCAAAAGAAGATTGAGAGGAGACCTGAGTGAAGTGTTTAAAATTATGAAGGGAATCAGTCCAGTGGATCGAGACAGTGACTTTAAAATGAGCTCATCAAGAACACGGGGACACAGTTGGAAACTTGTGAAGGGTAAATTTCACAAAAACATTAGGAAGTTTTTCTTTACACAGAGAACCATAGAGAGACCAAGTAGTGCAGTAGGCAGTAAGACTTTAGAAGAATTAAGTGCATAGGACTGGTGATCTTTGTTGGGCTGAATGGCCTGTTCTCGTCCACATTGTTCTAATGTTCTATTGTTCTAGTGAGACAGACGTAAGGTAAAATAGGTCCAAAAGGCCAAGGGATTGTTTCTTCCATTAGCTCGCCCTTTATCAGGAGATGTTTCACCTCAGCAAGCCACAATTAGGGACAAATGTGCTCCTGCATATCTCAGCGAAAGGGGGACACCACTCAGGCTTATCACTCTATGCTCTTGCATAAAGCTACACTACAAAATGCAGAATGTAGAAGAAACCTTCCAGACTGAGCCTCCTCCTCTGATTAGCATTCCCTGCACATGGCATTTGGAAATCTAATTATCACAAAAGCCTATTTTAATTTGAATAATTTAATATTAATAAAGCCAGAGGCATAAGGCCACATAATTAAAACGGTTGGAATAGTCACTGCCTGCATTTTTTACCATGTTTATGTATTGTATTATATTATTCATTGATTTTTCCCAACTTGTTTCATGGCATGCAGGGTAGATGGGTTATTACACTGTGCTGTATTTTATTCTCCATCCTTCCACTTCTGTAACTCAATTATGGAACTGGGTGACATGGCAGCCTGTCACAGGGCACAGACCTATGTAAGTAAGCTCATGTACAGTCTGAGAGCTAAGGAGGATATGGAGAGATCAGAACACAGGTTCACATATCCATTCTGACAGCTTGGGGGGCGTATGACAAAAACAGAGCTCAACTTAATGTGAGCCCAACTCCAGTGTGACCTCAATGGTAGGTACAGAAGACTTAACACACTGACAGCTACAATACTATACAATACAATTCATTTTTGTAGAGCCCAAAATCACACAAGAAGTGCCGCAATGGGCTTTAACAGGCCCTGCCTCTTGACAGCCCCCCAGCCTTGACTCTCTAAGAAGACAAGAAAAAACTCCCAAAAAAACCCTTGAAGGGAAAAAATGGAAGAAACCTCAGGAAAGGCAGTTCAAAGAGAGACCCCTTTTCAGGTAGGCTGGGCGTGCAGTGGGTGTCAAAAAGAAGGGGGTCAATATAATACAAAACAATACACAGAACAAAACACAAGTAATCCTCAATACAGTATAAAAAATAAAATTTTACAAGTACGGAGCAGAATTTAACAATAGATGATATCACATACAGTAACTAGTCGCGGCACAGACATCTGCGATTCCGTAGAAATTCAGACAACTAGGAAGCACATGGAGGTCCAGCAGCTGGAGGGAGTATGGGCCAAAAAGTCAAGAAACAGGCCTTCAAGGGCCTGGAGGGGGTTGCCCAGCAGTGGTGTCAGGGGGTCTCACCCACTCAGGTTCAAGGTAAGGGTGATTGATATCTACATATTGTGTTGGGGAAAATAATGAGGCAGAGCAAAGCCAAATGGTTAAAATCTCATCTAATTGGAACAACAACGTAAGGACATCAATGAAAAATATGCTCATCAATGCACCATTACAGGCTCAGGCTTAGCTCTGCACAGAAGCAAGGTCAGCATTGAAATGAGACGTTGCCTTCCAGGAGCATTCTGCTTCAATACCGGGGTGGACCGGAAGAGGCGGGGCTTCCTCAAGGGGCGGTTTATCAAGGCTGTGAGGGAAAAGGGAGACAAGATTCATAAATCTGCCAAGAGTTTATCCTATGAAGACCTGTAAACCAAAATCTTTGATTTTGTTGTATTAGAATGCGCCTGTTAATTTTGTGCCTGCAAATTTTATACATCCAGTGGTTCTTATTCACGAATGTAACCTTTATTTTCTCAAAATATTTTATCATGACCTTTTTATCTTTTCTTGATAAATTTCAGTCAGATTTTAGAACAAATCACAGCACAGAAACTGCACTCGTTAAAGTAGTAAATGACTTGCGGGTGAATGCAGACAGAGGCCATTTATCTGTTCTCATCCTTTTAGATCTGAGTGCTGCATTTGATACCATTGATCACAATATTCTTAGAAATCACCTAAGCCAATGGGTGAGCATCTCTGGCAGTGTCTTAAATTGGTTTGAATCCTACCTGACAGGGAGAAAATTCTTTGTTAGTTGTGGTAATTATAACTCATGATATTCTATATGGTGTTCCTCAAGGCTCTATCCTGGGTCCACAACTCTTTTTGATTTACATGCTTCCGTTAGGTTATATTATCTCGGGGCACAACTTAAATAATCTCGCTCCATCTTATATATCGTAGTGTCTGACTCCTTATATTCCAAATCGTAACCTTAGATCTTCAAATTAATGTCTGCTTAGAATTCCAAGAGCTAAACTTAAAAGAAGTGGTGAGGCGGGCGGCCTTCTGCTGCTATGCACCTAAAATCTGGAATAGCCTGCCAATAGGAATTCACCAGGCTGATACGGTGGAGCACTTTAAAACACTGCTGAAAACACATTACTTTAACAAGGCTTTCTCATAACTTCATTTTAGTTCAATCCTGATGCTCTGTATATTCAATTAATTATCATTACTATTCATGGTGGCTCCAAAATCCGTACTAACCCCTATTCTCTCTTCTGTTCTTTTCCCGGTTTTCTGTGGTGGCGACCTGTGCCACCACCACCTAATCAAAGCACCGTGATGTTCCTACTTTGATGGATTAAAGGCCAGAAGTCCACATGACCATCATCATCAAGTCCTTCCATGAGAACCCTGAATACAATGAGGACTGTTTCATTTATGTTAGGTTAGGTCTCGTGGCCTGGAACCCCTGCAGATTTTATTTTTTCTCCAGCTGTCTGGAGTTTTGTTATTTTTTTTTCTGTCCTCCCTGGCCATCGGACCTTACTTTTATTCTATGTTAATGAGTTTTGTCTTATTTTAATTCTTACTTTGTCTTCTTTTCTCTTTTTCTTCATCATGTAAAGCACTACATTATTTGCATGAAAATGTGCTATTGAAATAAATGTTGTTGTTGTTATCTAAAACTTTTCCAGGTTAAAAAAAGAAGGGTGATTCAAAAAAGAGCAAAAAGTGATGTCACCTGAGTTTGAACCCTTTTTGAAAATTAGGTGGCACGGGACACTGATGGGTGCCATTTTGGCAACTAAAGATGTGTGTACCAGATACTGAGGGGGACCCCTCAACCCTCCTCCTCCTCCTCCCAGATCTCAAAGTCTAACAATAATGACTTAAGCCGCTTTTCCACTGCATAGTACGGCACGACACGGTTCAGTACAGCTCACCTTGGTTCGGCTCAGTTCAGCTCGGTTTGCGTTTTGACTGCAGTTTAGTACCGCTTTAGAGTGGGCGGGATTATTCACGTGTCGTTATAGTTGCGCCGCCTCTACTGCTCGCTCTTCATTTTTTTTAACTTGTCCCTACAGTGTTTGTAAGTCCTATGGTAGCCGTGTGCAGCCAAGAGCTGAGCGACCTCCTGGAAAATTTTTTCATTCCGCGTCGCCCCATCCAGCTCTCGCTGGATCCGCTCCTCGGCTACCAACGAGAGGAACGTCTGTACTTCCTCAACAGACCACAGAACAGCCATTTTTGGTTAAAACCAGTTCGAACCTTCGCGGGTCTGTTGTGTCTCGTGTCGCAAGTTCTGTGACGCAGTAATGACGATTTTCTCCGGCCAATCAGTGACCAGCAGAGTTTACACGTCACATTTTGGTAACGGTTCGGCACGCTTGGAACCTCGGCTGAGGTGGTACTAAAAAAAGGACCAGGTACCAGGTACTGTTCCCAGTGGAAAGCCCCGCAAAAGTGAGCTGTACTGACCCGTGTCATGCCGTACTATGCAGTGGAAAAGCGGCTTTATACTATGAAGACCGAGGGGCATTATTTATGTAACTCAATTTCCGCTTGCTCAGGAAAATCTGCGCTATGGACACTAAGGCGTGCATTTTAGTAACTAAGGGGGAACCCCCCTTGACCCTCCTCCTCTTCCTTCCTGGACCTCAAAGTCTAATAATTCTGACTGGGCAGTATGGACACCGAGGGGTGCCGTTTATGTAACTAAATCAATTTACAGAAAAAGTTGTAACTTCCCACTGCCACTGATGCTAAGAAGAAGAAAACAGACATTGCCATCGACTTCGGCATTTCACAGTCGGCTTTGTGAACTGTACATGCCGACAGTGAACGCTATGTTCCAGATACTTAATAATGAAAACCCTATTATAACAAATTATTTGTTTCAGTCCCAAACACTTTATTCTAACAGAGTTTCACCTTTTCATAAATAACCAAAATTAAATCACAAGAAAACTGAATAAAAGGAAACTTAAGGCACATCTCGTCCCCTCCATTGCTGGCTCCTCTCGCATGTTCACAGGTTTCAATGTAAAGATCCAGCCATGATAATTTCACTCAAGGCAACAGCTACGATTTTTTATTTGGCTCGTCTCTTCCTTGCCATCATGAGCTGGCAAGTTTCCTAATGCCCTGCACCGTGAGGCAGTGCGGCGGCCAATATGCTGTTGGCTGTAACGGTGCTCTATTATAGTGCATCTGTCTGGCAAAATTGTTTTTATTAATTTTTCGCATGCAGGGCACATTCGGGATAGATATTTGTACACAGTCGTTTCAAATTTGGATCATTTATAAAATCAATTTTAACAGTCAAAAAAAAATAAATAAAAATAAAAAAAGACTCAGAGGCGAGCCAAAAATCAGAATGGATGCATTTTTAGCTGCAGTGTAAATGGATGCCTTTGTTTTGTTGCCTTCTAGCTGTCCATTAGTGATCTTCTGCTTGTTCTTTACCAGTTTGTTTCAATCATACTGTAGAACAAGAATTGGACAAAATCATCTGAACGCATACTGCTGGCCAGTCATATTGCAAAAATGTAACCGATCGGTCTGAACCGTGCATAGGGTAGAGTGTGAAAATAACTAGAAGTTTAGCACGTGCAAGTGATACGTGGGTGAGTTACACTCCCTGGACCTTCCCAGACTGGATATGATAGAAACCATCAAAAGTATATAAGTTAATAAATATCAGTCAGATGAAGCAGATGTGGTATTAGTGTTTCAGGAGTTCATTGATGAGGACAGCAGACATTAGGACTGACTCAAGCTGGGAATGTTATGGCAGAGTTGGCAGAAGAAGAGATTCTCTGCAGGACATACTCTCTTAACCCACCCCTGCATGGACTACCTCCCTGGCAAACATCATCTCAACAAATGGTTTTGGGGGCAAGTGTGAATGGCATTGTGTGCCCCCATTGGTCTGAAGTATGGCTGTTTGGGATTGGTTTTGAATCAGAAGCCGTTCTGTATCCAAACACCCTATCGACCTTACGATTTGGACAGAAAATATATAAATTTGGTCGCTTTACACCTCCCTCTGTCTCTCACTCTCACACCATGGCCATGAAGTAGCACATGAAAAGCACAGCCCAGCAGCCATATTGACACAGGCATGTGGCCTGTTTTGAAGAAAGCTGAGTGTTATTGGACACATCATCTAGTGGGGTCGGAAGGAAATCAGATGAATTTCAAGGATGTTGTTGAGAATGTTCTTGCAAAGTACTGACCAACAAACCATGTCCAACTGGTGGACAATATGTTTCAAATGTACAAAACCATGAAGTGCAACATGTAGCTGAAGATTCATTTTCTGCATTCACACTAGCTGATCTTGGGGAAGTCAGAGATGTTCATGGAGAAAGGTTTCACCAGGGCATAGAAATGATGGAAAAGTAGGTTTCACACATGTATGTATTGAGGGGAGTTGATGGGCTTAGCTAAATGTATCTATACACTGGAACAAGGGTTAGCAAGGCACAGTAACACCTTTTCTGCTTCCTTCAGAAGGAAATCCTGCCTGACCTCACTTCTGGCTCCTACCCTCAAAGCACTCACCTTAATGGCTACCCTCCATAAATCCGCTGTATTTTGTTTCATTTTCAGTTCAGTTGTGGACTCAGTCTGATAAGACTACTTGGATTTTGCTCTTGCTTAATGCTCTTTTTTTCCCCGAATATACGAAGATGATAACTCAAACCTTTTCCTTGGTTTGTGTCTTTCTTACACTGGTTTTAGAGCAAGTGGAATGGAATCGATCAGTGCTGACGACTATTGTTGAATACTGAAATGAGAAGCATCAGACATGAAGGTTGGGAGCATACTCTGATTACAGCAAACCACCCGGATTGAGAATCAGAGTGCAGGTGTGCAATGGGTGATACCTTAGCACCACACTGGAACAATTGTGAGGTTTTTTTACGGTGGCTGGAGTGCCAATCCTGCCACCAACCCCCAGGTTTTTTCCTGCAAATAGGAGGACCTGCTTGCAGGGCTGGACACAGATTAACGTCACACCCAGGACAGAGAAACTCCAGGGTAAGGATCTTGCTCAGGTGTTCATGGGATTCAAACCAACAACAACAACATGTATTTATATAGCACATTTTCATACAAAAAGTACCTCAAAGTGTTTTACATAATGAAGAATAGAAAAATAAAAGACACAGTAAGAAAATAAAATAAGTCAACATTAATTAACATAGAATAAGAGTAAGGTCCGATGGCCAGGGTGGACAGAAAACACAAAAAAAAACTCCAAAGGCTGGAGAAAAAAATAAAATCTGTAGGGATTCCAGACCATTAGACTGCCCAGTCCTCTCTGGGCATTCTACCTCACATAAATAAAACAGTCCTCTTTGGATTTAGGGTTCTCACGGAAGGACTTGATGATGATAGTCACGTAGACTTCTGGCTTTTGATCCATCCATCATTGTTGGAGCATCAGGATGCTTTGAGTAGGTGGTGGTGGCACAGGCCGCCACCACAAAGAAACCGGAAAAAGAAACAGAAGAGAGAGTAGGGGTCAGTACGGATTTTAGAGCCACCATGAATAGTTATTATGATGAATTGAACATACAGAGTATCAGGATTAAGTTAAAGTGAAGTTATGAAAAGACCATGTTAAAGCAACCTTCTGATTGCCGGCACAGATCCCTGTCCTCAGAACCACCACTCTGCCACACAGAAACATGGAGTACAAACGAAAATCAGCTTCAAAACATTTGGAGCTCAACTGAACTGCAATAATGTAATGTGTCGGCATCATTAAGCGGTTAAACACTCTACATTCAATAGAAGTTCATAGATAGACAGATAGATAGATAGATAGATAGATAGATAGATAGATAGATAGATAGATAGATAGATAGATAGATAGATAGATAGATAGATAGATATGAAAGGCACTATATGATAGATAGATAGATAGATAGATAGATAGATAGATAGATAGATAGATAGATAGATAGATAGATAGATTTGAAAGGTGCTATATAATAGATAGATAGATAGATAGATAGATAGATAGATAGATAGATAGATAGATAGATAGATAGATAGATAGATATGAAAGGCACTATATGATAGATAGATAGATAGATAGATAGATAGATAGATAGATAGATAGATAGATAGATAGATAGATAGATACTTTTTTAATCCCAAGGGGAAATTCACAAATTAATTTCCCGTTTCTCCAAATTCCTATATGACGGTGAATCTGAAGTTATATTTGTGTTCTGCAAAACTTTTTTTCCGGAAACAAAACCTTTCAAATAAAATTGATGTCAGACTCCATTGGTGCAGGTGTAGACCGAGAGTCACCAGTTGTGCATCAATCAAGTCAAGTTCAATGAGATGAATTTTGACTGCAAAATGTCACGTCATATTATTTCTTAATAAAGAATGATTTTAAAAAGTCAGATCATCGACCTGTTTCATGAATCTGCTAAAGGTTGTCCAATGAAAGACAAGATCCACACCTTGAGATGGGATGTCAGGCCATTGTAAAAAAACAATTGTTGTTTTTGTTTATATTTTTATAGTTTGTTATTCCAGAAAAGATTCAAATATTGAAGTTCTAACTCTCTGCGTTAATATCTTGAATCCAGCTGCTCTCCTTTTCAGGCCACCCATTAGTGTTACTCAGTACGCCTACGGGGACAATCTTTTTCTACAAATGCGCCATTGTGGATATGAGGTATGGACAGACCGTCATGCACTTTATTATTTAATGCATGCCCTGTTGCTGCTTTTATCACATTAGCGTGATTCGGTTACAGAATTCAAGATGGCTTTTAAATGCGTTTCCACAAGGAGGCACAGCTCCATTTCTGTCAGCGGCAAGTTGCTTGAAAAGTAATAATCCGTGCCCCAGTGAGTGATGGCATGAACTTATTTGATTAAGATACTCCATCTCTCTCTCCCTGTCTTTCTCTATTACCATCCATCCATTTTGTGAACCTTCCTTATCCAGGGCTGTGAAAAAGTATTTGCCCCCAACTGGTCACATGTACAGTATCACAGCAGATTTCTAACAGTGAATGTGCAATATTAGATTAAAGGGGCCCAGACTCAAAAATCTTAAAATTGGCAATATATCCATTATGAAACCTGTTTAATCCGGTTCAGGTTGGAGGCTGGAAGCTGTCCTGACAGCTTCATGCACAAGGCAGGAACCAACCCTGGATGGGGCACTATACCTTTCATCCATAATTTAGCTCTCTTAAATACTGGTCACATTTCACACCACCACTGAACCTCAAATACACGAAGTATGTGGAGAAAAGCCCCCACAGACAGACCCCATAGACTGTCACAGGATTCCTGGAGTGCTGAGGTAGCTATGGTAACCACTGCATATGCAGGATACACACTCACTGATTAAAGAAAGGTATTTCATACACACAAAGGATGAAGAGTAAAGATAAGCGGTGGTACTCAAGGTGGTTGGGTTATTCCCTTGTAGAGATACCAGCTACATAATTAAAATCACTGGCTTGGCATTGTCCATTCAAACCCCCCAAGTTATATTATCATGAAAACTGTGTGACTTCCCAAATACTTTTACTAGGTTCATCTATTCTCCTTCTTGAAGATTTACACACACACATATACTGTACATAGCCTGGGGTGGGCTGGTGCCCTGCCCGGGGTTTGTTTCCTGTCTTGCACCCTGTGTTGGCTGGGATTGGCACCAGCAGACCCCCATGTCCCTGTAGTTAGGATATAGCGGGTTGGATAATGGATGGATGGATGGATGGACATATACATAGTGATCCTAGCCAAACAAAGTCTCAAGTGGGGTCACTCATTGGATTTTCCACATAGGGATTCACTATCACCAGCACTAACAAACATGTGGGTGTCCATAAAGGGTGTAACTCTCTTGGTTATAAGTCACCAAATAAACAATGTCTTACTTGTAATGATTGAGGAGTGACCTCACAGGCTTCATAAACCCTGTGGGCAAGAAAGCAGCAGTCTTCTCCACACTTGGTCTCTAACTGGCTGTCTCCCTCACTCCTCAACCACCTAACAGCTCAGGTGTGGTCAGCGTACTGACACAAAAAGTGCTGCCGTCGCATCATTCAGGTGGATGCTGCACATTGGTGGAAGCTAAAGTTTATGTAAAACACTTTGTGTGGTGAGAAAGGTGCTATATAAATGTAAAGAATTACGGTCATCCCAACTGACTGGAAAACAAGACTTGCCGTTCCCATCTGGAAAGAGAAGAGCGATCACCTGGATTGTGGTGACTGTAGGGGGATAACACTGCTCTTGGTGCCGGGTCGCCCTCAATAGGATCCATGATCACTTCGCTCACCTACCAGCGACCGGAGCAGTCTGGTTTTACGCCTAAGAAGTCTACCATCAACCACATCCTGGCGCTGAGGGTTCACATGGAGCGTAAACGTGAATTTTGGCTTCGTCGATTTTCATAAAGCGTTTGACTCAGTTGAAGGAGTTCATTTACTATTATGTAATGAGACGTTAACAAACACTTCTTTGGGTCTTCATAACACTTGCGAATCTTCAGCAAAGTGTTTATTCATCTCTACAGTGTGACCTACCAAAAAAACGTCAATTTGGATTGGTCTGAGGTGTCTTGACTGAGACGCATTTCTCTTGAAATTACATATTGAGTACAAGACCTGTAAATCTATATACAGGGTGACACAGAAAAACGGGAACTTCTGAAATGCGTAGTGGCAGCCATGTACAGTTGGCAGCACTGCGGAACAGGGACCTTGAGCTGTAAACAGTCTCGCCATTTAGTAATTTAGTAATCAATTGCAAGGCAATCAATGGCAGCTGTGCGAGAATTGTTCGGTAACCGTGTCATCTCAAGATTCGGTGACATTCCCTGGCCCTCAAGATCACCGGATTTGTCCGTTTGTGATTTTTTCTTGTGGGGCTACCTTAAAAGTCGGGTCTACATGACTCGGCCAAGGACACTGAATGAACTGAAACAAAGAATTCAAGACGAAATTCGTGGTATCCCAGCTGAGATGTTGCAGCGATCAATGGGGAACCTCAACAGCAGATTGGAAGAATGCATACTGTGAACTTTGACCCGGACACACACAGACTGACAACATAGTTCCACCACACACTATTTATTTTCTCTATTTACAAATTACGTGCAACCCAAAACCCCTGTGCCTCTTGCACGATTCCCCAAAGTCCAGGGCTCACAGTCTCTGTGCCTTTCTTACCTGGCCGCCTCCAGTCCTCTCTCCAGCTCTGTCCACTTCCACCCGACATCCACTGCTCACTGAAGGGAGGCGGCCCCTTATATATGATTCCCGGATGAGCACCAGGTGTTCCCGGCATTCTTCCCTTGGCCACGCCCCAGCGTGGCGGAAGTGCCGGCTGTCCTCCCGGCAGCTCTCCGGGTGTCTTCCAAAGTTTTCCCCCCGGCACTTCCGCCACACCGCTCCCGGGATAATCAGGCACTGGGACGCCGCCTGGCGTTGGCCACAGGTCCCTACAGGGCTGGGCTTCCAAGCCCACTACCCGAGGCCTCCAGCATAACCAGGACGGACGCCCCCCTCGCGGTCTGGAGGGAGGCACAAGCCCTACTCTGGTCCTCCTGGGCGTCCCGGCCGGGGTACGGGAGGACGCCATCTACAGGACGTAATTTTCAGACATTGAATTTGAATTGCTGTCTCTTAAATGGCAAGTTGTAGTGGTTCAATTGCTGTCAATAACATTTTTTTGTTGGATTTCTTCTATTTTTATTGGGTTTTTCAAAAGTTCCCGTTTTTCTGTGTCACCCTGTATATGAAAGCCAAATACCACTGACTCACTCATCACGAAATCTCCAGAACCATGAGGACCTGGGACTTGAAATCTGGAATGTAGGTTACCCTTGGCCCATAGACGGTTTTAAAAGTGTAATGGTCCAAGTGTGTTCTGTCTGTATGTCTGTCCACTTTTCACGAGAGAATGATTTATTGGATCTAGATCTGGTGGTTTTCTATAATTTGCTTGAACCTTCCGGTTGATTTTGTAGTACCGATGTATTTATGCAATACCAACTGTGGGCTGAGAGCAGGCGGTGGGGCCTTCCTCATTCACTCACCAGCTTCTGTTCAAGTTGGTCTACCTCTCGCGATGTGTTGGAGTGCACCTTGCCTCCGCTTTGCTAGCGATACCTGTTTGTTCAACCGACGTTATCATCTACAGATTGTTAAGAAGTAACGCTTAACGTTTTTGAGAGAGACAGAGAGAACAGAGGTACGTGTGTTTTAGAGGGTAGCTGCCGATTACTGGAAATATCACGGCCATGTAGTTTTCTTTGCATGCGGGGAACGCTGAACACAATCAGATATAGTGCCAACGTCTATTGATTTTTAAAGTTTGTTCTGTTTCATTACTATGTGGGTGAAGCCACGGGGTACAAGTAGTCCTTCATATACACAAGTCACTTTACCAGCATGTCAATATCCACACAGCACTGAGATACCCCAACTACTGAGTGTTGCGAAGACCAAAAGAAGCCTTGGTTAAGGTCTTGTTACATAAAAATGGTGGCATACAGGATTCCTATATAGTGGAAGAACTAGGGGGAAAGAATATTCAGGGCATTCGTTCCCCTCGAATGCTAGATGGCAGTCCTGCTGGGTTGCAATGGTGCCTCGGACTCCCACAGGGCTCCTTGGGAGTTGAAGTTTGGAGCTGCCCTGCTTGGTTCCTTGGGTGCCACCAGGGGGTGTTACAGGAATGGCTAAGCCCTTGGGTGCAGCACTTCCGCCACACCCGGAAGAAGATCACCGGACACCTGGAGCACTTCCGGGTGCCCTATAAAAGGAGCCATCCATCACTACTCTGGGAGGAAAGGAGACAAAGCTTGCCAGGAGGGATGGAGGCAGATAGAGAGGAAGAGAAAGAGAACGAAGAGAACTGTGCTGTGTGCTTGGGGTTTCACCATGCTGCACGGGTGGGAAATGGGGGAAGGTGTTTCCCATGCAGCTAAAATAAAAGAAAATATAAAACCCGTGTGCTGAACGTGTGTGTTACGTCAGTCTGTGTCGGGTTTGGGCGAAAGAAGCGCCCTCTGCTGGCCACAGAGTAAATGAGTGCAGTTTAGCGCAGTAACTAAACTAAAGTGTGACCAGGATTATTATTATTATTATTATTTGATGCCCTTTTATTATTTCTATCACTCTATATCATAAGTTCTGAAAGTAATGGGCCACGTGTTGTCTGAATTTGGGTCACGGATACCCGTGATTCACAATTGTGCTCAATGGGAAAGGTCACGTATGGTTTGCAATTTGCCGTTTCCAGGTTAAGTAAACACCGTGTCACACACGTGCGCTTAGGAGGGAGTCAACAAGCCCTGAGGTGAGTGAAACATCGCAAGAAGAAGGGTTGATTTACTCCTCTCTCTCTCTCTTTTTCAGCAGAACAAAAGAAGACAAATAATCCATTTGACTCACCACCTCCACTTCCAGATTCCCAAGATGGCCGCCCAGCATCACTTCTGGTCCCCCCTACCGATGATGTCACTTCCGCCACCACCATAACAACACCACTTCCGGTCTCCAGATGATGACACCACTTCCGTCCATCCGTCATGACGTCATCTCCTGCCACATCATTTCCTTCAGCCATTTTGTTCTGTATAGAAACGCCACTTTTCTGTTGCTATTTGCCAATTACTTTCTTGAAGTATTTTGATCGTCTTTTCATATATTTTCTTTTGCTTTGTCCACCAGACAATATATGGGGTCATTCCCCAACTCCTTTTTTGTGGTGAAGTGTCAATTCATTCATGACAACCGTTGCTCCACTACAACAGAGCGGGTCCTCCCTGCGTGGAGTTTGCATGTTCTCCCCGTGTCTGCGTGGGTTTCCTCCCACAGTCCAAAGATATGCAGGTTAAGGTGCATTGGCGATTCTAAATTGTCCCTGGTGTGTGCCCTGTGCTGTCTGGGATTGGCTCCAGCAGACCCCCCGTGACCCTGTGTTAGGATATAGCGAGTTGGAAAATAACTGACTGACTGACATTTCCCCCCGAAACTTCAGAGAAATTCTCTTTGGAGAGGAGATGGAATAACGCCACCACAGTGGACAGCCTGCTACTGTTAAGTGAAGTCTTTCCGTATTAATTATACACTAAGAGAAGCGCATAACTCTCCTTCTACCTCAAAGACGTCAAGCAATCAATGCCTCTTTGCTCCAGTTTACTGATTTTCTATCCTTCGGCCAACAGAGCTCTGTTTCTGATTCACCTCTTTATTGGGTAAAGGTTTCTGCTGAAAGCACAGGAGAGAAATGCGTTTGGCATGTTACTAATTTAAGTCAACCGAACGAGCTCTCTTTGGATTTAAAAAAAATTGCTTTTCTTCCTACAGCTTTAGTACTAGGGTTTTGAAGAGCCATACATCCTTATAAGGCTGGCGTCCTTCAACATCTGCAATAAGATGCTGCAAATGTTCTATCAGACGGTTGTGGCGAGCGCCCTCTTCTACGTGGTGGTGTGCTGGGGAGGCAGCATAATGAAGAAGGACGCCTCGCGCCTGGACAAACTGGTGAGGAAGGCAGGCTCTATTGTAGGCACGGAGCTGGACAGTTGAACATCTGTGGCAGAGCAACGGGCGCTGAGCAGACTCCTGTCAATCATGGAGAATCCACTGCATCCACTGAACAGGATCATCTCCAGAGAGAGGAGCAGCTTCAGAGACAGACTGCTGTCACCGTCCTGCTGCACTGACAGACTGAGGAGACCCCACACTGTGCGACTCTTCAGTTCCACCCGGGGGGTAAACATTAACATTACACAAAGTTATTGCCTGTTATACCTTCATTGTTATCACTCTTTAATTTAATATTCTTGTATCAGTATGCTGCTGCTGGAGTATGTGAATTTCCCCTTGGGATTAATAAAGTATCTATCTATCTGTCTATCTATCTATCTATCTATCTATCTATCTATCTATCTATCTATCTATCTATCTATCTATCTATCTATCATATAGTGCTTTTCACATCTATCTATCTATCTATCTATCTATCTATCTATCTATCTATCTATCTATCTATCTATCTATCTATCTATCTATCTATCTATCTATCTATCTATCTATCTATGTTAGCCATGATGGATGTGGTGAGAAGTTAAGCAAAATGACACCTTTTATATCACTTTCTAGTTAGCCAATTAAAGGTGTCATTTTGCTTAACTTATACCCATTGCTTGAAATTATGGAGCTGCTAAAAGAACGTACACGATTCTGTTTAAACAAAATGGTAAAACTGAACAAGGCGGACAGAACATGGTCATCCATTCTTTTATTTCTTGAACAGAGAAGGTGGGAACCGAAGCTGGCAGCACTGGGCTTGAGGCAGGAACCAACATTAGAAACGGCATCACAGGGCACATCTGCACTCACTCATACTGGGACAATTTAGAGTCACCAGTCACTGTAACCTTGTCCCCAATTAGTGTAACGTTTCATACTGGGAAGTTTTAAGCTTCAACCCAAGATTATATAGAGTTTTGAGTCCCTGTGGCTTTTCATACTGAGAAAATTTAAAGAGTTCCAATTACTATAACCTTCCACACTGGGACAATTTAGAGTAATCAGTCAGTATAAACTTATAAAACTTGGAACATGTAGAATCACCAGTGATTGTAAACTTTCTTACTGGGACAGTTGTAACTGTAAAGTTTCCTACAGGGACAATTTAGAGTCACCAGTCACTGTAATCTTTAATGCTGGCATATGTAACATGACACATGGAAATGTAATCTGTCAAAGTGGGACAATTTAGTGTCATCTGTGATTATAAACTTCAATACTGGGACAATTTTAAGTCACTAGTCACTGTAAACTTTCATTTAGGGACAATTTAGTGTCCCCAGTCACTTTAACCTTTCATAGTGGCATATGTAACATTGCATGTGTAAATGTAACCTGTCATACTGGGACAAGTTAGAATCACAAGTGATTGAAAGCTCTCATACTGGGACAATTTAAAGTCATCAGTTAATGTAACCTATCATAGTGGAACAATTTAGAGTCACTGGTCACTATAATCTTTCATATTGGGATAATTTACAGCCACCAGTTATTTTAATCTTCCATACTATGACAATTTAGAGTCACCAGTCCCTGTAGTCTTTCATACTGGCGCATGCAACATGACGTATGAAAATGTAACCTGTCTTAACGGACCAATTTAGAGTAACCAGTGATTGTAAGCTTTTGTATTGGGACAATTTAAAGTCACCAGTCAATGTAACCTATCAAACTGGGATAATTTTGAGTCACCAGTCATTTTCTCTTTTCTTAATGGCATATGTAACATTGCATATGTAAATGTAACCTGTCATACTGGGACAATTTAGAATCACCAGTGATTGTTAGCTCTCATACTGGGACAATTTAAAGTCATCAGTCAATGTAACCTATCAAAGTGGGACAATTTTGAGTCACCAGTTACTTTAATCTTTCATACTATGACAACTTAGAATCACCAGTCACTGTAGTCTTTCATACTGGCGCATGCAACATGACATATGTCTTACTGGGACAATTTAGAGTAACCAGTGATTGCAAACTTTTGTATTGGGACAATTTCAAGTCACCAGTCAATGTAACCTATCAAAGTGGGACAATTTAGAATCACCAGTAACTGTAGTCTTTCATACTGGTGCATGTAACATGACATATAAAAATGTAACTTGTCTTAACGGGGCAATTTACCATTAGTATACCCTGCTGTTCTTTCTTAAACTCTGTGAAGTGCCTTGAGCATGGGAAAGGCGCTATATAAATAAAAAGTATTATTATTATTATTATTATTAATTTAGAGTAACCAGTGATTGTAAACTTTTGCATTTGGACAATTTCAAGTCACCATTCAATGTAACCTGTCATACTGGGACAATTTACAATTTAGAATCACCAGTGATTGTAAGCTCTCATACTGGGACAATTTAAAGATACAAGTTACTATAAACGTTCATAATGGGACAATTTAGAGTCACTGGTCACTGTAATCTTTCATATTGGGACAATTTACAGTCACCAGTTACTTTAATCTTTCATACTATGACAATTTAGAGTCACCAGTCACTGTAGTGTTTCATACTGGCTCATGAAACATGACATATAGAAATGTAACCTGTCTTACTGGGACAATTTAGAGTAACCAGTGATTGTAAACTTTTGTATTGGGACAATTTAAAGTCAGCAGTCAATGTAACCTGTCATAATGGGAACATTCAGACTCACCAGTCACTTTAATCAATTTAGTGTCACCGATCACTGTAATCTTTCTTACTGGAACAATTTAGAGTCACCAGTCAAAGTAGTCTTTCTTACTGGGACAATTTAAAGTCACCAATCACTTTAATCTATCATACTGGGACAACTTAGAGTCACCAGTCACTGTACAGTTAATGCAGGGTCAATTTATTGGTTTAAATAGAGTCATGGGTGGCACAGTGGTGCAATAGTAGTGCTGCTGCCACACAATGAAGAAACGGCGGTTCATGTCCTGGGGGACAACCTACACAGAGTTTGCATGTCCTCCCCGAGTTCATGTGGGATTCCTCCAGGGGCTCCGGTTTCCTTCTATAGTCTGAAGACATGCAGGTAGGGTGAATTGGTGTTACTAAATTCTCCCCAGATGCGTGTGTGATGGGCTGATGCCCTGCCTTATGTCTAGTGCTCACTGGGGTAAGCTCCCGCTGCCCCACTCACACCTATCAGAGGCCAACTTAGCAATGTCAGTCCACCTAACCTGCAAATATTTAGATCGTAAGAAGGAACCAGAAGACACGGACAAACCCCACAAGGACATGGTGGGGACATATAAAGTCCATGTAGGGAGCTCATGGGACTTGAACCCTGCTGTTCTTATGGCGCTACCACTACACCACCATGCTGCCCTCTAAGCTACCCCATCACTTACATTTAACTTTTTTACCTACTCACCCTCGCCAGGAAAAGCAACTGAGAAGAAGAGATGAGGCGTACCCAGGTTGATGCAGAACCTTAATGGGCATCAGCCTGCCTAAGAGGGCACAGGGCAAACGTAGTACAACTTCAGAAAATGTTAAAGAGCTTCATTAGAATTCAATACATGAGCTCAGGTGCCCTCCAGCTCACCTGCAAAGGCATTCCAGCCTGGATCTGAGCCGGGGTCCAAGCACTGTGGCACCACTCTCCATTATGCCCACCCTTATGATTATTGCTTCGCTTCATTGAGTTTCAATGAATGCTAAACCAG
Organism: Polypterus senegalus; assembly: GCF_016835505.1. Lineage (NCBI taxonomy): Eukaryota > Metazoa > Chordata > Cladistia > Polypteriformes > Polypteridae > Polypterus > Polypterus senegalus. The sequence continues at coordinate 92,051,088 of NC_053165.1, read as the reverse complement.
CTCTCCCGACCTTGTGAGTGCGAGCCCACCGTGCTCAGTCTCTTAAACATCACTGCAGGGAGGTTCAATAAAGAGGCTCTCTTAATAAAAGTGCTCTCGTTTGACAAAGTGGGCCACATGCTGGCTGCTCGGCAACAATTCCGCTTTCGGTTCGGGAAACGAGTGATTCTATTGGCTGCCTAAGTGGCATAATAAATAATGTACAAGTGCAATAACAAAATCCAGAAGCCTCAGAATCGAAGGCTCATAGCGCATCCTGCAAGTTATTAACGGGGCACTCCAATTCCGTCTCTTAAATCCAGACCCGGGATACATTATCCGATTATGACAACATTCTTCGGAATGAATTTCCCTGGCAGTTTAAAATTAGCAAACTTTTAATTAGATGCAAAGCTCCTCTAATAAGGCACGCAGTATGGAGACTGGGAGACGTGGAAGGGAAGAGGAAGAGGGGCAGACGTGAAAAAGCTGAAATATTTATTCCATTCGTCGTGCTCAGAATGCTGAGATGCTCTTGAATTTTTAATTAGGATAAAACATATTTAATGAAACCCAGTGCTTTTTTTAAACGGGCCAATGGGCCAATAATTAAATCTGCCGCAGAGCAGTGGAATAAAAAAAAAAAAAGTGTAACATTAAGATAACATTTTATTAAAATAAGAAGAGTTCATTAAAAACACCGGCGACAGTTGTTGTTTCCATTTTGGGGGACAGGTTTGCAAAACACATCCTGCCTAATCCCTTCAGAGGTTTTTGACAGCTGTTCTTTAAGGAAAGTGCTGATCTGAAACACACTTTTGTAAGTTAATTATAGAGAGGAGAGCTTGACGAAACGCGCCTGCCAGATGGGCTCCTGCGTGTTCAGCTCCGGTTTTGTGAGCGCAGAATCGGTCCGGATTTGCTTATCTCGCTAGGTAATCGTCCTGATGCTGTGTCCGGGTAGCGAGAGCTCAGGTCACACTCGCTTTCTTTTAAAGGTTTACGTGACATTCTGGTGAAATTTGGGGAGAAGACACCCAGTGAAGGCACCCAGAGCAGACCCACCCCCTTCCAATTAGAACAAAAAAAAAAAAATTAACAGGGAAGGTGGCATCTTATTCATAGCCAGGAATCGGTTCCAAGGACCAGAGGTGAGATCTGACAGCTGGAAACCAAGAACTCTGTTTGGACTGATCTCACTGTCAAAATCCTTTCCTTTGTGCCATTGTGTACCTTATTGCTTTTTGTTTCAACTCAATTACCTACAAAATCCATCCATCCATTATCCAACCCGCTATCCAATCCCAGCCAACACAGGGCGCAAGGCAGGAAACAAACCCTGAGCAGGACACCAGCCCACCGCAGATAACCTACAACAATTACTTACAACCTACTGGGTTGGTATCCCAATAATTCTTGCTACTTCACTCTGGTCCCCTACCTCCAGTCATATGGTTTATTGAATTATTGTGAAATGTTTTACGCCATCTTTATCATCACTTATTTCTCCTGTCAGTAGATCAACAACCCAAAAACTAATTTTTATAGTAATGGTGCCAGTTGCCGGTCACGTGATATCTGGAGTTGAGGTCCATCATGTCATTCTGTGATCAGTATAGAAAATGGAGACTTCGTCGGTTTTTAGCCATTGTTTTCTGGACTCATTCATTTTTCTTAGAAAGTCATTTTTATAGTTATGGTACACACTGGCAGTCACTCGATAACTGGAGTTGAGGTCCATCACGTCATTCTGTCATCAGTACAAAAGCTGTGGTCTGGCAATTTTTGGTATCCAAGCTTCCTGATATTGAACAAATGACAACAAATTGCTCGCAGTAGCTCAGGTTAATGTTACAATTGATGTTTTTTTTTTTAGAACTTTTCCCTGGGTTTTATAAATAATTCTTAGAATTTTTCCTTTTCTAGTTATGGTACCCCTTTCCCTGTCACGTGATATCTGGAGTTGAGATCCATTGTATCATTCTGTGATCTGCATGGAAGATGGAGACTTCTTCAGTTTTTTAGCCATTTTTTTTCTGAATTTGTACATTTTTCTTAGAAATCACGTTTTATAGTTATGGTACACGTTGCTGATCACGTGATAGCTGCAGTTGAGATCCACCACATCATTCTGTCATCAGTACAAAAGATGTTGACTTGCAATTTTCAGTATTCAAGCTTCCTGATATTGAAAAAATCACAAAAAAATTGTTTGCAGTAGCACCGGTTATTGTTACAATTGATTTTTTTTAGAACATTTCCCTGGGTTTTATGAACAATTCTTAGAATCTTTCCTTTATTAGTTATGATACCTGTTTCCTGTCACGTGATAACTGGAGTTCAGATCCATTGCGTCATTCTGTGATCTGTATGGAAGATGGAGACTTCTTTAGTTTTTTAGCCATCTTTTTCTGAACTCATACATTTTTCTTAGAAACTAAGTTTTATAGTTATGGTACACGTTGCTGATCACGTGATAGCTGCAGTTGAGATCCACCACGTCATTCTGTCATCAGTACAAAAGATGTTGACATTCACTTTTCGATATCCAAGCTTCCTGATATTGAACAAACCAGAACAAAGTGCTCGCTGTAGCACCGGTTAATGTTACAATTGATTTTTTTTTAGAACATTTCCCTGTGTTTTATAAATAATTCTTAGAATCTTTCCTTTATTAGTTATGGTATCCGTTTCCTGTCATGTGATAACTGGAGTTGAGATCCATTGTATCATTCTGTTTTCTGCATGGAAGATGGAGACTTCTTCAGTTTTTTGGCCATTTTTTTCAGAATTTGTGCATTTTTCTTAAAAACGAAGTTTCACAGTGATGGTACACGTTGCCAGTCTCGTGATAGCTGCAGTTGAGATCCACCAAGTCATTCTCTTATCGGTACAAAAGATGTTGACTTGCAATTTTCGGTATCCAAGCTTCCTGATATTGAACAAACCAGAACAAATTGCTTGCTGTAGCACCGGTTAATGTTATACACTAATTGATGGTTTTATTTTAGAAATTTCCTCTAGGCCTTATAAATAATTCTTAGAATCTTTTTAGATCTAGTTATGGTACCTGTTACTGGTCACGTGATTGCTGGAATTGAGATACTCCACTCACATCACTCCTGTGATTGGTATAGAAGATGATGACTTCTTCGATACCCAAACTCCTAGCTAGTGAGCAAACTACCATGAATTGCTCAGAGTAGTACTGGCTGGTGTTACATTTGATAGACCTTTCGAGACTTTTCTTGGTCTTCAAACCCATTGACAATCACGTGATAACTGGAGTTGAGATCCATCACATCATTCTGTCAACATTATAGAAGATGCAGTTTTTTTTTTTTTTTGGCATCTGAGTTTCTAGATAGTGAACAAACTATAACCAATTGCTTGCAGTTTGGCTGTTTGATGTTTTAGTGGCAGTTTTTTTATCCATTTTTTTCTGGACTCATACATCTCTCTATTATAAAACAAAATCTTGGAAGGAGACGAGACGTGATTTTCTCGGAGACACACTTACAAGTCCCACATGGGGCCGGAAATAAAGGACAAAGAGTTGATGACAAAGTAGAACATCGTAAAGAATTCAAAAATGTTGAACAGGCAGAGCAGTTTAGAGATAATGGAAGTTCGAAAAATCGAAAGTCTCAAAAAAAGATTAGGAAAGATCGCATTAGCGCAAACAAATGGAAATTATTACTCAGTGAAATAACGGAACAGCGAAAAGAGATCGAATATATCGTTCAGATTTAAACTTTAAGTCAGAGACTTGTAGATCGTCTAATTTGTGTTGCCAGTGAGAATTTAAAGATTCCAAAAAGTTGGCGCAGTTTGAAGTCCCGTGAGACGGAGATTTTCAACATGAGATTCTTTCAAGTCACGCCCTACTTACAACTATTTTCAAACAAGACCACGGTCATCTAACCTCAGTCGTGTGAATGCTTTTGTCAGACACACTTCCCGAACTCTCAGCTCTTATAAATTTTATCAAGACAATAATTTTATACATTCCAGATGACCCATCAACGACAAAGCGAAGAAGAAAGAGCATGGACATACATTCGAAAAAGTCATTTAATTTATTAGAGAGAAAGAAACGATATTCACTCATAGGCAGTTATACATTGTGTTATCACGATGTAAGTCCAAAATTCAATGCGATCTTGAAGAAACTTTTATTTCAAATATTGTTTTTACTAAAGTTTGAAAGTAAAAGTGAAAATAATGCATATGTAAAAATTCCCATGAAAATAACAATCTCTTAAAATTGTATATCTGGTTAACCAAACCTGGGGATGGGCGAGCAAAGCGAGCAGGGGGCCGAGCTTCCTAGTTTTTTCATAGTTATGGTTGCCGGTCACTTGATAGCCGAAGTTGAGGTCCATCACGTCATTCTATGATTGGTACAAAAGATGAGGATTTGCAGCCTTCAGTATACAATCATCTAGGTAGCTTTTCACTGTCTACATTTTTCAGAATCTTTTTTTGTCTAGTCATGGTTCCCGTTACTAATGTGATTGCTGAGATACATCATGTTACTTCTATGATTGGTATAAAAGATGGCGACTTCTTTGGTATCTGATCTCCTAGATAGTGAACAAACTGCAACAAATTGCTTGCAGTAGTAGTGGCAGATGTTTCAGTTGCTGGTATTTTAGCCATTTTTTCTGGACTTGCACATTTTTCTTAGAAAATTGTTATAGTTATGTTACACGTTGCTGGTCATGTGATAGCTAGGGTTGGGGTCCATCATTCTAAGATTGGTACAAAAGATGTGGACATTGCAGTTGTTGGTGTCCAGGCTTCTTGGTATTGAACAAACTGCAACAAATTGCTTGCAGGAGCATCTGCTAATGTTACTACTGATGTTCTTTAGAACTTTTCCCTGGGCTTTATAAATATTTTTTAGAATCTTTTTTGTTACTGATGTGATTGCTGAGACACATCACGTTACTTCTATGATTGGCATAAAAGATGGCGACTTCTTTGGTATCCAATATCCTAGATAGTGAACAAACTACAGCAAATTGCTCGCAGTAGCAGTGGTTGATGTTACAATTGATGTTTTCAGAATTTTTTTTTCCTAAGCTTTATAAATATTTCTAAGAAACTTCATTGTCTTGTTATGATTTCCCATTACCAGTGATTGCTGGACTTGAGGTACATCACGCCACTTCTGTGTTTGGTATAAAAGATGAGGACTTCCTCAGTATCCAACCTCCTAGCTAGTGAAGAAATGACAATGAATTGCTCGCAGTAGTACTGGTTGATGTTACAATTGATGCTTTTTAGAAATTTTTCTTGGGCTTCATGTATTTTTCTTAGAAAGTAATTTTTACAACTGCGGTACTCGCTGTGAATCACATGATAAATGGATTTGAGATCCATCACGTCATTCTGTCATCAGTACAGAAGATGCAGTCCTTTTTTTTGGCATCTCCTAGGTAGTGAACAAACTACAATAAATTGCTTGCAGTAGGGCTGGTTGATATTTCAGTTGCTATCTTTTAGCCATTTTCTCTGGACTCATACATTTTTCTTAGAAAATCATTTTTAAACTTATGGTACATGTCAGGTGATAGCTGGAGTTGAGGTCCATCGTGTCTTTCTATGATCAATACAAAAGATGAGGATTTGAAGTCTTCGGTATCCAATCATCTAGATAGTGAACAAACTACAATAAAATTTTATAGTAACAGTGCCCATGGTCGATTGTGTGATCTCTGGTGTCAGTACAAAAGATATGAACTTGAAGTTTTCAATTTCCAAACTTCTTCATATCGAGCAAACCAAGGTTATTATAGTTTTGCCTTTTTATATTAGTTTTTATTTCTATATTTTTTCTGACCTTACTTGGAAATTCAGTTTAGTTTTAGTTTTCCTTCATCATGTATTTTTAGTTTTAGTTTAGTTTTTATTTCACAAAGACATTTCTATTTTATTTTATATATATATTAATTTCAGTTCTAGTAATTATGGCATGGAGCACCTAGTTTTGTGTCACAATCAGACAGAACTGTACACTTAGCAGATTCGGATATGAGTTTAATGTTAGTGGAAGCTGTGGACGAAGTTTTCAGACCAGACAGCAGGTGAAACAATAAAGCACTTTATTATTTATTAGTTAGGTGCACAGTGAGAACAGTTTCAGAAAAGCAGACAATCAATACATAAAAGTGTCAGGGCTCTTCTGAACCCCGTCTGTTAGGTGGGGTCCAGTTTTATACCCCTAGAAGGCGTGAGTTACTATCATTTGTCACGCACGCGCGAGTAGGAGGCCGCGGACGGATTTGAGCGCACCTGGGAACGTGTTCGCCGGCAGGGAATGGCGGGGTACTAACTTTCTCCCTCTGCTTCGTCATAGGAAAAAAGACCTCCCTCCGCCATAGCTGACGGCTGACCGCAGTACGGCACTTCCGCCCTTCCTCCGCCATCTTGCCATGACGTCATCCTTCCCGTCCTCCCTCACGGTCCTTCCCAGCATTCTTGCACTTCCGGCTCCTCCCCTATAAAATGGCCGCGGACGCCACGGTTCGGCGTCACGCTTATGAACAACTTATTGTTTATGATTTTGACCTGTGTTTTTTTTGATTGTGGAATCCCGACAATATACGGGGCCAGAGAACCCCAAACCTCTTTGCTATCTCCTGCTCCATCTTTTACACATTATAAAATGCAACAGTCAACACATTTATTATACACAATCCTTGGGCCCCTTACAAAACCTGATTTCTTCGCTCCTTTTGTTATGGCGTTCAGATGTAAGCTAAGGAACAAAGTGATAAGGCAGACTCATGTGTGGAAGGCATGGACCTTGAGTCCTTAGCACAAATATTTTTCTGTTAGCTAAAACAAAGCAGGCTTTTACAAGGTGTTATGAAACTGACTTTTCAGACAATGAATTAGTACAAGGGAACAAAGAAAACGTTCGTCTTCCACAAAGCTTACTATACTGCCTGGTTTACTATTTGGTTTTGTTTTTGTCTGATAAAAACAAGTATAATCAAAACTAGACACTGAAAATGAATGATTTTACACAATTTTATAATTTTTAAAATATTTGTTCTTGAAAATCACAGGGGCTTAGGAAGAATGGGGCTCTTAGACTTGAATCAGTGTGCAGACCCCACTTAGCTGTATTGAGGGAAACAAAGAACAACAAGCATGCAGTGTCAAGGTTAGGGGTGGTGAGTCTTGAATAGCCCACCATAAGAACAGTAAACCCATAATGAGCAGGGCAAGAGCAGGTAATAAGAGTACGGACAGCGCTAAACAACAGAGACAGCGTCTGAGATTAAGAACAACATATACATTATCTTAACCTGTTTATCCAGACTAGGATTGCAGGAAACCTGGAGCCTACCGCGGCAGATTTGGATGCAAGGCAGGAAAAATGCCAGGTATGCAATATGTATGATAAGGCTGATGTTACAAACAAAAAGAATATGATATTTCAACTATCTATTTTGAGAGAGACAGAGAGAGAGAAAAACATTGAAAAAAGGGAGACAAATATTTTAAAATATAATTCTGCTAATGAATTACTTATCACAATATCAGGGATTTTGAGTTGTGAATATGAACTAAAAATGATAAATTAATAAATACACAAACCCATTAGTAGTTTTTCATCACTTGTCAGGCTCTACCTTTGTTTGCATCGCTTCATTGTTAAACGATGTTTTTAAAGCAAAAGTGATTGGTCAGCAACAATATGCTGATCTTGTATGATGACCTAGTCAGTATCTCGATTAGTGGCATTTTATTTTCAAAAACCGGGAGTGGTCTCCCCTCAACTTTCTCGTATACTCAGATATGGGGATGGATATTTGAAGAGTAAACCGTAAGACAATGATTATATTTTTATATTATGTACATTAAGGAAGCATCAGCAAAAAATCAAATTTATAATATATTGAACAATTATTATAAAAGTAAAGTTGAATAAATCGGACTCTGCAGCATAAATAAAAAACATTGAGTATGTGTTCAGGTAAAGTACCACTTCCGGGTGATGGATTTGGCCCAAAAGGTAATACAGATCTGCAATTATGGTGTAACAACCACATGCCGAACTTCATCCATCTATCTAGTTGCGTTTTTGAGTTATCGTGTTTACACACAGACACACGCACACACAATTCCAAAAAACAGTATTGTTGGACACTGGTTAGTCTATAACGTTAAGATTCATCAAAATATCGAGGTTGAATTTTGTCATGATTACTATACCTTCTCTATACTTCGTAACCGATTTCTCCTGTGCGAAGTGGCAGGTGAATTGCTGTCAACAAAAAGCAGTCACTTGAGAAATAAACTGAAACATTACTCACTCGTGATTTTTCTATCCAAATGGTAAACATTTTGTTGACCAGCACATTCTGATTTCAGCCATTTGAATGACATCTTGATATACAACAAGCACAAAGAAAGGCGGCACACAAATCGCTTTCTATTCCTGCACTCGACTCGCTCTGTCACCGCAAATGCTGTGTGAACAGCTGCCGTTCACTGGATGGATATGTGCGGGCCGCTCGTGGTGGATGACTCTGTTTTAGAGTTAAAACTTACAAGGTTTAAAGACTAACGGTAAGAATATTCATTCAAAAACGAAAACTAAAAATATTTTAGTAAATTATTATTTTATTTCAGTTAGTCTTTCCAGTGTGGAGCCAACCCGGACACAGACAAGCGGACATGTTGTTTTTCACCACCACACGTTTTATTTACACAAACTACACTGCTCACAAAAATTAAAGGAGCACTTTGAAAACACATCAGATCTCAATGGGAAAAAGAAATCCTCCTGGATATCTATACTGATATAGACTGGGTAATGTGTTAGGAACGAAAGGATGCCACATCGTTTGATGGAAATGAAAATGATCAACCTACACAGCCCTGAATTCAAAGACACCCCAAAAATCAGAGTGAAAAAATGATGTGGCAGGCTAGTCCATTTTGCCAAAAATGAATTGCAGCAACTCAAAATTGTACGCAGCACTTTGTATGGCCCCTGTGTTCTTGTATACATGCCTGACAACATCGGTGCATGCTTCTAATGAGATGACAGATGGTGTTGTGGGGGATCTCCTCCCAGATCTGGACCAGGGCATCACTGAGCTCCTGGACAGTCTGAGGTGCAACCTGGTGGCATTGGATGGACCAAAACATAATGTCCCAGAGGTGTTCTATTGGATTTAGGTCAGGAAAGTGTGGTGGCCAGTCAATGGTATCAATTCCTTCATCCTCCAGGAACTGCCTGCATACTCTCACCACATGAGGCCAGAAATTGTCGTGCACCAGGAGCCACTGTACCAGCATAGGGTCTGACAATGGGTCCAAGGATTTCATCCTGATACCTAATGGCAGCCAAGGTGCCTTTGTCAAGCCTGTAGCGGTCTGTGTGACCCTCCATGGATATGCCTCCCCAGACAATCATTAACCCACCACCAAACTGCTCATGCTGAATGATGTTACAGGCAGCATAATGTTCTCCATGGCTTCTCCAGACCCATTCACTTCTGTCACGTGCTCAGGGTGAACCTGCTCTCATCTGTAAAAAGCACAGGGCACCAGTGGTGCATCTGCCAATTCTGGTATTCTATGGCGAATGCCAATCGAGCTGCATGCTGCTGGGCAGTGAGCTCAGGGCCCATTAGAGGACATGGGGCCCTTGGGTCACCCTCATGAAGTCTTTCTGGTTGTTTGGTCAGAGACATTCACACCAGTGGCCTGCTGGAGGTCATTTTGTAGGGCTCTGGCAGTGCTCATCCTGTTCCTCCTTGCCCAAAGGAGCAGATACTGTTCCTGCTGATGGGTTATGGACCTTCTATGGCCCTCTCTAGCTCTCCTAGAGTAACTGCTTGTCTCCTAGAATCTCCTCCATGCCCTTGAGACTGTGCAGGGAGACACAGCAAACCTTCTGGCAATGACACGTATTGATGTGCCATCCTGGAGAAGACTACCTGTGCAACCTTTGTAGGGTCCAGGTATCGCCTCATGCTACCAGTAGTGACACTGACTGTAGCCAAATGCAAAACTAGTGAAGAAACAGTCAGAAAAGATGAGGAGGGGAAAATGTCAGTGGCCTCCACCTGTTAAACCATTCCTGTTTTGGGGGTCATCTCATTGTTGCCCCTCTAGTTCCTCTGTTGTTAATTTCATTAACACCACAGCAGCTGAAACTGATTAACAACCCCCTCTGCTACTTAACTGACCAGATTAATAGCCCATAAGATGCTATACTCTGATTAAAAAGTGTTCCTTTAATTTTTGTGAGCAGTATATTTACAGATATGGTCACTCAGACCCAGTCCATTAGTGCACAAAACCCCAAACACTCTCAGTCCTGGCCACAAATGCCTTTCTTCGGGCCGCCTCCACACCTCTCCTGTGCTTCGTCCTTCAGCCCTGAATGAATGGAGACGGCCCCTTTTATCCAGTTCCCGGCATTCCTCTCTTGGCCACGCCCCAGCGTGGCGGAAGTGCCGGCTATCCTCCCGGCAGCTCTCCGGGTGTCGTCCTAAATCTTCCCCCCAGCACTTCCTGGTGTGGCGGAAGTGCTGGGGTAACAGGTCCCCAAGGCATTGGGGCCCCTCCTGGCAGTGACCACGGGTACAGGGTGGAGCTTCCATGCCCTGTACCCGTGGCCCCCAGAGCAACCAGGAAGGCGGCCCCTACGTGATCCAGGGTGGGCTTTGACCCTCTTCCGGTCCCTCCCGGCTGGGTCGTTGCCCCTGGCATCCCTGACACCAGCTACTTTAATAGTTTCGTTTAGTTTTAGTTTTTCATTTCAGTTAGTTTCATTATTTTATTTCAGTTTACGAAAATGCGTTTTTAATAATAGTTTCAGTTTTGATTTTAGTTTTCATTAACCATAATAACCTTGGAGCAAACTACAACAAATTGCTCGCAGTAGCACACGTTAATGTTATTATTGATTTTTTTTTTTTACTTTTTCCCGGGCTTTATAAATATCCTTTAGAATCCTCTTTGTCTAGTTATGATACCCATTACTGGTCATGCGATTGCTGAGATACTCCACTCACGTCACTTCTGTGATTGATATTAAAGATGGGGACTTCTTCGGTATCCAACCTCCTTCCTAGCGAACAATCGACAATGAATTGCTTACAGTAGTATTGGGTCATGTTACAATTACGTTTTTCTTTCGAAATTTTTCTTGGACCTCATACAATTTTATTAGAAACTAATTTTTATGATACTCATTGCTGGTCAAGTGATAACCAGAGTTGTGATCCATCACGTCATTCTGTGTTCGGTATAAAAGATGTGGCATCCAGTCTTCTCCATAGTGAACAAACTACAACAAAATTTTATAGTAATGGTGCCCGTGGTCGATTGTGTGATCTCTGGTGTCAGTACAAAAGAGGTGAACTTGCAGTTTTCAGCATTCAAACTTCTTGATATTAAGCAAACTAAAACAAATTGTTCACAGTAACATGATGTGGACTTGATGTGGCATCCAGTATTCTCGATAGTGAGCAAACTACAACAAATTTTATAGTAACAGAACGAATGGTCGGTTGTATTATCATTGGCGTCATGATACATGATGTCATTCTGTGATCAGTTCTAAAGATGTGGACTTGCAGTTTTTAGTTCAAATTGCTTGTACTAGTAGTGGTTAATGATACAATTGCTGGCATTTTTAGAAATTCTTCCCGGGCTACGTAAATTTTTCTATGTCACTGATTTTTATAATAACAGAACCTGATGTTGGTCATGTGATTGCCTGGTGATACACGCCATCATTGTGTGATCAGTAAAAAGAAAGGGGGATTGCAGTGTTGGGTATCCATCTTTCTAGATAGTGAAGAAACTACAACAAATTGCTCACAGTAGTAATGTCTGATGTCGCAGATACCAGTAATTTTATAATATGTGAAGCTTCAGAATTTTTTACTAAGGTTTTGAATCATGTTGAACTGAAATTTACCTTTGAACTCTACGCCTTTAGGCCTCTTAGTAGCAACTGAGCGTTGTTCAAATGCCACAGCCTACCTGAGTATTATTGCTGACAATGGCAGTTTTCATTCCAACAGATGGCACAACACAAACATTAGCAATGCTGTTATCAATCCCATACCAAAAGGCATATAACAGAGACATAGCCACAGATGAACTCACAGATATCCAGACACACATACACGCACACACACATCCTTTATTAGGGTGGATGTTTTAACTGTTTGACTCTGCACTGTGTTTTCTCCCTTTGTTTATCCCTTCCTTCTATTTTATTTTCTAATAAACACACCCACTTTACATCTGGTTACACTTATTACTATCGTTTGTTTTAAGCAGACATGTGAGTCTTACAGTTGGAACATGGGGAGATTCAATAGACGGCTTTGAACCTGAGGCTATTTTAACCCCAACATGATAAATCTGACAGGAAGTGCCTTGAGCTTCTCCCAGAAAATACCTGGGGAATTTAGTTCAGCAACAAAATTATTTTTTTTGTTATTTAACTCATTTAACCTGTCCTTTATTGTGATTTTACAAAATCCATTTTCCAGTAATTATTCATCTCCATAATGAAGCTGCCTTGCTCTAATTCAATTTAATTCTCATAATGTGTCTATCAAGTATGCAGCGGCTTTTAAAACAATATGCCTGATTGTTGCATTGTTCTTTCTGAGAGCAGGAGATATTTTTAGTGGCACTCAATACGACGCAAAAATTAAACTTGCTTTACTGTCTGATTATGAGTTAAGATCATTTTTGGAAGACTGAAATCATGAAAATCAGGCTGAGGCCCGACTTGGCACACCCTGGTGTGGGCAAAGCAATGTGACAAAATGGACTCAGGTAGATAGAGAGATAGGTATGAAAGGCACTATATAATAGATAGATAGATAGATAGATAGATAGATAGATAGATAGAGATAGATAGATAGATAGATAGATAGATATGAAAGGCACTGTATAACAGATAGATAGATAGACATGAAAGGCACTATATAATAAATAGATAGATAGATATGAAAGGCACTATATAATTGATAGATAGATAGATAGATAGATAGATATGAAAGGCACTATATAATAGATAGATAGATAGACATGAAAGGCACTATATAATTGATAGATAGATAGATAGACAGATAGATAGATAGATAGATAGATAGATATTAATGTTAGTATAGTTGGCAGGATAGATAGATAGATAGATAGATAGATAGATAGATAGATAGATAGATAGATAGATAGATAGATAGATAGATAGATGTGAGGTCGGGGCCACCGACGGGTCCTCCCCGGGGTGCGGCCCGGACGTGCGTAATGCTAACATTACTCAAAGTTATTGTCTGCTTTTACATGCATTTTTATTACTATTTAATTTTAATATTGTTTTTTGTATCAGTATACTGCTGCTGGATGATGTGAATTTCCCCTTGGGATTAATAAAGTATCCATCTATCTATCTATCTATCTATCTATCTATCTATCTATCTATCTATCTATCTATCTATCTATCTATCTATCTATCTATCTATCTATCTATCTATCACTTAGTGCCTTTCCTATCTATCTATCTATCTATCTATCTATCTATCTATCTATCTATCTATCTATCTATCTATCTATATGAAAGGCACTAAATAACAGATAGATAGATAGATATTAATTTTAGTATAGTAGGCAGAATAAGATAGATAGATAGATAGATAGATAGATAGATAGATAGATAGATAGATAGATAGATAGATAGATAGATAGATAGATAACAACAACAACAACTTTTTTTATATAACATATTTTCATACAAAAAGTAGCTCAAAGTGCTTTACATAATGAAGAATAGAAAAATAAAAGACACAGCAAGAAAATAAAATAAGTCAACATTAATTAACATAGAATAAGAGTAAGGTCCGATGGCCAGGGTGGACAGAAAAAACAAAAAAACTCCAGACCGCTGGAGAAAAAAAATAAAATCTGCAGAGTTTCCAGACCATGAGACCACCCGGCCCCCTCTGGGCATTCTACCTCACATAAATGAAACAGTCCTCTTTGGATTTAGGGTTCTCACAGAAGGACTTGATGATGATGGTCACGTAGACTTCTGGCTTTCAGTCCATCAATTTTGGAACATCAGGATGCTTTGAGTAGGTGGTGGTGACGCAGGCCGCCACCAGAAAGAAACCGGAAAAAGAAACAGAAGAGAGAGTAGGGGTCAGTATGGATTTTAGAGCCACCATGAATAGTTATTGTGATGAATTGAACATACAGAGTATCAGGATTAAGTTAAAGTGAAGTTATGAGAAGGCCATGTTACAGTAATGTGTTTTCAGCAATGTTTTAAAGTGCTCCATTGTATCAGCCTGGCGAATTCCTATTGGCAGGCTATTCCAGATTTGAGGCTCATAACAGCAGAAGGCCGCCCGCCCGCCTCACCACTTCTTTTAAGTTTAGCTCTTGGAATTCAAAGCAGACACTCATTTGAAGATCTAAGGTTACGATTTGGAATATAAGGTGTCAGACATTCCAATATATAAGATGGAGTGAGATTATTTAAGGCTTTGTAAACCATAAGCAGAATTTTAAAGTAAATTCTGGATGACACAGGTAACCAGTGTAGTGACATCAAAACTGGAGAGATGTGCTCGGATTTTCTTTTCCTAGTTGGGATTCTAGCAGAAGCATTCTGCACTCGTTGCAAGTGATTTATATCTTTTTTGGGTGGTCCTGAGAGAAGTGCGTTACAGTAATCTAGTTGACTGAAAACAAACGCGTGAACTAATTTCTCAGCATCTTTCAATGATATAAGAGGTCTAACTTTAGCTATGTTTCTTAAGTGAAAAAATGCTGTCCTAGTGGTCTGATGAATATGTGATTTAAAATTCAGGTTACAGTCAACAGTTACCCCTAAGCTTTTTACTTAAATAGATAGATAGATAGATAGATAGATAGATAGATAGATAGATAGATAGATAGATAGATAGATAGATAGATAGATAGATGAAAAGATAGATATTAATTTTAGTATAATAGGCAGGATTAGATAGATAGATAGATAGATAGATAGATAGATAGATAGATAGATAGATAGATAGATAGATAGATAGATAGATAGATAGATAGATAATACAGCATGAATGTTGATTGAAGGATGACAAAGTTATGGCCAGTTAAAACAAACAAAAATGGTACTGCATTTAAAGGGTTAATTTTAAATTGCAATTTTTGCCAATCCATTTAGACTCAATAACCCATAATGACAAAGCAAAAAAAAATTCAGAAAAGTCTATGAATTTATTTAGAATCACAAACTGAAATGCAGACCATTGCAATTAATCTCCTTGGCATTAACCTCAAGCATGTCTGGGACTCCGAATTCTATATAAATGTGTTTAAGCCCAAGTCAGACTTGGGGTGATGTCTAATGAGCCACTCTACAGTGTTAACTGCCGCCATCTAGTGGATAAAGTAACATTATGCTGCAAATAATTCTTGAATATTTCTTTCCATTTTGACACTGTTACTGTGTTTTGGCTCGTTATCCTGTTGGAGGGTCCATGACCTGTAACTGAGACAGAGCTTTCTGGCACTGAGCTGTATCTTTTGCTCCAGAATGTCCTGCTAGTCTTCAGATTTCATTGTTCCCTGCTTAGACTCAAGACACCCTTGTGTCAGATGCTGCAAAGCATCACCAAGCCTCCTCCATGTTTCACAGTAGTTATGGTGTTCTTTTCTTTGAAGGTGGACAAAGAAGCTGATGTGACTTTCCAAAAAGCTCCAGTTTTGTGTCATCTGTCCAAAGGACATTCTCCCAGAAGCATTGTGGCTTGTCAATATGTATTTTAAGCAAATTTCAGTCTGACTTTGTAATACTTTGCTTTCAACAGTCAAGTCCTTTTGGGTCTTCGTCCATTGAGCCCACTGTCACTCAAAAAGAGACGGATGGTGTGATCAGACATTGATGGACGGTGACCTTGGAGTTCAGCTTGTATCCATTTGGAAGTTGTCTTTGGCTTTGTGCCTGCCATTCTCGCTATACTTCTGCCCATTCTGTGGTCGAGTTTGCTCTTGAGGAGGTTGGCTGCCGTCCCATGGACCTTAAAGTTCTTAATAATATTTGAACTGCTGTCACAGGAACATCAAGCTGCCTGGAGGTGGTCTTCTAGCCTTTGCCATTCACATGCTGGTCTCTCATTTTCTTTCTGATCTCCTCACACAACCCTCTCCTATTTCCTTTCTCTGCTCCACGTTCAGTGTGGAACAGCTGATGACACCAAATAGCAGAGTGACAACTTTTCTCCTTTTAAATCGGCTGAATATCTGACTGCACGATTGGAGAATTGTGTGTGATACAAATTCAAGTGTGTGAAAAATCACTCAAATCCAATTATTTTGTAATGATCTTTTCTAGGGGTCCCCACACATGTGTCCAAGCCATTTCCAAATGCCTTTACGGAATAAGCAACACTCAATCTCTTGTCACACTTGCTTTGCTTTACCCAACGACACGTCAAAGGTGCTCAGGTATACAGAGGACAATGGCGTCTCATCTCATCCCTTTCCAGGAGGTAGGCAGCCTCAAGTCTGTCCACATCCGAGTATGGTGAGTTCACTTGCACGAAGATGGAAGAATCTCAACGCACCTTTCACAACTGAGTGGGAAAGTGACAGTCTGCATAATCGTTAATTGTAATCTTTGTGAGGTTCTGTTCGGAATTTGTCAAGGACTCATTAATATAATTGTAAGATAGTCACGCCGGGTCCTTCTCAGATGCTTCTTTCTTTCCGTATGAAGGATCACTTGAGATGCGTCTCTCCTGTCGTTAATCTCTTTGAGTATTACGGATCGTTTCCGTGAAGTATTCTTGTACTTGCTGTCTTCCTATCTTTTGTTTAGGTTCCGCATTCTGTTCCTTACATAAATAAAAAAATGAAGTTAAATTACCTCTGGAAAGCCAAAGCTAATTGGGCCTGCTTTGTAGACCCATTAGCAGGATGGCACAACTTGATAGTTTCTGAGCTTGTCATCCGCCATGTTGCTCTGACCTAATGAATAAGCATGAGGATAATTATTAATCTTCAGTCGTGCTCCCATCTTCTGCATCTATTCAGAGTGAAAGTTGGACTTCCTGTGAAATGTTCCCTCCAGCCGAGCAGGGCATCCACCAGGAGTCTCATGCCAGGCGGGGTGTTGGCATCTCTCTTATCGGCACCCTTCATCCCAGTGCTTTTAATTTGCACCTGAAATGGATTGCTTACTTGCTTATTTCATTATTGTGTCTTTTCTAGCCCGGCGGGCAATTAAAATGACATGCAAATGTATTCTAACATTTGATGCTCTCTTTGCAGGCAAATTAATGATTCATTTATTGCAAGCTATTTTTTTCTTTTATTTTTTCTTTTTGTCTTCTACAAACAATGAGATGCCCTAAGTGATATGTGACTCCACTCTCCTCAAGTCTGTGTCTCTGCCCTCCTGCTTTAATTGAATTTGTCCTGCAAGGAAGCAATTATTAATATTCTGTCCTGGTATGCGGGCACCCTTAGCTACTCCTGAGCCAGTCTTCAACACTGGCAGCTGGTGGGGGGGTCCCAGGATCTGCTTACAGTATTCAAAGTGCTGCCCATTATACATAATGTGAATATACTGTAATAATATTCCAGGGGGACCGTCTGATATCATACTGTGGTGAAGTGAACTTTGTACGCAGTGTGATTAAGCAATGAGCCACTGTGGTCATGTGAGGTGTGACACTAAATGTTGGGGCACAAACCGGGGCACCCTGTTTAATTAACAAAAAAGTTTTTAACAAAAACACATGATGGTGCCTATACACCAAAATAAAGAGCCACCGTTACTATTTTATAGCCCTTCAGGTCTGGTTTGGAGCTCCATCTCCATCGGGCATCAGTCCAGAATGACTTCTGTGAGAGCCTTCCCTACCAGAAGGGGCGGAGTCAATTGCCTTCATTGAGCGCCTTCCCTGTTCTGTGGTAATAGAAAGAGATGATCCCATTAGTGACAGCGCCCCCTCTCACCCGGGGGTGCAACTGCTTACCAAGGATGAGCTAGGAAGGTAACCCTCAGACACGCATGTGTGACAGAACATATTCAGTGGATTCAGGAAAGTATTCACTGAATGCACCCATTATTGTGTTGTAGATGTAACCCTTTAAACTCAGCCCCATTGTTTTTGGACCAAATAATAATGCAAAATTCTAAGAAAAGCTGCATAAAATTATTAATTTGTAACGGCCGACCCCTTTACCCAGCCGGCAGCTACACCTCCAAGACCTGTGGCCTGGATCATTTACTGAGAAATCTAACTATCAAGCCGTACTTCTACACAATTAAACTTTTCCCCACAATCGACGGTTTAAATACAAGTACACAAAAGCAGGATGTAAAATTAAACGGATTAAATGTATTAAATGAAACAAGACATGCCACAAAACAGATATAAATATAAATATCCCTCCACCCCAGCAACAACAAGACAGCACCAAATATAAATACAAAAACCCTCCCTTGTCCCTGTAACATATAACACACAACACGAACAACAAAATGACTGATAAACAGAATGATTGTGAACTTGAGTCCGAATATAAAAAATGTCCTGAATACGGATGACTGAACTAGCGGCAATTGTGGTGTTTGATTTTCCCGGCGATTGGAGCAACCTCACCGTGATTCCTCGGCGTATGGTGGATGGTGAATCGACCCCGGGGTCTCAGCAGATGCAGGTTGAAAGACAGTCCGGAAAATGAAAAGCAAACTGGTGAAAAGGCGCGATGTGAAGAAACAGCAAGCAAGTTGAGGTGGTTGAAACAAAACGGTCTTTTTTCCTTCTCCTCCCTTTTTTTCCTCCTCTTAAATAGTCTGTGACGGCTGTGATTGATTAATTAAGAACAGGTGTTTTCCAGGTTTGCGGCTGTGGTCTCCTTCCATCATCCGTCCTCCTTTACGGGGACAGCATTAACTGATACACATACAAACAGCAAACGGGACAATGAAACGAGACGCACTCAGAATTGACATTTAAACACTAACTATGTGGCCCCGCTACAAATTTCCTCATTGCTGTAATTAAAGTTCAATGTATTACTGTTAAGATGCCTTATTGTATACCACAGTACCATTTTGCTATGTTTTTTGGTCATCCCACAAAAATGGCTGTGTCACAGTAACACCTGTCCCCAACTGTCCCACAATGGCTTTCTCAAACATTCTTATTCAACTGTGTGCAATTTGATGGAAAGGCTAATATCTAATAAATGAGAGGGGTGTTTCAACTTTCAAATGACACCACTTTCCACTCTCACACACATGCGCTTAGGAGGCACCCAACAAGCCCAAAGGTGAGTGAGATTACACAAGGCAAAGGGTTGATTGGGTGTACTAATGCCTCTCTCTCTCTTTCAACAGAACCAAAGAAGAAAAATAATCCTAACATCCACTTACCTACAATACCTCCAGTTTCCTAAAATGGGGACTACACCTCAGAATATCATCAGTGGTGTTACTTCTGGCTCCTAATAACAACGTCACTTCTGGCTCCACCATGATAACGTCACTTCCAACCCTTAAAGATGATGTCACTTACGGCCCCTCAGTAATAACATCACTTCCGGTTACTATGGATGATCTCAATCTGGTTCCACCCTGATGATGTCTCTTCCGTCTGACTGCTTTGATGTCACTTCCTGTATTAAAGCATTTCCTGCCACCATTTTGTATATATAAACCTCATGTAACGACTACACATTTGTCAAATGCTTTGGTTTTTTGATCTTTTTTTTTTTTTTCATCGTTTTTCATTTAGTCCGAAGGACATTATATGGGGTAATTCCCCAACTCTTCTTGGAGTTTCAGAGTATTTTTCATTCTATTACACCACTTTCTATGTTTTCCACTTTCTATATTTCATAATTGGTTTGTTAGTTTTTTTTTGGGAAAGTTCTTTTTGAATCTTGCAACGATTATTGTTTTCATTTGGATTACAGAGTATAATTTTGTTGGTAAGGGCACTGCCCCCTGCTTGCTTAGCTCACAACTCCCCTGAGGTGGGCACTAGGCACCCGCTATCTAGAGTCACTTGAAGGGTGTCATGGCGCTCCTCCATGAGGGAAAGAGGTCAAATTTAAAGAGATGGTATACAGAAGAGTATACGCGGCATCGGAGGAAGATGGTTTGGTCCTTAGGTATTATAGAGAGAAAATCACATACTTGAGTATTTCACTACAACTGTCTATTTTAAAAATCAATGAATAAAAAAACATGTAGAAGTATAAAGATAAAACGTAATAAAACACAATAAAAAGTGAATAAAAATTTAATTACATTAACGCCTCATCAAAAACAATATTATGAATTTCTGTATCCTCTAACTTACGCTCTATAAACCTTACTTTTTTACATTTCTGTTTGCATATTTTTCAGGATATTTCTCTCCTTTTCATTTATTGGATGATTCTCTTTGTTCTTGATTTCTATTACATGCAGCTCTTTTTTGTTTATTTTCTTTTCTCAATGTTCATTATCAGCTCTTGCCGGTGATTTTCTAACGCGAATTTGATGTTCTCGAATAGATCATCTGCTTTTCTGCCTTGCCATTATAACGGACTGCATTGAAGGGCGAGTTAGCAGCACTGAGAGTGTCAAAGGGTGGGATGGAGAGAGGATGTGAGCAGCAGGAGTAACGATTTGGCGAGCGATATGGAGGGAAGTGGTCAAGGCTGAATAACTCGGACATGACGGAAAATTCTTTTAATATAATAGAGAGGTATATATTCAGAAAGAGTAAGATCTGCCCACAGAATGATACGTAGGCCCAGGGTGTGATCAATAATGGATATGTATGCGATGGATACTTATTTGAAAACAGCAAAAGCCGAGGAAAAGAATCTTGTTCTTTATACTGCTTCGAAACAGTAAAACCAGATATACTACTTGTAATATTTCATCTTAGTTATATTCTTGGTGTTCCTGACACATTCACTGACACTTTTTAAATATTCCAACACCTATAGAAATAAGAATATCATTTAAAGGGCTTTTTTTTTTATGAAAACGTTGCAGAATTGTTCTACTTATTCTGCTGTTTATGGATGAGGTAAGAGAGGATATGCCAATGGTGGGAGTAACAGAGCAAGATGCCGAAGACAGGAAGACATGGAAGAAGATGATCTGCTGTGTGACAAACCCTAACGGGAGAAGCCCAAAAAGAAGACAATTCCGCTGTAACATACAGTGGTGTGAAAAACTATTTGCCCCTTCCTGATTTCTGATTCTTTTGCATGTTTGTCACACAAAATGTTTCTGGTCATCAAACACATTTAACCATTAGTCAAATATAACACAAGTAAACACAAAATGCAGTTTTTAAATGATGTTTTTTATTATTTAGGGAGAAAAAAAAATCCAAACCTACACGGCCCTGTGTGAAAAAGTAATTGCCCCCTTGTTAAAAAATAACCTAACTGTGGTGTATCACACCTGAGCTCAATTTCCGTAGCCACCCCCAGGCCTGATTACTGCCACACGTGTTTCAATCAAGAAATCACTTCAATAGGAGCTGCCTGACACAGAGAAGTAGACCAAAAGCACCTCAAAAGCTAGACATCATGCCAAGATCCAAAGAAATTCAGGAACAAATGAGAACAGACTTAAGTAATTGAGATCTATCAGTCTGGTAAAGGTTATAAAGCCATTTCTAAAGCTTTGGGACTCCAGCGAACCACAGTGAGAGCCATTATCCACAAATGGCAAAAACATGGAACAGTGGTGAACTTTCCCAGGAGTGGCCGGCTGACCAAAATTACCCCAAGCGCGCAGAGACGACTCATCCGAGAGGTCAAAAGACCCCAGGACAATGTCTAAAGAACTGCAGGCCTCACTTGCCTCAATTAAGGTCAGTGTTCACGACTCCACCATAAGAAAGAGACTGGGCAAAAACGGCCTGCATGGCAGATTTCCAAGACACAAACCACTGTTAAGCAAAAAGAACATTAGGGCTCGTCTCAATTTTGCTAAGAAACATCTCAATGATTGCCAAGACTTTTGGGAAAATACCTTGTGGACTGATGAGACAAAAGTTGAACTTTTTGGAAGGCAAATGTCCCGTTACATCTGGCGTAAAAGGAACACAGCATTTCAGAAAAAGAACTTCATACCAACAGTAAAACATGGTGGTGGTAGTGTGATGGTCTGGGGTTGTTTTGCTGCTTCAGGACCTGGAAGGCTTGCTGTGATAGATGGAACCATGAATTCTACTGTCTACCAAAAAATCCTGAAGGAGAATGTCCGGCCATCTGTTCGTCAACTCAAGCTGAAGCGATCCTGGGTGCTGCAACAGGACAACGACCCAAAACACACCAGCAAATCCACCTCTGAATGGCTGAAGAAAAACAAAATGAAGACTTTGGAGTGGCCTAGTCAAAGTCCTGACCTGAATCCAATTGAGATGCTATGGCATGACCTTAAAAAGGCGGTTCATGCTAGAAAACCCTCAAATAAAGCTGAATTACAACAATCCTGCAAAGATGAGTGGGCCAAAATTCCTCCAGAGCGCAGTAAAAGACTCATTGCAAGTTATCGCAAACGCTTGATTGCAGTTATTGCTGCTAAGGGTGGCCCAACCAGTTATTAGGTTCAAGGGGCAATTACTTTTTCACACAGGGCCATGTAGGTTTGGATTTTAGAACTGCATTTTGTGTTTACTTGTGTTATATTTGACTAATGGTTAAATGTGTTTGATGATCAGAAACATTTTGTGTGACAAACATGCAAAAGAATAAGAAATTCAGGAAGGGGGCAAATAGTTTTTCACACCACTGTATGTGTACATCATAACTAAGTCTCCAGACTTTAAAATTCTGAAAAAGAAACGTCTGACCTTTATTTCGAGGGCTAGCTAGTGTACCGATGCAAAATGGCTGCCGTCACATCATCCAGGTGGGTGCTAAACATTAGTGGTGTTTGAAGTGGCTCCCTACTTACTGATGCGCATTGAGTAGTTAGAACAGTGCTATATAAATGTAAAGAATTATTACTATTGTTATTTAAGTAACCTTGTGCATATGCTTGGTGCGTGTCTGTAAGTATACATCTAATTTTTATTTGTGAGGCAATAAGTTGGATTATCTGTGTTTGCACTCGTATAAATCGTGTGCTTTCTTTAATGTGTGTGTTCTTGTATTTATTAGCACACACCCAGTATGCATCTATTTTTAGATAGATAAAGAGTAGCTTATTTCTCCTTATAGGGAAGTTTATACCTACTTGCTTGTGTGTGTGTGTGTATTAGTGCATGTGTGGTGTGTGCTGCACATATTAATTTATTTGCATTGTTTTGCATGTACTGTGAATAACAAGTGCACATGCTGTGTTAATGAGTCCACATTCTTCCCTTCTTTCTTTAATTTTGATAATTAGATTACTTTTCATTATTATTTGTGTCTTTTGGCTCCCTGTGTGGCTGCTGCTGAAGGCAGACTCTGAGGGGGCACGGCCTCTAATTATTGTCTGTTGTTCAGGTGCCTTCACGCATTACGACTTCACTCTGTTACTCGATGCAATGATGCAATCAAGCTTCCCCCCTCTTATCGTTTCGGTTTGCCCACAGACGGTAGTGCTATATCCCCTCACAGGTTCCTGAGTTTGAATCCCATGGCTGGTCCTTGTCTGCATGAGAGGTTACACAATTGTCCTAAGGTTCTAATTGTTGGACTGTTCACATCAGAATTCTTCTAATGTTCTCTGTGTGAGTTGTAATGGATGGCACGCATCGACTGGTATTCCAACTGGGGCTGAACATAAAATCCTTACCCAGGCCGGGAGGCCAGTACAGTGGAAGGACTCAGGGGGGATGAACACTGCTGAAACGTTTCTTCCCCAGTACACCACATGGCAGTTGGGATTCTCATACAGAAACCCGTAGGGCATGCTGGGATCTGTAGTCCCATGGGGCAGCCCTGCTGGGTTCTGTAGGGACCGCCACGGGGAGCTGTTGTGTTTCATAGTCCCTAATTTCAGGGACTTCAGGTTGTCCAACGGGACATGCCCTAGCACCAGAAGTACTACCGGGTCATAGATGAAAGAAGCTGCTCGATCTCATCCAGGCAAGTCAGAATCGAGAAAGGAGCTGGAATATACTCGTCTGGGGGGAACAGAGGAGAAAGGAAAAGAAAACATTTGCTTACTGTGCTGTATTGAGCTGTGCCAAAAGGAAGAAACCAATCAGAAGTATTTTTGTAAGTAAAAAAAAAGTATATTTGCACCCGGGACCATTTTTGTGAAATTGTGTCAGGGCTTTGGGGCTCGGTGGTGGCACCCGCTTGTCACAGGGTTTTTCACCGGGTACTCATCATGGTTAGATGAACTAGTCATTTCAAATTGGCTGCATCAGGTCTGTTATGACCAGGGACAGAGTCCAGATGTTTTGTGGTAGAACCAACCTGTAGAATTAATGTGAATTACTCGACCAAATGCTGATATTTATTGATATGATAACACAGTGCTGCTGCTCCCCATGGCTAATTCTTCAGCCCGCACTGCCGTTCTTACACCAGTGATTTGAAACTTTTAGAGTGCTATACCTCAGTTTTGACTTTTTTAAATTCATCGATGACCCACTAGCAGCAATTGTGATTTAATGTTTAACAGCAAAATGTGAAAACATCCAACCGAATACTTTTCAGAGGCATTGTGTACCGTGTGTGTGTGTGTGTGAGTGAGTGAGTATACTACAGGGTGAGTCAAAATTATGTTAACACTTTTTATCTTGATAACAGCTTTCCAGGTCGATGGACGGGTCGTGGTGGACCAATGCCACGGCCTCCATACTCCCCTGATTTGACACCCTGTGATTTCTGGTTATGGGGTATGGTGAAGGAGTGCGTGTATAGCAGGAACGTTCGTGATATCAATGACCTGAAGGACAGAATATGGACTGCGGTATCATCTATTCCCCATGAAATGTGAGTCCGGGCTTTAAATGGCACTGTTGCTTGTTAATTTTTGTGTGTTGAACATGATGGCAAACAGGTTGAGGAATTCCTGTAAATCATCTTACACATATGAAGTACGTTTTGTGAATAAATTGTTCCCGCTATTCAAATGTTAACATAATTTTGACTCACCCTGTATATAAAGAGTTTAACTGCACATCCATTTTACTAAAATTTAACAAAATTATTTTTTTTGCTATGAGAAAATAAAATAGAGATTACTGACAATGTAAACTTCTATAATTGTATTAAAGGTTTCTTTTTTTCAGAAATAATATGTTTTATGGTAAAAATTGACATATGAATCACAAGTTCTATCAGAGCACACTTTGTATCAGCAGCAGTAACGGACACATCTAATACATTTAAGTAAGAATTGGGCATTAGAAGCCCGTTTCGGTCGGCTGGCACCATCAAACTTTTCATAAGAGGCTGTAGTTTGGTAGACTTTCAGTACCCAGCTCTAAAAGAGGCTGGCATTGCTAATATATACATTACAGTGGAATTATGCTTTGTTCAGCTGTTGAGAGTTGGAAGCTTTTTTTCTTAGACTGGCATTGTGTAAGCACGCAGATGTTTGACTAGAATTGTCCAGATTTTGTGTAGGAAGCCCATTCTTAATTGGCTGGCATTGCACAGGTACTGCTGAAGCAATGTTTTCGTGGACTGGTTATGAACGGAGAGTCTATTTTCTTATACTAAAAACGATTTTAGTTTGGAAATGTGCTTCCAGTGCATCTCACTGTTCCTGTTGTGTGTTTCTTAAGTGCCCAGGGTTTCAGAAAATGAGATGAGATGGGATTTGCTTTAATACGCTGGCATGGCTCAAGTACTGTACCTACTAGAAGTATATTTTCGTAAACTCAGACTGTTGAAGTTTGGAGTGGGAAGTGTCTAAATAGACTGGAATTATCAAAATAGAAGGGTGACAGTTTTCACTTTCTCGAATACAAAGTATAGGGAGAGTATTGTAATCGTTCAAAAATTTGACCTCGAGATTTTGATGAATCTCGACATTTTAGAACTCTCGATTTTTTTTAAGATAGTGTTTTATAGTGGAGGGGTCCTAGTATGGCCCATTTCTCACTTTCAGGCTTTTTATTACGCAGACCAGAACAAAGAGTCCCAAATCCCCACTATAGCCCTGCTCTCATCAGCCTGTCACAACGTATGGTCAACTCCAAGGTGAACACATCCCCATCTCTCTAATATCTGTAAGCCAGAGCCGTCACATCGAGACCAGATGGCGGGCAGCTAGGTGGGGCTTATGAGTGGAAGATGGTGCCAGATTTAGACATTGTGCTATGGTCGGCCTCACTCCTGCCCATTTACGTTATCAAGTTTATGGTGCCCTTGGAGGATGCAGTGGAGGAGATTTACAAGCGCAAAAAGATGACATATGCTGAGCTTGTAGCTGATGTGCAGCAATGTGGCTGGAAAGCAAAGGTCTGGCGGGTCGAAGTAGGCCACATCCACATCAAGGGGTACTGCAGGAATTGGAGGTGTAAGGGAACTGTCAAAGACCTCTCAGGGCAGTCATTGGCATCAGATTCCAACCTGGGCCTTCAAGGGGGTGAGCCCTTCACTGCTGAACCTTCTGGAGGTGTCATGGGCTTATTAATAATAATAATTCTTTGCATTTGTAGAGCGCTTTTCTCACTACTCAAAGCGCTCAGCAATTGCAGGTTAAGGGCCTTGCTCAAGGGCCCAACAGAGCAGAGTCCCTATTGGCATTGACGGGATTCAAACCGGCAACCTTCTGATTGCCAGTGCAGATCAGCAACACATCAAAGAAAACCCAGAAGGTGCCGCCACTCACTTGGCCATCCTACAGATTCTATATGTCGAAGGAGTGAGTCCACTGAGGAACAACATTGGAACCATTGCTGTTTGCATCATCAAAAGCCCACAAAAGTGCAGAAGATGAGCTTGCATGTCTCAGGTACCCGATTAATGAGTAGTAACATCCACTCCTACACAGCAAATATGACCCCAAGAAGTAAAATAGGACACCAAAATAGGCAGGCGAAAAGGCTTACACTTTAATTTATACATTAGAGTTCCTAATGTATTGTCACACACGTGCACATGGGAGGCAGCTAAAGGGCTCAAAGGAAGGTAATTCCACACCAGACCAGGGGGTGGCGAGCTGCACTGTTCCTTTCTCTTTTTCCACTGCAGACCCATTACGGGAAATTTCACCTGGCCTCCATGACATCACTTCCAGTCACAAGCCACCCGATGACGTCACATCCAGACCAGAAGACGCCCCTGCTGGTCACAAGCCCAATGACGTCCCTCCCGGTTCCGATCATAATTACTTCACTTCCTCTGATGCACTTTAAAAACCCACCAGTGAGTTCAAACCTGTACACATCTGTACTAAAAATGTTCCCATTTGTAGCCAGGATAAATTATATGGGTGGCTTCTCTAAATCTTTTTGTGGCTCTTGTCTCATCTTTGACAGTATCTAAAACAAAAGAAAAGGGAAATGAGTTCAACAAATTCTGCTGTATGCAGCCTGGATGGAGTGAAGCTCTTCTTGCTAGGAGCCTAAGCGACCAACATGTCCAGATTTCCAGGTTGCTCTTCATAGTAAGCTGATCGGTCTTTGATCCGGCCTGGTCTCCGGATGGAGTGTTGGAGTGAGAGTCCTTGTTCTTCTGTACTGACTTTTACTATTGCTCCAACAGCAAGCGTGAAGTGTGCCATGCTCTCCATCTCGAAGTTGCGATGCCGGCCTCTCTTTTGATAGCCTGGCTTTGTGACGCAGAGAGCTGGAAGTGATAGGATGCTCTTCCTGTATAAATTCATTCTTTAATGTGTAACGGTTGTCCTGGATATGTGTGGTTGTCACCTTTCCCTAAATCAGTTAATGATGGAATGGCCGGCCAATGGTTCATGGCGAAGGGAGCACCTGACTTGGAGGGCCAAACAGAGCGCCAGAGCGAAAGGAGAAGCAGATGCCACCAAAACGACTGGAAAAAGTCAGGTGAACCCGGGTTCATTTCTGCAACGATCATTTTTCTTTTCTAATGAATGAGGTGAAGTCAATTGGGAGTGGGCCTGATGGGCCAACATAAGGAACTGTGCAGTATTACGTTTCCCAGAACAGGAAGTACGGCGTACCAGGGGGGTCAATACAATACAATACACAGAACAGAACACAAGTAATCCTCATTACAATATAATTGTTCAATAGAAGTCTTACAAGTACAGAGCAGAATTCAACAGTAGATGATACCACATAATGCGATTTGGATTTGTTCAGAGTCGTGGAGAGCTCGGCCATCAAGCTACCTCCCCCTATTGGCCATTCCACAGCTGAGTCCGATCTGATGAAAGGACTCCTCTACCCAACAATTCCTGCAATCCTCCATCAGAGATGACAGGCAAAACAACTTGGAAGTAGGGTAGTGGCACCAAGTGCCATATTTGAGAACCGAGAAGAGGGTACCAGGGGGCATACCTGCCACCCTACCCGACGCAGACAGGCAGATACGATTACTGTCCAGCACACACACTTTTATTTTCTTATTTTCTACAAGGACAATGCTTTCCCCCATTCCCCACGCTCACAGCCCAGCCCATACAGCACCAATAAGCAAACACAGTCCCTTCTTCTTCTTTTCTTCCTCTACCGCCTTTATTCCTCTCCCAGCAAGCTTTGTCCACCTTCTCCCGACTCTGGTGGCCTCTTATATAGGGCACCAGGGGGTGGTGGAAGTGCTGCAACCCAGAGCTCAGAAACTGTCCAGGTGCCCCCCCCGGTGGTGGCCATGGACCCCAGCAGGGTTGAGATTCTAAGCTCCAAACCCGTGACCCCGCTGTGAGCCCTGGGGGGTTGCTTTCTCGTCAGAGGCGGCCTTAGGGGTGTCCGGGGCCTTGGGCTGATCAACCCCACGTGGAGCCGGTTACATAAAACACTGTTACCAGTATGTCTGGACTGTGTAAACGTGCACGCAAATTTAATAAAAATAATGTTAACATACACTGGATTTTCTCATTTCAGCATTCAGCTAAATTTTTGCAAAATAACATACAGACTTTATCAAAATATAACTGGAGAATATAACTTGACAAATCTGCTCGAACGGGACCTCAAAAGTGGGGCCCCCTTAGGTGCGGGGCCTGGGGCGTTCACCCCCACTTGCCAACCCCAAACACTGCTTTTGCTTCTCGTGTTCATTATTGTCCTAAAAATGCCCTCTTCTCTGGTTCTTCCATTCCATTGGCGTCCCGACCCTCCACCACATAAACTATAAATGATCAGGATGAATGGTGAATATTTAAAGGCCTCTAATTTCATTTGTTTGTTTTCACATGTGTGTATTAGTGGTGGGTGTTGTTAGCTGTTTTTGACTTGTGATGTGCGGGTGGAAGCGTTATAGCATGGTACTCTTTATGCAGGGGGTTTGTTTGTTGTGTCCATTTCCTTATTTTACTGGATAAAAACAATTCTGTTGTAACTCAACTTTGTTTCTCGCTGGTGTGCTTCGGTACTTCTGGTGGTCTAGTAGGGAGGTAGTGTTGGTCGCTCACACTCCTGGATCATTTCTGTATTTTTTTCTTTCTCTTTGATGCCACCCTAGGATGGCAGCGCATGTCATCATCGTGCCGGCTCAGGGAGCAGTGCAAATGTATATTTTGCAGTATTAAATTGTGAACTGTTAATAAAGTGACTTTTGTTGGACCTTTACAAAAATGAATTTTTGCTTATAGGTTGTTTTCCTGGTTTTGCCTAATTATAAAATAGAAAGCGCCCTTTGATGGATTGGCCAAACCATTGTAATAAGTTGACATGATTTGGCAGTCAGTGTAAATAGGCTGGCATCATTCAGGTATGAAGTGGAAATTGAGTTTTGAATATCTGGCAAGCTTCAGAGCACAAATTGCTAAAGTAATGCGGTCCAAGCTCTCAGGTGTCTTTAATTCTTTCACGTGACATAGCTGGTGCTTTTGTTTTGAAAGCACATTCGTCAGCCATGCCCAGATTAGCATGACAGGGGTTCATTTATGAAACACAGATTTGTCCAATGGGCACTGCCAGACCCCTGCATCCTAAAGCCAGACCTGTCAGTTTGCAGCCATCAAGGCATGACTGCTTTGATTACGAAGCCGGGACCACCTGAAGTGGAACTTCACAAAGTTATTAGCGCCATTGCCAGCGATCCAGTTTTGAGATTAAGGAGTGATAGGCATTGTCATGAGCCAAATGTGACCAGATAACAAGAGGAAGAAAGTTTGATTCCTGAAGGGTGGTCAGTCCGACATGCCACTGATGGTTTGATTGAAATGCTATTCATGGACGACATCGTGGAATGAGATGAAGATTAAATGAATGTGGGACTGGCATGTGTTCAGTTGGACCCTTCCTCTAATTTATTTCATCCGTCAATCTATCCACTTTCTAAAATTCGTTTCCGGTTAATGGTTTCGAGTCTATTCATTTCAAAGTAGAGTGAATGCTGCTGGCTTAATCTTAATTTGTATCTCCTCAAGGCCCAATGGACAAGAAAAGGAACCAATACCTCCATTTTAGTATTCTTGCCTTGATCATATTTCTTATGAGTGTCGGAGACTATAATGCATGATGGGAACTGATGGAATAAGCTTAAATATCTTTGGAATCACACTGCAGCTTACCTGCCAAAGGTAATGCAGTCACAATTATGGACAAAAGATAGAACACGCTGCCCAGTGGCATAGTGGTGACCTTGAAATATGAAATGCAAATTGTATTATAAGCCTTGCAGTTTAGCACTCACCTGAGTAAGATAAAAGAATAATAAGAAAGAAAAAAATATATAAATAAATTTAGAAGGCTGTGTCTTCATTTGTGGTCTTCATGAACTGTATATCAAGGTGTGTACAATACCATACAATTTAATCTTGTAAAACCCAGAATCACACAAGGAGTGCCCCAATGGGCTTTAACCGGCCCTGCCCAAGCCTTGACTTTCTAAGAAGACAAGGAAACCCCCCCCCCAAAAAAAAAAAAAACAAAAACAAGGAAGAAACCTTCAATTCAAAGAGAGACCCCTTTCCCGGTAGGTTGAGCGTCCAGTGGGTGTCAAAAAAGGGGGTAAATACAATAGAATACACAGAACAAAACACAAGTAATGTTCAATACGATATAATAGTGCAATAGAAATAGTACAAGTACAGAGCAGAATTCAACAGTAGATGATATCACAGAATACGATTTGGATTTGTTCAAAGTCTTGGAGACCTCGGCCATCAAGCTGCCTCCCCCTTTTGGCCATTCCACAGCTGAGCACTGGGCCAGCCAATCCGATGAAAGGACCCCTCTAAGCGATGATTCCTGCGATCCTCCATCAGAAATGACTTTACCTTAGGTAGGCAAACAACTTGTCAGGTGGGCAGGGGCACCAAGTGCCATATTTGAGTACCAAGAAGAGAATCAAAGAGGATATCTTTGATGCTAATGCAGATTGTTATGGTGTATAAAATCTACAATTTATTCTCTATATTTTCATTATATTTTGCTTAATCCAAACAAGATGAATTCAGACACATGACTCTTGTTTAAGCATTATAACATCAAAAGCATATCCTCTTCCCTTATACCTCACTTTTATAACAGTTGTTCACAACATATTGATAAATTGGTTTACAGCCTGGGAAAGGAAGACATGCCGATACCTCAGACAACATCAAAAAACTTTATTATTTGGGAAAAGATTAAAGAGTTTGACCAAAATTCATCCATCATATTGACAGCCAGCCAATCAGGTGTATGCAATGGTCATGTGTTGTGAAATAAATATGCCTTGTCTGAAAGCGACATCAACAGAGGAACAGTGATGTTGGAAGAGTGATGTGAGAAGAGAAAACAAAGACACATGTGACCAGTTTCCAATCGGATCGTCAGTTAACAGCATTTTCATGAACATCGATTGCTAAATCAAACGCCGCTCAGGGTCATTTATCCTTGACATCTCTTCCTGTAAGATTTTAAGACTATACATCCAGATTTTACTATCGATCTTTATATTAATATATATTTTAACTTTTTTCATCTTTCTAAACTTTGTCTTTATATGTAAAGTGATTGAAGTAATAAAGTAGATATTTTTTTACGAGCACCGAGCAGCCAGAGGTTTGCCATACTCTCTGTGCTGTGAGGTTTATTAAGGCTGAGGGTTAGAGCTCTACCCAATAGTAGAAAACAGTACGTAAAATTAAGCCATCTTTGGATTATAAATTGCGTATAACCAAAGACATTGAGCCATTGTATGTTTAAATATATACCTAGTGTTTAGGTCTCAATTATACTTAAAATATTATATGTTGTTCGTGCAGATAAAAAGTAAGTCTTGTGAAGCGCTAAGAGAGTGACAAGTTGTGTTATTCTCTAGTACTTGTGTGGTTTAAAGTGCTAGAAGTTCAAAGAAAAGAACACCATAACTACTGTGAACCATGGAGTAGCCATGCAAAACCAGAGCACCCCACTGGAAGAAAGTGAGGTTTGTATGGTGATTGGAGTGCCAATCCTGCCACCTACCCCCAAGTTTTCCCTGTAATTTGAAGGAACCGCTTGCAGGGCTGGATGCAGATTAACTGTAAAACGCTAGGGGTCTCTGTTGCCCCTTTAAACCCAAAAGACAGACACTCTCAACACAGGTTAGAAGCAACAAGAAGATCTTTTAATTCCTTTCTTCCTATAATAGTACCATCTAGCACCTCCACCACCTTAAACAGGCAATACAACAATAATAAACTCAATAATTAAACTCAAATCTCTCCTCCACACCTCCCAGCAACTCTGTCCTACTCCTCCCAATTCCGGCTCGCTTGTTGGGTTCACAGCAGTCCTTTAAATAGTCCTTGACCTGGAAGTGCTTCTGTTCTTCTTTCCCCGTGACTTGCAAGCACTTCTGGGTCAGACGGATAATTCAAGTTCTTTAATCAGCCTAGAAGTACTTCAGGGCTCCCATCCACATGACGTCCTAGTACTTCCGGGCTTATGGATGAGGCATGGCTCCTCCAGTCCTTTCACAGCTCCTCCTGGCAGCGCCCACGGTACCCAACTGGGCTGAGCTGCCGAACTCCAACTCTCAGGCTACCCTGTTGGAATCCGGGGCACGGCTTCCATCCAGGGGTGCTGTCATGTAGTGTAGTGTCCAAAAGTAGCTGCCTCCCCCCATCCTTCCATCCTCAGGGTGTCTTGGCTGGGTTGAGCTCCAGGCTGTCTATCACACATCAAACTCAGGATGGAGTAATTGCAGGTTAAGGGCCTGGCAAAAGGATCCAACAAAGTAGAGTCACTTCTGGTGTTAATGGGATTCGAACCGGCAATTTTCTGATTCCTAGCCTCAGAGCCACTACTGGAGGAGTTCAAATATATCAAGATCTTGTTCCCATTGTTTCCATAGGCGGAGTGGTGGCTCTGAGGCTAGGGATCTGCAATTGGAAGGTTGCTGGTTCGAATCCCATAAATGCCAAAAGGGACTCTGCTCTTTTGGGTCCTTGAACAAGGCCCTTAACCTGCAAATACTGTGCCCTTTCAGTAGTGAGAAAAGCGCTATATAAATGCAAAGAATTATTATTATTATTATTTTAGGAAACAAGACAGAGACAGCTAAAGTGGTGTGGCTTCCTTAGGCAAACCCCTGTTAGTGCCATGACGACATGACTTTGGGATTAAATTGAACGGACAAACATAAACTGGAAATCAGGAGCAGTTCTATCCCCAATACATTAGGTGGCAGTGGTGTGCACTGGAGGAGTCCCAGCTTGGAGACCTGCATGGCTTCATGGGAACTGGAGTCCTGCTGGGTGCTGCAAGGGGGTCCTGTCGGGTGAGGACTACCCTGTTTGGGGAATCAGAGTTGGGAGGCAGTGGGCAAACACTCAACTGGAGGCAGAAGAAGAGGAAAAACTTTATTGTTTGTAGGATTTTTGGGCTGGGTTTCATTGTTGAAATGCTTGATGGATTAAAAAAAATCCATTATTTGAACCAGTGACTGTGTCGGACATTATTGGGTGTGGAATTTGGGGCTCAGTAGCACCCACTACTGTTTACACACCGTATAACTAATGTCAAAAGTTCACAAAATAAACATGTGAACTACCCAAAATGTCTTCTTCTAACAGTCAACTGTGCAAGATGGCGGTTCTTCCAATCATATGGCAACAGGATTATTAAGGGGAGGTGGATGGACGTCAATCTTCCTGTCTGCTGAGGGAGGAAGAGAAAAGGTGTTAGCTCACGTCGCCAACGACTGGAGCAGTGTGGGAATTACAGACAGTAGAGCCTTTACAGTAAGCTGTCCCCTATGCACACACGCATGACAACAGTGGTTTGTGGTAATAAAACACTTTGTTGAGTTTATAAAACGGTAGTCCTTGCTTCTGAATAATATTTAAAGTATTAGGTTGCTCTAGTTTATTTTGCTGTGCTCCAATTAGATCAGGCTCATTCGAAAAGAAAAGGGTGGCACAGTAGTTAAGACTCTAGACTTCAAACCCTGAGATGGTGGATTGAAATCCCACTACTGACACCATGGTCTGACCACAAGCAAATCACTTCATCTGGCTGTTTTTCAATGGGAAAAAATGAAACAATTGTAACCAATGGCACACACGTGTGCATGGGAGGCAGCTAAAGGGTCAAAATACTGATGATTCCATGCTTGACCAAGGGAGGGCGAGGTGCACTGATTTTCTCTCTCAGTCCTCTGCAGACCATTCACGGGAAATCCCACTGGCTCTGATGCCCATGATGACGTCACTTCTGGCAGCCACAATGACATCATTTTTCCAGTGCACATGATGATGCAATGTCCGGTGGCCACGATGACATTACTTCCGGCGGCCGTAATGACATCACTTCCGTTTCTGGCACCCATGATAATGTCACTTCTGGCGGTTGAAATGACATCACTTCCGGTACTGGCACACATGATGATGTCACTTCCAATGGCCAAAATGAAATCACTTCTGGTGCCCACGATGATGTCACTTCCAGTGGCCGCAATGACGTCACTTCCAGTTATGGTGCTCAGTATGATGTCACTTCCGGTTATGGCCCCACTTCAGGGGCAGATCTTTAAAAGTGCCATCTTCATTACAGCTCTTCAGTTTTGTTTTGGACATTAAACAAGACACAACTCCTCGAAACTCATTCCTTTTGCAGCCAGGATATAATAAATGGGTTGCTGCCCCAAACCTTTGTTTATGTCTCCTGTCTATTCTTCTGACACCAATTGTATCTCAAACATTGTCCGTCACCTTGGATAATGACATCCATCCCATAGTAAGTAAAAAATCTGAAGTGTTGAAAGAAACGTTAAGACTAGAAAGAGATCTCACAAAATATAGAGCGCTTTTCAAATCAAATCTGACCCCCCTTTCTCCTCACTTGTATCTCACATCTCCTTTTTGTCTAAATCTGTATCTCCTAAAGGAATTTTAGGTGAAACATCTGACTGAGAATATCCTGTGTTAGTTATTAAAAGTTCAGTTGTTTCAACATTACCAACAGTGCACCTCATTGCTGGGTTGCAGGAACTTCTCTAACCCTAAACCTACCCCTAACCCTCATTTGCTCCTAGAAAATGTGCACAAAGCACCAATGAAGCAGTCGGCCATCTCTTTCCTTAATGAGAAACGGCACACAAAGATTCAGTGATACAGCAGACCGGCATTCACCAGCAAACTTCTCTCCCCATTCCTAGTTGCTGCCTGTGATGATATATAATAGTAAATAAATGGGAAAGCGGGCGCAACAGGGTTGGCAGAATAAGGCCAAGACCCGCAGCCTTTAGCTTGTAATGAAATGATGAGAGGCTTTGCTAAAATCAGCACAACATGGGGGCATCTGATAAACTACCAGGTCTGGAGGGAAGAAGCTGCCAAGGTCAGCCAATTTGAATGCGTTAGTGGATGGCAGCCTGTCATTTACCTGGACCTGAGGTGACTGGTTACCAAGGCAACAGAGTACCACTAGCACACAGACTATTTTATTTATTTATTTTTTTGCTCCTCGGGTATAAAATAGCAGAAAGGCTTTCACCACTAGAATTAAAAACAACAAGGGATGGAAGGTGAAGAATCAGACGCAGTGCCTGGTGCGGAGCGGACATCAAGGTGCACTCCTGTTCAATCAATCACCGGCTCGCCCGATCGATGGGATCATTTAGATGCCACATTTTTTCATCCTCAATAGATATGTTTGATCCAAAACAAGCATCACATAGATAGACTTAAATAAAAACCTTGTGAAAATATGTGTGTGAGGTGTCATAAATATGAAGGATGGTTTTCTCCTCTGCTTTCTTTTATTGACCAATAAATGCAGCACATTGTGAGAGTGTGGCGTGTGTTAATAAAGGAGAAGAGATCCGCCTTGAAAGATAAATAAGTCAGATAAAAGGATGCATTCTCTCCTGTTTTCAAATTCAAATAATCAAAACCAGTGGAAACAAGATGGCACGGCGACTACCACTGCTGCCATGTAGCATCAAGGAGCAGGGATCTGTTCTAGCTCACTCTCGTCCCTGTGCACATCCTTCTGTCACCCTATGTTTG
The DNA here is from genome assembly GCF_016835505.1 of Polypterus senegalus. Taxonomy (NCBI): domain Eukaryota; kingdom Metazoa; phylum Chordata; class Cladistia; order Polypteriformes; family Polypteridae; genus Polypterus; species Polypterus senegalus. Next base: position 92,014,553 of record NC_053165.1, on the reverse strand, counting down.
GTTCACCAGGTGTTTGTTCTCATCCTTGATAGATAGATAGATAGATAGATAGATAGATAGATAGATAGATAGATAGATAGATAGATAGATAGATAGATAGTAGGCAAGATTAATAGTTTACATACTGTAGATTGACACATCTATCTATATAGGATAGATAGATGGTATAGTAGGCAAGATTAAAAATTTTGATACATTAATAAGACTGGCTTTATGTAATATACAGTAGATAGATAGTAGGCATGATAAAAAAAATGTATTAACAAGAAAGAAATTAGATAGATAGATAGATAGATAGATAGATAGATAGATAGATAGATAGATAGATAGATAGATAGATAGATAGATAGATAGATAGTAGGCAAGATTAATAGTTTACATACTGTAGATTGACACATCTATCTATATAGGATAGATAGATGGTATAGTAGGCAAGATTTTAAAATTTTGATACATTAATAAGACTGGCTTTATATAATATACAGTAGATAGATAGTAGGCATGATAAAAAAATGTATTAACAAGATAGATAGATAGATAGATAGATAGATAGATAGATAGATAGATAGATAGTCTGGAAAACACAGCCCTGTCGATGTCTTTAGGGACTGCCAGTGGGAGCTGACGGGGTAGGTCTGCCCTGGCATTTGCACAACCTGGAAGTGCTCCAGATGATTTGGGAAGCAGTTCCCGGGTTGACTTTAAAAGGTGGCCTCCTGACTCTGATTTTATTAAAGTGTGAAGTGGAAGTGGAAGATGACAATTGTTTTTTGTATATGGTGGCCGGTATTCTTGTAAAGAAAGTTTTGGAGGTGAATAAAAACCTTTTAATTGTGTTTGGGCATTATTGGGTCTTGGGTTGGGGGCTCAGTGGCATGTCCCTGTGGTTACAATAGGTAGAAATATAGAACTTTATTTGTCTTAGCAGGGAATTTTCCGAACCCAAAAATGTGCACAATATGTTAATTGATAGCACTAAATTGTCCTTGTTTTGGTCTTTATGTGCTGTTATGGAATGGCATCCTACCCAGGGTTGTCTACTATTGCCCACCTGGATAGACTCTGGTGTCCCATAACTCTGCTGTGGGAAAACCTGTATACAGAATATGGATAAACAGATGGCTGCATTATATTCATCCATCAAAGTTAATTCAATGCAGGCTTGCGGGATCCATCATAAGATTAAAAATTCATTCATTCATTCAAACCTGCTTGTTCAATGCAGGGTTGTCAGAAAGTGTGTTAAAAATAAAATAATTGGAACAACTTACTTTACAAACATAGGAGCATGAAAAACTTGAGACCATTGCGTCCATCAAACCCGTTCATTAAGGTAATAGCTACGCTGTCCTAATATTGTGAATTTCCACTTGGGATTAATTATCTATCTATCTATCTATCTATCTATCTATCTATCTATCTATCTATCTATCTATCTATCTATCTATCTATCTATCTATCTATCTATCTCATCCAGGTTCTTCTTAAAGACTCTGCAAGTTTCTGCTTCAACTTCATGCCTTGGTAGTCTGTACCCAAGTGAGATGCTTCCTTGGCTTCAGGCCTAAATTTACTTTTTCCTTCATTTCAACTCTTTCCTCAAATATGTGGTTCACCACTAAGTTGAATGAATTCTGCCTTTTCAATGCCTTTGAGGATTTTGAAGACCTCGATGAGGTCCCCACGCTGTCTCCTTTGCTCATTGTCTGTGTCTGTCACAGCAGGACGTATCCTTAACTCTTGTGAGGCTCTCCTCTGCTTAGCTTCAAGTGCTGCTATGTCTTTTTTTGCTGTGCGGTGACCTGAACTGACCACAGGACTCCAGATGAGGTCTCACTGGTGCATTATATAAGGGACGTTCAAAAATATTCTGCACTCTTCTTTTAACTCTTGGGAACAAATGTCTAAGCGCTCCTGCTCCTCTGTCAGTTGCTTAAGCGCCCACCTGGCACACACTTTACTAAACTTAAGGCTGTCATGAATCAGGGCATGGGCAGATCCAACACTCACATTCAGCTCTCCTGCAAACTCTTCAACTGTTATTCTTCTGTTTTCGTGAATCAGTTCCAAGGTTGTTTCTTCATTCCTCGTGGTCGTGTCTGTAGCTGGACGTCCGGCACGCTCTGCATCCATCACACTTGTACGCCCATTTTCAAATATTTCAATTCACTCATAGATGACTCTACGAGAGAGAGAACTTGACCCCCATACTGAGCACACATGCAGAGATGAATTTCTGCTCCCGGCAAACATCTTCTGCCCACAAAAAGTGTATGACAGAACGTTGTTACTCTTTGCTCCAATTTCTAAGTTTCGCTGCCATCTTCCCCACAGGGCTGGCCAGACAGAACTAGAAACTCTCAGATACGACCAATCACTACTCATCCCTCCCGCCTTCACCAACAAAAATATAAAAGTGCGGAAACTTTTTGAACGTCTCTCATATAGTTTGAGCGTAACGTCCCTTGGTATATTTACAACAGCCTTTATGATGTAACTTACCATTTTATTTGCCTGTTTATTCACTACTACACATTGCTCAGATGATGAGAATGCTTTAACATCAACCGCTAAACCTTCTCAGAGGTCTTGTCTTCTAGCTCAGTGTCTCCCATCTTGTATTCATAACTGACGCTCCTTTTGCTCATGTGTAGCACTTTTCCACGTTAAGGTGCTCTGAAGCTTTTCCAGGTCCTATTTGAACTGGCTTTGCTGCCTCCTTGGTATCCGCCATTCCTCCAATGTTAATGTCGTCTGTGAATTTCACACGTTGCCTAACTATAGCAAAGTCAAAGTCATTTACAGGAACCGGGAAAAGTAACGGCCTAAGGACAGACCCCTGAGGGACTCCACTGATGACCCTTTATTTCCTGCCAGTTAGCCAACTTGAGATCCAGTTTTGTAGGTTACCTCTGATGCCTACAGCTTCTCATTTTAGAATTCATTTTTGGTGCGGGACTTTATCAAAGACTTTTTTAATGTTTAGGTTAGTGACATCCAATGCTTTGCCTTTGTCCTGTTCCCCATTCAAAGAAATCTAAAAGATTCCTCTTCCTCTCATAAACCAGTCTATGCTGGCCGTTATTTACACATTATTTTCAAATAAGTTCTTTTCTGATTTATTTCTTATTATGTTTTCATGCCTGGACAAACTGGTGAGGAAGGCAGGCTCTATTGTAGACACGGAGCTGGACAGTTTGACATCCGTGGTAGAGCGACGGGCACTGAGCAGACTCCTGCCAATCATGGAGAATCCACTGCATCCACTGAACAGGATCATCTCCAGACAGAGGAGCAGCTTCAGTGACAGACTGCTGTCACCATCCTGCTCTACTGACAGACTGAGGAGACCCCACACTATGCGACTCTTCAATTCCACCCTTTGGGTAAACATTATACAAAGTTATTGTCTGTCTGTTATACCTTCATTGTTATCACTATTTAATTTAATATTGTTTTTTATCAGTATGCTGCTGCTGGAGTAAATTAATGTCCCCTTAGGATTAATAAAGTATCTATCTATCTATCTATCTATCTATCTATCTATCTATCTATCTATCTATCTATCTATCTATCTATCTATCTATTATATAGTGCCTTTCTATCTATCTATCTATCTATTTTATAGTGCCTTTATATCTATCTATCTATCTATCTATCTATCTATCTATCTATCTATCTATCTATCTATCTATCTATCTATCTGATTTTGCAAAATACAGAAGTCACACTTTTGGTCTGTGCAGTTAATTACCAGGATCCTTTTTCCTCAATCCCTCTCACAAACAATTGAGGACAGCAGGAGGCGCTCTGCCGAATGTCGCTGTGCCCCGTGCCAGGCTGAACAATCTGCCATCCTGCCTGTGTTTACAGAAGCCAGCCTTCCAGTAATTACTGCCATTTGTCCTTCGTCTCGCACACAGCTGATTTGCAGCCCTTGCACACGGCTCACGGAGGGCAGTAAAATATCAGGTTTGAAATGAGATTGCTGTTGAATTCATTATCTTTCACGACAGCTCATTCCTTTTAATTAAACTTCACATACTGTACGTATACAGTACCGTTATTTCACTGGGGGGCAGATGGGGTAGGCTTATGTCAAGATCCACAGCTGGGGATGAATGGAGGACTCCATTAATGTCTAGGGTCTCATTGCAATACAGGAAAATGAAACACGAAGATGGAGCACAAAAAACAGCTGGCGTGCTTTGGGGGCAATCATGTTCTCAAGAAGCCCACACCTGGGAAGAGTGTCCAAATGTCCTGCATGCTGCTTTCAGAAGAATAACCAGTGAGATTCAGTCCTTCACGGGATAAGACAGTGTGACAAACAGGGGGTGCCAATGAGCCCCAAATGCTGGATACAGCCAGCACAAGTACAGTCACGGGTGCAAAACAGAGGTTTTTATTATCGAAATATCTCACAAAGGTTACTTCTAGGGTTGCTCAAATCAAATCCTTCCTTCTCATCTCTCTCTGTCCTCATCCCTCCAGCAAGAGTTGTTTTTCTTCCCCCTGACTTTGACACAGCTAGAGGAGGCTGGATGGCTTCTTTTTATGTTAGAGTACTTCTTGCGCCAGGCCATAGCCCAATGGAAGCACTTATGGGCCAAATGTAAGCCCCTTAAAATAAGGATCATGAATCCACACAGCACCCCCAAAATGCTGATTCACTACACTACAACACCCATCATGCCCTGCAGCTGTCCATGTGGTTATGGAAGTCTAGGTGTGCTGCCATATAGTTGATGGGGGGATAGAAATATAGAAGCCTCCTCCCACTGCTCCATTGTTTTGTCTTCCTGTCTGGGTACATGTCCCATTACCATCTTGAATGGGATGCCAGTCAGTCACTCTCCTTCCATTCTGGTTTACCTCCTCAGCAAGGATCCCCCTTCAATCCCAGGTTGGATGCTGGATAATCCTGCATAGGACTTGCAATGGAAAGATAGATGTGAAAGGCAATATATAATAGATATATAAAATATATAGAGAAAGGTACTATCTAATAGATGTATAGATATCAAAGCACTACATAGTAAGTAGATAAATATGAAAGTCACTTTAAGATAGATATGAAATGCACAATATGATAGATAGATAGATAGATAGATAGATAGATAGATAGATAGATAGATAGATAGATAGATAGATAGATAGATAGATAGATAGATAGATAGATAAGTAGATAGATAGATAGATAGATAGATAGTGTGGAAGCCAGCCCCTGACACAGACAACAGACACCTCCATGTCTACAAAACACATGTTTAATTGCCAATAAAGTCCACACACAGCACACGGTGGCCCTGCACTAATCACCCTCTCGAGTCCTTCACAAGGTCCTTCACTGCCTTCACTCCTCTCCACCGAGCTCTGTCCTCTTCCTCCCAACTGCAGCCACCAAATGGAGTGAGGCGGCCCCTTTTATTTAATCTTGCCTACTGCACTATCTATCTATCTATCTATCTATCTATCTATCTATCTATCTATCTATCTATCTATCTATCTATCTATCTATCTAGATAGATAGATAGATAGATAGATAGATAGATAGATAGATAGATAGATATTCATTTTAGTATAGTCAGTAGGATAAGATAGATAGATAGATAGATAGATAGATAGATAGATAGATAGATAGATAGATAGATAGATAGATAGATAGATAGATAGATAGATAGTGTAGTAGGCAAGATTAAAAATTTAGATACATTTCCAAGAAAGGCATTTTGTGATAGATAGTTCACAATGACATTTTTAAATGAGTCCCATCTGGGATGCCATTGTGAACTTGAACCCAGACACAGACAGGCACAGATGGCAAATGTCCCAAAACACACACATTTTATTTTGAGTTTTTTTTCACAACACAATGAACACCATGCACCAACCAGCCACAATGCTCAGTCTTGTCCTTTTCTACTGCCACCTTCACTCCTCACTCACAAGCCCTGTCTTCTTCCACCCGACTCTGACTCCCCGAGTGGAGTGAGGCAGCCTCCTTTATACTGCACCCAGAAGTGCTCCTGGTGCATCCCGGTTAACATCGGGTGTGGCGGATGTGCTGCATGCCAAGGTTCCGGAGCTGTCCAGCTGATGTAAACCAAGGGGGCTGCCATCTCGTGACCTGGGGAAGGTACTGGTGGTGATATGCCCATTCCTCTGGTCTTCTCCTCAAAAGGGCATCCCATCTGGGCAAGATCCCTGACCGTCTATCACAATAGATAGACAGATAGATAGATAGATAGATAGATAGATAGATAGATAGATAGATAGATAGATAGATAGATAGATAGATAGATAGATAGATAGATAGATAGATAGATATGAAAGGCACTATAAAAAGAGATCCTGTAGATAGATAGATCCATCCATTTTCCACCACACCTGCAGCCGGGTTGCAGGGGCAACAGTCTTAGCAATGATGCCCAGATGTCCTTTTCCCCAGCCACATTTGCCAACTCATCTTTTGGGATCCCAAGGCATTCCCTTGTAGATATAATCCTTCGTGTTCATAAAAACTCCACAGGGAAGCGTCTGTATCAGATGCCCAAACCACCTCAATTGGCTCCTCTCGAAGTGGAGGGAGAGCCCAACCATTTGTACCAGTGATCTCATTCTTTCAGTTATTACCCAAAACTCATGACCATAATTGAGGGTAGGGTCGTAGATCGACTGGTAAATCAAGATCTTGCTTTTAGACTCAGCTCCTTTTCACCAGTACAGATCAGTATAGTGACCGCATAAATGTGCTTGCCGCCCCAATCCGTCTGTCGATCTCACCATTGGTTTTCCCCTCACTTGCGAACAAGACCCCGAGGTACTTAAACTCCTCCACTTGAGGCAGTAATTCACCTTCTACTCGGAGAGGACATTTAATCTTTTTCCCTCTTTTTTTCACCCGAGTGTCCAGAACATATGGCCGCAAATCTGATAATATGATTATGAAATCGATCATACATCTTTGACCTAAGGTGTCCTCGTACACTTATGAGCCATCTTATGTTTGAACATGGTGTTCATTATGGACAAACCATGCCTAGCACAGAAGTCCAATAACAAAATACCGCTCAGATTTAGATCATGGAGGCCATTGCTCCCAATCACGGCTCTCCAGGCCTTTCCAATTTAACCCACGTGGACATTGAAGTCTCTCAGCAGAACTATGCAGATCCTTTCCAGGATCCCCTCCAGTGACTCCAAGAAGGCCTGGAATACTCTGAAATGACATTTGACACATATGGTAATCAGAGACCTCCCCTCCACCACCTTCAGTCACACAGAGGCAGGCCTCTCATTTTCTGGGCTAAACTCCAAAATAGCATCAACCAGGCAGGGATGCAGTAAAAAGCCCACTTTTGCCCAACACATCCCCCTTCGGGGAAACTCCAGAGTAAAGGAGAGCCCAGCCTCTTTTGGAGGGTTTGGTTCCAAGCGAGTGGGTGGATGTGAGCCCAACAATATCTAGTTGGCTTCTCTCTGCCTCACCCACCAACTCTGGATCCTTCTCCCCAGTGAGGTGACTTTCCACGTCCCAAGAGTCACTTTGTGTGTCTGGTATCTGCCTTGGACCGTCGCCTAGATCACATGGCACCCTGCCCCTATTCCTCCTGCAAGTGGTGGGCCCACAGAATAACAGTCCCGCTTTCTCAGGATTTAAAGTAATAATTGCCAGTGGGTGAAGCTAAAACAGTGTGTTGTCCTTTGTGTGCCCCTTAAATTTCTGTGCTGTAGTGGGTGGGCGCGCACACTCAATTGTTAGGCAGAGAATTTTTTTCCTTGCTGTTTTACTGTTGGAGGAACTTTCAGTCACTGAACTTTCACACATTCTTCGTGGAAGCATGAAAAGTGCATTGATGAAGTGAAGTTGAGAAAATCATTTCAGAGATGGCCTGCGCATCTTTTGTGCTCTCTCCGCACTTCTGCGTGATGTGTCTTTCTCGTGGGACACCCGAACATTGACAATGATGTATGTGGCCTATCGTTTCCATCTCACTGGCTTTGCCCACCCATTGGCAGGCACGAAGGCTAATTCAATTGATCTGAGCTTTAGCTGATCCAAATATGTCACTGTTTAAGGCATTGGAATAAGCCCCCCTTCTGCAGCCATTTCAATAATTTATGAGGCAGGAGAGTGGAGCAGACATGAGGCCGGTGCAGACTGGCTTTTAATTGTGTTTGTGCACAAGCAGATGCATTTTAAACATAACTGACTACCATCTTACTTGCTTTTCTGATCACTGTGATGGTTTAAATGAGGGTCTTGCTGGCATAGAGCAGCAGCACTGCACTGGAGCAATGTGAGAGATAAATGGGAAACACAAACCAACAAACAAACAAACAAATAAATAAATAAACAGACTCTATCAGCGGGGCGGCACGGTGGCGCAGTGGTAGCGCTGCTGCCTCGCAGTTAGGTGACCCGGGTTCACTTCCCGGGTCCTCCCTCGTGGAGTTTGCATGTTCTCCCGTGTCTGCGTGGGTTTCCTCCGGCGCCGGTTTCCTCCCACAATCCAAAGACATGCAGGTTAGGTGGATTGGCGATTCTAAATTGGCCCTAGTGTGTGCTTGGTGTGTGGGTGTGTTTGTGTGTGTCCTGCGGTGGGTTGGCACCCTGCCCAGGATTGGTTCCTGCCTTGTGCCCTGTGTTGGCTGGGTTTGGCTCCAGCAGACCCCCGTGACCCTATTCGGATTCAGCGGGTTAGAAAATGGATGGATGGACTCTATCAGCTTCTACATCTGGGAAAGTCCAGCAGGAAGTTTCGGTTTCAGAGAGCGGCTCTCTAATGATACCGGACTTTTAATTCTTTACTGTAGCCACAATCAATAATACGGATTTTTTTTTCTTTATTCTTTAAATAACTTTTCTGTACATTATTCATTTTATTGGCTTTTGCTTGATTATTTTTCATATTTTATATAATAGGCACTACTGTGACAAAAATTAAATTACAGCTTCGAATCATCATTTTATTATATCCTTTTAAATTAATTTAATTTTGCCCTCCATGACCAAGCATTAAACACTTAAGTGTGAAAAGTGAGTGAATTGATAGTAATTTTAAGAGACCTACCTGCCTACAACACCACATGGAACATGCAGGTTTGAATACATGAATGAAAGAATGAATGAATGATCTTTTATTTTACGATGGACCCCACAAGCCTTCATTGAAATAATTAGGAAATGAAGAAAATGAATACATGAATTGCAGTTATTATCATTTTAGCAGGGCGGCACGGAGGCATAGTGCGTAGCACTGCTGCCTCGCAGTTAGGAGAGTTTGCATGTTCTCCCCGAGTCTGCGTGGGTTTCCTCCCACAGTCCAAAGACATGCAGGTTAGGTGCATTGGCGATCCTAAATTGTCCCTAATGTGTGCTGTGTGTGTGTGTGTTTGTGTGTGCCCTGCGGTTGGCTGGTGCCCTGCCCGGGGTTTGTTTCCTGCCTTACGCCCTGTGTTGGCTGGAATTGGCTCCAGCAGACCCCCATGACCCTGTAGTTAGGATATAGCGGGTTGGATAATGGATGGATGGATAATTTTAGCATGTCATCCTACAATCCAGCAAGAAACAATTGGGCACGAATGAATGAATGAATGAATTGGGTTGGGTTGGCACCCTGCCTGGGATTTGTTTCTGCCTTGCGCCCTGTGCTGGCTGGGATTGGGTCCAGCAGACCCCTGTGACCCTGTGTTAGAATATAGCGGGTTGGTAAATGAATGAATGATCTTTTATTTTATAATGGACCCCACAAGCCTTTATTGAAATAATTAGGAAATGAAGAAAATGAATGAATGGACTGCAGTTATTATAATAACTGACATAAATCATTTTCAACGAGTGCAGAATGCAGCTGCTAGAATCCTAACTGGGAAAAGAAAATCTGAACACATTTCTCCAGTTTTGATGTCACTACACTGGTTGCCTGTGTCATTCAGGATTGACTTTAAAATACTGCTTATGCTTTATAAAGCCTCGGAATGCCTGACGCGTTATATTCCAAATCGTAACCTTAGATCTTCAAATGAATGTCTCCCTATAATTCCAAAAGCTAAACTTAAAAGAAGTGGTGAGGTTGCCTTCTGCTGTTATGCACCCAAAATCTGGAATAGCCTGCCAATAGGAATTCGCCAGGCTGATACAGTAGAGCACTTTAAAACACTGCTGAAAACACATTACTGTAACATGGCCTTCTCATAACTTCACTTTAACTTAATACTGATACTCTGTATGTTCAATTCTTCATAATAATTATTCACAGTGGCTCCAAAATCCATACTGACCCCTATTCTCTCTTCTGTTTCTTTTTCCGGTTTCTTTGTGGTGGCGGCCTGCGCCACCACCACCTACTCAAAGCATCATGAGGCACCAACATTGATGGATTGAAAGCCAGAAGTCTACATGACCATCATCATCAGGTCCTTCAATGAAAACCCTAAATACAAAGAGGACTGTTTGACTTATGTTAGGTAGATTGCCCAGAGGGGACTGGGCGGTCTCGTGGTCTGGAATCCCTACAGATTTTATTTTTTCTCCAGCCTTTGGAGTTTTTTTTTGTTTTTTCTGTCCACCCTGGCCATCGGACCTTACTTATTCTATGTTAATTAATGTTGACTTATGTTTATCTTTTATTGTGTCTTCTATTTCTCTATTCATTTTGTAAAGCACTTTGAGCTACATTTTTTTTTATGAATATGTGCTATATAAATAAATGTTGATTGATTGATTGATAATACTAGCTGTCCCCCTGGCTCTGCCCACGTAGCAGTGAAACAGGACAGTGAGGAGGACGCTGCCCAGCTCCCCACTCCTGACATCTCTGATGATGGTGAACAATGGAGGAGGACATTTGCAGAGTTTTAATGCAAGTTTTAATGTAAGCCCCCCTGATGCCTATACTCGGAACTAAATCTTTAGCAGTGAATTCAAAATCAACTGTAGCAGTCGTATCGGTGTGTTGATCGTCAAGTTTCACTCTGCCACGTCTGTGTCTCCTATGCCTTGACCTTTTGATAATTATCATTATCATAAATATTATTAACTAGCCATCCCCTGCAGCTCCAGCCCGCGTAGTACTGAAACAGGACAGTGAGGATGCCCGCGCCCGACTCCTGACATCACACTGCCCCCTCCCCTCGGCCCGCAGCTTCTGTCTCGGATTAGCACGAATATATGACTCCTGCAAGTGAACTATGATTCTTAGCTTGATGAGAGAAGTTGCAAAATCAACCAGAATGTTCAAGCAAATGAATGAATGATTTATTTTAATTTTTAAATCTTTGCCATGGAGTAATTGGATAAAGAAAATGAATGAATGAATTGAAGTTGTTGCATTTTTAACACAATGCCCTATAACAATACACTGAAAAGGCAGAAAAAAATGAATGAATGAATAAATGAATGTATGATCGATTAACCAATTTATGAATCGATGTAAATGTAACACTGCTAATTGTAAAAAGCAGGCTGGACTGAATGGATGAACACGTGAACTAGAGGGTGGGCTCCTGCCCTGTGCGCAGCGTTGCCCAGACTGGCTCCAGCTCCAGCTCACATCACTAGCTAACCAAGCTGTCGTCTCCACACTCACGATTGCACACATCTCAAACAACTTCTTAGTGCCCGATGGCAGGGTGGCTTCTGTACTCCAGGGAACCTGAACCAGTGAGGACACTGGAGAAGTCAACATCTGCAGTGAATACCTATATATTGTCACACACATGTGCATGGGAAACAGCTAAAGGGCCTAAATAATAGTAATTCTGTGCCAGACCAGTGAGCGGTGGAGTGTGCTAACTGTCTCTCTTAGTCTCTTGCAGACCTTTCTCGGGAAATCCCGCTTGGTTCTGGCGCCGACGATGATGTCACTTCTGGTCATGATGACGTCACTTCCTGTTCCGGCCCCGATGACATAATGTCCTATTCTTTCTGTTAAAACCGCCATTTGGCCTCAATGTAAGTCAGTTCCGTTCTGTGCACATTGTGCTACTTCAAATCAACTTTTGCAGCCGGGAAAACAATAAACGGGTGGCTGCCCCAAACCTTTATGATGTCTATGACATTTTATATATATATATATATATATATATATATATATATTGGGGTCACCAAGGGATGCTCCAGCACAGGCTCAGACACAGGTGCTTCAGTACTAAGGCTTTTATTGTGGGAAACTCTTCCACAGTAAGCATTTCCCACATCACAAGCACAAATACAAATACAATTAAAGCACTCAGCAATATTCTTTTTTCCTCTGTCATCTCTCCATCTGCTCTCCTCCGCTCCTCCAGTAAGCTTTGACCACCTCTTCCCGACTCTGGCTCTCGGAGTTTCCAGAAACACTTCCGATGTTGTGAAACTGTGGTTCAGAAACACTTCCCCAACAAAGAAGGGATCACCAGTGCCCACAGTACACCCTTGCATCACCCATGGAACGCCACAGGCTGAATTAAAGAATTCCAGTGCCACTCTGTCAATTTCCTTTTGTTGCTCATACCACTGCCTAAGCCACCAAATGGTATGTTTTTCGCTGCCTCCTCTTCCCTGAGCAGGACCTCCATTTCGCATTTGCTGAAATTCTCCTTTTTGCCATGTGCTTTCGCCTTTGTCTTTTAACAAAAGACTGAATGTAAGGGGCTATTTAGATTTATTTGCATATTCAAATAAGTGAAATTCTGGGAGGAGTCAGGGTGGGGCTGTAGGCAGGTGCATGTGCGTTAAAATTCACATTGACTGGGATTTATAAAGGGGGAGTGCGTGGAACTTTGCTTTTTCTTGTGCATATGGGCATGTCTAGTTTTGTCCGTATGCCATGTTTTAGTGTGAATTCTACGCATGGCGTTATACCCGGACTTCTGATATGTCCACATATGTAAAAAACGACAAAGCATTTCACGGGGTCTACTTTCTATTTCCCAGGACTGTATTTGGTGCATTTCTGCTTTCGTACTTTGACTACTCCATGGAATAACAAATGTTCTCTATCTAATATTGCTGTATTTTATGTCATCAGGTCTCTCATTCCCACCAGCAGAGGTGCAAGCCGGCTGGCCCAGAACAAAGAGTGACATGACATCCAGCAGTCTAGCTCTCCCTGAGGGGCTAAGCTACAGTATGCGTGTTGTCGATTCGGAACGCACCTGACAGCAGGTTTTTGAAGAGATTTTGGTCATTTGGACCATTGCTGTTAAGGGGCTTTCACAGCCAGCTGCCCTGTCTGAAAATGCAGAAAAGCATTACCGTTAGATGTCTTGGGGTCTCCCTGCAGACTAGATGCTTGCCCGTCTGTCATCCTCATCTGATACCAAAGGTCCAAAAGTGCACAAAGATTTTCCAACTGTCATCGTCCATCTACAGGATTGTCAAAGCAGTCAGTCATGATAATTCTCAGTGGAGAGTCTGAAAGACTCCAGCTGAAGATTCTGGAGGAGATTTCAAAACCTGAAGCTCTGTATGAAAAGGAGAGACAAAATAAAAAAGGTAAAAACAAGAAGGATAAACAAAAGCAGAAGAAAGGCGTCCGTGAAGGAGCGAGTCAAGCTCGACGTGTTCAGAAGTCCTCTAAACACTGACTCATCGCTGACAGGGAGCTGTCGGCTGAGTGCCTCAGACAGGCAGCTGTGAAGTTCCTCGAGCGACGACTTTGTACAAAAACAGCTTGACTTTGAAGCGCCCTTCTGTTCCTTCTTGATCTGTTTGTTTGCTTGTCCATCTAGGTCATTGTTTTATTTCTTTGACTACTCCATGCCCCATGTTTGCTTTATTTTCCCATTTGTCCCCTTTGTTTGACTGCAGGGTATTGAGGGGCGCAGTAACATTTATCCTCCTGGGTTGGATGTATGTGGACAGGAGGGTCTTAGGGTTCTGGTGTTTCTGGCCCTATGTCTCTCTGTACATCAGTGGGGTCACCACCATGCTTCACCTTTGCACAAGTGAGGAGGAGCAGTGTCTAATGCCAATCTTGGTTTCATCACACCACAGATTCTTGTTTCTCACGTTCTGAGAGTCCTATAGGTGCCATTTTCACAAACTCCTTTTACTGAGGGGAGGCTTCTACATCGGTGGAATGTGGCAGTGATGGTGGTCCTTCTGGAAGTTTCTTCCAACTTCACACAGCTTCTTGGGTGCCCAGTCAGAGCAACCATCGGATTCTTGGTCGTCTGTCTTAACATGGCCCTTCTCCCACGTTTTCTCAGTCTGGTTGAGTGGTCAGGCAGTGAGTTGGATGGTAGGCCTTAACACACATTCACATGTTGACTCCTGTCAGGCTAACTGGCCATCAGAAGCCTCGGCAAATTGCCTCAAGGCTTGACGTCATTTTCTGGAATTTTCCAAGCTATTCAAAGGCACAGTTATCAAAGTGTATGTAAACTTGCGACACACTGGAATTGTAATAAAGTAAAAAAAATTGGGAGTGGTCTAACCCTAGAATTTCTCGTATACTCAGATATGGGGATGGATATTTCAGGAGTAAACCGCAACACAATGATTATATTTTTATATTACGTACATTAAAGAACCATCAACTACAAATCAAATCAAATTGAATATATTGAACAATTATTATAAAAGTAAAGTTGAATAAATTGGACCTCTTCCGGTTAGTGGAAAGAGCTCAAGAGTTCATAGAAATCTACATTTTGTACCCAATACTTGTATGTAAAATTTGGTTGAACCAAGTGAAAGCTACTCAGAGACAGACACAGACAGAATTCCAAAAATGGTGTTTTCAGTCTCAGGGAGGTTTAACACGTTGAAAACGTTAGGTGTTACCACAGCGGATCATCTTGTTCCATATCTTCCTGTCCTCATCATCTTGCTCAGTCACACCCATCACCTGCATGTCCTCTCACCATATCCATAAAGCTTCTGTTAGCGTCTTTTCCTCTTCCCCAGCAGCTCTATCCTTAGCCTACTTCTCCCAATATACCCCTCATCTCTCCTCTGCACATGTCCAAACCAACACAATCTCACCTCTCTGACTTTGTCTCCCAACTGTCCAACTTCAGCTGGCCCTCTAATGTCCTCATTTCTAATCCTGTCCATCTCCGTCACCCCCAATGCAAATCTTAGCATCTTTATCTCTGCCACCTCCAGCTCTGTCTCCTGCTTTCTGGTCAGTGCCACCGTCTCCAGCCCATATAACATAGCTGGTCTCACTATCGTCTTGTAGACCTTACATTTCTCTCTTGCTGATACCCGTCTGTCACAAATCACTCCTGGCACTCTTCTTCACTCATTCCACTCTGCCTGCACTCTCTTCTTCACTTCTCTTCCACAATACCCATTACTCTGTACTGTTGATCCCAAGTATTTAAACTCATCCACCTTCGCCAGCTCTACTCCCTTCACCCTCACCATTCCACTGACCTCCCTCTCAATCACACACATGTATTCTGTCTTGCTGGTCCTACTGACCTTCATTCCTCTCCTCTCTAGAGCATATCTCCACCTCTCCAGGGTCTCCTCAACCTGCTCCCTACTATCGCTACAGATCACAATGTCATCAGCAAACATCATAGCCCATGGGGACTCCTGTGTAATGATGTCTGTCAACCTGTCCATCACCATTGCATATAAAAAAGGGCTCAGAGCCGATCCCTGATGTAATCCCACATCCACCTTGATTGCATCCATCACTCCCACCGCAGACCTCACCACTGTCACACTTCCCTCGTACATATCCTGTGCCACTTCTCTGCCACTCCCGACCTCCTCATACAATACCACAGCTCCTCTCAAGGCACACTGTCATATGCTTTCTCCAGGTCCACAAAGACGCAAAGCAACTCCTTCTGACCTTCTCTAAACTTCTCCATCAACATCCTCAGAGCAAACATCGTATCTGTGGTGCTCTTTCTTGGCATGAAACCATACTGCTGCTCACTAATCATCACCTCACTTCTTAACCGAGCTTCCACTACTCTTTCCCATAACTTCATGCTTTCCCCACGAGAAAGTAAAAAGTGAAACTCTCCTTGAAAAATGCTGGAAAAATTAACTTCCGCCCTGCACAAAGCAGATGTCTTAATGATATGCCAAATTTATACCTTGTATGTATGATACCGGGCGGCACGGTGGCGCAGTGGTAGCGCTGCTGCCTCGCAGTTGGGAGACCCGGGTTCGCTTCCCGGGTCCTCCCTGCATGGAGTTTGCATGTTCTCCCCGTGTCTGCGTGGGTTTCCTCTGGGCACTCTGGTTTCCTCCCATAATCCAAAGACATGCAGGTAAGGTGGATTGGCGATTCTAAATTGGCCCTAGTGTGTGCTTGGTGGATGGGTGTGTTTGTGTCTGTCCTGCGGTGGGTTGGCACCCTGCCCAGGATTGGTTCCTGCCCTGTGTTGGCTGGGATTGGCTCCAGTAGACCCCCGTGACCCTGTATTCAGATTCAGCGGGTTCAAAAATGGATGGATGGATGTATGATACCTGTGGAGGGCTTATAAAGTGAGTTTTAAAGAATTCAGCCTAAAGGTACGGAAACTTCTGACTTCAACTGTATCCATATATTTATGCATCTGATTATACAATATATGATACATAATAACATCTCACAACCTGGTCTTTCTTTCTTTCTTTCTTTCTTTCTTAATAGCCTTGTAATGCAGCTTGCTGTGTAAGGCACTATATAACAACTTTTTGATCGACTGACTTCTTTTCTCTCCATTTTTTTGACCAGCTGCGTACTAATCCCCCCCCACTTCAGTATTCCCGCGCTCTTCTTCTATTTCTGTCCATGTGTTCTGCCCGAAGAGCTGCTTTTGAAGTTGTACTGGCTTTGTGTCTGAAGCCTTGAGGAGTCCTGTGAAGTTTCCTGGCGGCAGCAGTCTGGGGGCTTTTTTTGTCTTTTTTTTTTTTTCCCAGGGAAAATTCTTTGTTTTTATTTTACAAAGCAGAGGGCAAGAAACATGAGACAACAGACATGACTTGAGCGCCTGAGCACCGAGGAGAAGTGAAGTCAGCGGAGTGACAAGCCTTTGGTTACCCTGCAGTGCCCATCTGGAGGTGCCGTCCTTCTTTTTCCATTTTCTTCTGTCCTTCTTTCTTCTTTATTAATGGTCAGTCTGCAGGATGATGGTACCAAGAACAGCTGGCCTCCTGTGAGGAATCAGCTCCAATAAACAGTGATTTCCCCAAAGTAGATGGAATTAGCACAACTGTTTAAATGGATTTGGGAAAAGCCCACCACTGATAAAACCCATACGCCATCAACAAACAAATGGTTTGCGGTTTTAAAAAGTGGCCGGGTAAACAGCATTTGTACAATGGCACAGTGATTTGTGGTGCCACCTGACTGCGCTCAAAGCCCGGCCCTGCCCAGCTTCTGTGGAGTTTGCATGTTTTCCCCTTACTTGTGTGACATTACCTCCATTTCTCCAAACACCACAGGTTTTCTTCATTCATCCTTCATTTATACACCTGATTTGGCCTCCTGTCCAGGATTGGCTCCCACCTTGGACACGTGCTGATGGGATAGGCAGCAGCTCGTCCATGATTTAGAACTGGAAAGTGAATGGACCCAAATAAAGGACGTGGTCATTTATCGGGTTGCTAAGATCAATGCAGGAAGAGTGCACAAAAACGTAAAAACGAGGAGAGGGCAGGTTGGATGGAAACTGACCTGAAGAATGACACCATTCTTATTTGGGAGTCTCTGGATATGGATGGTTGGTCCTTATTACCTGGCTTGAGGAGCGTTCAAGGGACCACACACAACTGGAGCCTCAGCCGAGGTTTAAGCTATTCCACATGCAGCCTGTAAGAGGTGACAAACAACAACATTTATTTCTATAGCACATTTTCATACAAATGATGTAGCTCAGGGGTGCCCAACTCCAGTCCTGGAGGGCCATAGTGGCTACAGGTTTTCATTCTAACCCTTTTCTTAATTAGTGATCTGTTATTTCTGCTAATTAACTCATTTTGAATAAATTTTAATTGACTTGGTTTTTATGAAATGTTTCCCTGAATTTCTTCATCGTTCCTCTGAATTGCTTCATTTCTTTCCTTAAATGGCATCCAAACAGAAATGAAATTTGAAGTGAGGGAGCCAACAGAAGACCAACTAAGTCAGTGCCTCAAACTCCAACCAATTTCACTCCAACAGATTGCTTAATGAGGCACTGAGTCCTGTTGTTAATTAAACCCGTTCTTTAATTCCATGGCTTGTTGCTGTTCTCATTGTGCAGTAGCAGACATTTCCGAAATTGAGGATCTTCTCTTTTCTAAGAGCAGATCAGCATTCCTGAGCCCTTCACCATTCTTTATTTTCATATAATGTACTTTTTACATGTTCATTTTATATCTCATTATTGCTTGGCTGCTAATTAAGGAAAAAGAAACAATTGAAGGGTCTGAGTCTTCAAGAGCAAGTCAAATAAAATCAATTCAAAAGAAGTTAATTAGCAGCAAAAACAGGTCACTAATTAAGAAAAGGGTTAGAATGAAAACCTGCAGCCACTCCAGGATTGGAGTTGGGCACCCCTGATGTAGCTCAAAGTGCTTTACATGATGAAGAAAAGAGAAATAAAAGACAAAATAAATAAGAAAATAGAATTACGGAACACTAATTAACATAGAGTAAAAGGTCCGATGGCCAAGGAGGACAAAAAAAAACAAAAAAAAAAAAACTCCAGACGGCTGGAGAAAAAAATTAAATCTGCAGGGGTTCAGAGGCCACGAGACCACCCAGCCAGCCCCCTCTAGGCATTCTAACTACCATCAATGATCTCAATCAGTCCTCTTGGTATTCAGGGTTCTCATGGACGAACTTGATGATGACGGTCATGTGGCCCTCTGGCCTTTAATCCATCAATGTAGAGACATCGCGGTGCTTTGATTAGGTGGTGGTGGCGGAGATCACCGGAAAACCGGAAAAAGAGCACAAGAGAAAGTAGGGGTTAGTACGGATTACGGAGCCACCATGAATGATAATGATAATTAAATGCATATACAGAGTATCAATGAAGCTATGAGAAAGGCATGTTAAAATAATGTGTTTTTAGCAGTTTTTTCAAAGTTCTCCACCATATTAGCCTGGTGAACTTCCTATTGGCAGGCTATTCCAGATTTTAGGTGCATAACAGCAGCATCCTCTCCATTTACTTAAACCCTTTTTTATTTTTCTGAAGGGTCAGAACCTGTGCCCTGTTTGCATGTTCTCCCTGTGTTCTCTGTGGGAAGTGTACAGTTAGTCCACTTGCCTCCCCTGCTATAAAGTTGATTGTTAAACGTAAATTGGCACAATTTGAGTGAGTGGGTTAGGGTTAGAGTTAGGGTTGTGGTGAACCTGCACCTCCTCTCAGGCAGTTTCCTGTCAAGAGAGCCCACGTGACCATGTGACATTCTGTCATTAACAGGTCTAGGGAAAGGTGACACCCACACATATCCATGACGACCGTTACAGCACGAACCTAAACTGACCAACCAATGAGAGAAAGACGCCCAAACAGACCCCGGGGCTGAATATCCGCAAGCAGACATAGAGATGGAAGTTGGGATTTTCTCACAGCTGCCTGGACTTGCGCTCTGGTAGCTGTCAGTGTGGACTTTAGATGTTCTTCTTGTGTCCATTTTTTTGTTCTTTTTTATTTTGTCATTTTTCACCCAGGTTCATACGACATGCCTTTTTGGTGTATTGAGGTTCTCCTCTACAGTATGGTGGGCTGAAATGTTGAGGGCCATCTCTCTTAGTGTCATACAGGTGTTCACTGTATGTCTGATGGTGGAATAAGGGTGGTGTGGAAATGAATGAATGAGGTGCAGCCCTGTGTGTGCCTACTGTAAATGTAAAATGGTGGTAGGCGACAATGACGTGCTACGTCCTTCACCTCACAATGGTGTTCTGAACCTCTCAGGTCTCTGCTTTTTTAACACAACAGAATGTTAGGATTAGCAATTAAATAAACATCCTTGAATTCACACAAGCCAGGGAGTGGTAGGCCTGGTGTCTCATGAAGGAAGATGTTAAATCTTTCATCACCTATCCCTATGGGGTGTGTGTGTGTGGAATCCACTGAAAGCCTGGAAACTGAAAAATAAAATGGATGCTGGGTGATTTAATGAAAGCCATGGAAGACTTGAGAAATTCTTTGAGCTCTGAACTCGGTGTTTGACTCAGAGGGACACTTTTCATCCCTAGCCACTGTAACTAAAAAAGAAGGCGTACATCCTATTAATCTAGGGTGGGCTGTGCCCCCTGCCTGGAATTTGTTCCTGCCTTGCGCCCTGTGTTGGCTGGGATAGGCTCCAGCAGACCCCCATGACCCCCTGTGTTAGGATATAGCGGGTTGGAAAATGATTGACTGATGACATCCTATTAATAGCAAACTAAAAGAAGAGTTTGGTGATTTTCTTTGGTAGTGTTTGAGTGGCACAGTGTATTTCTCTTATGTTGCATAGCTCCGGGGACCTGGGTTCAGTACCTGACCTTGCCAAGATGTGGAATTTGCCAGTTCCCCCATGTCCTTATGAGTCTTCTCCCTATACTCTGATTTCCTACCACATCCTAAGACCACATGCCCCAGGATGAGTGAGTGAGTGACTCTATGCCCGACATTAAACCAGAATAGCTGCAGATTATGACAGGGTTAGGTTAGTTTAACACGTTGGACAGTGGCTGTCCCTTGGAGCTCTGTCTATGGAGGGTTAGGTTTAGGGTTAGGGTCAACTTGCTAGTCCTGCGGTGGGTTGGCACCCTGCCCAGGATTGGATCCTGCCTTGTGCCCTGTGTTGGCTGGGATTGGCTCCAGCAGACCCCCGTGACCCTGTATTCGGATTCAGCGGGTTAGAAAATGGATGGATGGATGGGTCAACTTGCTACCAAAGGGTTAACCCGCTAACAAATTTTACACGATTGGAAGCCGTGACCTGCCATACCCTGTTCCATAGGGCTGCACCTCCCGCCGATTGAATAAAAGGCTGCCCAATTGGTGATTAGACTTCACTTAGGGGCGGAGTTTATTAAACACACACTGAAAGGCTTCTTAAGAAGACTGGCAGCCATAGTGACGGAGCTCTAAAAGCTCTGCAGATCATCAGGAAGCCCAAATCAACCCGAGCGTCAGCCCACACCAGTGCTCTTCTTCAGTGTGCTTTTAGGGAAGGCGCCATGTTCATCGCACACATCCCTCACATTCAGGTCAGTGCAGCAGACTCGATTTGCCTTGAATAAATTTCCACTTAGGCACTCATTTCCCATTACAAGCACTTTCCAAAAGTCACTTCTAAGCCATCGGCTGCTTATCTCAAGCAATTCATCACTCGAGTCTATTATTAGTTTGGACAATTATTAGAAGCAGCCTCGTAAAAGCCAGCATTGTTTAAATTGGCTCTGGACACGGGCACATCCTGGCACTGCCCGCTTTGAATAATAATGAGGACTCACAGTTCCTTTGCCTCCCTGATGCCAGTCTGTTGGGGGCTAGTGGGGAGAATGGGCGGGTAAAGAAAGTTATTACCTGCCTGGGGTAGGGAAAGTGCCAAGCCGCAGGCGCACCGGCACATTACTTTGGATCAGCAGACATTGTATTTCACATGGCAGAAGTGGCAACGCAGACACATTTATCACTCAACATCTGTTTACCTGGAGTGATGGATGAGAGATGTTAGCGTACAGGGTTTGCAAATTGCTTATATTCATCACCTTATGTTTAGCCATTTCCCCCTCCTTTCACTTCTTCAGCAGAGTGTGAATAAAAAAGTGCAACGCTGCATTGTTTATGGCTCGTCTCCTGCAATCGGTGCCACTCACCACATGGCTTGATCATCATTTGATTTCTCACCTGCTTACTCATCATTGCATTAATTTCGTGCAGGCTAATCCCATTTCACACATCTATTGTTGTGACTGAAGTGTATTGACAGATTTTGATTGATTTCTCCCTTTTCGTGATACAGTAGCATAGCTGATGAAATGCCACCCTTGTGAAGATCTAATGAAAAGAGACAACTCAACTGCGGTTGTTTTGACAAAAATATTATATTATATTATTGCTCCAGGGGCATTGTACATTGGCTGACCCCTCACTCTGACCCCCCAAAGTCATGCAAAAAGACAATTTCCCCTCAGGGATTAATACAATATACCAAAAAAATACCAAATGCTGGCTGTGTTACAAATGTTTATGAGGTGCCATCTGTTGGAATGAAAAACGCAATGTACATGTCTCTGTACTGTATCTATCTACTAACTTTACTACCAATCAGTCTTGACTCATCAGAAAAACAGAGAAATAGCTTTCTGGGTTAAATCAAGAGATGCATGTAAAAGGCAAGACAAATTAAAATAAAATCAAATGAAGTGCCCGGAAAGCCAGGTTAGAGGCAAAAAATCACAGTCAGTAATAGTCGAAAATCAGGAAAGACATGGAAATAAGCACAAAGGGAATTCAAAAAGGTTTAGAAGGTTTTATCTAGAGAAAGGATGACCTTTTATCCCATCTGCTGTTTAATTCGAGGTCAGGAACCCAGAGACCCACACCCTTAGAAACACAAGACACAACAGTGACAACAGTAGGCAAAATGGCTTCCATAATTGGAAAAGCCTAAAAGACCTCAGAATTCAGCCCTAATCATGACACCGTCTAAGATGTGTTGAAATCTAAGTAATCAACATAAACTTCAGTGTGAACTTTTTGAGTGCAGTCTATTGAAATGGAGTTTGTAATGAATGTAGCAATAAAATGCACTGCATTTGTCATTCCAACAGATGGTGCATCACAGACATGTTTACTAATGAAATGTGTTACTACAAATGAATGTGATGCGCCATATCTTGGAATGACAAATGCAATGCTTATGTCTCTGTTATATGCCATTTGGTGTGAGACTCATGAAAGCAGTGTTAATGTTTGTGATGCACCACCTGTTGGAATGACAGAGATATAGTAACCAAATGGACACACAGACACTTATTTTATTATTAGCCACAGTACTTGCTGAAGACAGGTAATGGAATAATTAAAAATTATTTGCTATGTCTTGCCCTTAATGTAGCTTCAGCACTATTCCTTTGTATCTGTATGTGTGAACGTCTCTTCACCGGTGGTGCCATAAAGGCTGCTTCTCAGACTCTGTCCTTATTTTCAAGGTGCCTTTCTCACCTCCTGCTCAGTTTGATACTTGCTGTCATTGAACTCTCAGAGTGCCTTATATGTGTTTACTCCTCCTTGTGTTGCTTGAGTGTCCTCTTTAATCATGGCACTGAAGCCAAACGACCAATCACAATCTTCAGAGGTACTGGACACGCAGACCTTAGTGTTTTATATTATATTATATTATATTATATTATATTATATTATATTATATTATATTATATTATATTATATGTTACATGGAATATTAACAGTTTGGAAATAGCTTCTGTAATGTGCCAGCATTGCGATGTATAAAAAAGAAAATATATCTAAAGAGAAACCAAAGACAATCATGAAGAGTTTGGGAACCTGTAAGAAAGCTCCATATAACTGAAAACAAAACACAGGCTATAAATGCATTAAAGTTAAAAGGAAAGGAAATCTCTTCGCAGACGCAAGTCTTAAATGTCACTGTTCCAAGATGGAGAAACTTCCTGTGATAAGGACTTCCAGCAGGAAGAGGCGGGTTCAGGTGGACGGACACTGGAAGTGATGTCAAGGGTAGCAAAGCTGCCAGTTTTTCAGTCTGCAGAGGGAAGAAGAGATAAGGCGTCAGTAAACAGCGCCATCCTGTGTTCTGGCAGGAAATTAGCATCGTCTGAGCCTTTCAGCTGTGGCCAATGCACATGTGTGTGAGTATTATATCCATCCATCCATTTTCTAACCCGCTGAATCCGAATACAGGATCACGGGGGTCTGCTGGAGTCAATCCCAGCCAACACAGGGCACAAGGCAGGAACCAATCCCATGCAGGGCGCCAACCCACCGCAAGGTATTATATTATATTATATTAATATAATATAATATAATATAATATAATATAATATAATATAATATAATATAATATAATATATGTGGGATGTTGACAGTTTGGAAATGGCTTCTTCTGTCATCTGCCAGCATTCTGATCCATACAAAAGAAAATGTATCATTGAAAGATAAACCACAGACAATCATGAAGAGTTTAGGAACCTGGAGGTTAACCCCATATAACTGAAAACAAAATGCGGATTATAAATGCATTAAAATGAAAAGGAAATCTCTTCGCAGACACAAGTCTTAAATGTCACTGTTCCAAGATGGAGGAACTTCCTGTGATAAGGACTTCCAGCAGGAAGAGGCGAGTTCAGGTGGACGGACACTGGAAGTGATGTCAAGGGTAGCAAAGCTGTCAGTTTTTCAGTCTGCAGAGGGAAGAAGAGATAAGGCGTCAGTAAACAGCGCCATCCTGTGTTCTGGCAGGAAATTAGCATCGTCTGAGCCTTTCAGCTGTGACCAATGCACATGTGCGTGAGTATTATATTATATTATATTATATTATATTATATTATATTATATTATATTATATTATATTATATTATGTGGGATGTTGGCATTTTGGAAATAGCTTCTGTCATATGCCAGCATTCCGATGTATAAAAAAGAAAATATATCTTTGAAAGAGAAACCACAGACAATCATGAAGAGTTTGGGAACCTGAAGGTTAACCCCATATAACTGAAAACAAAATGCGGATTATAAATGCATTAAAATGAAAAGGAAATCTCTTCGCAGACACAAGTCTTAAATGTCACTGTTCCAAGATGGAGGAACTTCCTGTGATAAGGACTTCCAGCAGGAAGAGGCGAGTCCAGGTGGACAGACACTGGAAGTGATGTCAAGGGTAGTAAAGCTGTCAATCTTCCGGTCTGCAGAAGGAAGATGAGATAAGGTGCTAATAAACAGCACCACCCTGTGTTCTGGAGGGAAATTACTATCGCCCGAGCCTTTAAACCGTCCACAATGCACATGTGCTTGACTATTATATTATAGTATCCATCTATTATCCAACCTGCTATATCCTAACTACAGGGTCATGAGGGGTCTGCTGGAGCCAATCCCAGCCAACACAGGGCACAAGGCAGGAAACAAACCCTGGGCAGAGCGCCAGCCCACCGCAAGGCCTGCACACACACACACCAAGCACACACTATGGACAATTTAGAATCGCCAATGCACCTAACCTGCATGTCTTTGGACTGTGGGAGGAATCCGGAGCACCGGAGGAAACCATCACAGACACGGGGAGAACATGCAAACTCCACGCAGGGAGGACCCGGGAAGTGAATGCAGGTCTCCATACTGCGAGGCAGCAGCGCTACCCACTGTGCCACCGTGCCCCCATATTATATTAAATTATATTATATTGGAATGTTGACAGTTTGGAAATGTCTCCTTTGTCACCTGCCAGCATTCTGATCCATACCAAAGTGTGGACATAATGCAGCTCTGGGAGAGCCTCAGCTCGGTGTCAATGCTGTATCACGTTGACCTCCACATATCATTTAGCATTCTGAAGGCACTGCATGCTTTGTTGAGCCTGCTCTTGATGTCACCGCCTGCCCCTCCATCATGGCTGACAATACTCCTTAGGTAGGTGAACTCTTCAGTCACAGTTAGGTCCTCTTCATCCCTCTTGATTGGTGAAGGACTTGAGACGTTAAGCGGCATGATTTCTGATTTGTTTCTGTTGATTTTCAAGCCCACTTGTTGTGCGTAGATCTTAAGGTGAGACATAGTTTCCTTTCCGTTAGACTCGTCCTTTTATTCCATTTCACTTTCCCAATGCCTTAGGTTCAAACTTCCAAGGCTCTCCACTTTTCTGGGACACAGATTGACGGAGATTCAACTAAGGAGCTGTCCAGGCTATTGAGGACAAGAGGAAGATGTCATCCTGTAGCCTCTCAGTGCACTCATCTCCCACGTACAACCTAAAGGGTAAAAGGAGCATGGAAATCGTCTGTCTTCATTTTAACTGACAGCTTATGAAAGTTTAAGGAGACCTTTGTAAACGTGTTTTCCCAGGTGGATTGCATAGATGGATGGCATAAGGTTAGCAATCCACAGGAAAGTTGTGATGTCGCGGGTCGGCTAGAAGCAGCTATCTAGTCCAATTCGCAGGGGAGCAGGCGCTGTTTCTGTAATGTGGGAGGCAGTGACCCGTGGGTGTGACAGTGAGGGGTGTTGACAAGGCGTCCTGTTCTGTAGACATAAATGAGGCATCCACAGGAATGGAATGTCACCAGGTGCACAAAGGTGACAAACAAAGAGCTTCGCTGCGTATTTTAGGTGGCCTTGCTTTCCTGCCCTGCTGTCATACAGAACATGGGATTGGGGGCTGGCACAAATTCAAAGTCCATTGGTCAGTAGGTGTCAGGAATTCGCTGGGGCACCGCCCACATTCCTTCCTTTTGCCCATCTGTAGCTTCAGGCCCCTCCCATCTGTTGTGTCAGGAATGCTTACCCCACCCTGCCCCTCCCCTTCTGTATATAATTTGCATATCTGGCCCCTCCTATTCAAGTTTTATTGGGAAGCAATCATTTGGGGCAGGAAACCTAAATTGTGGAAACTCCGGTGGGGCCAGCTAGAGTCACCTTCATTGTCACAGGTCCATTTTTATTTGAAATATGTTCCTGTTTTTTTTCTCTAACGTTTTGGCCTTTTTCTTTAGATTTTCAAGTTTGATTAGTTTTACCTTAATTTTTTTTGGTTTCTGTTCATGACTTGCTTTTCTTGATAAGCTGTGGCTCTTGAGGATTTAAGGAAAGAAGACTGAAGGCCAGGAAAGACTTGAGAAATTCTTCAAGTCCTGAACTCAGAGGGACACTTTTCATCGATAGCCACTGTAGCTGAAAAAGAAGGCACGCATCCTGTTAACAGCAAACTAAAAGATGAGTTTGGTGATTTTATTTGGTAATGTTTGGGTGGCACTGTGAAGACTGCCTGTGTTTTAACCTTTTTATGGAATATATATATATATATATATATATATATATATATATATATATATATATATATATAGCCTATTAGGTACCAAGAAGGAAGGACAGGCATTCTGGCTGTGATAAAGGAAGGATTCATGCCCGGCCAGGAGACCATAATGGAAGTGAACAGGCAAACAAACCTACAGGGAGCAGCTCATTCCCCCACACAACAGGTGGCAGTGTTCCTCACGGCTTGACCCCTTTAATTCACCTGTAGGGTGGCATGGGAGTTGGAGTCTGAAGATGCAGCCCTGTCATGACCTTTGGTAACCACCAGAGGGTGCTGACAGGGGATGACTGCCCTGG
This sequence comes from Polypterus senegalus, assembly GCF_016835505.1. Taxonomy (NCBI): domain Eukaryota; kingdom Metazoa; phylum Chordata; class Cladistia; order Polypteriformes; family Polypteridae; genus Polypterus; species Polypterus senegalus. Next base: position 91,987,307 of record NC_053165.1, on the reverse strand, counting down.
TTCATGTATGACCCGGAAGTGCTTCTGAGGACTGAGCAGTTCCTGGGTCGACTGTAAAAGAGACTGAGACTGAGTCAGCATCTGGAGGCAGCGGGCAACACTCAACTCGAGGCGGATGGAGACAAAAACCTTTATTGTTGGTATGGTTTTCGGACTGCGCTTTACTGTGTGCAGGTTGGATTAAATAAAAATCCATTATTTGAACCCGTGACTGTGTTGGGCATTATAGGGTGTGGGGTTTTGTGCTCAATGGTGCCCCCAACCTCTCACACTGTGTATATATATATATATATATATATATATATGGATCCTTCCCTTCAGCAAAGCCCTTATTCTGAAAATTGCTCCTGGTGGTAGGACCCCCCCAAAGGTCATATAAAAAGATAATTTCTCCTTTGGGGAATCAACAAAGTATTCCTTTATCATTATCATCATCATCCATCCATTATCCAACCTGCTATATCCAAACAACAGGGTCATGTGTGTCTGCTGGAGCCAATCCCAGCCAACGCAGGGCACAAGGCAGGAAAAAAACCCTGGGCAGGGTGCTGGCACACACACCAAGCACACACTAGGGACAATGTAGGATCGCCAATGCACCTAACTTGCATGTCTTTGGACTGCGAGAGGAAACCCACGCAGACACAGGGAGAACATGCAAACTTCACGCAGGGAGGACCCGAGAAGCAAACCCAGGTCTCCTAACTGCGAGGCAGCAGCGCTACCCACTGCGCCACTGTGCCGCCCTCATCATCATCATCATATAGGTATATATTTATTTATGGAACTTGCACAGCACTTTTGCATCTTTTGGGTTTTTGGACCCGTGACTATTTTATTTGAATAAAGTGCTAATGAGTTTACGCCACCTCCTCCTTGCTGTGCGTGTCCTCATTGGCCCGGCTCATCCTGGTTATGTTATCGACAGTTCTATGTTTTAAGTAATGCCAGTGAGCAAAGAGCCAACCCAGACTGTCACAGATGTGCACAATACTTGGAGGAATATTTGGAGGAGAAAGCAAAAAAATAGAGTTTACAAAAGAGATAATAATTCAGCAGCAGCAACAACAGCAATATTTCTATATTGTGAAAGGCGCTATATAGGTGCCCAACCCGACACATACTGACAATTGAAGCACGTGTAAAAATCAAAGAAAAAAGGACTTTTATTTTTCTTCAGCCGTGTCCCACCGGCTCAACACCCGCACAAGCACACCAAAGTGAAACAAAAACACAACCAAATACTCTTCCTCCACTCCACCCAAGCAGCTTTGTCCTCCTCCTCCCGACTCTGGCACCTTTTATAGCCCACCCGGAAGTGCTGCGCTCCCGCCTAGATGGGCTCGTTAAGCCGTGCAGCTCCCCCTGGCGGTGGCCACGGAGCCAAACAGGAATGAACTCCGGTGTTCCAAACTTGTGGTCCCGATCCAACCCAGTGGGGCTGCCACCAAGTGTTGCGGGGGACGTAGCGTGAATCTCATGGCTGCTCCCCTAGATCTAGTGTCAAAGGGGTGTCCCGGCACAATATACATAAAATCCAACATTTGTCTGTATGTCTGCCCGCTTTTCACGAGAGAACTATTTAACGGATTTAGATCATTTTTTTTTCTAGAATTTGCTTAAACATTCCGGTTGATTTTGCGACTTCTCTCATTGCGCTAAGAATCCTAGTTCGCTTGCAGGAGCGATATATTTGTGCTAACCCGAGACAGAGGCTGCGGGCTGAGGGAAGGTGGAAGAGAGACGTCAGGAGTAGGGAATCGGACAGGGCCATCCTCACTGTCCTGTTACACTATTGTGGGGGACAGCTAGTTAATAATATTTATAATGATGATAATTATCAAAATGTCATAGCATAGGAGACATAGAAGTGGCAGAGTGAAACTTGATGATCAACACGCCGATACGACTGCTACAGTTGATTTGGAATTCATTGCTAAAGATTTAGTTCCGAGTATAATCATTGTGGGGGCCTACATTAAAACTTGCATTAAAACCGCAAATCTCGTCCTCCGTTGTTCACCACCATCAGAGACTTGATGATTCTTATCTTTAATTTCATTACAGCCGTGGCTTTTTGCGAGCACCGCTCCAGTATTTCTTACAAGTTTTAAAGGCAGTATTTAAATAAGGCACTGGGTGTGTGTGTGTGTAATTTTTAGGGTTCTCGCATAACTTTTAATTATTTTGTAATGATAAAAACTAAAGTTACATGACGATACCATACCACCCTTACCAAAGTGCTGCCTGAGGTAATGAGGTGATTGAACCTCACGATATGATGAGTGGGTCAAACCTGAGAGCATAGATCGGGGTCTTGACATGATATTTGAGGGTATAGCCCAGATAAATGACCCCCTTCTTGGCTATGGCATTACTGTATCGTCTGTTTCTGTGTATGGCCTCTCCGCTCTTCTTCTGGACTTACCTTGAATCAATGACTCGCTCAAATAAACATTCATTTGTTGTATCTTTGTGTCTCAACCAAAACTTCTCAATGACTTTGGTGTGTGCTGAGCTGTGATCTGTTGAATGGCACACTGCTCTGTGGCCTTTCAGATGTCCCTTGGCTCCCAGAGAACTGGCATCAGTACCCACCTTAATCTGCTTGTCTAGTCCTCCTCCATCCATCATTGGGTTTGGCATATTTGGGCCAGGACTCATCCCATGAGCTTTGCTTTAAATATAAAAGAACATTTTTTATTTCCTCATAAAAAATAATTGATGGGTTTGTCTAGCTGTTGTATGTACAGTACACAAATAGGACAAATTAGTGTGAGCTCTCGAAAAATGAGTCACAGAGGAGGCCTGAATCCCACCAGCCTAGCTAGATAGGGTACTCTTGGGCTGCCTGGTGCCTACTCCCCAGGTTGGCTTCGGTCTCCACCAGGTCTTTAGTTTCTTAAGTTCAAAATATTCAAAACTAACTGGAATGCCCTACAAGGGAAGGGATAACTGTAAAACCCTGGCTTGTACAAAAAGGGCAAACCAAGAATCTTGATAATAATAAGATGTATTCCCAAACTTGAAAGAAAACCTGCAATATTACTCAAAATAGCAAAAATACAAAAAAGGATGGCCTGAGTAACACACTTCCAAACCTCACAATAAGGAAAATCCAAAAACCAGAGCAGAGAAGTAAAACAGAAGATAAACAAGAGCAGCGAACAACTACCACTGTCATCAGAGCGCAATTCAAATGAACTGCGAGGGGACTGCATTTCCCATGAGTCTCTACAAAGCTCGACAAAGATAATCAGATGGATCCGCCTCTTGGAGAAACAGCCAGAAAAATATGTGTGACGCGGACCACTCTCTGGTCTCCTCTGAGGTATGCAATACCTCTCCTTGTCGAGCGGGGACGCTGACTCTAACATTTCGTTTTTCTTGTTCTCTCCACAAAACACAGAAAAAACACCCCGTCATGGCAACTGGCTCTGCCCCTTCTGGTCTCCGAGCTGCTGCCGGAAGGAGGTGTTCAGTCTTCCACTGTGCCTATCACAGGATGGAGTTCCTTCCTAACAGGCCTTTCAACTACTTAGCCTGATGACAAACTTATATGAGAACTCCTTCCGGTTGGTGCGTGTCGTGGCCCTAATTTTCGCTGAGTTTTTTCGTATAATTAAACTAGGGATGACTGGGTTGGCGCCCCAACATTTTCCAGTGATGACTTGCAGTTCCTTTCTCCACCACAGGGGCAAAACACACATACAGATACTAAACAATAACCAAACAGAATACAAAAAAAAAACAAATAATAAAACAACGGAGGAATACTATAAGAAATATGGAAAAACAGTGAATGATAATGAAATGGAAAAGGCAAAAAATAAAGAAAATGAAACAGGGGTGGAACCCTGGTGTATCCATAACACTAGCTGTCTGACTTTGTCGGTTTAAAACCTTTGCCTATTTCAAAAACAAAAATTCCCCCCAAATCAAAGTCTCTATTTTTTTTTGGAGGCCAAGGAGAAAGTGTTACAAATTTAAAAACAAAAGCTGGTTGGGACAAACTGGAGATGTACTGAACTTAGCAGGCTTCTGGAACGATGATGATATAATAAAATGTGTGGACTATGGTGTGTACACTAGGGGGGCGATCACTCCCTGCGAATGAGTTCTTCTGTGATTGGGGTGAGTTGCTTAACCCGAACTCTATATAGATAATAACATAAAAGACGATACAACTCCCGAGTGATACGCCGGTAACAAATCGCGTAGGAGAAATAACTTCAGGTTTGGTGAACTGGTGCGCCCCCTGCAGACCGCAGGACATTTACAAGGTTACTGTGACTTAGAAAAGACAAATTGTGTAGAAATGAGTTCAAACGTTCAAATCTATGCAAAGTTTTGTACATGAGGCCCCAGGGGCTCTAGAACATTATGTATGGTGGGTGGTCCACATACTCACAAGCACCCCCTACAAGACTTTTCACTTTCCTTTAAGACAACTGCCAACAACTTCTGGTGTGAACAGCAAAACCAAAAAATTACGCCTCCCAGTGGAGATAACTGCTCTGCGGGTAGACCACCTCCCAGTGGGGACGATTAGTCTGATAAAGTCAAAAGAGAAAGTAAGAACTGCGGGACATGGTGGCAGTGAGGACCTCCTGTTGTTTTCAAGCAGGAAGACTCTCTCAGGGCTCTCAGCCAGCGAGACTCATGTAGCAGGATGCTGGCGACCACTTGGCATTCTGGTAAACGGCAGCAGCCTGATGGTGGCGACCTTCTGGTAGCTCTCTGGCATTGGCTTAGTGCAAACTAGCAACAAAGTGATTGCGCCCCCTCCTGGGAACACAAGGAGCAATTCAGAAGCACCCGTTTTTTTGTTTTTTAAAGGGGGACCCAACATGTCCAGCCTCCAGAGCTAATAAAGAATGATCAAAACAGTTAAACGACACAGTCTGTCAAAGTTTAATGACAAAGCAAGACCCCACCAACTTCAACGTGCAGGTCATCTAACATGCCAAGAGAAATAAATTCCAACAACGCAGTTTCCCTTAACACCATGTAAAATCTTTTCTAATTATATTACTCTGACAAATGTGATTAATGAGACTCACAATCTGATGACACGCTGAAGCAGTCTGTCTTTATATAGTGTTGGCTGGCAAGCCTGACACTGCAGTCAGAAGGTGCGTGCGCTAGCAGAAGAAGGAAAAGCAGCCATCTGGCCACCAGGGCCGCATTTCGACAGGGTGGACTTCCTATAGGATTTGTAACGATGAGTTTTTGTTTGGATTTATTTGAATTTCATCGTATGTGCAGTATAACAGTTGTCATGGCCCCCAGCCAGGACACCAGTATTGTAGAAGGACAGGTGAGAGGCAGAGAGAGGGAGAGAGAGGTTAGGGCATTATTTCCCCAGGTCATTAGGTTGCAGAACCCCAGGGTTGCTGTGGTGCCACGGCTTACCGATGGGCTTCAAGGGAGTTCGCTGTAACCTTATTGGGTTCCGTGGATGCCCCTTGGATCCGGCATCAGGATTCTACCACAGCTGGGAGTACTTCTGGAACATTCTAATTGGTGCTCCTTAGTGTGGCTTAAAAGAATCCAGCTGCCGCTCCTCTGTGAGCCGGAGTCGGGAGGGAGAGGATGGCGCTTGCTAGAGGAGGAGTGGAGGCGAACGAATAAGAGATAAAGAGAGAGAAGTAGAAGAACCTTAACTTCGGCCTGGATTTTGCACCCTCTCAACAACGGGAACTTGAAGCAATCTGTTTAAATTGTACATCCGCATCCCCATATGCGAACGGCAGAGCCGCGAAGTGGCTAGCGTGTAGTGCCCGCCCGGCAGTTGGCAAGTAAAGCAAGCAGGGAGAAGAGCCCCTTAGTAAATAAATAAATAAATAAGAGGTGGAAGGGTTAGGATGCATGGCTGGCAGAATTTCTTAATTTAACCTTAATATATAACCCTAAGGTGGCAATGGCTCTGAGGGTAAAGATCCGTGCTGGCATCTGGGAGGTTGTTGGTTCAAATCCTGTTTCTGACAAGAAAGGATCCTACTCTGTTGGGCACATACAATGGCTAACCCTGTATTCTGACCCCCAAAGGTTATGTGAAAAGACAATTTCCCCTCAGGGATTAATAAAGTGTATCAAAATCCCAAAAATATTGAATTCCAGTGGCACTGCTGGACATTTTCATGTTTATATTCTCAGCATCTTGGCCCACTCGCAGGCCTCCTTCTCCTAACGTGTCAATTTCTTACTGTCGCGTTTTACACGTCAGATGCTGCCATTCGCTCCCCTGCTCTCTTCCTTCCACATTCCACTACCAAAGACTAGAGCACCCAATTAAAGTTGACACGTCAGCAATGCAGAAATTGCGGTCCGATTCACTCTACGTCATGGTTGCCTGGGGTGCTTCTGCTTGGAGTTTTTCACCAGTGGCTCGCCCGTAATCCGCATGCTGTCAAGATATAAAATCTGTTTTCATCCCCTGCTGTCGGTTTGAATCGAGACTAATGAATCTGCTCTTGTGTTTGTTTGCACTTACTACCTGCCATGAAACACAATGTGATTGCTGCTTGTTGACTGTGCTGAAGAGCAGCCTGGGTAGTGAAGTGAGATTTTTATATGGGAATCACGGGCCTTTGACGCTAAGTATGCTGGCACAGCCTGAGGTGATTTGTCAACACAAATGGGGGACTACGAGACGAGTCAGAAGTTGAGGGAAAGCTGAACGGGGCAAACTACAGAGATACTGTTAATGAACTCCTGCTCCAGAGACCTCCGACTAGACAATAGGATATGAGCCTACAAAAAACAAAGCAAAAAAAAACAACTCAGGAATGGCTTAGGGACACCTCTGGGAACAACACTCAAGTGGCTGTGACGGACCCCCGGGGCTCTTACCCGGCTGGAATGCCATCGTGATGGAAAGAGCTTGCACGAGGTATTATCTCCCCTGGAAAGGCAGAGGGCAGCCCACCTGGTTTGGGCTTGGAGCTTGGAAGCTCATTCTTGGTGGGGTCCGTGGTTACCCCCAGGGGGCGTATTGAGAACTGCCGAGCCCTTTATTGCAGGTCCTCCACCACACCCAGAAGTGCTGGTGGGAGGGACACCTGGAGCATAAAAGGAGCCGCCTCACTCCATTTGGGGAGTCAGAGTTGGGAGGAGGAGTTCGGTATAAAAGGAAGCCTGCTCTGCCACCTTACATGGATGAGTCAGAGTTGGGAGGCAGCCGGCAACACTCAATGGGAGGACGAGAGAAGGAAGTATAATTTATTATTGTATCATTTTGGCTGATATTTGAAGAGATGATTGTAGAGAAGTGGGGTTGTTTAAATCAATTTTAACTCGAAAGTGTGGTAGGCATTACTGTGTCTCGGTTTTGGGGCTCAGTGGCGCCTCCTACAGGTTACACCCGTCTAATACAGAGAGAGAAAGAGAGGTTGTGAGCCTGCCCGGTGTGGCAGACAATACAATACAATAGAATTTATTTTTGTATAGCCTAAAATCACACAAGAAGTGTAGCAATGGGCTTTAACAGACCCTGCCTTTTGACAGCCCCCCAGCCTTGACTCTCTAAGAAGACAAGAAAAACTCCAAAAAAAAACCCTTGTAGGGAAAAAATGGAAGAAACCTTGGGAAAGGCAGTTCAAAGAGAGACCCCTTTCCAGGTAGGCTGGGCGTGCAGTGGGTGTCAAAAAGAAGGGGGTCAATATAATACAATACAATACACAGAACAGAACAAATCCTCAATACAGCATAAAAATACAAATTTTAGAAGTACGGAGTAGAATGTATCAGTCGATGATATCACATAATATGATTTGGATTTGTTTAGAGTCATGGAGACCTCATTCATCAAGCTAACTCCCCCATTTGGCTATTCCACAGCTGAAATAGCGCTAATTAGATGAAAGGACCCCTCTTTCCCACAATTCCTGCGACCCTCCCAGGGACCTTGCTCCACCAGGACCCTGGAGCAGGGAAGGACCGGGAGAGGGGCAATATTTCCCCTGGGCGCAAGAGGGAAGCCCCCTTGGATTCCATCAGGGGCCATGGATACAGAGCTGGGAAGCTCAACTCTGTGGGGGTCTGTGGCCACCACCAGGGGGCGCCTGGATGGTTCCTGAGCCCTGGAGGACAGCACTTCCACCACACCAGGAAGTGCTGCCGAACCAGGAACTGTGTATGCCCGGAGTGCTTCCGGGTGCAAGCGCAGCACTTCCGCCACACCAGGAAATGTTTCCGGAAGACCACCTGGAGCATAACCGGGGTAGGGTAAAAGGGACCACCTCACTCCATTTGGAGAGCCGGAGTCGGGAGGAGGATGACGGAGCTTGCGAGAGAGGAGTAGAGGCGGCTGAAGAGTAGTGAAAAGGACTGGGTTTGTGGATTGTGCACGATATTGAGGTGTGGTGTTGTGAATACACGGTGCGCATTTTAGACATCGTGAGCTTCAGTGTCTGTCTGTGTCCGGGCTATCTTTCACACCTGATACAGTGCATTGCTGCACCCACCACACAACAAACCACCTCAGGATCCCAAATTAGGACCTCAGTGCAGCCGCAGAACACCTCAGCACCATACTGGTTCAAATTGAACAGAACAGCATGAGTTGTTTTTTGTAGTGGCTGGAGTGCCAATCCTGCCAAACCAGATCCCGAGTCTGCCCTGCAAGTTGGAGGACCTGCTCACAGTGCTGGATGCAGATTAATGTCATTGGTATTATTGTTGTGGCATTATTACGAATATTATTACTACATGCATTACAAAATACTTTCTAATGGATGGTGTCTTGCCCACATTAATGCTGAGATCCACATTAATTACTTAGATTTCAACCCTTCATAGACAGGTAACACAGCTAGCTTCTAATATTATTGCTTCAAATTTATGTGATGTGCCACCTGTTGGGATGACAAAACACAATGCATTTTATTACTACAAGCTTTACAAAATGCTTTCCAATGGATGGTGTCCTCAAACATTATTGCTGAGGTCTACCTTGATTTCGTAGATTAGAACCTATCTTAGATGGGTAGCACAGCTCGCTTCTAATATTATTGCTACAAATGTTTGTGGTATGCCATCTGTTGGAATGACAAATGCAAGGCATTATATTACTACAAGCATTACAAAATAATTTCCAAAGCATGGTGTCCTGCAAACATTAATGGTCAGGTCTATGTTGATTTCTTAGATTTGAACCTATCTTAGACAGATAGTACAGCTAGCTTCTAATATTATTGTTACAAATGTGCCACCTGTTGGAATGACAAAAAGTAATGCATTTCATTACTACTTGCCTTCCAAAATACTTTCTAATGGATGGTGTCATGCAAAGATTAATGCTGAGGTCCACATTAATTACTTAGATTTCAACCCTTCATGGACATATAACACAGCTAGCTTCTAATATTATTGCTTCAAATCTATGGGACGTGCCACCTGTTGGAATGACAAAACACAATGCATTTTATTGCTACAAGCATTACAAAATGCTTTCCAATGGATGGTGTCCTCAAACATTATTGCTGAGGTCTACCTTGATTTCTTAGATTAGAACCTATCTTAGATGGGTAGCACAGCTCGCTTCTAATATAACTGTACATGTTTGTGATGTGCCATCTGTTGGAATGACAAATGCAAAGAATTTTATTACTACATGAATTACAAAATACATTCCAAAAGATGATTCTGGATGCAGGTTAACGTCATACCCAGGTGAAGGGTCTTGCTCAAGGGCCCAATCACTTCTGGCATTTTCAGGATACAAACTGGTAACGTTTCGATTGCTGGCGCAGATCCCTAGCATCAGAGCCACCACTCCACGCACACAGTTTAGAATCTAAATAATCAACGTACGATCCTAAATTGTCCCTCGTGTGTGCTTGGTGTGTGGGTGTGTGCGCCCTGCGGTGGGCTGGCGCCCTACCCGGGGTTTTTTTCCTGCCTTGCACCCTGTGTTGGCTGGAATTTGGCTCCAGCAGACCCCCATGACCCTGTAGTTAGGATATAGCGGGTTGGATAATGGATGGATGGATGGATGGATAATCAACGTAGTCCTCAGCGTTAACATTTGCAGTGCACCACCTATTGGAATGTTTTAGTAATGCATGTAGTAATGAAATGCATTGCGTTTGTCATTTCAACAGGTGGCACATCCTAAACATTTGCTAGTAATCAATTGCACCCCATGGATGACAAATGACTGGCAATGGGGACTCCAGCCAGGCATGTATGGTTGACTGCACCTGCCGGCGGGCGTCTGTTCTTACTGCAAGGCCTGGACGGGATAAGCAGAGGACCTGCCAGATTTCAGAAGGTAGCATTGGGGTTTGGCCTTTGCCTTTCTTCCTCCTGTCGGACACTCTTTCACTTCCAACCAAAATAAACACCATCAGGAATAGGACATTCCTGCCATGACTTTTGATTTTTAAAACGTTTAATTTGATTGCTGTGATCGTCATCATCATCATCATTGCCACCATGCTAATACAGGCGTTTTAGTGGCCAGCTTATCAGATTTAAAGTTTTGGCCAACTGTTCCTGAAAACTGCTTTTCTGCAGCTCTATCTTATCTGCTCAATTTAAATTTGATATAAAAGAAACTTAAAGAATCCCAGCACGCAGAATACGTCTGGAAGGCAGGCATGAGGTGCCATCTTACAGCCTGCCACAAATTGAAAGAAGACAGAAGTGAATATTTTGCAGCAATCTTCTTAAGAAAAGAGACAGCCGGTGTTTTTTGACGGCATGCGGGCTGACATTAATTTTACACAAGCTCGATTCTTGTTAGACCGCTTGGCAGATACAGTAACTCAGTTTCCTGACTGCACATTAGGTTGCTTGGCTGACAATTTTTTTTTTTTGACTGCCATGAATCCTTGATGAGAGATAAAAAAAAAAATAAAATAAAAAAAGCAGGAAAAAACAATCTGGAAATCATAAATTATTACCTGGCCTATCACCTCTAAAAGGGACGATTACAAAAAAGGCTTAATGGAGTTTAGAGACCTTGTCATCATCACAGCATCATTATGCCTGCCTAATTGACGCAGCTTATTCCGAAGGCCTGTACGGTGATCGGGGAGATCTCAGGATTTGGAGTAAATCTCACACTCTGCAGGAAAATAACAAATGCAGCTTTGACGAGTGTGGAATCGCCCAACCGAATTCTTGATTTATTGCTCTTTCTGAATTATTTATGACATAGAAATAAGCTCACAAGGAGAAAAAAAAAAATAGGTATTATGGAAAAGAAAGAAAGGAAAAAAAGAAAAAACAAAAGCAACAAAAACAGGATTTAAAATGAGGTTGCTATGGCAACACAAACATGCCAGTCAATGAAAAGAAAAAGAAGACCAACGTGAGTTCTGTTGTGTGAGAGGCAAACGCATGTGTGACGTCAAAGGAAAACCAAGACGGAAACGCAGAGCAGCCTGGTTTAACAAAAATCTGAAACCGTCGTCAGGCCCAGTGCTGCTCTTCACTAAAGTTCCACTGTGGATTTCAGATTTACATCGCTGGATCATCGGCTTTGTATATTATACCTCAGATCACTTCGGCCATTTCATCATGATGATGTCTCTTATGGGCAGGTTTGTTGGTAAACTTCAAATGTGTGGGTCAGGTCAGGTTGGGGAGCAGATGCCGGTACATCGTGTTGCCGCTCCCACCACACGACGAAACAGCTCGGGATCCCGGTTGGCAATCCAGGAAGACATGTGGTCCAGTCCCACCCTCTGGAAATGACCCTCTATCTACCACAGTCAGATGTTACGTGGGCGTCCCCCTTGGCCTGGTCCAGTCACTCGGGTCTGAGCCTGATCAGCCTCAGGGAATGGCACCACATGGCCGTAGTGTCGTAACTGACGCTCCCTCACAATGCAGGTAACGTGCCTCATTTGGGACTCCATGAGCAACACAAAGTCAAACCAACGGTACCCAAAGATTCTCTGAAGAGACACACATGAAGGAGTCCAGTCTTTGTCTCAGGTCTCTGGATAGCATCCATGTCTCGTAACCATATAGCAAGACAGGAAGCACCAGGACTCTAAAGATCAGCCTCAGGGAATGGCATCACATGGCCGTAGTGTCGTAACTGACGCTCCCTCACAATGCAGGTAACGTGCCTCATTTGGGACTCCATGAGCAACACAAAGTCAAACCAACGGTACCCAAGGATTCTCTGAAGAGACACACATGAAGGAGTCCAGTCTTCAACTCAGGTCTCTAGATAGCGTCCATGTCTCGTAACCATATAGCAAGACAGGAAGCACCAGGACTCTAAAGACTTGGACCTTCGTCCTTTTGTAGAGATATCAGGAGCGCCACACACCCCTTTCCAGCAACCTCATGACCCCCCCCCTCCTCCCCATGCTCTCCCAATTGTGCCCGCTGACAATTCTGGGAAGAGCGGGTATGATAGAGGTGGGAGATAGGGATCTGAGGGGCGGCTTCATAAGCATGAAGGAGGACAAGAGGACAACTGACCCTGAGCGATCTGGCTGATGCCAGTTAAGATGGGGGTCGGGAGGACCACCAGCTGTGTGAGTTATGGGTGAGCTGGGGAGATGAAGAGGGTGTTGTGTTGGCCTTGTCCACGTCAGGAGAAGAACAATGACCTGCCTGCTGTGACACTGACTTTAGTCTTCCATTAAATCTGATTTTTTTTTTTATCTTACAGATTTACTGCTTTTATGGATTATTTCTTGATAGTACGCACTGCAGTTTCTTTTGGATATGAACACTGCTTTGATTTTTATTGTTTAATAGGTGCATTGGGGATCCTCAATTGTCCCTAGTGTGTGTGTGTGCCCTGTGGTTTGTTCCTGCCTTGCACCCATCTGTTTTGATGTCTGCCTTTCCTTCCTTATTAGGGTCTCTGACATGCTCACGAGCAACATGTGTGGTGGTACATCTTATCCACTTTAATAAAAGGATAAGGGTCTGTGTATCTTTGTGTCTGCCTGGTTGCTGTCAACCCAACAGAAGGTGCATCACAAACATTCGTAGTAATAAAATGCATCGCATTTGTCATTCCAACAGGTGGTGCATCACAAATATTGACAATGATATTACCTATCTCTTATCAAATAGCATATAAAAGATAGTCCAGAGTTCAGATTCACAATGGACCAATTCAGAATAAACATATGGAGGTGTCACTACATAAGTGCCAGGGCCCAAATTGCCATCATGCAGGACACGAATCCGGCCATAAGATGCCCAGGTGGCAGGTACACTGCCAATGACAATTGACCATTCTTAATATTTGACTCTATGTCTCAGTTATATTACTATTGACTTTGCTCAGCATTAATGTTTTCAGTACACAATCTATTCAAATATATTTTCTAATACATCCATCCATTATCCAACCCCCTACATCCTAACACAGGGTCACAGGGGTCTGCTGGAGCCAATCCCAGCCAACACAGGGTGCAAGCCAGGAACAAACCCCGGGCACACACACCCACACACTAGGTACAATTTAGGTTCGCCAACTCCACGCATGGAGGACCCAGGAAGCGAACCCAGGTCTCCTTACTGCGAGGCAGCAGCGCTACCATTGCACCAGTGTGTCGCCCGTGTTAGGATACAGCGGGTTGGAAAATGACTGACTGACTTGCACTACTGTGTTTTGTCCCCATTTGCCACACTCATTCGATTTATGTTATCGACGGTGTCGGGTGCAAGAGGATCCCAAATGGGAAGAGGGAGCTCGGAGCTGTGAAGCTTTGGGTCTTTTAGGCCCCTCGGGCTGACAGCTGCTAGCATAGACTCACATCCCGCAAACGTGGAGCCGTACAGATGGCAGCAGCAACTCCATTGTCTGGTGTGAAGCAACAGAACTGATACGGAATAAAATGTATTACTCTTGTCCTTGGCAGCTTTGACCAGTGATATATTGTAAAGGAGTCCTCCGAGAGAAAGATGACAGCTCGGCACTCTCCCACCCAGCCTGGCCTAAACACAGACACTCCCCCCGCCCTCTGTTCATACAGTGCATCCTAAACGAAGGAGGGGTGATGATGAATGAAGCCGCGAGACGTTTGCAGGATTTGATTTATCTCACGATGGAATCAATTTCTCCCACCCCGGTAGATTTTCTGAAGGATTTCCAAAGCCGACCTGTTATCAATATGAAACGATAAATTCCGCTCAGTTTATTTTTTAATTGTTTCTCCCAACACCAGTCATGGAGTTATTTATTGTTCACTTTGCTTTTTTTTTTTTTTCTATAACAGACACAGCAAAGGTCAGTCGGTGGTGATATTGATTTCAGGCCGCTGTGTGCTGCGACTCTAAAGGCTGTCTGTCTAAGCAGATAGTGATGGATTAGCGGGGAGCCGAGGGCACGACTTGCGCTTCTCTCTTCATTTAATGTTGCCTACAACCATTCGTTTTCTTTCTTTCTTTGAAAATTAGGAACATCTACAATCATGTGAAAAAGTTTGGGAACCCCTCTTAATTCTTTGGATTTTTGTTTATCATTGGCTAAGCTTTCAAAGTAGCAACTTCCTTTTAATATCTGACATGCCTTATGGAAGCAGTAGGATTTTAGCAGTGACATTAAGTTTATTGGATTAACAGAAAATATGCAATATGCAGAGTGGCACGGTGGCACAGTGGGTAGCGCTGCTGCCTCGCAGTAAGGAGGCCTGGGTTCATTTCCCGTGTCCTCCCTGCGTGGAGTTTGCATGTTCTCCCCGTGTCTGCATGGGTTTCCTCCCACAGTCCAAAGATATGCAGGTTAGGTGCATTGGTGATCCTAAATTGTCCCTAGCATGTGGTGTGTGTGTGTGTGTGCACCCTGCCCGGGGTTTGTTTCCTACCTTGAGGGTTGGATAATGGATGGATGCAATATGCATCATCACAAAATTAGACAGGTGTATAAAGTTGGGCACCCCAACCGAGATATGGCATCAAAACTTAGTTGAGCCTCTAGACGCTGTCCTCCTATAGCCTTTGAGGAGTGTCTGGATTCTGGGTGGAGGTCTTGTTGTCCATTCTTCATACAAAATCTCTCCAGTTCAGTTCAATTTGATGGCTGCCGAGCACGGACAGCCTGCTTCAAATCATCCCATAGATTTTCAATGTTTGATATTCAAGTCAGGGGACTGTGACGGCCATTCCAGAACATTGTACTTCTCCCTCTGCATGAATGCCTTTGTAGATTTCCAACTGTGTTTTGGGTCATTGTCTTGTGGGAATATTCAAACTCTGCGTAACTTCAACTTTGTGACTGATGTTTGAACATTATCCTGAAGAATTTGTTGATATTGGGTTGAATTCATCGGACCCTCGACTTTAACAAGGGCCCCAGTCCCTGAACTGGCCACACAGCCCCACAGCATGATGGGACCTCCTCCAAATTGGACAGGAGGTAGCCGGTGTTTTTCTTGGAATGTGGTGTTCTTCTTCCGTCATGCAAAGCGCTTTTTGTTCTGACCAAATAACTGAATTTTTGTCTTATCAGTCCAAAGCACTTTGTTCCAAAATGAATCTGGTTTGTCTAAATGAGCATCTGTATACAACAAGCGACTCTGTTTGTGGCGTGAGTGCAGAAAGGGCTTCTTTCTCATCACCCTGCCATATTGTGCTGAATTGTAGAACGATGTACAGATACACCATCTGCAGCGAGATGTTCTTGCAGGTCTTTGGAGGTGATCTGTGGGTTGTCTGTAACCATTCTCACAATCCTGCCTCTCCATATGCTACTCTTGTATCTTGGCCTGTCAGACCTGCTGGGTTTAACAGCAACTGTGCCTGTGGCCTTCCATTTCCTGATTCCATTCCTTACAGTTTAAACTTCTGAGAGAGCTTTTTGTAGCCTTCCCCTAAACCAGGAGACTGAACAATCTTTGTTTTCAGATCTTTTGAGAGTTGCTTTGAGGATCCCATGCTGTCTGTCACTCTTCAGAGGAGAGTCAAAGGGAAGGAAGCACAACTTGAGATTGACCACCTTAAATACCTTACACTCCTGTCTATGAAGTTCAAGGCTTCAGAAGCTCATCCAACCAATTTGGTGTTGTAAGTAATCAGCATTGAGCAGTGACAGGCATTCAAATCATCAAAATGACAAGGGGACCCACATTTGTGCACAGCCAGCTTTTTACATTTGATTTAATTTCATGCAACTAAATACGGCTTCACTAAAAATCTTTGTTCAGAAAACACCGCAGTACTCAGATGTTCCTAGGAAATGAAAGACATGCCACTGTTATCTTTATGGTTGAAAGTCGAGTCAATTATTAGGCAGGCTGAGAGGGGTTCACAAACATTTTCATATGATTGTACAATGTGTTAGCCCACCATTGCTGTATGCAGTGGAAAAATTCACAATGACCAAAGCTTTGGACAAACCAAACAGTTGCAGGTAGCGATCAACAACTTTATAAGGCAAATCTACAAAAAAGTGATAACAAGCAAGGGCAGGATCTGAGGAAAAGCGTGGGCATCAAGTGCAAAATGGAGGAGGTGATGAGACTGAGATGATAAAGACAACTGAGGAGAATTAAGGGACGCCATAGTGGACCAAAAAAAATACAAAACACAACAAAGGACTGTGTGTGGGCAGCCATAGGCACCGTAACAGGAACTGCAGTGGCACTGGGCACTGACACGTTGATGCGGCTTCATCATTCCAGCACCTTTTTTTACAGAAGCAGTGATAATAATAATATTATTTGGAAACATGTGGAAAAGTGAATTTTACTTACACATCGAACATTCACACACAAAATAATGAATCTAAAGAACAGCAGAGCATAGAACACTATGTGAGCTACCTGAAACCATCTGAATAAATACAAAGAAATAATAAAAAAAGAAACCGTTTAAAATACAAACAGCTCATAGGAAAGCAGGAACTTGGAAGAATACGGAGATTGTGCCAGGACTCATTTGGAGAATCACTGAGCTGTAGGATAAAAGGTGGAAATCACAAGAGACTGCAGAGGAGGAGGAGGCAGAAATTAATACGAGTTTTTAAAAGAATTTAGGGGATGATGTAACGTCTGTTTCATTCTACTCTAATACAGAGACTACAGAGGAAAAAGTAGAAGTAGAAATTAATAAAAGTTTTTAACAGTATTCAGGGTATAGCAACGTGTTTCAGAATAGACAGAAACATCCATCCATGTTCCAACCCGCTGAATCCGAATACAGGGTCACGGGGGTCTGCTGGAGCCAATCCCAGCCAACACAGGGCACAAGGCAGGAACCAATCCTGGGCAGGGTGCCAACCCACCGCAGGACACACACAAACACACACTAGGGCCAATTTAGAATCACCAATCCGCCTAACCTGCATGTCTTTGGATTGTGGGAGGAAACCGGAGCACCCGGAGGAAACCCACGCAGACACGGGGAGAACATGCAAACTCCACGCAGGGAGGACCCGGGAAGCGAACCCAGGCCTCCTAACTGTGAGGCAGCAGCGCTACCCACTGCGCCACCGTGCCGCCCGACAGAAACATCTCAATTATTAAAATGGAATAGAAGAAAATAGGATATATGTTTATATACATACACTTTCAAAACCAAGGAACTATGTGTTTCTATTCAATGCCATTATTACCATCCTATTTTTATATTTATGGTATAACTTCATCTGTTACACAACAGATGGAAGCAGTGTAAACAAGAATAGTAAAGAATAGATCACACACGCGTACATTTTCAAGTAATATAGAATATACATATCCTATCCATGTAACTCAGGATTTATATTCTATTCCATTAGTAAAGTTCTATTCTATTCTCTTCTATTCTATTCTAATACAGAAACTATAGATGAGGGAGCAGGAAGGAAGGACTTGATCTATTACACAACAACTTTAAAACTAATAGAACAGAATAGAATATAATATGCACACTATTTCAAACCTAGGAACTTAGAATTCCTATTCTATTCCATTAATACCATTTCATTCTATCAGGAGTTTTCAAAATATTAAGGGTATAATAATCTGTTACACAACAAACTGAAACAGTACAATAATAGAATAGAATAGACAATACACACATACATTTTCAAGCAACATAGAATATACATTCCCTAGCACAGTAACTCAAGATTTCTATTTTTTTCCATTAGCAACATTCTATTCTATTCTATTCTAATACAGAGACAATAGACGAGGGAGCAGGAAGGAATGACTCGATCTATTACACAGTAATAGTAATAGAATAGAATAGAATATGGATACTATTTCAAACCCAGGAACTCAGATTTCCTATTTTATTCAAGTAATAACATTCCATTCTATTAGGGGTTTTCAAAATATTAAGGGTATAACAATCTGTTACACAACAAATTGAAACAGCACAATAATAGAATAGAATAGAATAGGTCATACATACATACATACATTTTCAAGCAATATAGAATATACATTTCCTAGCACAGTAACTCGAAAGTTTGATTCTGTTCCATTAGCAACATTTTATTCTATTCTATTCTAATACAGACACTACATGTGAGGGAGCAGGAATTAATATGACTTGACCAATTACACAACAGAAAGAAACAGCTTAAATAGTATTAGAATAGAATATATATATATATATATATATATATATATATAATGATATAATACATACAGTTTCAAACTTATCAACTCAGGATTTCTATTCTTTTCCATTAATAACTTTCTATTCTATTCTATTGAGGGGTTTCAGAATATTAATATTAAGGGTGTAACTTAATGTGTTACACAACAAACAGAAACAGCTTAAACAACAGAATTGAATAGAATAGATCATACACATATACAGTATATTTTCAAGCAATATAGAATACATATTCCCTAGCCAAGTAACTCAGGGTTTCTACTCTATTCCACTAATAATTCTTATCTATTCTATTCTAATATTGAGACTACAGATGAGGGAGCAGAAATTAAAGTATTCAAGGTATGACTTGATCAATTACACAACAGACTGATATAGCTTAAATAATATCAAAATAAAATATACATAGTAACATTTTCTAGCCCAGGAGCTCAGGATGTCTATTCTATTCCATTAATACAATTCTATTCTATTCTAAAACAGAGGGTGAAAGAGAGGAGTTAAAACTTACAACAGGGATTTTAAATTATTATATATATAATAATAATTAAGTTATATATATAACTTAATCTGTTATGCGATAGACAGAAGCAGCTCAAACAGAGTAAAATGTATGATGCATACATTTTCAATACTCAGGCTCACAAGATTTCCATTCTGTTTCATTAATAACGTTCTATTCTATTCTATTTTTAAAAGAGTTTTTAAAAAGTATTTAACATATGAAGTGAAACAGCTTTAATATTAATAGAATAGAATAGAATAGAATAGAAATCCTGACTTATTGGGCTTGAACATGTATGTATTGTTGAGATATTCTGTTCCATTAAGATCATTCGATTGTCTTGATCTAATCCTGGCATCAGAGAGTGCTGACGTGTTGCATGTTGATAAGAACAAGTAAGTAAGTAAGAATTTCTCTGCTCTGTACACGTGACAATGTTGACCCTACGCCCTTATAAACCTATAAACTCATTAAAGGAGCCGAGGCTCCCGCCAGTAACCCCCTTAATTAGCCTTTATTTTGAGGGCATTAGTGAGTGAATCAAAAATGATAATTATTAGTCATTGGCTGTAAGGTCAGCCATCTTCTGCTGTTGTTCTGTAAATAACGGTGTCATAATGCTTTCAATATTACCTAATACATTTTGTTTAGATATTTTTCTATTCTAAAGTTTTGGATCGTCCTGATCTTAGCTTCACTTTCACTTTGCTCCTCTTCCTTGTTATTGAACTTGTAACTTTATTTTGCTCTATCACGAAACCAATGCTGTTTACCTAATGCAAAGGTGTTTATTTCCTACCTGGAAGTGTTTACATGTCATTTATTATTTAAATAAGCAACTCTAGTGAAAAAACAAATCACCAGATTCATTTTCTCTCCCGTGTAGATATTTTGTGGGGCTGGTAGTACAATCCCCACTTTGCCAATAATGGTGGCAATCTTGGTGAGAACAATCCTAAAGATGTATCAGAGACAGAAAAACAGCTGACAGCTCCACCGCGCATGGAGTCTTCACATCCTCAACCTCTTCTGTTAGTGGGGAATGGCAGACTGGGGGCAGCTTCTTGGGTAGAGAGGAGTTTCTCTGTGCCCACCCTCTCAGCTTTGACAGTCCTAAATTCTGGTGGTATTTCATGTTGTGTTTGGAGAAATATAACAGTCAAAATAATGAAATAAATCAGTAGGCAGCAAAAAAAAGCACAGCAAAGGTGCTATACACTGCAAAAAATAGACAAAACAATTTAAATGGGAGTTGTTTTGAATTTATTTAGCATAAAAATGTGCCAATGGGGTGAGCAAAATTTACTTGAGATTTCTTAAAGTAAGCCAAATAATCATAAATACAAATTTTTTGATAAGTCAATAATTCTTACAGTAAGGGAAACAAAACTTTATGCCATGATAAAAGTACTTCTTACTTGATTAGATTTAATTTTTTGCAGCGTACAAATAAAATGTATTATTAATTTTATTATTATTAACGTGTTTATTTATTTGTGCTCAATTTTTTATTGTCACATTTCACAGCACTTGTATTTATTTCTTTCATTTGACATATTCCCCCATACGGCTGAATCACTGGCACACTGTACCATTATTAAAATGGCTGCTCCCCAGTCCGCTTGCACCAAAGAAGAGCAGCCTGCTGTGATCTGTTTTTATGTGGGGGCGAATGGAGAATCGAGAGCAGGGGTCCGTCATCGACAGCGTGGGAGCGACCTTTTGCCTCACATGGATTGACGTGTTCACAACTGGCAGCATGGAGGTCACAGACGGAGGACGATGAGGCCACCGCTGTGTCTTTGTGTGCGTGACTGAGATTCCCTGTTCCAAGGTGCATCTCCAAACTTGGGACAGGCTCCCCGGTGACCCTAAGTGACATTCAGTGAATTACAAAACCGGCTGGCTGAACGTTTCCCCTCGCCAACTTTGATTGTTATTTGCTTACGGCTTTTGAGTTCCTCTGTGGAATATCTTACATGATATTTCATTAAACATTAAGAGTCCAGAGTGCAAAGGCTGGAAAGATAATCATGCTGTGCTTCAGAGCCACGGTTTTTATTATACTTTGTTTACAGCAAATGGCTTAAGGAAAAACAATAATCTGCACATTTGCACAGTAACTTCAGTTTTAGTAGTATGAATAAGCAACAGAAACGCGGCACACAGCTCAGATTCTGTTTTCTGTGAAGCACCTTGAGCATGGGAAAGGCGCTATATAAACAAAATGTATTTTTATTATTATCCATCCATCCATTTTCCAACCTGCAGAATCCAAACACAGGGTCACGGGGGGTCTGCTGGAGCCAATCCCAGCCAACACAGGGCACAAGGCAGGAACCAATCCAACCCATTGCAGATTATTATTATTATTATTATTATTAATTTAGAGTAACCAGTGATTGTAAACTTTTGTATTGGGACAATTTCAAGTCACCAGTCAATGTAACCTGTCATACTGGGACAATTTACAATTTAGAATTACCAGTGATTGTAAGATCTCATACTGGGACAATTTAAAGATACCAGTTTCTGTAAACCTTCATAATGGGACAATTTAGAGTCACTGGTAGCTTTCATATTGGGACAATTTACAGTCACCAGTTACTTTAATCTTTCATACTATGACAATTTAGAATCTATAATATCTATCAATATGGCAAAATTGGCCTCCTTCAAAGTAGAACTTTTATTTGCCACTGTTATTTATTTATTTGGTCACTTTCTGAATCCATTTTTTCCCACCACTTTCTACCCACCCATCCACCTTCTAAACCTGCTTATTCAGAGCAAGGTCACGGGGAAGCAACCATCAGAAGAAAGGCAAGAACAGGGTGCCACCTCATCACAGAACATGTACCACTATATAAATATTTGGTTTTTTTTCTTTCTTTTTTTGTATGGCTTTTGTCTATTGCTTACACACAAGGCCAGATTAAGACCCCCACAGGCCCCTGGGTGATGTAGCCCCTTAACAGAGAGTTGATTGCTGCATTAAATGGTTTCTTATTTGTGATTTCAATTCAAGTTCAATGCAACTCTCCCGGGTCGCACCTTGATCGTATTGTGTTTCGTTTCTTCGAGCTGAAGAAGCGGGTCTTAATGAAAAGGCCCCCTTGCCGTCATGGACCCCTGGGGAATACACCCAGAACACTCAGATGGTAAGTACTGTCTGTACTTAGCAAACGCTCTCACACATTAGTCAAAAATTTGTGAATACCAAATGGCACATAATCCATCCATTATCCAACTACAGGGTCACGGGGGTCCAATGGAGCCAATCCCAGCCAACACAGGGCGCAAGGCAGGAACACACACACACACCAAGGACAATTTGGAATCACCAATTCACCCAACCACGCAGACATGGGGAGAACATGCAAACTCCACACAGGGAGGACCCGGGAAGTGAACCCAGGTCTCCTAACTGCGAGGCAGCAGCGCTACCCCCTGCGCCACCGTGCCGCCCATGGAGCATAATGCACTGCATTTATCATTTCAACAGATGGCGCATCATAAATATTTGTGGTAATGCATTTTATTTATATAAATGTTTGTGATGTCTTTGATGCGCCGTCTGTTGGAATGAAATAAAATAGTTATACTGCAATGTATATAAGAAGCAAGCTAAATATATCTTTATTTTGTACCATATTTCTCTTGACTTAATATTTCCTTTATGGTTATTGTACTGCGGTGGGTTGGCACCCTGCCCAGGATTGGTTCCTGCCTTGTGCCCTGTGTTGGCTGGGATTGGCTCCAGCAGACCCCCGTGACCCTGTGTTCGGATTCAGCGGGTTAGAAAATGGATGGATGGTTATTGTAGAAGTAGCATTAATTTATGAGCTGCAATTCTAAAACAAAAACACACACACATTTCCAAGGAATGTGTGCCCCCCTGCTGGATAGAGCTCTAGGGAGCAATAGCACTGTTTATCTCAACACTTAAATAAAACAAAATGAACAACATGCTTAATCCAATTCTAATTAAAATGCAATAACACTCATCAATCAGTGTATGTGATGTATGGAAGAAGCCCGGTGTTAATGGGACACCACCACAAGTCACAGTTATTTATTTCATGTTGAAATGTTTCTTTGGACTTTGGATTCCACAAGGCCAGATTAAGACCCCTGGGTGACTTAGCCCCTTAACAGATTGCTGCATTAAATGGTTTCTTATTTGTGATTTTGGTGCAAGGCTCAATCAGTTCATTGCAACGGTGTCGCACCTTGATCGTATTAAGTTAACAGATGGTCATTGGTTTCACCAACCTGAAGAAGGCCCCCCTTGCTGTCATGGACCCCCGAAACGTACACCCAGAACATCCAGATGGTAAATCTTTCCCTAAACTTTCTCTACTCAGTAAACACTCTCACACGTTTTTCAAAAATGTACACAGTTGTGCAGATCAGTAAGCTCAGTCACTCACACAGGCCCACATCGACATGGCAAATGTCTTCATCAGAGCTGACCGAGGGATTACGTTGTCCTCCAGTAGTGCACATCTTGATATCAGCTATGGATGCGCATGTGCCACAGTGCATGATGACTTGGTATACGGTGAATTCTGAGCAAGACGATCAGCACAAGCCAACATTCTTTCGTGAATTTCAACAGATTACTTGATTAAGTGTAGGAGCCGATCCTGTAGAGGGCGCTAGTCCACCCTGCACCAGGTACCAGGCTCAAGATGAGTCGTCGGCAGCATATTAGAGCGGTTGTTCTGTTTAATTCTTTAAACAAAGGAAAACAAAACAAACACATCCTGGAGATAATTTATACTTATTCCGACAATGTGACATACTTTTTCAGCAATTTAATCAACGTTGGAAACACTAACTAAACCAGTGGTTCTCAAACTGTGGGGTGCACCCCCCTGGGGAGGCGATGAAGCTGTACGGTGGCGTCGAATAAATGAACAAGACATCAAAATACATTTTTTACATTTTTATTTCAAATTTAAATTTGCAAGCATATAATCACAACGAATGCATTATAACTAAAATTCAAATAAAACATTTCTAAGGCATAGATCTAATGACTAATATGTGCCTGCTTTAAAGTACACAGCCTGTCCAGGTTTGGTTTGATATTCCAGATGGACACGCTGAGCTCCTTTTCTATTTGAAATTTGTTTCTATGACGAGTGGCGCTGCTGCTGCTGCTGCTGCTGCTTTTATAGTTGTGTATTTTCAATCCAGAAAGTTCGAGATGTATCAGTATCTGTCGCGAACATTCGGGTAACAGTAGATCAGGTGATAATGCATTGTGACTGCAGTGTAGCCAATATTCTCAAATTGAGTTAAATAATTTACTGCGTGGGCGGCACGGTGGCGCAGTGGTAGCGCTGCTGCCTCGCAGTTAGGAGACCCGGGTTCGCTTCCCGGGTCCTCCCTGCGTGGAGTTTGCATGCTCTCCCCATGTCTGCGTGGGTTTCCTCCGGGTGCTCCGGTTTCCTCCCACAGTCCAAAGACATGCAGGTTAGGTGGATTGGTGATTCTAAATTGGCCCTAGTGTGTGCTTGGTGTGTTTGTGTGTGTCCTGCGGTGGGTTGGCACCCTGCCCAGGATTGGTTCCTGGCTTGTGCCCTGTGTTGGCTCCAGCAGACCCCCGTGACCCTGTATTCGGATTCAGCGGGTTTGAAAATGGATGGATGGATGGAATTTACTGCGTATCGGGTTATTTTCATGATACAACTAACAGAGGTATAATATTTGTTGGACGAAAATACGTTCGTATTGCGCAGATTGACTTCATCGGTGTCCTCATTTACGAGATTTTTAAAAATTAAAACATATTTAATCGTTTCTTTACATAAAAAAATAATTAAATAAGAATAAATCATTTATTCTTTGATTTTGGGATTAGAATTACTGCGAAAAACCACACAAGGCATTTTAACAGTTATTAAAACACTTTAAAAAAAATAAATTGCAAATATTTCATCGAAGGCACTCCGGTTTCCTCCCACAATCCAAAGACATGCAGGTTAGGTGGATTGGTGATTCTAAATTGGCCCTAGTGTGTGCTTGGTGTGTGGCTGTGTTTGTGTTTGTCCTGCGGTGGGTTGGCACCCTGCTCAGGATTGGTTCCTGCCTTGTGCCCTGTGTTGGCTGGGATTGGCTCCAACAGACCCCCGTGACCCTGTATTCGGATTCAGCGGGTTAGAAAATGGATGAATGGATGGATGGATATTTCATCGAAGTTAGCCGAACACATGCAAATCTTATGGAAGTAAAAATGATAGGATACCGCGACACCGCACGAGTATCATACCTTTGTTAGTTGTATCATGGGTTATTCTCATCTATCTTATATTATGCAGGGGGTGCAGAATTATTCCAGGTAGAAAAGGGGGGCGTGAAATACAAAAGTTTGAGAACCGCTGAACTAAGCTGTGACTGGGTATGCAGAATAAAATGCCTCCAGGTATGTCAGTAGACCTGACACAGTTGAGCTCTAAATTGAAATGAACTGAAATGCAGTGTTCAGTGTAGGAAGCAGGTATGCAGTGTGGTCGAGGACAGCACTGCAAGTTCGACAAATAAAAAATGCTGGAGTGCCAACCCAGTTGTCCCCATCTAAATCTGTAATCAAACAGTACCAATAAAGGGCCGCTATGCGCACTAAAGCCAGAATTCACTTAAACAAAATAAGAAAGCCATCAGGGTAGGTCCTGGTCAGGGTGAAAGGAGCTCCGTCCTGTGGTTTGTCCTATTAGAGACTGAACACATCCTTCTGGCAGCTGTGGGCTTTATAGGAGGAGGACCAGAAGGGGCGGAGTCAAAATGTCCTCACTGGACGTCTCCTCTGTACTGTGGAGGTGTGAAGGTCACCCCCTCCCAGCCCAGGAAGACGGTGCCTACTTGAGATGATCCCGAAGAGTAAGTCACAGATGCATGGCAGCAGATACCCTGTGTCCCCCTACCCAACAAGAAGAGGGGCAGGAAATCCTCATGTTGAGAGTTCATATTGCTTTGAATCAAGGGGACAGCCCAGCTGGAAATCCGACAGAGAGTGGGCTGATGAGACGCACCGTTTCATTCCTCCGAGCAAAGTCCCTGCAGCTGAAAAGTTTCGCTCCGGCAATTTCTACGATGCTTCATATAAAATTGATAAGAGTTCATTAATATGCGAGTCTGAGGGAAGCTTATTGACTGCTGCCTCACAGGGTAATTAATTTAATAATGGAATGAGTAAAGTGTGCTGATCAAAGCGTGGCCCTGTTTTACATATTAATGAAGTCCTGGGAATCGCATATGCGGTGTATCCAGTTGATGGAGAATCTTTAAGTTATGGACTATCACCTTCTTCCTGACAAATTAATATAGGATAAATGGGCTTTTGTATGGGCTGCTGCTGCCTCTGGAGGTCCCCACCAATGAAAGATCAAGTTTTAGCCTCTCTGTGTATTTTTTCATTTGGATAAATGACTTGTTAAGAAATATGCAGGGATGGAAAGATCTCAGAAGCAATGCTGCCATATTACACAATTTCAGTGTGCTGTCTGCATATTCAGAGGAACACAATAGCACAAGGTATCTCATACCTTAAGCTTTTTAAACAAGGGTGCCACACAAAGTGTTTCCCAGCACTGTAAATGCCAACATCCTTCAGTAAATTACAGCAGATTTCACTCCCCCTGCCCAAAGAAATCTCACACCAATGGTGCAAACCCGCAGCGGGTGTCCACGTTCATGTGACCTTGGCTTCAACTTGCGTAGACTAACGGCCGAGCTCTCCGCTACATGCGTGTTAGAAAAACCCATAAGCCATGTACTGCATAATTCTCAAATTGCATTTATTTTTTTATTTACCTCGTAAAAGGGAAACATGTAAGCTGAAAGTCATCATTTCTGCTTGGCCACAGAACTTCATCTTCATCTCAAACCTCCTGGAATGCCTTACCCATCCCTGGAAATCCTCAACCCTAATGTGTTCCCAGGTATCCACCACTGTTTGAAGAAGGGACGCCTGCTGAGGTGGGTTTATACTTCACGCGACACAACGTGTGCTCCTGCGGACGCTACTGCAATGCAAGTGTTGCACTGTTCATACTTGCACGCGTACTTTATGTAAATCTGGAAGATTCCACCAGGTGCCAGTGTGAGATACCATCACGGTGAGAACAGGTTTGGATTTGCCGTGTTGTGAATTGCCTGAAACATCCATTAAATTCTGAGGACATTGTGCCATAATATCTCTGAAAAGGATGTTTAATGATTACAAACATCATCCCAGGGATGAGTCCATTCCAGCTAGCTTTGAAACAAAATCCCTGGATGGGGCATCAGCTCATCGCAAAGTGAATATAAGTACACACACATACTGGCATCATTTTAGCATCACCAGATCCCCAAACCTTCATGTTTTTGGAAGGAAACTGCAGCCCACTGTGGAAACCCAGCAGGAAAACATGTAAACTCCAGGCAGGGAACACCAGGGACGTGACTCCCTCCCCTCCACCACCGTGTCACCACAACATGTGTAATTATTAACAGTATTCATTATTTAAACAAAATTAACAATTTATCTGTAAAATGTAACATGCATACTGTACTTTAATACATTTCACACGTCGCATTAATTTCTGAGGACGTGTAACAGAGAACACGTCAAATGGATGCATGGCAGCCATGATGGGTGTGTGTATGCATTCTGAGCGCGAAGTATAAACCAGCCCTAAAAGTATTACACCTTCCAACACCACAACGGGTTTCAGAATGGGAGAATATGATAGACAGTGTCAAACAGAGAAGGTTGGGTGTTCCTGCAGCCAAGCCTGAAATGTCTGCTGCTGCTGCTGCATGAAAGCTTGCATTGTCCCATAGTACTGTGTATTGTATCTCATGCTGCTGCATATTTAGATCTCTTGCATGGGAAGAAATAAGAATGTCATGCAAACTGCCCAGGAAACTGAGAAGATAAGTAACGTCACAATGTTGAGACACGGCATGGTGATGGAGCAGCCTATGCATGCAGTTATATTATCACCATGATGACCAGGAAAATCATTTGGGGCCTGCTGTCCAGTGACGTTTACACTGTCTCCTTTTAGGTATGCTTAAATCCTTTTTTTTTTTTTTAAACTTTCTTTGAAGACAATAAGATTCCGTACAATCAAGTTGAATGTGTACAACAAAGAAAATAACTTTTAAGCATGATTATTTTGAACTTAGAAAGAGAGAGTGGAGGTTCAGAGCATGTGCTGATAATGCGTTGCCTCACCCACCACATGACGCACCACCCAGATTAAGAGCCGAGTGCGGCGGGTGACACCTCAGCACCACACCGGAACAATATGAGTATTTTTTAAGAGGGGCTGGAGTGCCAATCCTGCCACAAACCCCCAAGTTTTCCTTGTAATTTGAAGGACCCACTTGCAGGGCTGGATGCAGATTAACGTCTGTAAGACGCTAGGGGTCGCTGTTGCCCCTTTAAACCCAACAGACAGACGCTCTGGACACAGGTTAAAAGCAACAAGAAGATCTTTTAATCCCTTTCTTCCTGTAATAGTGCCCTCTAGCACCTCCACCACAATAAATAGGCAATGCAACAATAATAATCACAATAATTAAACTCAAATCTCTCCTCCACACCGGCCAGCAAGCAAAACAAAATTCTTACTTCTACACGAGAGGAAGAGAGGAGAAACAACAGCATGGGCAAAAATTTAAAAACAACAAAGAATGGAAAATGTCCTTTTCTCTGATATATGATTTATTCTAAAATTTTATTAATTAGATCTTTCCATATTGTAAAAAAAAGTTTTGAACAGATCCTCTAAGTGAGAATTAGATTTTTTCCAATTTCCAATAGTATAGAGCGTCAGTTACCCACTGACTTATAAATGTTGGGCTGGGATTCCTCCAGTTACACAGGATAAGTCTACGTGCGAGTAGTGGGGTGTCCACTATTACAATTTAATTTCTTCTCTGCTTTAAGTCTATCCGCTAATCCACCAAGCACAGCTGTTAATGGGTAAGGAGGGATTGTGGCACCAAGGCTGTCTAGTAGGCATTCCAAATTTGTGTCCAAAATGATGTTCATTTGGTACACTCCCAAAACATATGCCCTAGTGAGGCCGGAGCTCGATTGCAATGTTCACAGGTTGGATCCTGCCCTGGATACGTTTTCGGCAATTTTAAATGAGATAAATGTGATCAATGAAAGATTTTAAATTGAGTGATTGAAGCTTTGCACATATGGAGCTGGAGTGTATTCTGCACTTGGCTGCCTTCCACTCCTTTCTTGAGCTATTAAGTGAAAGATCCTTTCCTCATCTCATCCTGGGCTCTTTGAAAGGAAGAGAATTTATGGTGTTTTTTATATATTGTTGAGATGTTGTCTGAGTCTTCAAGACTGATCAGTGTCACATACATGCGATTAGGAAGAAGCCATCAAGTCCTAAGGTGAGTGTTACTTAGCGAGGTATTTGCCTACGGAAATAATGAAGAAAAATAAAAATTCACCTATCTTGCTTGTGGGATCACAAAATGGCTATGACATCACCACACGCAACATCTGTGTCGTCACTTCCGGTCATTCCCAATGACATCACTTCTGGTTCCAGTACAGTGACGTCACTTCCGTCATTCCCAATGACCGCACGTCCAACCATTCCTGATGACGTCATTTTCCGTGCTGTCATTTCCTTCCACCATTTTAGTTGATTGCATATAAAAATGCCATAAAAACGAATGTAAGAATAAAGTTACGTTAAAACCAAGCACACCATTGTTTTTCTTGTGAAATTCACAAAAAGTTTGATGTGTCACATGACCCTCTTCCTATTGAAAAAACAAAAGTTTAATCCAAAATGGCCGACTTCCAAATGGCCACCATGGTCACCACCCATCTTGAAAAGTTTCCCCCCTCACATATACTAATGTGCCACAAACAGGAAGTTAATATCACCAACCATTCCCATTTTATTAAGGTGTATCCATATAAATGGCCCACCCTGTACTTTGTCTTCTGTGATCAAAGTTTTGATTATTTTTGACCTAATTTTCTCATCTTTGCCCATCGGACAATATACAGGGGCATTCCCCAACTCTTTATGAGCATTTTCTCATGGCTTGTTTTATCACATCAGTATTTCTTCTAGAATAAAAATGGGCGAGATGTATGGAAAATTGGGTAGGTTCCCTTTAGTAAAATGTCTGCTTTGAAAGTAGTGGAAAAATTGTGTTGGTGGGAAGTTAAATGTGAAACGTAACTGTTCATAAGATGCAACCACATTAATTATATACAGTCCTCTATCTGTCTTAAAGCCAGATGGATAACAAAGATTAAACACTGTGTAGGTTTGAGAAGACTGAAAAAGGTGGCTGTCCTGTTAATGAGCAACAGATAAAAGCATCTCTGCCTTAAAGTGCATCCTGCATTGGCTCCGAGTGATTGATGAACAATTGCACCATTAGTCTATTGACAATAATTTGCATTTATTGGGGCACAAAGCAGGACATATAAAGAAGTACAGCAAGATTTTATTTTCAATTGCAGACCAGACTTGTGTATTTTCATCAATTTGTGTCAATGTTATAGCTTGTATATTTGCTGCCCTGTAATAAAATTGAAAGTTAGGTAGCGCCATGCCATCTTCTGCCTTAGGTCTTTGTTATGCAGAATCAGCTTTTTAAAGCAAGCATGTCTTGAATTCCAAATAAATGAGGTATTAATCAAATGTAATTTCTTAAAAAAACAATGTATTAATGTATATATGGATATCCTGAAATAGAGGAAGAAGCTTGGGAAGGATGTTCATCTTGACAGTTTTGATTCTTTCTGTCAATGTAAGATGGAGGATAAACCATCTGTTCACATCATGTTCGATTTTTTTTCCATACTGATAGCAAAATTATGTTGATAAAGATCTTTATAGTTACTTACGATGCTTACCCCTAGGTATTTGAACTATAAAATAAACGGATTGATGTCCAGTCTAGTATGGTGTACTGGAGAGTTCACTCAAAATTGATCTTGATTCCAGATTTTGAAATTCTTCTAGTGCATTAAAGACTACTAGAAAAGATGTTTGTGGGTCTGATATATAAATGTGTGGGTTATATTTTTATGGTCAATGATCTTATCTCCATCTTTGTTGGTAATTTCTGTTATTGGGTTGAGAATTTCCGGCTTGTGGATTTATTGAGTTAAATCTTATTAGCTTTCCCTCCATAATAATG
This sequence comes from Polypterus senegalus, assembly GCF_016835505.1. NCBI lineage: Eukaryota > Metazoa > Chordata > Cladistia > Polypteriformes > Polypteridae > Polypterus > Polypterus senegalus. The sequence goes on along the minus strand of NC_053165.1, from coordinate 91,956,073 downwards.
GTGTTGCGATTTAAAAATGAGTTGTTACGATTCTTTTGTTGTCAAGAAGTTAAAGTGTAATTGCAGAACCTGCCTTTTCCTATAAAGTGCCTCATTTGGAGACCTGGCATATTCTTGATCTATGCTGGTAATTTTGTTGATTAACTCTAATGCTTTCTTGGTCTCAGATTTTACTTTTATGAGAAAGATATCAAATAATCTGTCCTTTTAAAAACACCTTCAGAGTTTCCCAAAGTATTTTGGCTGAGACCTCTGAGGAATGCATTTTGTCTCTACAAAATAACCAATATGGTTTGGAGATAAATTCTGTACGGTTCACATTTGCTAATGACAGAGGATTCAGACACCAGCTACAAATTGAACGTGTGTTGATTTCTCTCATTTTTCGACCACTATCTTCCTGTTATACAGTCTCAAAGAGAGACACTGTATTATTTTAAGAAGAATCTGGGAAATAAGAAATGGTCAAAAAGATAGATGTGAAAGGCACTATATAATAGATAGATAGGGATGTGGTCAGAGATATCAATAACGTTGTACTTGAAAGATTTAATAGTGGGCAATAAATTCTTTTTGATAAAAAAATAATCAATTTTTGAGTAACTGGTGAAAAGAAGGAGTATTCTCTTCAGTTTGGATTTAGGAATCTCCATGAGTATGAAAAGTTATGATCCATTACAAACTGTGAGATTGTCTTTGTGGTATTAGATGTTATCGCCACTGTAGTTAATGATCTGTCTAGGCTTGGATTTAAAATGCAATTGAAGTCTTCAGGCATATTTGAAAATTGGATAAAATCTCTATCATCCACATTAGATGCATAAATATTCAACAGAATTACTTTCTATTTGAATAAATTACCCATTACCATGACATAGCATCTGATCTTGAAGGGCGCTATGTCTGAGTCTACAAATTAGATTGTTTTATGTATTAAGATTCCCACATCTCTTGTTTTCTTTGTTTAGCTGGAGAGAAAAAGACCAACCCAATCTTATGGCAATTACAATTGGCAGTCCCATTCAACTTGTTGCTCGTGAGATTCCTGTAAAATGACAATGTTAGCATTCTGGCCTGTGGAGAATACCTTTTTTCTCTTTAGCTCATGATAGAGACCTTTGACATTCCAGCTTACAAAGGTCATTGTTTGGTCAGAGAGGTACTGCTTCTGAACTTCTGAGGACATTTTGTAATTGTAAGAAAAAGTAGTGCATTGTTTCGTAAATCACCTTTAATCTTAGTTTCATATTATTGCATGGTGTTATGGGTAAGGAGCTTATTGTTATGTTGGCACCTAGAGTTATGGAAGTAAAAAGGAAAAAATAAGAAGTAACTTGCTCTCTCTTTCTCTCCCCCCTTTGCCCCCATTCTTTTCCTACTTCACGGAGTCCCAGGCCACAAGACAAGGTACGTCCAAACAAAACAGACTCAAAGCAGAACTTTCTTATTATAGTACAGTCCAGATAAAATAAAGCTAGGGCAGTGATGGCGAACCATTTAGAAACCAAGTGCCCAAACTGCAATCCAAAACCCACTTATTTATCGCAAAGTGTCAACATGGCAATTTAACCTGAATACCACCTAAAACTGAACACCAGCATAGCCAAGGAGCTGGTGGTGGATTTTAGGAGGCCCAGGCCCCTCATGGACCCCTTGATCATCAGAGGTGAGTGTGTGCAGAGGGTACAGACCTATAAATACCTGGGAGGGCAGCTGGATGATAAATTGGACTGGACTGCCAATACTGATGCTCTGTCTGTCTGTCTATCTACTGAGCTTTTAGTTTAGAAAAGCAACTCATACATTAACATCTTTTGTCTTAAAAGAAAAACATAATAGCGGAGCTTTCAATGATACAAACAACTTTTTGTTGAAAGGTAAAAGTTTGCATTCGGTATGCTTTTGAACAATTAATGTGCTTTTTGCTGTTGTATGCATGCTGATAATTTGTCTAACCTTGGCTCATACTTTGTAAGCTTGAGAGCAACACATGCAGCACTCAGGTCATCTGTTAGTCTGTTTCTGGTGTCAGATTTGATTTAATTCAAAGCTGAAAACAGCTGCGCACAAGCATAAGATGTTCCAAACAAAGTAAGGAAAGCAATCTCAAGTGCCTTCATTGACTTCAGATTATTTGGCAGAGAATTCCACACTTTAAGGATTTCATTTTCATAACTAACTGTGCTGTCCTTTGTCATCCCTTCGATCCTCTCAAGTGTTTCATGCAGGTCGTCCCTATTAAGCTCCGCCCCCAAAGCTTCCATTATATATTACGGGGTCGTGGATCAGGTGTGGCGATTAGCAACTCCGGCAATAATTACAGATGCGGACGACTCCTCACTTGTGCGCTTAAGCGAGGACTGCCCGCATCACAAAGCTCCCGGAAACCGCTCCGGCCACTCTACCATAACCCCCTTTAAGCCGCGAGTGCGGCAATTATCTGTTAAAACTGGCCTTTTCAATTTTGAGCTGTGGACCCGCTATACCACATCCCTTCCAACCCCACCACGGGAATCACAGACTCAAAAGGCTGCAGTCCGTGCCGCACCCTCAAGCAGCATGTGTGCCTCCCGCCTTACCCCAGACAGGAGAGGAAGGAAGCGCTCCCATTGGGCTGCTGGGCAGAGGGGCGGGGGATGTGAGAAAAGAACTCCGGCGTGAAGAGGGGGAGCGGTGAGGGGAGCAGCCCGGCCCCGCATTCCTCTGGCTTTATAGTAACGAACTCTGTGCTCGGGCGACGGCGCGCGTGCCCACTGAGAGGGCTCTGAGTGCCCCCTTTGGCACGCGTGCCATAGGTTCGCCACCACTGACCTAGGGTATGATGTTAAACAGCTTCCTGAAAAATAATATGAAAGTTTTAAAGTCTAATGACCCTTTCAATAATTACAGTTTCCTAATGTTTACCCAACTACACATATATTTAATAGAATAAATTTCAATATGGTGTCATCAATAAACATCTCCTTTTACCATGCATCACTGGAGTCCGGTCCGAGCAATCTCTGAAACTGAAGCATTATTGCTGGTGTTATAATATGATATCATGGATGGCTTTGGTAGAGGAGTGTTTCGGAAAGCTCAGCAGTATTTGTTCTGTGGATCTCTCTGTTATGTGACTACTTTTCAAATGTAGACATTTTCTAACTTCATATTAGCAAAAGGTGATATGGGAGTTTTAGCTTAGAGATATAGTGAGTACTGTCGAGTGTTTTGCAAAAAAAGTGTTTTAGGGATTTGTAATGAGAGTAAACTGCAGGATATGTGTTTAGAGTTTTGTGCCACTGGCTTCGGAAACAGACACACCGCTGAGCTTTGGGTATTGAGAATTGTGTGCCAATATGCAGTGGCAGTGTGTAGGCAACTGAGAAGAGCTGTAATAACGCATGAAAAAACTTCACACATCAAGTCAGTTGAAAACTGCTAATCAGAGTGTATAACCACAGAGGGTGGGTCTAAAGACCCCTGACACCCTTGTCTCCCAGTTTCTTCTCTAGTAAAAAATGGCCCAGCATGATGGCAGCACGGCTACAATAAAGGTTGGCAACCCTGCTCACTGGCTCCATATATTTTGTGGTCAGACAAATGCTTTATTTGATTAGCAGAGAATAACATTTTGTCACTTCCCTTTTGGTCTTTGAGTGCAGTGGAAAAAAAATAAAATGGGTTTTCTATTTTGAAGAAAATCATAAAAATCCATATTTTCAATTTGTCCAACATTTGCTCATTTAAAAATTGCTTTTCATAGGATATAGAAGGCTGTAGTGCTGTGTGTGCTGTACTACCTTAAAAGCAGACTTTCTCCTGATTGAATTGTCTGTAAGAACTATAGAACATGCCTGATGAAAGCACACATGTATTGATTTTTTCATGCTCTCTCACTTCCTCCATAATGTCAAAATCATTTGCTTTATAGAAGATTAACATTTTTCTTTTTCTTTCTTGAGAATGAGTTATCTATTTATCTATCTACTAGCTGTGCTAGCAGCTGTTGAGTTGAAATCTAAGTAATCAACATAGATCTTATTTATTGAAATGTGTTTTGTTTTTCCAACAGATGGCACTCCACAAACGTGTAGAATAAAATGCATTACTACAAATGAGTGTGATGCACCATCTGTTGGAATGAAAAATGCAATGCATATGTTTCTTATATGCTATTTGATAAGTGATTTATAAAAGCAGTGTTAATGTTTGTGATGTGCCATCTATTGAAATGTATTTTGTTTTTCCAATAGGTGGTGCTCCACAAACGTGTAGAATAAAATGCATTACTACAAATGAGTGTGATGCACCATCTGTTGGAATGAAAAATGCAATGCATATGTTTCTTATGTGCTATTTGATAAGTGATTCATAAAAGCAGTGTTGATGTTTGTGATGCACCATCTATTGAAATGTATTTTATTTTTCCAACAGATGGTGCCCCATAAACATGTGTAGAGTAAAATGCATTACTACAAATGAGTGTGATGCACCATCTGTTGGAATGAAAAATGCAATGCATATGTTTCTTATGTGCTATTTGATAAGCGATTTATAAAAGAAGTGTTGATGTTTGTGATGTGCCATCTATTGAAATGTATTTTGTTTTTCCAATAGGTGGTGCTCCACAAACGTGTAGAATAAAATGCATTACTACAAATGAGTGTGATGCACCATCTGTTGGAATGAAAAATGCAATGCATATGTTTCTTATGTGCTATTTGATAAGTGATTTATAAAAGCAGTGTTAATGTTTGTGATGTGCCATCTATTAAAATGTATTTTGTTTTTCCAATAGGTGGTGCTCCACAAACGTGTAGAATAAAATGCATTACTACAAATGAGTGTGATGCACCATCTGTTGGAATGAAAAATGCAATGCATATGTTTCTTATATGCTATTTGATAAACGATTCATAAAAGCAGTGTTAATGTTTGTGAAATGACAAATCCAATGTATTTTATTATTACAGATGTCGGTGATGCACCTTCTGGTGGAATGACAGAGACATAGCAAACGGAAGGACATACAGACACTAATCCTTTTAATATGGTGGATTATATAGAGTGTAACGAAAGACACAGGAACCCATAAAAAGATCTGAGCACTAAAAAGTAACCCTGTTTAGTCTGCCAGTATCAGAGTGTTCTTCATCACATGGCTTTGTCAGAGGGAAACATTTTTTTGTTCACTGGGTGGTTTTGTTTCTCTCTTAGGCAAAGTAACATGTAAATATTACATTTAAAACACAGTAGATGAAGAGGCAATAGGCACCCATTGTTGGGACTGGGGCGAGAAGTTAAAAGGCAAATTTCCTGGGTTATCCTTTTACCGATTATTGTGATGGCTGTCGGTATTTGCTGTCTTGCAAAAAAATCAAAGCTTTGAAGTTTTAACTGGTTAAATATATCTGTAGTAGTAGGGTGTTGTATCGTGTTAGCCATTATGAATGTAGAGAAAAGCTAAGGAAAATGACACCTTTTATTGGCTAACTAAAAGATTTCAATATGCAAGCTTTCGAGGCAAATCAGGCCCCTTCTTCAGGCAAGATGTAATTAGGGTTAGGGTTGCCTGATGGAGGACCCAGAGTTGCCTCGAAAGCTTGCATATTGAAATCTTTTTAGTTAGCCAATAAAATGTGTCATTTTGCTTGGCTTTTCTCTGGTTAAATATACAAACAATACAAAATTGTGATAAAAGAACTGCTCCTTCGTTGGAAACTGTTTGAATTTACCTGACTTAGAAATGAACATGTCTGTGATTATTGGTTTCTAATCAGCATATGTGTACTCATTGATAGTTTTTGTTAACCTGTGTTTACATTATATGTTAAACCCAGGAAATTTGGATGTGCCATTGTTTAATCCATCGTCCTGTTGATCTAGACAGGGACTGAAGGAGATTGAAACTATCTGGGCAGGAGAAGGCAGGGGTGAAGGAAGGTCCACTGAGAACACTGCCAAGACACTCACACAGAGCACAGGGGCTCGCAGGCAGACTAGGGTACGTGGCTGGTATGATGTGAGGCACAAGGACGGCAACACTTATCTCCGGGGAGGAACAGGGGAAAGTAGGGTGAAATGACACCTTTTATTGGCTAACTAAATAGTTTACAAATGCAAGCTTTCCAGGCCTCTTCATCAGGCAAGGTGTAACAAAGAAACTGAAAAATACTCTTATATTGGGACAGCAAAGTGATTTGCTTCTTTAATCTTAGTAATCTTTTTGTTCAAATGTTAGCAAAAGTAATAAACCTTAGATGAGTTAACCCTGAAAGAAGAGAACAATGAACTAATAAAATGTAGAGATAAGATAACCATCACTAGAGTAAGTCCTGTAAGGTTTTTTTTAAAGTCCATTGTCTGTAAGATAGGCCTTGTATGTTGTCAGCTGGTCAATCAGTCCATTAGTCCACAAATCTGGTCATAAAACTCTTGTCTCTATTCAGACCATTTTGTAGAGTATTGAATTAAAGCATAAGTTTGTATTCCCATTCTCTCCACTCCTGTTGGGTTTTGAAATTACCCATAAGCAGAGTGACCCTCAGATCCTTTATGCCAGGGGTGTCAAACTCCGGTCCGGGAGGATCTGTAGTGGCTGCAAGTTTTCATTCTAACACTTTTTCTAATCGGCAAGCAGTTTTCACTACTAATGAACTCCTTTTCCCTTTATTTTAATAGCCCTGTGAAAAGCTGTCATAGCTAATGCATGACAATATCAAACCCTAATGTCGCTTCTTTTTCTGCAGTTATATTTTTGAATGGAAGCGCATTTGTTCTGTTATATTTGTACCTTTTGTGAAAGTGTTTCTTTGATATTTGGAATTCAAGCTTCACACATTATAAACTTCATGTCTACAATTTGTCAATTATTACTAAAACATGAAAAACGTTTCGATTTTAATGATGTGTTTACTGTACATTGATTGTTGTAGACACGGAACACACATGAAATGCAAGTGTTCCAAATAATGATATAGTATTTATAAAAGGTGTCATTCTGCTTGACTTCTCACTCTATACAACTCCAAGCAACTGACACGCAGGTAAACAGACTTGAGCTGAGAAAACTGTGCGCTGGTGGGGAATGTGACAGCAGACTGCTGGCTGTTTGCTGCTTATCCACACATTTAAAGGACAAAAGACGCTGACGGAGAGGTGCGAAGTGTTTTAAGGTGGGACGGATCTACAAGTTTTTTCGTAGGCTCTGGTAATTCTAGTGTTAATGGACTTTTAGAGAGTGGACTGTGTGCTTCCCTTCTAAAAAAAGGAATTTCATTCCTGATATTGTTAGGTTTTTTTAAGGTTTGTTTATCTTTTAAAATTACTTTATATTGTCTTGGGTAATTAATAGAAGTTATTGTTGCTTTTACTCACCGGCCAATTTAAAGAAACCTGTGTGCTATTTTCTGTAAATCTCAGGAGTTCCCAGTCTCTTAATAAAATTGGGTGGCCTAGTTGGATATTTTAACGGTGTCTGGATTCGATTACCTGTAAGTGTTACCAGACTCCTGTCACAGCTTTCTTAATGTTATGAATTGGTTTCTATTTTTATTTTTTCTGATATCTAGCACTTAATGTTGTAATTATTGCTTGTAAATCAGATATTACTTTTAGAAATATTTACTTAGTAGCGGGTGCCACATGTGCTATTGTTCCATTGGCAGTTTGCTGCTCCGTAGGGTGCAATGCAGGGAAAGTGGACACTGTAAATACACCTTTAAGGGGGGCATCATAACACGGTCAGGACGGTTGGTGCTGAAGACTTAAAAAACTGGAAAAGAAGAGGAGAAAGGGTGCCTGCGCCACCTCCACCTACTCAAAGCTTCATGATGCTCAAACAATGATGGACGGATTAAAAGGCAGAAGTCTACGTGACCATCATCATCATCAAGCCCTTCCGTGAGAACCCTAAATCCAAAGAGGACTGTTTCATTAATATTAGGTAGAATGCCCAGAGGGGACTGGGCGGTCTCATGGTCTGGAATCCCTACAGATTTTATTTTTTCTCCAGCCGTCTGGAGTTTTTTTTGTTTTTTCTGTCCCCCCTGGCCATTGAACCTTACTCTTATTCGATGTTAATGTTGATTTATTTTGTTTTATAATTGTGTCTTTCAATTTTCTATTCTTTAATATGTAAAGCACTTTGAGCTACTGTTTGTATGAAAATGTGCTATATAAATAAATGTTGTTGTTGTTGTGGAGCAAAGGGAAACGACGAAGTAGCACCAAGAAAAATACCTGTGGGAAAAAGTTCTTTTGTTCACTCAGCGACACAAGGGAGATGCGTCTCTGAAGACGTACTCTTTTTTCTTTGGTTTCGCTGATGATTCTTTGGACCGATAGGATTGTACTTCTTTGATATCGGCTCGATGGTCGGCGTATTTCGGTGGGCTTTCTCTTTGCCATAAACAGTAAAGACAGTTAACCTATATGGACAAACTGGTTTCTCCTACTCATGAACATCTCGCTCCTAAACCGGGGAAGGTGGTGTTGATTGCAATGTATTTGTTTGTTTGTTTGTTTTTCGTCTATATGTAAAATATATATGTGTAATTTTTTTGTCTCTTCTGTATTTTGTGATATGGCTTGTAGTTTAATGCGGAGCTGGGACATGTGGTGAGGGGTCAAATAAAAGGACGAGCGTTGGTCACATTGCCTCAATAGATTTTCGATATTTAACTGCTTTGTTCCAGCAGTTTTCTAATAGTGCGGCAACCCGTGGGTTAGTTCTCCCGGGGCAGCGGTACAATTTTTACTGTAAATTATTTTATTCTGGTGCATTTTGGCCACAATTTAGGAATTTCATGATAGCCTGCTCCACAAGTCCAGTGGTGGTGTGCTTCACTCCACTCCATCTGACGCTTCTTATTGGCCTTGGTGATGTGAGGCTGCTCACCCATGGAGACCAATCCCATGACGCTAACATCGCACAGTTAATGTCCGGGGAAGTTTGGAACTCTTCAACTATGGGATCAGCACAGTGTTGGTGATTTTTTTCACACCATGCTCTTTAGCAGTCGTTGACGCCACTCTTTAACTTTACATGGTCTTCCTCTTTGTGGCTGAGTTGCTGTTGTTCATAAAAGCTTCCACTTTCCAATAATACCACTTACAGTTGACCGTGGAATATCCAGCAGAGATGAAACTTCACAAACGGAATTATTATAATGGTGGTATCCTATCACTAGAGGTGGGAAAATGATATGGAAGTGTCAAAGCTTGTGTCAGTCAATCTGAAGCGTAGTGAGTCAAATCACTGTGTCCAAACACCGCTGTCACTGTGCACTTTATTGGTTTAACAGCTTTGGTGCTCAATTAACAGGTAGCCAATATAAAATGATTTATTCTCATGCAGCAACGTTGGGATGTGAGAAGAGAGAGATTTGGAGATCTTTGGTGACAGATGGTGACTAACAGCAGAAAATAGCGTTCAAAAGTTAAATAGTATAAATGGACAAGGACCTTACCAGAATAAAATGAACACAGACTTCTCTGACCTCTTACTGGTGACATGAGACTGAAACAGTGAGGGTGGCTTCACTTGCGCTCTTCAGAGCTCGCCTTGTCCTCAGTTAACCACCAAATGTCGCTGTTCACACTGAGGCTGAGACTTCAACACTTCGAATCTTTTTTGGCACAAATAGAAAGTAAACCTCAAAGCTTCACGAAGCTTCATTTTCCCATCACTGCCTATCACAGTACCCTGCTTGAAGTCACTGAGCTCTCCAGAATGACCCATTTGGTTTTACAAATGTTTGTAAATGGAGAGGCGCTTGAGTTTATACACCTGTGGCGATGGGTCTGATTGAAACACCTGAATTCAATAATTAAGAGCTGTGTCCCAATATTGTAGTCCATCCATCCATCCATTTTCCAACTAGCAATATCCTAATCACAGGGTCACGGGGGTCTGCTGGAGCCAATCCCAGCCAACCCCGGGCAGGGTGCCAGCCCACCGCAGGGCGCACACACACTGGACAATTTAGAATCGCCAATGCACCTAACCTGCATGTCTTTGGACTGTGGAAGGAAACCGGAGCACCCGGAGGAAACCCATGCAGACACAGGGAGAACATGCAAACTCTGCACAGGAAGGACCCGGGAAGTGAACCCGGGTCTCCTAATTGCGAGGCAGCAGCGCTACCACTGTGCCACCCCAATATTTTAGTCCATAAAGTGTATTTCAACAAAAGTAGATCATTTCAAGAGCTGCAACACTTAGACATACATACCTGTATATTAAATAACACAGAAAGAATATCTGACAGCTTGTGGAGCATTTGACTTTAACTAAATGTACATTGCTTCTGTAACATGCCAGGTATGAAGATAATGGATTTCTCTGTGCAAAATACATGGGGCACTGTCACCCGCAATATGGCGCACTTAAATGGAGGCCAATTAACGTAAAACAATGTTCTTTCTGAGGAAAGGAGGCCTAACTGCCTGCAGTCTTGGTTTTAAAACAAAACGCGACTCACCGAGGCTGAAAACATTCTTGACACCTAGAAAGGCTTCGAAGCGGTTAGGCCTCATTAATCAAACTCGGGGGCTCTCAAAGTCAGTCCTGGGGACCCACTGTGGCTGCAGGTTTTTGTTCCAAGCAGCTTCTGTTTTTAATTGGAGTCCTGGGCTAATTAAGTGAACTGTTATTTCCCAGGTTCTGTGTTTTGGGAACAATATAGAAATTAGAAAACTAAAAAAAAATATTAAAATGTACTAAGCAGTTATATGGGAATGATTTTTTTTTTCTTTTTAACAATATTTTCATCTTGGTTTTAATTCTACTTGTTCTAATTGCTTAATTAGTCCATTATTTTCTATTTATTGGGTCTGACGCTAAAGTAGTTGCCTTTCATGAGTCAGTGTTGTTTGCCTGGTTGTCTGCTCTGCTCGTTTTTTAATTGTCATCATTAAGATAAAATGAAGGGAGCAAACTGCACAGAGAAAGGGCAAAATGGAAGGAAAGCAAAAAAAAAAGGAGTTAAGCATTGAAATCTAGAGCAAAAATTGAGATCTTTCTAAATGTCTGATAAATGTAAAGATCATGACTCTACGCTTTCTTAATGTAGAATAAGAGCAGAGAAAGAAAAAAATACCAGCTTATTAATTGAGATCAGTGTTATCAGTTGTCACAGATTATGAAGCTGCTTGGAACAAAACCCTGATGCCACAGTGGGCCCCCAGGACCGACTTTGAGAACCCCTGGCTTAGTACATTTTAATATTATAATATATATATATATATATATATATATATATATATATATATATATATATAAATATATATATATATATATATATATATATATATAGTGAACTGAGACGCGGACACAGACAGATGGACATCGTTGGCTCCACCACACACTGTTTATTTACAATAATTATTTACAAAAGTCACGTGCACAAACCCCAGTGCCTCTTGCACCGATCCCCCAATTGTCCAGGCCACACAGTCCTTTGTGCCTTTCTCTCTTGACCGCCTCCGTCCCTCTCCAGCTCTGTCCACTTCCACCCGACATCCACTGCTGACTGGAGGGAGACGGCCCCTTAAATGGGAACCCGAATGGGCTCCAGCTGCTTCCCGGCAATCAGTCCTGGCCACACCCAAGTGTGGCGGAAGTGCCGGCTGCGCACCCGGAAGCCGTCCGGGTGTCCCCTGTCGTCTTCCCCCCAACACTTCCTGGTGTGGTGGAAGTGCTGGGCTCCAGGGTTCCTCAGGCACCGGGGCACCGCCTGGCGGTGGCCACGGGTCCCTACAGGGCTGGGCTTCCAAGCCCTTTACCCGAGGCCCCCCACACAACCAGGGTGGACGCCCCATCGCGTTCTGGAGGAGGCACAAGCCCTCCTCTGGTCCTCCTGGGCGCCCCGGCTGGGGACCACATATATATATATATATATATATATATATATATATACACTCACCTAAAAGATTATTAGGAACACCTGTTCAACTTCTCATTAATGCAATTATCTAATCAACCAATCACATGGCAGTTGCTTCAATGCATTTAGGGGTGTGGTCCTGGTCAAGACAATCTCCTGAACTCCAAACTGAATGTCAGAATGGCAAAGAAAGGTGATTTAAGCAATTTTGAGCGTGGCATGGTTGTTGGTGCCAGACGGGCGGTCTGAGTATTTCACAATCTGCTCAGTTACTGGGATTTTCACGCACAACCATTTCTAGGGTTTACAAAGAATGGTGTGAAAAGGAAAAACATCCAGTATGCGGCAGTCCTGTGGGCTTAAAATGCCTTGTTGATGCAAGAGGTCAGAGGAGAATGGGCCGACTGATTCAAGCTGATAGAAGAGCAACTTTGACTGAAATAACCACTCGTTACAACCGAGGTATGCAGCAAAGCATTTGTGAAGCCACAACACGCACAACCTTGAGGCGGATGGGCTACAACAGCAGAAGACCCCACCGGGTACCACTCATCTCCACTACAAATAGGAAAAAGAGGCTACAATTTGCACGAGCTCACCAAAATTAGACAGTTGAAGACTGGAAAAATGTTGCCTGGTCTGATGAGTCTCGATTTCTGTTGAGACATTCAAATGGTAGAGTCAGAATTTGGCGTAAACAGAATGAGAACATGGATCCATCATGCCTTGTTACCACTGTGCAGGCTGGTGGTGGTGGTGTAATGGTGTGGGGGATGTTTTCTTGGCACACTTTAGGCCCCTTAGTGCCAATTGGGCATCGTTTAAATGCCACGGGCTACCTGAGCATTGTTTCTGACCATGTCCATCCCTTCATGACCACCATGTACCCATCCTCTGATGGCTACTTCCAGCAGGATAATGCACCATGTCACAAAGCTCGAATCATTTCAAATTGGTTTCTTGAACATGACAATGAGTTCACTGTACTAAAATGGCCCCACAGTCACCAGATCTCAACCCAATAGAGCATCTTTGGGATGTGGTGGAACGGGAGCTTCGTGCCCTGGATGTGCATCCCACAAATCTCCATCAACTGCAAGATGCTATCCTATCAATATGGGCTAACATTTCTAAAGAATGCTTTCAGCACCTTGTTGAATCAATGCCACGTAGAATTAAGGCAGTTCTGGAGGCGACAGGAACACCGTATTAGTATGGTGTTATATATATATACATATATATATATATATATATATAACAAAACTTAGCTTTCTAATTTTTATACTGATCCCAAAACAACAGAATTTGGGAAATAACAGTTCACTTGATTAGCCCAGGAGTTCTTTGGAACAAAAAACGTTATCTAGTAGAACTTTTCTCGGATTGCCACTGATGTTCTCGTCTAATAAACTGGAGTCATTTCTTACCTCTCGCCTCTTTTGTAGGCCTGTTTTCCAGCAACGTCTCCCACTGGCGTTTTGAGTTTTTCGCTTTGCGCCCTCCCCCACCCTAACATCATAACCTATTATCTATTGGGGAGGAGCAAAAGCTTTGGATTCATCAAAAATTTTGATCTCCATTTTTTGACGGATCTCGGCATTTTAGGGTCCTCGATACCAAAAACATTGATATCTCGATGATGGGTGTGTGTCTGTCTGTGTGTGTGTGTATAAAACAGCTGAACAAAAAAATACCAAACTTGAACTTTCAGCCTGTTATGAGATGACAAGGTGCTGATTAGTTTTTGAGCAAAATCATGCAAGAGAAGGAGGCACTCGAGAAGGAACCCTCATAAAACATTAATTCTTCAATTCATTACGAATTCTTCTCGTGAACTGCTATCGTAACGACTTCTTTTATGATAAGAAAGATCAGCATCAGTGCGGTAAATAATCATACAAGAGACGTTTAAAGTTTCCGAACTGTTATATTTTTCTTGGAAACGGTGAAGGCGGAAGGAGTAGGAAATGGGAATTAAAAAGTTGGTATGACGCTGGGAAAATTGCATCGCAAACAAAAGTGACTGTAGAAAGTGATGTCATTTGTTTTTAAAATTCTTAATAAATAGAGTTAAAAAAAAGTGCAGAAACTTTTTGAACGTCCCTTGTAGAATAGTTTGAGTAACTTGGATCATAGGACATTAAGCCTAATGATGCTCACGTCTGAATTATTTCCCATTGGGTGTCTTTTCTTAGTATCACTAATTTGACAAGACGAGAGGACGTTTCCCGAAGGCCTGCTCTTATGAAGCCCACTCGGTGGCTTAGACCGCTAACTCCAAATTGACTTTTCGTTTTCTTCTGACCTTGGGACCTGAAACAAACTCCAGCTTTTCTTTTAAATTCTTTTATTTTTCTTTTGCCCATTTTTTATTTACTCTGTTCCATTTTTTTAACAACCTGGTGGTAGAAAATAAACCAAAAGGTGCTGCTCAAATGCAAGCTTAACTCTCTGGGTATTGATTCCAGCTGCTTAGTATGCGGACAGGAAGATTTGCTTTAACGTGACAGATGACAATAAGCTTAGGACCTAAAATGGAAAGTAAATGGAAGTAAAAGTTTTGAAGCCGCAATTACGGGCAAGAGTATAAAAAAAAGGCTTATAAATTTCAAATCCCAGGGAAACAGCAAAGCCTTCCTTAAATCACCGTATTATATTTTTCTTTAAATGTCCGTGACTTAGCAGTGGCAGCATCCGGAGTGCATTAAGATGAAGATTTTCTCTAATTGACTTAACATGCAGTCTGTTTCATCTCAGCTCATCTGGAATCCTGCCAGCGATGGCTTCGAATCAAAGATGTTGTCTCGTCTTGACCTTTCATGATATACAGGACGGCTCAGAAAAAAACAATATTTACAAAGCACCGGGGCATAGAGGCCTGATTTATGGGAAATATGGCAAATTTATGCAAAGATCTGTGGCTCTTTTTCTGCCATTCCTGTTACAATAAAGCCTGTCTGATGACAGATTAGTCAGTCAGTCATTTTCTAACTTGTCTAGTCCTGAACAGGGTCATGGTGGGGTGCTGGAGGCTATCCCAGCATGCATAGGTCGCGCAGTGTGGTGGCTCTGAGACTAAGGGTCTGCACTGGTATCTGGAAGGTTACCAGTTAAAATTCCATTATTGTCAGGCAGGATAATACCCTGTTGGGCCCTTGAGCAAGGCTTTTAACCTGACTAATAGTGGACCCCTGCAATTGCTGTCCCTGTGCTCTGACACCCCTAAAATGGTAATTTCCCCTCAGGGACTAATGGAGTGTACTAAATACCAACAAAAAGGCAGGAACAAACCCTGGTTGTGGCGCCAGTCCATCGCCGGGCACTAACACACACTCACCCTCTCGCCAACATGTTATCGGCAATCCACCTTGTAACGGCCAACTTCCTACCCAGCCGGCAGCCTGTGGCCTGGATGAATTACTGTGAATAACCTATCAATAACAAGCCGTACCTCCTAACAAATAATCATTTTTCCCTCCTCCCTAATCGACGGTTAAAGACTAGCAAATAAAAGCAAATAAGTAAAATAAGTGTGGAATATATTAAATACAATACAATGACAAAAATACAAGAATATGAATTTGTGATGTAAAATATATCTACTTATATAATACAGGGTAGTCCAGATCTAATTTTACAGATCCAGATCATCTGGATCACTTTGATTTATGTGGGGATGATTCCAGTTCGGCGCGAAGATGATTCTTCATGTCGTCAGTTCACAAACTTCTCGATGGTCCGGGAATTTTGGGTGTTTTTCTATGAAATTAACTTAATAAGTTATAGGGTAATGAAAACTGCATAATTAGATCTGGACCACCACCCTATATATATATATATATATATATATATATATATATATATATATATATATATATATATATATATATATATATATAGTCACACACGTGTGCATGGGAGGCAGCTAAAGGGCCTGAGTGATGGCAGTTCTGAGGCATGCCGGGAGCTGGCAGAGTGCACTGACTCTTTTTCTCTCTTTCCTGTAAACCATTCCCGGGGGCTCTCTTGATGTCACTCCCGGGACCGAGCCAATGGAAGGAGACCTTACCAGCTCCGGCCCCAGTGATGTCACGTCCAGACTCGAACCAATGGCTAAAGAACATGGGCCTGATCATTATGACCTCACTTCCTGTCTTCCCCTTTAAAAGCCTGTCCTACTTCCCTAAATCCTCAGTCTTGTTTTGGACTCGTTTGTATGCACATCAGTGCTGTTTATTTTCATAAAAAACTACTTTGCAGTCAGGATACCAGATTATATGGGCGGCTGCCCAAAATCTTTATCTGAATATGTCTAATTATTGTGACAATATATAGTAATAAAAGGCAAAGGCCTCACTGACTGACTGACTCACTCATCACTAATTCTCCAAGTTCCTGTGTAGGTAGAAGGCTGAAATTTGCCAGGCTCATTCCTTACAGCTTACTTACAAAAGTTAGGCAGGTTTCATTTTGAAATTCTACGTGGAACAGTCATAACTGGAATCTACTTCTGTACATATATACCGTCCCTCATTGTCATGCCCCCCACGTAATTCAGTGCCTGCCCATATAACGGCGTCAGTCACTGGCAATCCAATAGAAACACTCTACCGCTAAATATTCACGGGTGAAGGGCCGTGCTTATGCTCATGTTATGTTATTTCTAAAATGTTCCCTTTTCTTTTTCATAACCTCTTTAATACACTACTTCTCCGCTGCGAAGTGCGGTTATTTTGATATATATTTATATATAACCCAATCTACATACTGTCAAATAAATGAACCACACGCGGTGGCGCAAGGCAAGAGGCCTTGCCTCTAGCGCTGACGTCCGAGGTTCGATTCCCAAGAGGGGGTGCAGTGAGTGTGTACGCATGATGAGCCCAGAATTAGGGCGAAACACGTGTCACGTACTCTTTACATTATTTGACAGTAAAACTTTTCAATATATATATATATATATATATATATAGACACACACATACATATATATCAGTGCTTCTCGATTCATTTTACCCTCGCACTCCCTTGGTTTGAGAAGAAGTATATGAGGTTAACACAGAAAAACAGATCACCATTTGAAGCTTTATGAATAATCGATTTGCCATCAATAATTGTTTTGGTAAAGCCATACTCAGTGTGATCCTCCTTCCATTTTTTCATTTTTTCGCGACTAGCCATGATTAAATGAACAGTAAAAAAGTAAGAGCGAAGCGAGGGTGACTTATTGAGGCAGGCAGGCGCGAGCACAATAGCACGATGTAGTGCGCGTCAAGTCAATCTAAAATGCGCGATCAGATTCGAAAAAATATATCTTTTCAAGTTCTATTTGGATATAAGTAGGTTCTATTTAGTCGACAGAAATATCTTTGTTAGGAATGTAAGTTGAATTTAGTCTTTAAATTTCTATGGTGAAGAAAAATGTATGCAATGATGATTAACATACATTCCTACCAAAGATATTTCTGTTGACTACATAAAAATGACTTATATTTAAAATTTAAATGGAGCTTGAACAGATTCGATAGTTCATAATACCCACGCAGCACTAAGTGCATGTAAGAGCGGAAGTCATCTGTTTTAACAAACAGCGTATTGCACTGATACGAAATACCCTGCCCATTTAATTATTTAGGAATGGACAGATAAATTAAGATTTTGTACAAATAATGTTTTTCATTTTCATTTTTCATTCCTCGATGGATTCTGGTACCCCAAGCAACAGTTGCTCGCACCCTAAAGGGTATATTTATATATCTATACTAATAAAAGGCAAAGCCCTCACTGACTCACTCACTCACTGACTGACTCATCACTAATTCTCCAACTTCCCGTGTAGGTAGAAGGCTGAAATTTGGCAGGTTCATTCCTTACAGCTTACTTACAAAAGATGGTCAGGTTTCATTTCGAAATTCTACGCGTAACGGCCATAACTGGAACCTATTTTTCTCCATACACTGTAATGGAGTTGACTGGGATGGCCGTGGGGGGCGGAATTTCGTGTGACATCATCACACCTCCCACGTAATCACGTGAACTGACTATCAACGCAGTACGTAGAAAACCAGGAAGAGCTCAAAAAAGCGCTGAAGAAAACATGCATTATATAATTGAGAAGGCAGCGAAACAATAAGAAGCGAGCGACTGACATATACAACCATATTCATGAGTGCTGCTACTTCGGAAACAAAGCACGGTGTAAACCTAAAGTTTAAATTAAGTTCATAGACAGGCTGCCGCTGGCGTTTGTAATTTAGTGCCTGCCCATATAAGGCCATTCGTCAGCGGCAATCCAATAGCAAACTGCCACTAAATATTCACGGGTGAAGGACTGTGCTTATGCAGAGGAAGATGAGATGATCAGGGTGGTGTTTGGCACAAACTCAGCGAAACTGCGAGAGAAAATTTTAAGTGCCAGGTCTTAGCTAACATTACATACAGCCGTGGACATCACATGAGATGGCACCAGCACAGCAGGGAACCTTCGATGCATGAACACCAAGCGATTCACGTGAACTGACGCAGTGCACAGACAAAAAGCAACAGTTCCAAAGAGTGCTGAACAAAAACCGAATTACACAATTGAGAAGGCAGCAAAAAAATATGAAGCGTCTGATACATACAAGCATATTCATAAGTGCAGCTACTGCGGAAACAAAGCACACAGTGGAAAAAGTCAATGTCTCGCTAAAGGAAGACAAAACCCGTGCATGCAGTGTGTCACATCTCAGATAAAGAGGAAGACGAGCTGTTTATTGATGCAGTAAGAAACGAATCGATGAATGAAACCTCTTATCTTTACAACGATTGACAAACACGGAATGTAACTTGAACACAACACATCGTACAAATACGACCCTGATTGAAAGAAATAATGATAATCAAATCCTTGATGACAGCAACACTCAATAACACTCACAAAACAATTACTGTATATTGACAATCATGTTACGTTATTTTTAAAATGTTCCCTTTTCTTTTTCATAACTTTTTTAACACACTACTTCTCCGCTGCGAATATATATATATCCCGATCTACATACTCTCAAATAGACAAGCCACACACCGTGGCGCAATTTTAGAGGCTTCGCCTCTAGCGCCGACATCCGAGGTTCGATTCCCGAGAGGGGATGTACTGAGTATGTACGTGTGCTTCCCGATTCATTTTAACCTAGCATCTCCTTGGTTTGGGACGTATGAAAAAATATGCGGTTAACGCAGAATCATGTTACGTTATTTTTAAAATGTTTCCTTTTCTTAGCACAAGCACAGCTGAGAAGCTTCGATGCATGTACTCCATAACGCGCTAAAAATAACGCATTTAATCACACTTTCAATTCCAAGCAAAGGGGAACTTTTGTCAATGCATGATTTCCTGGTACATCGATTACACTGATACACACATCACAGCTACAAAAATGTTAGAGTCGGAATAAAGCGTTCCTACGACTGATCGGAGGAAAATTTCATTTAAAAAAACTACCCGAGCGAAGCCTTGATAAAAGCATGGTTTTGTGCACACTGAAAAGCAAGCAAAATTAGATGCATTACAGAAAGCGGACTTTGTGGCTCTTACTGGGGATCATTGGACTTCGTGACCGTTAGTAATTCTAGTTACATCTAATTACAAAATGTTCAATGATCACACTGTTTTAGCCTAATGTACAAAATAATTTTGGCTAAGGTTACTCAGAGTTTAAAGGTGAAGTTGGTCAAATTACCTTTTATGTTTCTGACTTATTTTTTTAAGAAGAAAAACTGCACTTTATGTTGAAATTTTGGTTATTATTATTTAAAGACAATACCATTCTGAAATTGTACTTAAAGTACTTAAACTACCACTTTATTTTTAAGTCTGCCCAATTTTAACCAGGGATGATATTTTTGTTTCTGTTTTGAATTCAAATGCAGTTTAAAAGCATTTTTTTTTCAGAAATTAAAAGAGCTTGAGTTTACAATATTCATGTCCATGTCTATTATTTGATTCTGTTGCCCACTAAAATCCTTTTAAATTACAAAAAAACATTTGCAATTTGGGGCAAATTTTCATGTGTGATTACATACGATTAATCAATATTAATTATTACACACCCTCTAATTAATTGGATTAATTTTTTTAATCGAGTCCCACTCCTAATATATATATGTACTGTGGAGGACTGCCGGCTTCCCATGCCGGTCCTCACCCACAGGCCGCCAGGAGGAGCTCTCCCGACAGCAGGATCGTGCCCCGAGGTCCAGCAGGGCCTTATGGACTTTGTAGTGTTTATACACAGCCCTGCTGGATACCTTGGGGACCACCAGGAGTCACTGTGGGGGGGCTTATGGGCTCTGTGATGCCCTATAACCCGGGAGTACGTCACGGTCACGTGACGGGAAGGAACGACGTGCTCCCGGGGTGAAGAACAGGACTGTTCGCCCTGATCCGGAAGGAAAAAGGAACTGTGGTCTAATTGGACAGGAACACCTCCGGGTCAGGGGCTATAAAAGGAAGGTGCCTCAGTCCAGACACTGAGCTGTGCTGGGCGAGGAGGAGAGTATTGAGGTTATTAGTAGTGGTTTATTGTGTGAGTTTAATAGTGATTTAATAGCTTATGAGTAGTGTGGAGGGTGCTTGGTGCACTGTGGGAAAAGAAAATAAAAAGTATTGGACTTTTACCTGCTGTTTGGAGTCATCCCTGAGGGTTCAAGGGAGCACTAGCGCCCCCTACTGCCACAGTACATATATATGTAGATTTGTATATATATGTGTTTATACAGTATATATGTAGATATGTATATGTGTATATATATATATGTATATATATATATATATATATATATATATATATATATATATATATATATATGTATGTGTGTGTGTATATATATATATATATGTGTATATATGTATATATATATATATGTCTATATTTGTATATGTGTATATGTATATATATATACAGTGGTACCTCGGTATGCGTCTGCTTTGGAATAAGTCCAACTTGGTATACGTCCTGTTTGGACACAAAAAATTTTTCTTGGTATACGACCTTTGTTTGGAATACGACTCGCGTGCTAACCTTGTTTACCTCTCTCGAGACAAAGCCACGACTGCCCAGAAGCTTTAGTGTGCCAGTTGCTAGCATTCAGTGAACAACCCGCGCTATAACTTTGTGAACTTTCACGTGTGAGATATAGCGGGTCCACAGCTCCTGTCAAAGTCCAGCTTTAAAATAAATAATCACAGCGCTCGCAGCTTGGTGAGGGGGCGTGGTGTTTATGTGGCTGAAGGTTGTCAGGGTGATTAGCGACGTGGGCGTTTCTCACCAAAGTGCACTTGTGAGGGACCGTCCACATTCATGATTGTTCCTGGGGCTGCTTATCTTGATAAACAGAAGCGCGAGTTGGCTTGAAGGGGAGTAAAAAGAAAGAACGAACGCGAGAGAGAGAGAGAGAGAGAGAGAGAGAACGCGCATGGATAAAGTGGCTGAAGCAGGCAGAGTGAAGGTCGGCTGCGAATAGGGTGACTCCCCAGTTGAGAAGCAGGCACCGGGCTTCTTCTTTTTTTTTTTTTAAAGAATGCTTCCTGCTTTAAACTTCATTGATTTTAAGAAGACTTTTTTCTATTGTTTTTAACCTCCACGTTTCACTTCTGATTTTATGGATTATTTATTGGAACTTTGGAGACTGCACTTTAATTTGAACACCTTGTTTTGTTAATTGTTTTAATAAAAGCACTTTGCACTTTTTCACCATCCCCTTGCTTTGTTGTTACCGATGAGGTTAGCAGCGAGGCACATTACCAACGGTGTAGGATTCAAGGGCTCCCCGGCAGCAAATGGGAGCATATAGCAAACCTGCATCGTCACAACGTGATTTTGTGTTTTTTTCATGTAAATTTGAATTGATTGTTGAAAAGTATGAAGGTGGCGTGCGTATCCGGGACATGGCTGTTGCATACCGTTTGCCGAGAACGACGGTATCTACGATTGTGAAAAACAAAGATGTTATTAAAAAGGAAAGTGAGGTAAAATTTTCATTTATTTCATCTAATTGCTTTTGTATTTATGTATTTTAGTATTAAGCAGTGTTTAGATTATTTTATACAACCCCATCAATGTATAATATGCCAATAGCAATAGGATTTTTTTTTTTCATGGGAACGGATTAATCATTTTCCCATTATTTCTTATGGGAAAAATTGGTTTGATATACGTCCTGTTTGGTATAAGTCCAAGGACCTGGAACGGATTAAGGACGTATACCGAGGTGCCATTCTATATGATGTGTATATATATTGTAGCGACCCGTGGTCGAGTCTTGAAGATTTTCAAGCCGATTTCACCGTGCACCTCTTCCAAGCTGTCGGCAGCGGATTGCCAGCATTAGGCACGCAGCTGTACCCAGCTCTTTAACGAAGCCGTGTCCCATACACCGCACGACTACGAGCGTCTCGGTAGCACGCAGCTGTACCCAGCTTCTTGAGTAGCGAGCACTCGTGTCCCATACACCGCACGACTCAGAGTGTCTCGGCATTAATTGCTTAGATGAAATCTTAGCAATGAATCACAGCTCTGTCCTGTTGTATCTCTTTATTCACAGATAGCCAGAAGCAAAGCTCAAATTCATCCGCTTAACCACTGTCAAGGTCAACAACAAAACGACCTTTCTTAACGGCGGTATCTATTTACATTTTTACAACCCCGGACGGCGATATCCCATCCCACCCCACCGGGCTGCACACACACATATAACATTTACAACAGGAAAGACAATTACGAACTTAGTTAATCTTTACACAACAATAACTTTCACATAAATTTCCCATAAATACCCCACAACTATTTACATAATTTACCCACAAGGCGTCACTCCGCCAGCGCGGACTGCCGGGTTGCTACAATATGTTTATATATGTGTGTGTGTGTGTCTGTGTGTATATATATAAATAAATATATATATATATATGCCAGCAACACTCATGACAATGACAAAACAATTACATTGTCAATCATGTTACGTTATTATTAAAATGTTTCCTTTTCTTTTTTACTTCTCCGCTGCCAAGCGCGGGTATTTTGATATATACACTGCTCACAAAAATTAAAGGAACACTTTTTTTATTGGGCCTGGCATGAAATCAATTAAACCTGTCTGATAATTTTCTGGTTGGTTAAGCAGCTGAGGTCATTGTTAATCACTTTCAGCTGTATTGGTGTTCATGGACTTAACGACAGGTGCACTAAAGTGGCAACAATTAGAAAACCCTCAAAACAGGACTGGTTTTACATGTGGAGGTCATTTCAAGTTTCTCCCTCTTGATCTTTTTTGGCTGGTTTTCCACTCGTGCTAGTTTTGCCTTGAGTAATTATCTCTACTGGCAGTATGAGGTGATGCCTGGACCCTACAGAGGTTGCACAGGTAGTCCAACTTCTCCAGGATGGCACATCAATACGTGTCATTGCCAGAAGGTTTGCTGTTTCTCCCTGCACAGTCTCAAGGGCATGGAGGAGATTCTAGGAGACAAGCAGTTACTCTAGGAGAGCTGGAGAGGGCCATAGAAGGTCCATAACCCATCAGTAGGACCAGTATCTGCTCCTTTGGGCAAGGAGGAACAGGATGAGCACTGCCAGAGCCCTACAAAATGACCTCCAGCAGGCCACTGGTGTGAATGTCTCTGACCAAACAACCAGAAAGACTTCATGAGGGTGACCCAAGGGCCCCATGTCCTCTAATGGGCCCTGAGCTCACTGCCCAGCAGCATGCAGCTCGATTGGCATTCGCCATAGAATACCAGAATTGGCAGATGCACCACTGGTGCCCTGTGCTTTTTACAGATGAGAGCAGGTTCACCCTGAGCACGTGACAGAAGTGAAAGGGTCTGGAGAAGCCATGGAGAACATTATGCTGCCTGTAACATCATTCAGCATGAGCAGTTTGGTGGTGGGTTAATGATTGTCTGGGGAGGCATATCCATGGAGGGTCACACAGACCGCTACAGGCTTGACAAAGACACCTTGGCTGCCATTAGGTATCAGGATGAAATCCTTGGACCCATTGTCAGACCCTATGCTGGTACAGTGGCTCCTGGTGCACGACAATTCCTGGCCTCATGTGGTGAGAGTATGCAGGCAGTTCCTGGAGGATGAAGGAATTGATACCATTGACTGGCCACCACACTTTCCTGACCTAAATCCAATAGAACACCTCTGGGACATTATGTTTTGGTCCATCCAATGCCACCAGGTTGCACCTCAGACTGTCCAGGAGCTCAGTGATGCCCTGGTCCAGATCTGGGAGGAGATCCCCACAACACCATCTGTCATCTCATTAGAAGCATGCACCGATGTTGTCAGGCATGTATACAAGAACACAGGGGCCATACAAAGTGCTGCGTACAATTTTGAGTTGCTGCAATTCAATTTTGGCAAAATGGACTAGCCTGCCACATCATTTTTTCACTCTGATTTTGGGGCGTCTTTGAATTCAGGGCTCTGTAGGTTGATCATTTTCATTTCCATCAAACGATGTGGCATCCTTTCGTTCCTAACACATTACCCAGTCTATATCAGTATAGATATCCAGGAGGATTTCTTTTTCCCATTGAGATCTGATGTGTTTTCAAAGTGTTCCTTTAATTTTTGTGAGCAGTGTATATATATATATATATATATATATATATATATATATACATACATACAGTACATATATATATATATATATATATATATATACACATTGTGGAGCCGACACAGACAGGCGGGCATGTTGTTTTCAAACCACCACACGTTTTATTTACAATTATTTACAATAATGTGTCACTCAGACACTAAATAAAGTCAGTGCACAAACCCCAACTCAGTCCTGGCCACTCAATGCCTTTCTTCAGGCCGCCTCCACACACCTCTCGTGCCTCGTCCTGCTTCCACGCAACTCCAGCCCTGAATGAAGGGAGACCGCCCCTTTTATATCCTCCCAGATGAGCTCCAAGTGATTCCCGACACTCCTTCGTTGGCCATGCCCCAGTGTGGCGGAAGTGCCGGCTGTTCTCCCGGCAGCTCTCCAGGCGCCCTTTTAATTCTTCCCCCCAGCACTTCCTGGTGTGGCGGAAGTGCTGAGGTAACAGGTCCCAAAGGCATTGGGGCGCCTCCTGGCGGTGACCACAGGCCCCTACAGGGTGGGGCTTCCATGCCCTCAACCCGTGGCTCCTGGAGCAACCAGGAAGGTGGCCCCCACGTGATCCAGGGTGGGCGCAGACCCTCATTTCCCCTGGCATCCCTGACAACATACAGTACATATATATATATATATATATATATATATATATATATATATATATATATATATCTACAGTGGTGTGAAAAACTATTTGCCCCCTTCCTGATTTCTTATTCATTTGCATGTTTGTCAATCAAAATCAACCACATTTAACCATTAGTCAAATATAACACAAGTAAACACAAAATGCAGTTTTTAAATGATGGTTTTTATTATTTAGGGAGAAAAAAAATCCAAACCTACATGGCCCTGTGTGAAAAAGTAATTGCCCCTTGTTCAAAAATCACCTAACTGTGGTGTATCACACCTGAGTTCAATTTCCGTAGCCACCCCAGGCCTGATTACTGCCACACATGTTTCAATCAAGAAATCACTTAAATAGAGCTGCCTGACACAGAGAAGTAGACCAAAAGCACCTCAAAAGCTAGACATCATGCCAAGATCCAAAGAAATTCAGGAACAAATGAGAACAGAAGTAATTGAGATCTATCAGTCTGGTAAAGGTTATAAAGCCATTTCTAAAGCTTTGGGACTCCAGCGAACCACAGTGAGAGCCATTATCCACAAATGGCAAAAACATGGAACAGTGGTGAACCTTCCCAGGAATGGCCGGCCAACCAAAATTACCCCAAGAGCGCAGAGACGACTCATCCGAGAGGTCGCAAAAGACCCCAGGACAACGTCTAAAGAACTGCAGGCCTCACTTGCCTCAATTAAGGTCAGTGTTCACGACTCCACCATAAGAAAGAGACTGGGCAAAAACGGCCTGCATGGCAGATTTCCAAGACGCAAACCACTGTTAAGCAAAAAGAACATTAGGGCTCGTCTGAATTTTGCTAAGAAACATCTCAATGATTGCCAAGACTTTTGGGAAAATACCTTGTGGACTGATGAGACAAAAGTTGAACTTTTTGGAAGGCAAATGTCCCGTTACATCTGGCGTAAAAGGAACACAGCATTTCAGAAAAAGAACATCATACCAACAGTAAAATATGGTGGTGGTAGTGTGATGGTCTGGGGTTGTTTTGCTGCTTCAGGACCTGGAAGGCTTGCTGTGATAGATGGAACCATGAATTCTACTGTCTACCAAAAATCCTGAAGGAGAATGTCCGCCATCTGTTCGTCAACTCAAGCTGAAGCGATCTTGGGTGCTGCAACAGGACAATGACCCAAAACACACCAGCAAATCCACCTCTGAATGGCTGAAGAAAAACAAAATGAAGACTTTGGAGTGGCCTAGTCAAAGTCCTGACCTGAATCCAATTGAGATGCTATGGCATGACCTTAAAAAGGCGGTTCATGCTAGAAAACCCTCAAATAAAGCTGAATTACAACAATGGGCCAAAATTCCTCCAGAGCGCTGTAAAAGACTCATTGCAAGTTATCGCAAACGCTTGATTGCAGTTATTGCTGCTAAGGGTGGCCCAACCAGTTATTAGGTTCAGGGGGCAATTACTTTTTCACAGAGGGCCATGTAGGTTTGGATTTTTTCTCCCTAAATAATAAAACCATCATTTAAAAACTGCATTTTGTGTTTACTTGTGTTATATTTGACTAATGGTTAAATGTGTTTGATGATCAGAAACATTTTGTGTGACAAACATGCAAAAGAATAAGAAATTCAGGAAGGGGGCAAATAGTTTTTCACACCTGTATATATATATATATATATATATATATATATATATATACCTCCACCAAAGCAGCTAAGTGAAACAGTGAAACAACACCTGTATAATAACAAAACCTCTCTTGCCCCTGCCAACATATAACAAACACAGCACACAAATAATAGCGATGTATGAGTACTGAATGACAATGAACGTGAAATTGAGTCTGGGTGAAATCAATATCCAGAATACGGATGACTGATCAAAATGGATGTGTTTGAATCTCCTGAAAAACAGAACAACCTCACTGTGCTGGAGTATAATATCCAATCACGGGATTTCTTGGCGATGATGGTGTTGATGTGATTTCGGTGGAGTGAGAATCAAACTGGAACCAGGCGCCATGAAAAAAATAGCAGAATGATGTTGATCAATTGTCGGTACTTGTAATCTCCGTCTCTCTCCCTCTCTCCTCTTCTTTCCCTCCTGCTGCTTTAAATAATGATGAGCCGGATGTAACTGTTAAAGTCCCGGTCCTGACGTGTCCAAGGGGGTCACTGCCTCCCTGCAATACCCTTCCCTGTTTCTTATTACAGGGACGACATTCAAACAGACACACGTTAGTTTAAATGGGGTGCTGAGATGAGACACGACTGGGTGCAACACAATAAACAACAATACCTGTGTGGCCCCGCTACAACCTAACCTGCCTGTCTTTGGACTGTGGGGGAAGCCCACACAGATACGGGGCGGACATGAAAACTCCACACAGAGAAGAACCCGGATGCGAATGGTGATCTCCTTATTGCGAGGCAGCACTGCTACTAATTTGCCACTGTGCCAGCAACATTTATTTCTATAGCATGTTTTCATACAAATGACATAGCTCAAAGTGCGTTACAAGATGAAGAAAGAAAAATATAAAAATAAGAATAAAGTAACGTCTGATGGATGGGAGGACAGAAAAATAAACAAAACAAAATCTGCAGGGGTTCCGAGGCCATGAGACCACCTGGCCAGCCCCCCCTGCGTAGTCTTCCTAACATAAATAATCTCAATCAATCCACAAGATTTTCAGGCTTCACGTGGAAGAATTAGATGATGATGGTGGAAATCTGGCCTTTGATCCATCAATGTAGGGACTGCACGGTGCTTGGATCGGGTGGTGGTGGCACAGATTGGCACCACAGAAAACTGGCAAAAGAACAGCAGAGAAAGTGACGGTTATTATGGATTGTGGAGCTGTAATAAAAATGCTAATTCAATGCATATACAGAATATCAGGGTTACAATAAAATGAAGCTATGAGAAAGCCATGTCAAAATAATGGGTGCCGTAACAGAGACTTATACATTGCATTTTTCATTCCAACATGTCCTATGGGTTGGATGGAGACAGAGCTGGAGGTGGCAGAGTTAAAGATGTTAAGATTTGCATTGGGTGTGACGAGGATGGATTGGATTAGAAATGAGGACATTAGAGGGTCAGCTCAGGTTGAACGGTTGGGAGACAAAGTCAGAGAGGCAAGATTGCGTTGGTTTGGACATGTGCAGAGGAGAGATGATGAGCATATTGGGAGAAGTAGGCTAAGAATAGAGCTGCCAGGGAAGATGAGAAGAGGAAGGCCTAAGAGAAGGTTTATGGATGTGGTGAGAGGACATGCAGGTGACAGGTGTGACAGAAAAAGATGCTGAGGACAGGAAGATATGGAAGAAGATGATCTGCTGTGGCGACCCCTAACGGGAGCAGCTGAAAGGAGAAGAAGAAGATTAAAGAGTCTTTTTCTGTTGGTCATTGTTAGAATATCCAAATTAAATCCCCTGGGATTCAATGTTGAATAGCAAAATGTGAAAAAGTCCAAGGGGTGAATACTTTTTACTTTTTATAGGGGCTGTTTATATTTCTATACTTTATGAATGTGTGGCACCTGGAAAACCAAAGAGGCTCCAGGCACTGTTTTTGGTCTGCTGCCACCTGAGTCATATTGGTAGATGTTGTTTCTAAACCTGAAGGTTAATTATAGCTAAAAGGTTAATTTTCAAAATAAAACTATCATGGCTGGACTGTAAGAATGTCCTTGGTATTCTGTGATCGTGGTGTTGTGCGCCCTTCAGCTGTCACACTGTGTCCATACTCATATTCATCACTTAGAAACCATTCACCTCTTCATCATTTATCAAACCCTTTTAGCCTAGTTCAGGGTCGCACGGGCCAGTGTCCATCCCAATAGCCTATAACCCATCTTTTTCAAAATCTCCTTTTTTTTTAAAAAAGAGCAATTAAATGACGTCAATGTGGGCCAAGGTTTCCAATTCTGTGATCGAGAAGTGTGAGATTTTGTGCTTTATTTTTCATTTAGCTGAAGGCTGGAAGCGACGTCTTCTCTTGCCAAGAGAACAAAAAGCTAACAAAAAAAGTGGGTGGTTTAGGCCTCTGTCCTAAATGCATATTCTGTGCTTGAAAATTGGAACAAAGTAACACTTTTATGTTAAATGTGTGAGATTATACTCGGCTCCTATAAAGCACTAAATTAATTTGAAACACCATCCAGCCACTAGAGAATTCTGCCTAGTAGTTGGCAGGGCTGATATCTTAGTGATGGAATATCTGTGATTTGAAAGAATAACCTTTATATAGTGCCTTTGGAAATTATTCACAACCCCTTTCCTTTTTCATGTTTTATTATGGTGAAGCCTTGTGCTAACATCATTTAAATTTATTTTTATTATAGCATGGCACTATATAATAGATAGATAGATAGATAGAAAGTTTAGTATAGTAGGCAGGATTAGATAGATAGATATTAATTTTAGTTAAGTAGGCAGGATTAGATAGATAGAAATTTTAGTATAGTAGGCAGAATTAGATAGATAGATATTAATTTTAGTGTAGTAGGCAGGATAAGATAGATAGATAGATAGATAGATAGATAGATATTAATTTTAGTGTAGTAGGCAGGATAAGATAGATAGATAGATATTAATTTTAGTATAGTAGGCAGCATTCGATAGATAGATAGATAGATAGATAGATAGATAGATAGATAGATAGATAGATAGATAGATAGATAGATAGATATGAAAGACATTGGTAGTGCTGCCACCTTACAAAAAGGAGATCAGGGTTCAAGTCCCAGGGTCCTTCCTATGCTGACTTTGCACGTTCTCCCTGTGTCCTCCCACAACCCAAAGACATGCAATTTGTGAAGACTGCCAGTGCTCAACTGGCCTTAGCGTGTGGGTGTGTGTGTTTGAGTGCACCCTGCCATGGACTCACGTCCTGTCCTTGTCTGTTGATTGCTCTTGCCCTGTGTCTCTGTGCTTGCTGGGATGGGCTTCAACTTCCCAATGACCCTACTCAGGATAGAGAGGGTATGGAAAATTGAATGGGTAGATCTATTGGATGGATTTGTTTAATCAATTACTGTTGGTTAAATGGAATTGAAGAAACACTGCTGTCAGCAAGACCCAGACTTCGGCCCATCTAACGTGTCTTTTTCGGGCAAACTGTGAACTTGAGAGATGTCACAGGGTGCAATCTAATAGGAGCCTTACGTTTCATAATGCCTTATGTAAGAATGAAAAATAAAGTGGGACATATTAGATATGTCCATACTCAACTGGCAAAACAGCAATCACTACCACCAAAGGAGCTACTGTATCTCCCTCCTTATTTGGGGATCAGCTTGCCCAAGGATAGAGCAAAGATAGATACATAAGATAGATATGAATGGCACTATATAATGATAGATAGATAATAGATAGATAGTGAGCAGTAAGGGACACCACCAATTCTTCAAACCCCAGACACAAAAGACCCAATACAATTCCAGGTTCAATCAACAGATTTTTAATCCAAACAGCCCCAATCATACAATCAATACAGCCAAAGCCAATGCCTTCTCTCATCTCTTTCCGTTCTCTATGTGAGTTTTACCTGCTACCTCCAGACTGTGACTCTTAGAGGTATGGCAGCGGGCTCCTTTTAATCTGGACCTGGATGTACCTCCAGTGCCACATTGTAGCTTGTTGGAAGCAATGCGCGGTCATACAGAAACCCCGGAGGTCCCCCCCAGGGCAGCACCCTCTGTTGTCACACATTCAAGACTACAGGGCTGTGCTTTTGTACTCTGATTCCCATGTAGCCTTGTAGATATCCAAACTGGGACTACTTCTAAGGAGCACTACCACCTATTAATTTGGGGGATGAACTGCTCTATCTATCTATTCAATCCTGCCTACTATGCTAAAATTAGATAGATAGATAGATAGATAGATAGATAGATAGATAGATAGATAGAAATTTTAGTATAGTAGGCAGGATTAGATAGATTTTTAAAAATAAAATAGTAGATAAATATACACACACATACACTCTGAACACACACCAGAATGTCTTCAAAGGAAGTAAATTAAAAAGAAAGGAAACTTCTGACTTGGCAGTCCCAGTCGTGGATGTTGGCCCTTTTTACTGGTGTTTATTCTGAAAACAAAAATAAATTGAAACAGGAGTCATGACCAGCGTTATAGTTGGTAGTGAGTAGCTTCTGAGGCACGATGTCCATCACTGTCTGTTGCTCATTTTAATGTTAGTTATTTTACCCAGCGGGGTGGAACGGGTTGGGATTCCAGAACAAGGGTGGATGTGACATCACATCTTCTTCCTCTCTGCACAGGACAAAGAAAACTGCACATTCCCCCTCTCGGTTCCTACCTGCATGGAGCCTTGAAGACGCCCCCGTAGTGCTTGTGTCTGACAATCTGGCACCTCATACAGCAGACCTGAGTGACAAGCACTCACATGCTAACAGATCACTTCCTGCATGCACGTTTGAGGTAAATGGGCAGCATTAATTCTTCTGACTCTGAAATAATAACAGTGGTACTTGAGAAAAACAGCCCTTAACATCCTAATTTTTTCATTATGTCAAAAGTCATTATGACTTTTCAACTTTTTTTAATTGTACATGTGTGAAGGTGACTGTCACTTTCTGGATGCTTCCCCACGAAAACAGGAGAAAGGTCATCTTCCGTTACAGTCCAATGGCTTTCTCCTCTCCATCGTCTTTGGTGCCCTCAATTTTGATACCTTAACAAGGAGGTCCTCCCAATTTTCTTATCTCCTATCTGCCGTCCAATTATTTGGATTTCTCCGACTGGTGTCTCCCGTGTCACGGAGGCACAGCGTTCTGTAGTTAAGACTCGGCCTGACTGATCTCCCGCAGCAATGAATTTCTCTGGCTTGTGAAGCTGGCCCTTGTCACATCCAATTCGGCTCTACGTAAGGCTTCAAGTCATGAGGAACGCAGTCCTGCAATCCCCTCTAACATTCATGCTATGGACTAATGAGAGTTTGCTGGGAGTTTTAGGAGGCATTCAGTCTGGCATTTTGGATACCCGTCATTAATGGAGAGCATACGCTCTGCTTTATGCCGGTGTCCCTGCAGGAAAGAAATCCTTACAGCACATCTTCTTCTTTTGCT
Organism: Polypterus senegalus; assembly: GCF_016835505.1. Taxonomy (NCBI): domain Eukaryota; kingdom Metazoa; phylum Chordata; class Cladistia; order Polypteriformes; family Polypteridae; genus Polypterus; species Polypterus senegalus. The sequence continues at coordinate 91,923,851 of NC_053165.1, read as the reverse complement.
TGTGACAGCCAGCGTCACCAGACATTAAAGCAGTGACACATAGGGGGCAGTAGTCCAGTATTTAGAGTACAGTATATCATTATTCAGAAATACTTGTGTCCATCCCATCCAGGCCATCCATCCATCCATCCTCTTCCTCTTATCCAAGATCGGGTCGCGGGGGGCAACAGCTTGAGCAGAGATGCCCAGACTTCTCTCTCCCTGGCCACTTCTTCTAGCCCTTCCAGGAGAATCCCGAAGCATTCCCAGGCCATCCGGGAGACATAGTCCCTCCACCATGTCCTGTGTCTTCCTCGGGGCTTCCTCCCAGTTGGACGTGCCCGCAACACCTCACCAGGGAGGCGTCCAGGAGGCATCCTGATCAGATGCCCGAGCCACCTCATCTGACTCCTCTCGATGCGGAGGAGCAGCGGCTCTACTCTGAGCTCCTCCCGGATGACTGAGCTTCTCACCCTATCTTTAAGGGAAAGCCCAGACACCCTGCGGAGGAAACTCATTTCAGCCGCTTGTATTCGCGATCTCGTTCTTTCGGTCATTACCCATAGCTCATGACCATAGGTGAGGGTAGGAACATAGATCGACTGGTAAATTGAGAGCTTTGCCTTACGGCTCAGCTCCTTTTTCATCAAGACAGACCGATGCAGAGCCCGCATCACTGCGAATGCCACACCGATCCGCCTGTCGATCTCACACTCCATTCTTCCCTCACTCGTGAACAAGACCCTGAGATACTTGAACTCCTCCACTTGGGGCAGGATCTCGCTCCCAACCCTGAGAGGGCACTCCACCCTTTTCCGGCTGAGGACCATGGTCTCGGATTTGGAGGTGCTGATTCCAATCCCAGCCGCTTCACACTCAGCTGCGAACCGATCCAGAGAGAGCTGAAGGTCACGGCCTGATGAAGCAAACAGGACAACATCATCTGCAAAAAGCAGTGACCCAATCCTGAGTCCACCAAACCGGACCTCCGCAACACCCTGGCTGCGCCTAGAAATTCTGTCCTTAAAAGTCCAACCCTCTTTTATGAAATCAGCTAAATCCAAATCAGGGTCACCATACAAAGTTTGAATATAATTAGTTCTCAATCTCCATTCAGATTCTAATGAAGGAAATTGATGGCAAGAGGCAAAATGGCACAGTGCATATGCAATAATAACACTTGAACCTATGACTGCAGAAACTATTGTGTGCTACAATTCTGGCACCACAAAAATAGCGACACGGGTTGAGGTCTACAAAAAGACCCTCACAAACAGTACATAATCTTCACTGGCCTGCCCTATAACACTGTACCTTTCCGAAGGTATTTAGAGCTCTTCATCTTTTTGGGATTTTCGTACAGTGTAGCTGCAATGGTTTTCTGGGTAGCAGACAGGAAGAGGCGTGTCCAGCAGACCTGACCAGGTGTGACATCATGAGAGTGTCGCCCATCAATCATTCTTCAGGCAATAGGAGAAACAAGCAGAGGGATTATTTGACAGTGCCAACCCCTGGCTAGGAGGGAAATTACAGTCAGCTAAGCCTTGGAGTTGTTTCCCATTCACACGTATGTGACACAGCGTTATGCTAAAATCCATTTTTCGCTCCTCAAACAACAGTTAATAATGACAAAATTTCAAAATGGATGTTAGAAAATTTTAGAAATGTATTAAAAGCAAAAAAGCTGAAATCTCACATTGACTCAAGTACTTTGTTGAAGCGCCTGTAGCCGCCGGAGTGTAAGGCGAGTTCAAGCACGGGTAAAACGCGTGCCGAAAGAAATCTCTCAGTCCAAAAGTTTGTTTTAAAAATATTTAGTGAAAATTCAAAGCAAATAATCCACACAAGAATAAAGAAAAACATTGTTACACATGTAGAATAAAATGCAAAAAAAAAGGAAAAACGTATCTTCTCTAAACTTAGCTTTTCTTGTAAAACTTTAGTTGTTTCTATACTTAAAGATTCTTAACTCCTTCTTCTGTACACTTTAAACGTACGGTGCAGCACTTTCAATTAAGTGCTTTGTCTTACATGTTACTTGACACACAAAACATGCACTCAAGTTACGAAAGGCACAAAAGACACGGTTTAAAACCATGTGCCCTCTACACCTTACACATGGCAAGGCTGATCACTACCTGAGAATAATGTTTAGTCAGATAAACTAGAAATAGTTAAAATATTCCAATTCAATTCATCTAATGGGTGTTATCATTTAGTAAAACATTTATGAATCTTATGTAACTAGGAAATGGCTCTTACAGCCCCTTTGGCAGCCATTCCAGCCCAGAGTCTTCTTTGGGTCTGACACGACAAGCTTTACACACCTAGATTTGGGAATTTTCTGCCATGCTTCTCTGCAGATCCTCTCAAGGTTTGTCAGCTTGGATGGAGACCACCAGTGGACAGCTATTTCCAAGAGTTGTTCAGTTTTGTTCAAGTCTGGCCTGTGGATGGGCCCATCACAGAGTTGTCTCTAAGCCGCCCCTGTGTTGTCATTGTCCTGGTGGAAGGGGATTCTTTGTCCCAGTCAGCAAGCTCTGGAGAAGGTTTTGCTCCATTCAACTTCCCCTCAGCCCTCTCTACTCTCCCAGTGTTGCCACCTCCATGCTTTGCCACTGGAATGGTATTATGCCAGTGATGAGCGGTGCCTACTTTCCTCCAAGTACGATGCCAATCTTGGTTTCATCAAATCAGAGAATCCAATTTCTCCATACTCTGGGAGTTCTTTAGGTGCCTTTATACAAACATCAAGTGGGCTTCCACGTGTCTCTTCTTGAGGAGAAGCTTCTGTCCGGCCACTCTGCCATAAAGCAAAGGGCAGTGGAGTGTTGAAGTGATGGGTGTCCTCCTGGAAGTTTCTCCCATCTCCACACAGATTCCCAAGAGCTTAGGCACAGTGAACACCTCTCTAACCAATAATAGTAATTCATTACATTAATGTAGCACTTTTCTGGCTACTCAAAGTGCTTAGACGGAGGGGAGGCACTTCCACCACCTCTAATGTGTAGCACCAATCTGGATGATGCAATGTCAGCCATTATTGCACCAGTACAATAGCTGTTATGCGGTGAAGTAGTAAGAAATAGTTATAGACAGGGGATGATTAGGGGGCCATAATGACTGGGCCATGGAGGGCAATTTAACCAGGACATCAGGGTACTCTTTTTGAAAAATGCCCCTGGATTTTTAATGACCCCAGAGAGTCAGGTCTTTGGTTTTCATCTCATCTGAAGGACGGTGCCATATTTACAGCACAGTTTCCCCGTCACTGCACTGGGGCACTAGGATCCACATGCAGACCACAGAGTAAATGCCCCCTGCTGGTCTCACCAACCCCTCTTCCAGTAGCAATCCAAGCTTTTTCTAGAAGTACTGGCCGGGCCTGAACAGGTTTAGGCCCTTCACCCCCAATTGCTGGTTTTTGCCAGATGACCAGCTCTAGGAAGAGTTCTGGTTGTTCCAAACAAATGCAAAGTCGGTGCTGCACTGCTGAGTCTCTCCATTCTGACTGAATACAAATCCACAAGGAGGACCCAGCAGCAGAAGTGGCTCTGAGGCAAAGGATCTGCACTGGTATCTGGAAGGATGCTGGCTCAAATCCTGTTACTGCCAGAAGAGATCCCACTCTGTTGGGCTTTGTCACAAACTCCACAAAGAGCCATAGCAAGGTTTGGGGCAGCCACCCGCATATTTGGTTTCCTGACTGGAAATTGTAAGTAAATGATAGCGTGCACAAAACCGAGTCCAAAACAGAACTGAGGGAATAAGGAAAAGGTGGAGGCTTTTAAAGGAAAAGACAGGAAGTGAAGTCAGAGGGGTCAGGCTCAGAAGGGTCTTCAGCCATAGGCTCGGACCCGGAAATAACGGCAACAGGGCCAGGTGGAATCTTCCGTGGATGGTCTGCAGGAAAGGGAGAAAAAGAATCCGTGCACTCTGCCACATCCTGGTCTGACTCGGAATTGCCCTTACTTAAGCCCTTTAGCTGCCTCCCATGTGCACGTGTGTGACAGCCTGCAACCTAAAAATTGCTCCAGGGGTGGTGCTGTACAATGGCTGACTCCACACTCTGACCCCAAATGTCACGCAGAAAGACAATTTCTCCTCAGGGGTTAATAAAGGCTGCCAAATACCAAAAAAAAGTCCAAAGACATGCAGGTTAGGTGCATTGGCAGTCCTAAATTGTGCCTGGTGTGTGGGTGTAATCTGTGGTGGGCTGGGGCCATGCCCGGGCTTTGTTTCCTGCCTTGCACCCTGTGTTGGCTGGGATTGGCTCCAGCAGACCCCCGTGACCCTGTAGTTAGGATATAGCGGGTTGGATAATGAATGGATGGATGGACATATTGGAAATTCTACAGCCAATAATAGATACAAATCCATATGTCCAAAAGTATCGCACTTTACACAAAATGTATCTGAAAAACACGGACAAAGAAGTTTTCATGGATTTCTATATGAATCTGAAAGATCACGATCGCATTTATAATTAACCAACATATAACCAATTGTCAGTGATAACAGTTTCGAAAGACAGGGATAGAAAGACAGAGTTGATATTCATGTTTATCCAAAAGCACAGCACGATTCGTTTGTAAGTGGTAGATCTGGGAAATGACGAGCGTGTAGGGCCTGCACGGGATTTGGCGAGCAAAGATGAGCAAGGGGGCAGAGCCCTCTAGTAGTACAACCATGAAAATGAAATTACGCACAAGCCAGGGACAAAGCTGTAGGATAACAACACTCTGTTTACGTTCGTCTGCCTCCGAGTATAAGACTCCTACCTGCCTCCTTGACTTTGACTGTTGTCTGCCCCTTCTGCTGCCTTCTCCTGATCGCACTGCCTCCTTTAATCTCCCTGAGATCATAACACTGTTTAATCAGGATGTTAGGAGGTCATTGCAGACATTTCTTACTGAGAAAGTGGGTGACCTGCATTGACCTACAATAATGGGCACAGTGCCCTCTAGAGGACTCATGTTACATTGAACTAAAGACCCTGGTGTCCACACTAGAGTGTTTAATCCTTTACGTAACTGGAAAACGCCGGGCGTCTGTGGAGCCACCTAATGACCCCAGTATGTTAATGGCAGGCCTGCCAGTATTCTCTTATAGGTGATCCTTTCTGTTTTCAGGATGTACCGCCTTCTGTTACCTCCATTCTGGGCTAGTCCAAAAAATGTTCCTCACCTCCTTTATACCCTTTCTTCCAGCCTAGCCGCTCATTACAATATTTAATGAATATTCATCTCTTTCTTTATTTTCTATCACTTGCTTGCATTCTCATATCCCTATGACAAATTTATCAGGGGTAACAGCTAATATTCTTAATGTATAAAAAATGTACATAAATTAGTAAACACTCATCTCTGCACATATTGAACAGAAATGACAGATTAATTTGCTGAAAGGAAAAATAGCCGTCTGCCATCCATCCAGGGCTCATTGCAATTATACTGCTCTCGCGTCTGAGGGTCACGACTGTTATCTGTTTCATCCCATGTCACCCTGTTTGATTTCTGTTTTTTTATGTATGATTAATCTTTAATAATGTTGAACTTTGGCATACAGTGAAGCCGACCTCCTGAAATATCATCCTCATTAATCAGCGGCATTATGACTGTTGTACACTCTGGTAATAAAATATTTAAAATCCAGTCTGTTTGGACAAAGCCTATTAGACGGGCTGCCTTTGCATTTTAAGTAAGTAGCTCTTACATTCCAGTCAATGAGTTTGTTCTATCTATAATTCTTTAATAATTCTTTGCATTTATATAGCGCTTTTCTCACTACTCAAAGCACTCAGCAATTGCAGGTTAAGGGCCTTGCTCAAGGGCCCAACAGAGCAGAGTCCCTATTGGCATTTATGGGATTCGTACCGGCAACCTTCTGATTATCTATCTATCTATCTATCTATCTATCTATCTATCTATCTATCTATCTATCTATCTATCTATCTATCTATCTATCTATCTATTAATTATGAGGGACAAACCATCGTCCCAGTCAGGGACTCAGCTCCCTTGTCTGTCCAGGAAGCCATTATAAAAGAAGGTCAGTGAGGGATCTGCAATATTCCCCCTCATGCCAAGATGTAGACATGCAAGGATGCTGCAGCAACAATTACACCAGGCAAATGTCCCAGGAGACTCAATAGGACACCCTCATTTGGCCTGGGAGTCTGGAAGGACAGGACAGTAGGTGACTGCTGACTATAGGCAGAGCAATCCCCATACACTGGCAGCATCCCATCTGAAGAGCTCCAATATGGATGCCCACAGGGCAGCATGATGTTGTGGTCCCATGGGTCTGCCCTGTCGAATTCTGTTGAGGACAACAGGGAGAGCTGTCAGACATTAAGTGCAGAAGGAACAGTGGGATTCTGCTGGGTTTGGAATTGTTAACTGAAGGCGATAGATTGAGCACCGAAAGTACTCCTGGGTCCGGCTTAAAAAGAAAGTCCTCCACTTACACACAGAGTCAGAGATGGGAGAGGAGTCAGGATGAACCTCACTTGGAAGGGAATGGAGGAATTCAGTGAAAGAAAAGAAAGGAAAATTTTGGAAGGAAAACTGATCATTATAGCTTAATAAATGACTTTATCTTAACTCTACTAAAATATCTATCTATCTAATCCTGCCTACTATACTAAAATTTCTATCTATCTATCTATCTATCTATCTATCTATCTATCTATCTATCTATCTATCTATCTATCTATCTATCTATCTATCTATCTATCTATCGTTCTTTGGAAATCCCCAAAAACACGCCTTTCAAAAATGCCTTAAAGTTAAATGGGGTGACATGTAGATAGATCTTCATAAAACTTTAATAAAGCGGAGAATGAAAATAAAGTACCAATTTACGGAAAAGCTATTGAATGCGATTTACAGGCTTTGCAAAATGGAGCAAATTGCTATAACCACAGCAGTTTTTCACTGTTTTGTTTTGCTCTGATCCCCTGGGAAATTTGAAAAATGTTTTGAAGGTTTATATATATTTTTTTAATTTGTCTGTTCTGAGGGGTGGTTGGGGCTGGGGTAGGTGGGGGGGCTGTTAGTGCATTTTCACGCCAGCACTTTTGCCAAAACAAAACAGATCTGCGGACCATATTGCTGCTCCTCGGGCGCATTGGCATTCAACTGTGTTGTGAAGAAGAGTGGGGGATTATCTGGCCGTCTGCAGGGCTGCCAGCATCACTTTAAACAGCGCTGCTCTTTTGATACTTTCACTGAATAGAATGTGATCCATGTTTAATCGAGGGAATGTTCCGATGATAGTCATTATATGGATGTGCTGATCAAACTGCATGTAAACCAAGACTTGCCATTAAGAAGTAAAGGAACTCCAAATACTTGATGTTTTAAGTTTTCCAAGCCAATGATAAACGTTTTAAACAAATATCTAACTGTACAGTACATCAGAAGTTAAAGGGTCCGTCAAATTTAAGTTGCAAGGGGAGTTCATTAGTAAGAAGATAACCAATAAGTCCAAGCAGATATGAGCATGAAAGGAATTAAGTACACTTTAAAAGTAGATGGATGAGGCCAAGTCTAACACTCAGCGGGAACAAGGAAAGTGCAAGCGAGGGAGTTCAGCTACAGCCGATGTCACATTGCGTCTCTCCTAGTCGAAGGGTATGTCAGACTTGGTGACAACATTGCTGATCTCGATTCTGGACCATGTCAGTTTAAACGACTGACAATTGCAGGGCCTGTTAAATGTAGCGACTGAATGGCAACTTTCCGCCACTGTCCTGCTTGGCTATTTTTCTCACAGCCGATAACGTGCTGCCTGATGGAGTCGACGATGTACGAAGTGATAAAGGCTGCGGTGAGTTCAGCCACAATCTCTGCCCTGTTGTTTTCTATTTTCATTCTCTTGGGGTATATAAAACATGAGAAACATCAGACAGACAAGCTTCTGTTCTGCTTGTGAGGTCCAAAGCTCCCGTGATCCTTACTCCTCATTCTTTGCATTGTACTTACAGAGGAGCATTTATTGGTTGTCAGCTCTCATGCACACAGAGCCCACATGTACGACTAAAGACACCTGTTTGATTTGAAATATGTTTTATCTTTTCCCATTGCATAACTCCAGTCCCATTTGAATATCATCATCTCAGAGCACACTTAATAAAGCATGAGCCTCATTATCTGTCCATTTTGTTGTATTCAGCTTGTTTAATTTACCTGTAGCCCTCCAAACTACTAACAACCAACCAATCAGCACAATTCATTGCCCGAGCCCCACCCACGATAGGTCCTGGTTGAACGAAAAGTACCAGCCCTGGAATAGGAGCTAAAACAAGTACCAGGAACTACAAAAGGCCCAGGTTCTGGTGCCATGAATGCTTCAAATGTTCCTGAGTTTCTAAAAAAATCACCTGTAAAAAAGTTCCGGTGGTGGGAAAACGCATTTATTAAACTTTAATCTGATTAAAATTTACCCAGTTCTTGACACTGGATTGCATGCTTAATCTCACAGTCAGTAGCTGTCACTAGAAATCGGAAGCACGCATGTCCATGTCGGCAACATTTGATGTTTCGAGTTTCGATTGGTTGCTTCACTGCTGGTTCATCCTACGGGAAGAGGCTGCGACTTCCTGCAAAACTGCTGTTTCTTTACTATCATTTTACAATTTATTTCAATGGAACAAGCATTGTGACTTAAAACTGCTTCTGACGGGAGTGGTACGTATTGTTTACCACATGCAGTAGGCCCGCCGCCGGGGGGGACAAACGGGACTCTGGTCCGGGGCCCCTTGACGCGTGATTTTTTTTATGCTGATGTTGTGCACGTAGACATATATTCGGACAATTATTCAAGTTACATGTAATAGAAAAGTTAAATCATTTACCTTACAAGAATACAAGTGAGTGCTTTAATAGCCGCACGCTGTGCTCGTGTCGTGTGAAGCACGCTTGTCAAAGGGGGCCGGCAGTGGCACGCTTCTCAAAGACAAAGGAGAGCCGACGTCAACGTCCTTGAGCTTGACGTTGAGTAGTCTGTTTGTTGTACAGGGTACGTGGATAATGGATTGACTTCGCCGCTGTAATTGAATACTTCCGTTTCACACACACAGGCGCTGCGATATTGTTGTGCACTATTGTGGACGTTGACATGTATGGTGTAGCAGAAGTCCGTCTCCGTAGTTTGATAATTCATTCGCTTGGGGGTTTATTGTTGCTTTTAAAGCAGTGACGAGTGTGCGTTGGTTTTGTGTGTATCACTGAAGATTCTGGATCACCCGGATTTTTTGAAAACTTTGAAGTTTGATACAGCGAGTTACCGTACTGATTGTACACCATGTAGATAACCCTAACCGTTAGTATATATCAAACTGTTCAGATGTTACTCCTATTCATTGCATTGGTATAATTGTACCGTTACACGTTAGATAATACATAGGCCAATCTCATTAATGTATTGTTTCAATTCCGCTACGAGCTTCCGTTAGCGCTGGCTTTCCTTCTCGCAGTCAAACTTTGATGTGCGAGAAGGCTTAACTCATCAAGTATGGCATTCATAAATGCAGCATTGTTGCTGTTGGATTAACTACATTTCGATCATTTTGTATACGTATTTGAAGGTTTTGGCATGTGGGGAAGGCAGAGGGGCCCACACATACCCATTTGCCTGGAGCCCAAATATTTCTGGCGGCAGGCCTGCATGCAGGTAAAGATTTTCACTGCGCTCTGTACATGTGACATTATTGACCCTATAGTAAGCCTCTGTAATGGACGCTTAAACAAACTGAGTTTAGAGACATGGGCACACACAAGGAAGGTTTTGAAAGGAAATCTACCATATAATAAAACACTAAAGTCCACGTGTCCAGTCCTCCTGAGCAATGTGATTGGTCAGTTTGGCTTGGGTGATGCGACAACAGAAGAAGTGCAAGTGTGAGACGAACGAGGCAATGAGTAAAAATGTACAAGGCACACTGAGAGAGTCGTCTTCAAAGTGTTAAACCAGACAGGAGGTGATAAAAGTCTGAGAGGATGGCATTATGGGAACACACTTGAGAAAGGGAACACAGGTGACAAAGAGGTTCAGATGCACGCAAATACAGAGGATAGGCGATGAAGGAACATGTAGGACAAAAGGCAGCAAATATTTTTATTTAGTCTTTTACCCTTCTTCAACAGTTTACATGGCTAACACACAATAAAACCCATTTTCAGAGCAATTTTGAGGGTCTTAAAAGTTATTTCACAATAAATGTATCCCTAAAGGGCTTATTTCATACTTTCAGATGGCACACTTAATTATTCTAAGGTTTTATAGGAATGCGCAAAGCTGGCAGCATCTAACCGTGATGTTTAATTGGGTTCTAACTGAAAGGTTTAAAAAGGCATCAAAACACATTGAAAATGGCAAGGATTTAAGAGTGAATTAGGATAAATTCAGAACAGTAATTCAGAATGTATTTAACAGAGCATACAAGGGCATTAATGCCTAGCCTAAGAATAATGCTTAATATAAGATATTAAAGATACTGCTAGAAGGAATCCTACTCCATTGGGCTCCTGAGCAAGTCTCTAAACCTGAAAATTACTCCAGGGGTACTGGACAATGACCAACCCTGCACTCTGACCCCCAAAGGTCATGTAAAATGACTATTTCCCCTTGGGAATTAATAAAGTATATATATATATATAGTAAGATATGGCCGGCCATGTACCCCGGCCAATACCCCCAAGCCAGGTGGAGCCCTCCTTGCAGCATGGAGGTCCCCAGAAGACCAGCAGGGCATTATGGACCATGTAGTTTTTATGCACCGCCCTGCTGGATGCCATGGGGCCACAGGAGGGAGCTGCAGGGAGGACCGAGGGCTTCTTCATGCCCTGTGACCCGGAGGTTCGTCACAGGAAAAGCGACGGATTTCCGGGTTGAAGAAAGGGACTATTTACCCTGACCCGGAAGGGATAAGGACTTGTGGACTGGGGATTGAGAACACTTCCGGGTCAGGGAGTATAAAAGGACTTTGGGAACTCACAGACAATGAGCTGAGTTGGGAGGCAGGGTGGCTAAGCGTCTGGGAGTGGAGGATTGGTTTATTAATTATTATTATTGTTTATTGAGAATTGTGGAGAGGAGCGTGCTTTGTGCACTTTATTATTATAATAAATATCATCATTGGATTTTACCTGGTGTCTGACGTATAGTCTGAGGGTACAAGGGTGCGAGAAGCATCTTATTCTGTTACAATTGGCGTAGTCGGCAGGATTCTCTGGCCGTCAGTTTGGCAGAGGACCTGAATTTAAAAAATTTATTGTGGACAGAATACCCCGGGAAGACAGCGTCACGACACACACAGAAAAATCGCCAGAAACCTCATCTTTATCAAGTCCGTCATGGGGAAGAAGAAGACAAAGCAGAGCGCCAGCAACAGCGGAGGTCTAGCGCTCGGCATTGCCTGCGCTCAAGAGGAGCTATGGAGCGGCTACGCATTTCGGGAGAGATTTCCGGAGGAGGACGTCTCCGACAAGGTATATACGGGGAATGTACTGAATAATCTTTTTAAATTAACACATGATGTCCCATGTACATACCTCCCAGATGTCCATCCGAAGGCTCTGCGGGAGGCAGAAGACAGACCCGAAGGCGATGGCGCGCTCTCATTCAGGCAAACGAGTAACCCGAAGCACTTCCGCATTACGGGTGCCGGCGAGGGACACGTGACCTACCACAAGGGATTCCAGGAAGGTGACGTTCCGTATCCAGCTGTTTGTGGCTTCGCCCAAGAAAAGACGGACTTGAGTTTTTCGAGGGGAAAGGGAGGCGATCGAAGTACCGCTCTCCCTACAAAAAGGTAAGGAGGTCCGGGAAATGATTGATCGGTCCGTCGATAAATTGATACAGACGGATCGCAGTCAGCCAAAAGCGGCACCGCGGTCCTCCGAAAAGAACTCCAAATCCCAGGCTCCCTTGCGGGACCTGTCTGAGCACGTGCCAGAAGCGGCCGTGTTTATTGGCTCCCACCCGGAGGGTAAGGCTAATGATGGCTCGAGCATGCCTCCGGGTGAATTAAGTAACTTTTTGGACGTGCACGAGCTGGAAAAGTTGCTTCAGCCCGTGCACAAATTTTTACAGGTGGTGGAAACAATAAAGAAGATCGTTGGGGTCTTGGGAGCAGCGGCTGAAGCGCCTTTAAGAAAGCTGGATGAATACTTACGGCGATTTGGTCGGGAGCATCCCGTGTTATGTGATTTGGCGGTACAGGCAGGTAATGTCGGTACCGTATATAATGTAATAGGGACGCAGTGTGATCCGGGCCCGCTTTTAATCCATAGCGGGTGCCAAATGGATGCGTGCCCTACAAGAGAGGCCGAAACGTTTACGGAGCGGCCGGGGGAAGGACCGATCGAGCCAGAGCAGCTGGATGGTGCTGTCTCTTGGAGCGATTCGATCCTAAAGACCCCGACCCATGTTGTTTATAAATCAAAGGGCGTGCAGACAGTAAAAGGGCTCTCTTTCACTAATAGAGAGACCCAAACTGTGGACAAGCCCCAGAGTAAACTGGAGATCCCTAGAATAAAAAGGGGGTCTCCTGACAAAGTTGAGCAGCTAGCTGAGAGCTCAGGGGCGGCCGTGGAACCCTCCTCAGTGGACAAAGGGGCGGAGCGAAAGTTTCCGACTGTTTCCAGACTCGCAGAGGGATACACACTGGAGGAAGGCGGCTGTGCTATGAATGCCGCCGACCGGGACATGGATGGCGAAGTTGTCCTGGGAGGACGTGGAATACAAATCCTTTTTTATTTAATATTCCCCCAAGGTTCTCCCGGAAATTTTCTGGACTTCGCCAGGACCCGAACAACAACTCCTCCTGGAGGAAGACATCCCTCGCGGGGCTGGCCGCTCCGAATCAGGATTCGTCACTGGGGGGGGGAGTAATGTAAGATATGGCCGGCCATGTACACCGGCCAATACCCCCAAGCCGCCAGGTAGAGCCCTCCTTGCAGCATGGAGGTCCCCAGAAGACCAGCATGGCATTATGGACCATGTAGTTTTTATGCACCGCCCTGCTGGATGCCATGGGGGCCACAGGAGGGAGCTGCAGGGAGGACCGAGGGCTTCTTCATGCCCTGTGACCCGGAGGTTCGTCACAGGAAAAGCGACGGATTTCCGGGTTGAAGAAAGGGACTATTTACCCTGACCCGGAAGGGATAAGGACTTGTGGACTGGGGATTGAGAACACTTCCGGGTCAGGGAGTATAAAAGGACTTTGGGAACTCACAGACAATGAGCTGAGTTGGGAGGCAGGGTGGCTAAGCGTCTGGGAGTGGAGGATTGGTTTATTAATTATTATTATTGTTTATTGAGAATTGTGGAGAGGAGCGTGCTTTGTGCACTTTATTATTATAATAAATATCATCATTGGATTTTACCTGGTGTCTGACGTTTAGTCTGAGGGTACAAGGGTGCGAGAAGCATCTTATTCTATTACTATATATATATATATATATATACAGTGGTGTGAAAAACTATTTGCCCCCTTCCTGATTTCTTATTCTTTTGCATGTTTGTCACACAAAATGTTTCTGATCATCAAACACATTTAACCATTAGTCAAATATAACACAAGTAAACACAAAATGCAGTTTTTAAATGATGGTTTTTATTATTTAGGGAGAAAAAAAAATCCAAACCTACATGACCCTGTGTGAAAAATTAATTGCCCCCTTGTTAAAAAATAACCTAACTGTGGTGTATCACACCTGAGTTCAATTTCTGTAGCCACCCCCAGGCCTGATTACTGCCACACCTGTTTCAATCAATAAATCACTTAAATAGGAGCTGCCTGACACAGAGAAGTAGACCAAAAGCACCTCAAAAGCTAGACATCATGCCAAGATCCAAAGAAATTCAGGAACAAATGAGAACAGAAGTAATTGAGATCTATCAGTCTGGTAAAGGTTATAAAGCCATTTCTAAAGCTTTGGGACTCCAGGGAACCACAGTGAGAGCCATTATCCACAAATGGCAAAAACATGGAACAGTGGTGAACCTTCCCAGGAGTGGTCGGCCGACCAAAATTACCCTAAGAGTGCAGAGACGACTCATCCGAGAGGTCACAAAGACCCCAGGACAACGTCTAAAGAACTGCAGGCCTCACTTGCCTCAATTAAGGTCAGTGTTCACGACTCCACCATAAGAAAGAGACTGGGCAAAAACAGCCTGCATGGCAGATTTCCAAGACGCAAACCACTGTTAAGCAAAAAGAACATTAGGGCTCGTCTGAATTTTGCTAAGAAACATCTCAATGATTGCCAAGACTTTTGGGAAAATACCTTGTGGACTGATAAGACAAAAGTTGAACTTTTTGGAAGGCAAATATCCCGTTACATCTGGCGTAAAAGGAACACAGCATTTCAGAAAAAGAACATCATACCAACAGTAAAATATGGTGGTGGTAGTGTGATGGTCTGGGGTTGTTTTGCTGCTTCAGGACCTGGAAGGCTTGCTGTTTTAGATGGAACCATGAATTCTACTGTCTACCAAAAAATCCTGAAGGAGAATGTCCGGCCATCTGTTCGTCAACTCAAGCTGAAGCGATCTTGGGTGCTGCAACAGGACAATGACCCAAAACACACCAGCAAATCCACCTCTGAATGGCTGAAGAAAAACAAAATGAAGACTTTGGAGTGGCCTTGTCAAAGTCCTGACCTGAATCCAATTGAGATGCTATGGCATGACCTTAAAAAGGCGGTTCATGCTGGAAAACCCTCAAATAAAGCTGAATTACAACAATTCTGCAAAGATGAGTGGGCCAAAATTCCTCCAGAGCGCTGTAAAAGACTCATTGCAAGTTATCGCAAACGCTTGATTGCAGTTATTGCTGCTAAGGGTGGCCCAAACAGTTATTAGGTTCAGGGGGCAATTACTTTTTCACACAGGGCCATGTAGGTTTGGATTTTTCTCCCTAAATAATAAAAACCATCATTTAAAAACTGCATTTTGTGTTTACTTGTGTTATATTTGACTAATTGTTAAATGTGTTTGATGATCAGAAACATTTTGTGTGACAAACATGCAAAAGAATAAGAAATCAGGAAGGGGGCAAATAGTTTTTTACACCACTGTATACAGGGTGACCCATAATTATATATGTGACATTTCACAGGCTGTAGCATTCAAACTACTGCGTGAAAAGTATTGAAAATGGCATCACTGTGTAACCTGAGAATGGGAGTAACGATGTGCTGGACCCCACCAGACTTTTTCCTGTGGGGTTTCCAAAAAGATGAGGAGTATGAACATCGCATCCGCAATGTGGCTGACCTACGTGCAGCTGTTACATATATATATATATATATATATATATATATATAAACCTTCTGCCAATGGCATGTATTGATGTCCCTGCCATCCTGGAGAAGTTGGAATATATATATTCTCAAGCTGCAATGTGCTATATTATGGTGGACACTTCCGAAAACAATATAACATGTATTAGACTGTTGGCAAAAGCATAAAAAAGAATTCAAGTAAAAAGGAAAAAATGATAACACAGAAGCTTTTCAAAAAAAGGAAAGATTAATTTTGGTTGTTGGTTCCTTTGAGACCCATATTAAAGTAAAGGGAAAAATAGCCAAAGGATTACTTGCTATTATTGCCTAAAAAAAGAAAGTTTTTCAGGTTAATGTGTTACATCCTTGGATAAGAACCCTGGGGGAATCCATTCAAAATAAGACAATCCATTGGGCACCCTCATTAAGTTCCTTCAGAAAACTCAGTTGCTTGAAGTACAGAATCTGTTGACCCAACAGAAGTGTTCAAAAGGTGACCCTATGCTATGGCTGAGCTGAAATGGACAATATTTAGGCAGTAATTCCAAAAATATCAAGTCTAAAGGTGTTACAGGACAACCATTACCTGTGGTAGAGTTCTGTTGTGCTATTTGTTAAGACTGATGGAGTGTTTTATAATGATTCATCCCATTCAGAAAATTTGATGCCTACTTAATATCACGGGTCATGAACCATGTTTATTAAGTCTATCTATCTATCTATCTATCTATCTATCTATCTATCTATCTATCTATCTATCTATCTATCTATCTATCTATCTATCTAGTGTCTTTCCTGACTATACTATGTGGGTCATGAAGTAGTGTTCTGTTATTGAAGGAACATTACACATTCATTTGAGATTATGAGTATTTTGTAGTAGTAAAAATATGAATGATCCATCCATCCATTGTTCAACCCGCTATATCCTAACTACAGGGTCACGGGGGGTCTGCTGGAGCAAATCCCAGCCAATACAGGGAGCAAGGCAGGAAACAAACCCCAGGCAGGGCGCCAGCCCACTGTAGGGCACAGACACATACCAAGCACACACTAGGGACAATTTAGAATCGCCAATGCACCCAACCCGCATGTCTTTGGACTGTGGGAGGAAACCGGAGCACCTGGAGGAAACCCACACAGACACAGGGAGAACATGCAAACTCCACGCATGGAGGACTCGGGAAGCAAACCTGGGTCTCCTAACTGTGAGGCAGCAGCGCTACCCACTGCGCCACCGTGCTGCCCAAGGTATGAATGATGACATATTTATATCATGCTTTTAATTAAAATCGTTAATGGTGTCCAGCACGGCTCAGTGCTCAGACCGTTCCCGTTTCACTTTATATTCTTTCATTTGGGGACTATGAATAGAAAACAGAACATATTCACTCGTATGCAGACGATACGCAGGTATTCCTTTCCTTTAGAACATATGACTCCAATGGAGTCCTTAATTAATTGTGTAAGTGGCTTTAAAGAAGGATGTCCCAGAATAGACATAAAACAAAGTTGTTACTTACCATTAATATTACTAACTCAGCACTATCTTTAACACCAATATGTCTTACATAACTTACAAAACTATCTAAAACATGTTTTTCCACCTTAGAAATATTTGAAATTTAAAGCGGTTTTTGTATATGGAGGACACAGCAAAATTAATTTGAGCATTTATTTCTAGTAGGATGAACTACGGTAGTGTGTTATGTTCAAATCATTCAGTTAATTCAAAATGTTACTTCAAGAATTACTATAGGAACTAGAAAGAACAACCAGATAACCTCTGTCTTTAGGTTGTTACAATGGCTTCCAGTTAAGCTTGGGGATGATTTCAAGATTCTCCTTAATTGGCAAAGGCCCTGATTACTTACAAAGCAGATTGCACATTAAGATATCAAGATGTTAGACTAGTTAAGATACCAAGGATTAATAAAACAACAGTGGGAGGTGAAACCTTTAGTTACAGAGCAGAGGTCAAATTGTGTGAGATTGGACACGTATTTAAGGTCCCCATCTTTAAAGCTTCACCTTCATCCTATTATTCTTTCTATGTATTTAGAAGACATCATTTTCAAAAATGGTGGTGCAGTGGTAGCACTGCTACCTTGAAGTATGAGGACCAGAGTTTCATGTCCTGGGTCCTTCCCTGCGTGGAGTTTCCATGTTCTCACCATGCCTACACCAGTTTGCTCCGGTTTTCTCCTGGAGTCTGAAGAGATGCATGTGAGGTGGATTGGTGATTCTAAAGTGGCGCTGACATGTGTGTGTTCACCCAGTGGTGGACTGTCCAGTTGTTCTTCTAGCCTTATGCAGTGATTTCTACAATAGGCTCCAGCTGCTCCGCAATCCTCCTCAGGATAAGAGGGTTAAGAAAATGGATGATTTCAATAAGTGCTGGATGAGGCGACCAGCAGCCATACCACATGTAATTCAGAACAGATTATCCACCTAAAGCTAAGCCTGGTCAGACCCAACCAGTACTTGGATGAGAGGCCACCTAGGAAAAGCTTGGGTTGTTGCTGGAAGAGGTGTTGGTGAGACCAGCAGGGGTGTGATCTATGTGTGGATCCCAATGCCCCAGAGCAGTGATGGGGACACTGTGCTGTACAAAATGGTGGCGTCTTTCGGATGAGACGTAAAATGGAGGTCCTGACTCTCTATGGTCATAAAAGATCCCTGGGCATCTTCCGTAAAGAGTAGGGTGTATTCCAATGTCCTGGCTAAATTGCCCACCACAGCCTAGTCATTCTGGCCCCCTAATCAGCTAACTGTCATCCCTTCACCACCTAATAGCTAATGAGTGCTGTGCATACTGGTGCAAAAATGGCTGCAATAACAACAACAACAACAACATTTATTTCTATAGCACATTATCATACAAATGATGGAGCTCAAAGTGCTTTAGAGGATGAAGAAAGAGAAAAAACACAAAATATAAAAGGCAATACTAATTAACAAGAATAAAAGTAAGGTCCGATGGCCAGGACAGAAGAAACAAAACAGACGGCTGGAGAAAAAAGTAAAATCTGCAGGGGTCCCAAGGCCACGAGACCATCCAGCCTCCTCTCATGGAAGAACTTGATAGTGACGGTCATGTGGACTTCTGGCCTTCAGTCCATCAATGTAGGGACATCACGGTGCTTTGATTAGGTGGTAGGTGGTGCAGATCGCCACCACAGAAAACCGGAAAAAGAACAGCAGAGAAAGTAGGGGTTAGTATGGATTTCGGAGCCACCAGGAATGATAATGATAATTCAATGCATATACAGAGAATCAGGATTAAACTAAAATGAAGCTATGAGTTAAATAAATGAGCTAAAATAATGAGTTTTAGTCTGGAGAACTTCTATTGGTAAGCTATTCCAGATTTTAGGTAAATAACAGCAGAAGGCCGCCTCACCACTTCATCCAAGTGGGTGCTGCTCATTGGTGGTGGTTAAAGTGGTTGAGTTTCAGTTAGTGATAAAAACATTATATAAATGTAAAGAATAATTATTTATTATTCCTAATTATGAAAATAGATGATGAGGGTGGATTTAAGTTTATGTCTAAAATCTGTTTATGGACCAAGAAAGGAAGGCCCAGCATTCTCCTTGGTTTGTTTGTTTTGGTGGTGAAGGAGGCACCTGGGATTCTTGGCAAGGTGGGCCGTCTTATCCGGCTTCAGGGCACATTACAGGACTATCTGTCAGTGACAGATGGCAGCCTTCAAAAACAGACAAAAAAAAAAAGAAAAGAAAAGTAAATGAGAATTGATTCAGGAAAATGTCAGTTCGAGTCTCTCCGGGAATGTAGGCAGCCATGCCAGCCTCGCACACTTGTCACTGACAAACTGACAGCACTGCAGTCAGGTAAGCCGACAGAGACAATCCGAGTCTTTAATTACGGAGTAGGCCAGGAAAGCAATCCAAGAGGATGACATGACGTTTTATGATTATTATTATTATTTATTTTTTTGCTTGCTGTGACCTAATGTTTCGAGAGGCCTGCAATAGAATCCTGAAGGGCGCAAATTATAAATCTATTTTTGAGATGCCATTTTTCATAAAGGCCATTGTCATAAGTCAGTTTACTGGATATCCTTGAAAGAACAGACGGGTGTGAATATTTCAAAATGGATCCGCAAGCACAGTGTTTTGTAACAAAAGGAACTGTATTAAAGAGACCCATTTCACTCTAATGGCTCCAAGCCCATAGTCTTTTCATAAATGTGTTTCTATTTGCTTCCTACCCCCTTTGCCTAGTGGTTAAGACTTTGGGCCTCTTGCTCTGAGGTTGTGACTACTGACACTCTGTGACCACGAGCAAGTCAGCACACCCACTGGAGAAACAAAAGTCACGTAACTAATTATATCTCAAATGTCGTTAAGTCACCTTGGATTAAAGGGTCAGCCAAAAAGGTAAATGTCAAGTGATGATGATGATGGTGAAAGGCCCGATACAAAATGGTGAGGGGACCGCTGATTACAATTACAATTACAATACAATACAATTTATTTTTGTATAGTACCCCAAAATCACACAAGGTGTGCCACAATGGGCTTTAACAGGCCCTGCCTTTTGACAGCCCCCCCTCCAGCCTTGACTCTCCAAGAAGACAAGGAAGAAACCTTGTAGAGAAAAAATGGAAGAAACTTTGGGAAAGGCAGGTTTCCAGGTAGGTTAGGCATGCCGTGGGTGTCAAAAAGAAGGGGGTCAATACAATACAATACACAGAACAGAAATAAAATAAATCCTCAATTCAATTCAGTATAATATTCATCCATTATCCAACCCGCTATATCCTAACTACGAGGTCACGGGGGTCTGCTGGAGCCAATCCCAGCCAACACAGGGTGCAAGGCAGGAAACAAACACCAGGCATGGCACCAGGCCACCGCAGGGCGCACACACGACAATTTAGAATCGCCAATGCACCTAACCTGCATGTCCTTATACTGTCGGAGGAAACCCATGCAGACATGGGGACAACATACAAACTCCACACAGGGAGGACCCGGGAAGCGAACCCGGGTCTCCTAACTGTGAGGCAGCAGCGCCACCGTGCCGCCCTACAGTATAATAGTAAAATAAAAATATTACAAGTACACAGCAGAATTCAACAGTAGATGATGTCACATAATATGATTTGTAAAGTCTTTGAACTGCCTTTCCCAAGATTTCATCCTTGTTTTTTTGGGAGATTTTCCTTATTTTCTTAGACAGGGCCTGTTAAAGTCTGTTGCGGTACCTCTTGTGTGATTTTGGGCTAGACAAAAATAAATTGTATTGTATTGTAGTCACAGGAGGTTCTGCTCAAGCTTTATAACACACTGGTGAGGCCTCATCTGGAGTACTGGGTGCAGTTTTGGTCTCCAGGCTACAAAAAGGACATAACAGCACTAGAAGAGGTCCAGAGAAGAGCGACTAGGCTGACTCCAGGACTACAGGGGTTGAATTATAAGGAAAGATTAAAAGAGCTGAGCCTTTACAGTTTAAGGAAAAGAAGATTAAGAGGTGACGTGATTGAAGTGTTTAAAATTACGAAGGGAATTAGTACCTTGGGTTGAGACTGTTATTTTAAACTGAGTTCATCAAGAACATGGGGACACAGTTGGAAACTTGTTAAGGGTAAATTTCGCACAAACATTAGGAAGTTTTTCTTTACACAAAGAACGATAGACACTTGGAATAAGCGACTAAGTAGTGTGGTAAACAGTAGGACTCTAGGGACTTTCAAAACTCGACTTGTTTTTTTGTAAGAAATAAGTGGATAGGACTGGTGATCTTTGTTAGATTGAATGGCCTGCCCACGTCTAGATTGTTCTAATGTTCACTTAAATAAAGGTGTGCAATTTGGCAAGACTTATGTCTCAGCCTCTCTGTGGCGGGTTTGGGGAGCGGCACGCCCCCTTGTGGTCTAACATAAATATACAATTATCCCCCGCTATATCGCGATTCAGCTATCGCGCCCCTGCTATATCACTGATTTTTCTGTGGAACATAACTAATTTTATACGTACATTGTACACTACGGTAGACAAAGAGTTTCGCGTTACAGTACCCAGATGATTTCTTATATGGCTGAAAGAGGAGACTCAACCAGTCAGAGCGAGATTTTCATTCTCTTGGGCTCTGATTGGCTGCTACTAACTTGGTGTAATCTCGCAAGAACAGCGAGCGTGGGTCCCCAGCGCATCTCAGTTCTTTGCGTATCGTGTACCTTGCTTGTGGTCCGATTGTTGTGAGGAACCTTTTTGTGAACTTTTCGTTTTGGTTTAAGCCCTACGATGGCTCCCAAGCATCCTGCATCTTCTAGGCCTTCTGGTAGTAGTGAGCCTATGCGGCAGAGGAAGACTTTGACCATTCAGGAGAAGGTAAAACTCCTGGATATGCTTTGGGAGGGAAAGATTTACGCAGATGTCGCTTGCCATTACAAGTTTACATGTGTTTAAATCATGTGGGATGGGTATTTTAAGACTTAAATTATAAAAAAAATGTTTATTTATATGGTCTTTCTATATGGTGGATTTCCACCTATCGCTGATGGATCTGGAATGTAACTTCCGCAATAGGCGGGGGATCACTGTAACGTTTTTTTTTATCTGACCCGTTATTGTCTGGTTGCAGACATGTTGCCTACAGCCATGATGCCCTCTGCTAGTAACATGTTCACTGGGATTGTGGCCTGCAGCAACCTAGGGATGCAGTCTTGCACGAGTTTGATAGAAAAGGGGTTGAGAGGGGGACAATAAAACCCCCTGGACCATAAACAATGACAAACCTCCTTTAGATCTGAGCAGACAGAGAGAGTGAGACGTTGGCAGCCTGCACTGGTACAGCACCTTGCCTCGCTGCACCCACCACACCACGAACCACCACAGGACCCCAAATTAGGACCCGAGTAAAGCTGTGCAATGGGTGACACCTCAGCACCACACTAGTTCGAATGGAATGGTACAGTGTGAGGGCTTTAACTGTGCCTGCAGTGCCAATCCTGCCATGCCACCAAGTCTCAAGTTTTCCTTTCAAGTTAGGGGACCTTCTTGTAGGGCTGGCTGCAGGTTAACATCATGCTGAGGATGGCACAATTGCAGATGATCGGCCTTGACAATTAACTAACAAAAAAAATCCTGAAACAAGAAAAAACAGCAAGTATATATAAAAAAAAAAGAGGCAAACAAAACCAGAAATCAAAATCCTTAACCCATTATGTATTTTTTTAACAAATAAAAAGCAAGTGTTTTAAGAAGCTGTCGTCTAAATAGGTTATGATGTGTAATGGGTTAAACAAAGCCAACCTTTTAAACCAAAGATTTATCTGTCAGCTTCAGAAGTTCTTTTAAATATGTCAACAGGAATTATTTGCCATTGTAGAGTCCCTTTTTTATTAATATGGTAATACAAAACATCCTACATCTGGACCTCTTTAGTATATTTTAACCACCATATAAAAATTAAATGGATTCAGCTTAAATCTTTATTGTCAAGCAGATGTTTCACATCATCTGAGTACTTACTGGTCCACGGATGGCTTAAGGAAGGTTCAAGGAATAACTGGCCAAGGTCAGTCCGCATTAGATAAACCAATAATTCAAACAAAGATATTTTATGGAAAGATGTGACGAGGAAGGAGGAGGAAAAAAGAGAAAATGTAAATACTACAGTGATGATTAAAAGACAAGCACAGGAGAAAGATCTGGTGTGACGAAAGAATGAGGCTTGATGGGACAGCCTGTGCTATTTGATGATTTGCTTCTTGTTTAAATCCTTCATTTAAGTGACAGTTCACACCAATTAGTCATCTCTGCGGTCATCCTGTGGGCATCCTATGGGCAACAATCTAATTGCCTTCTTCCAATGAGCTGTAGTAGCAATTCAGCGCGGCAGAGGACTATTAGCATTCCACATTTGAAAAAGGAAAAGAAAACACAGACTGTACTTCAGAAAAGATGTATCCTAAAATAAATTTGAAAGGTCAGATAGACATTTTTGCTTTTTTTTTTTTTTGTTTTTTGTGGCGGGCACCAACCTTTATGGAATGAACAACACACAAACAGTAACCCTTGATCTGTTAGAGAATGAAAAGGGTGAATTGTAAAATGAGTTGGTGTGAAAAAGTTATAGATAGAGTCCGGTCATCTCCGGTGTAGGGGGCTAAATCAACACTATCTATCTATCTATCTATCTATCTATCTGATATAGTGCCTTTCACTATTTATCTATCAATCTATCAATCTATTATATAGTGACTTTCATATCTATCTATCTATCTATTGTGGAACATGGCCCAGACATAGACAGGTAGTCATGTTTTAATTCACCCACACACGTTTATTTACAAGTCCTAATATTTACAAAAGTGCAACACAACCCCAAAATCCCCCAAAGTCCAGGCCTTTTACAATGCCTCTTTCACTCTTCAGGCCGCCTCCACTCCTCTCCTCCAAGACTTTGTCTACTCCGCTCCCGACTCCAGCCATCGAATGGAGGGAGGCGGCCCCTTTTATACACCCCTGGATGTGCTCCAGATGCCTCCCAATTAGCTTCTGCCGGCACTCCCTAGTTGTCTTCCCCACAGCACTTCTGGGTGTGGAGGAAGTACTAAAGACCCAGGGCTCACCAGGCATTGGGGCACCCCCTGGCGGTGACCATGGGCCCCTATAGTGTTGAGCTTCTATGCTCTGTTCCCGTGGTCCCCAAAGCCACAAGGGCAGTTGCCCCCTTGAGGTCTGGAGGAGGCACAATCCCTCTTCTAGTCCTTCCGGCCATCCCGGCTCGATACCACCCCCAGCCACTTGCCACACTATCTATCTATCTATTATATAGTACCTTCATTTCTATCTATCTATCTATCATATAGTACCTTCATTTCTATCTATCTATCTATCTATTAAATATAGTGCCTTCATTTCTATCTATCTATCTATTGTTATCTTTCTTATCAATAATGCTTGGGTCGTGAAGCAGAGCTTTCAGTTTTTCCAATTGCTGCTTCAAGAACTATTACAAGAACTAGAAAGAACAACTTCATAACCCCTGTCCTTAGGTTGTTACACTGGCTTCCAGGTAATCTTAGAGCAGATTTCATAATCCTCTTTCTTACATTTAAAGCCTTAAATGGCCAAAGCCCTGCTTACCTTTCTGAACTTATTACTTTCAAACCAGAATGTACATTAAGATCTCAAGATGCCAGTCTATTTAGAATTCTGTGGATTAATTAAATAACAATGGGAGGTTGAACCTTTAGTTGCAGGATCCTAAAGCCGTGGAATGATCTTCCTGTTTAGATAAAAGATGACCCTTCACTCTCAGTTTTTAAATTCAGGCTGAAGTTTCAACTTTACCCTATCCTGATTATTGGTGCATATTGCATTTCTGATTTTCAGTAGCCCGTATAAAAGTATAAGTAATCCAATGAACTGCTACCAAGGCAGAATTAAGACCTCTACAGGTCTCTGGGTGACTTAGTTCCTTAACAGAGAGTTGATCATACATTTACCCAGTCCAGCATTTGAACACCAGGTCATTTATTCAGCGTGAACATTCTCATTTTTGATTTCAACACAAGACTTGTTCGCTTCATTGCCCCATGATGATTTCTATTTACAAATACAGGAGTTGAGTGAGGCCTTGGTGAAATTCTGAGTGTATTCTCTAATGGTAGATCCACCCTGACTGCTACTAACCCTACTCTATTCAGTTGGTCTTATCGATAAACTATGGACCCACTTGCTGCCACTGTTCTGCTGCCAAGCCATTTTCCTGACAATGGAAAGACACCTGAGATACAGGGGGTCCTCGGGTTACGACACAGTTCCGTTCCAACAACAGTGATGTAACCAGAATTTTTGGTGTAAGTCAAAACACACCCTAGCCTAAGTCACTTGCCTATCCAAACGCATTTGCAAAATCATAATCTAGAACATAAAAACACAACTAAGCCACAGAAAAAGGAAAAGGACATAAATATACTGTTCTGTACACTGTACTGTAGTAACAGAAAAAATGACAAAAACAAAACAAAATTCCTTACCTTTATTCCTTCGGATCTCTTTACAATGTCTAATTTCACTTCCATTGTGATGGTTTTCCTCTTCTTCAAAGCACTACAGTCTGCAGACTTTCATTTAGGAGCCATGATAAGGGCCAAAAAGTCACCAAACAAAGCCACACAAACAGAACACTTCCTCCGCATGCAACCAAACCAGTTCACCAACTCCCTCACTCATACGCCGCATTACTGCGTATTCTTACGCTGCGCGCAACCAAACTAGTTCGCCCACTTAGTCTGTAAGTATGATGCTAACGACGTCAGGTATCACTTTCTTTAAGTTTTTATGGGAGTGAGCGTTGTAAACTCAAAACATCGTATGTTGAGATGTCGTAACCCGAGGACCCCCAGTGCTGGGATCATTGGAATCAACGAATGGATAGATTCTATCATCAGATTAGACAGCCCAGCAAAAACTTTACTGTCAAGTCCCCAGGTGGGTGACGGGCGGCAACTTGGCCGAGGTCTCTAGGGCTCTGACTGCGTCTAACTTTTTAATTATTAAATTTGACCGTGGACCCTTCAGAGGTTTCGTTTTGTCAGGGATGCTGCTATCTGGAGGTTTTGTTTTCCTTTCTGGCATTGTCAACTGGCACGTCAAGATTGTTTAATGGACAGCTATCTCGTTTATGTCACTCCCTTTTGAACTGCTTTGATTTCCTGTCTGCGTAACCCAATCTGTGCTATATGAGTATTCACTTTGTCATTTAACTTATACATTTTATAATCGCCCCTATCGGTGAACTCTGTCCCTACACTCAGCGGGGACCTATACACAAATAAGCTAAATAGAATCGAAGTGTGTAATGTGCAGTATGGAGGATGGAATATTTAAAGTTGTTTTGTTAAATTAAAGTATTTGGTTTAAATCCAAGATGGAGATGTGTAGTGTTGTGGAGGGAATTTAGAGTTACTTTTCTTTGTTTCTGAAATTTCAAATACTGCATGTAGTAAGAGCTTATGTGCATTTCATGAATAGAGTTGTTAAGGTATTTTTTAAATAACACGTTTATCGGATGCTTTTTTAGCGTTTAGAGATGCAGTGTAAGGGCTCTGGTGATGGTAATGACCCGCTGCAGCAGAGGTTGGTGTTGTTGACTAATGCCTCCTTATCCCTCTGCAGAAGGGAAGACGGATAGCCATTCCACCGCTGACGTCAATTCCGCTTTCCACCCTCCTGGACCCTCCCTTTCCTGCCGAGCCACTTTCATCTGAAAAGACGTAATCCGTAACCTTGTTGTTCTTCACCTTTATCAATTATGGGGAGTCACAAGGTGGTGTCCCAACTGCTTAATGTACTTGTTTCTCCTCTCGAGACATATTATTACTTGATTCAGTACAGACATTGTCTGATCATCACATGCTGACCTTCTCTGTTTACCGTACCTCTCTACCTCAGATCTCATGTTCATCGTTCTAAAAAAGCACCTGAGACTTTGAATTTTTAAGTCCCAGAAGGTGACAGCGGTGGTCTTTCAACCTGCCACCTGCAGCCGGAAGCCACCATGAGACTTGGGAGTTAGGGTCCAAGGCACTGAGAGGCTTCTGACAAAGCAGAGAAGAGAAGGAAAAAAAAATTTCCAGAAGAGCATACAAGAGTAGAAATGTCAAAAAGTGGCCTTTCTGAAGACAGAGTGAAATGACTCAATCAGGGCTGACAAGCTCCAGTGCCAAGTGATAAATTGGAGTCGTGCTTGTCGGAGAGGAACACTCTGCTCTGATGGCAGCTCTGCTTCACAGTCCCGCGTCAAATTGAATGTCACAGGTCAGCAATGTCCCTCATGGGGGTCTTGCTCAGAGAAGCTGACCTTCTATGTAAGGGTAGAGAAAAGTTTGTTCCACTTACTGAGGAGAACGTGTGAAAGTGAAAATGTGAGGATGAGCACGGCGTGTCATTTTGCTGCAGTTTTATGCTAAAATCATGTAAATTCTTTTCTTTTTTTCAACCATCAAGCAACATGACAAAGCAAAAACATCCATCCATCCATCCATTATCCAACCCGCTATATCCTAACTACAGGGTCACAGGAGTCTGCTGGAGCCAATCCCAGCCAGCACAGGGCGCAGGGCAGGAAACAAACCCCGGGCAGGGTGCCAACCCACCATAGGGCACCCTCCCACACACCAAGCACACACTAGGAACAATTTAGGATTGCCAATGCACCCAACCTGCATGTCTTTGGACTGTGGGAGGAAACCGGAGCACCCGGAGGAAACCCACACAGACATGGGGAGAACATGCAAACTCCACGCAGGGAGGACCCAGCAAGCAAACCCGGGGCTCCTAACTGCGAGGCAGCAGCGCTACCCACTGCACCACCGGGCCACCCAAAGCAAAAACAGAATTTTAGAAATCTTTCAAAAAATTAATTAAAGTTAAAAAAAAACTGAAAACTCCAAACTTGTGAGAATCTTAACACAGGGATGTTGCCATCTAGCTAGCATATCAGGGGAGCCACTGGTCCAAGTAGATCGCCTCTCTCTGTCTCCCCATTATACGGGCATCTTGGCCAGGAAAGGATCTTCAGTCCATCTTTGCTGGGATGCCAGCATATTCACTCTAAGGTACCTCCTGGCAAAAGCAGGCAAATGTATGGTGGCATCCCAGCCAGGTAAGAAGTCAAGCACCATCCTGTTCGGGACGCCATCACAGAAGAAATAATGAAAGAAGAAGGAAGAACTGTCTCTCAGAAGACATGTAGTCCTCCAGTACCCAAAATGGCAGCATCCCTTGGGTCGAGCTTTCATTTGTACACCTTGGGTTTTGTAGTCCTGATGGCCAGCCCTGTAGTTGTACGCCAGATGGAGTTGTGAGGAGAGGACTCACACACTTTAAGAAGGTTCTGCTTGACCCAGATGTATTTCCAGGGTCTAACTGTGTGGCACCATAAGTATTCTCAGGACAGGTTCAACCACATCCAAGTGAGTTGGAGTCAGGAGGCCAAGGTCAAGGCCTGTCGGGAGAAGAGCGGAGGAGTATTTGTGAGTACTTGTTTTGGAGAAAGAACCTAGAAAAGAAATTTTGCATCATAAAATTCACTTTATTTGAACCCTTGTGTCTGGAGTCTGGGGCTCCAGGGTGCCCCCTTTTGGTCACACTAGATAAATAAATATAAAAGGCTGAGCTTCACTTAGACCCAAGGGGAGCAGCACAATGCACCCAAAATCACACTGCTAGCCCTTCCAGGGAGGCACAGGAAACGTTACCATAAAAAAATGGAAACTTGTTGCTAGGCAATAAGCCAAAAATGTAATCTCATTAGTGAAAAAAAATGACCGTATGTTACTAATTCCAATTGTACATATTTAAAAAAGTGGTAAAGGACGTGTGCACAGCCCGACGAGAGCAGCAAAGTTAATGGCAACGGACTGTGCTGCCGCCAAGAGGCTTCTTGATTTGTTCAATTTAGTTTGCCTATTAAAAGTCCGGAATGAGCCACTTGCAATGTAATATCGATAAGCATCACAGAAAGCGAAAATATACGAGGGCTTACAGAAAAGACTCGGCAGCGTTTTGCATTTTAGATTTGGATAAATTAATCATCTTAATGGGAATCGCATTGCACCCTCCAGCTCAATATTAATTCTCGTCTGAAAGGAGCACTTCTCTATGTGCCAATACAGTGGAGTCACGGCCTCGTGAATACCCGCTTTTGAATGATGTTCCGGTATAGTCACACAGCGGGCAGGGAGTAGCTCCACATCCTCAAAGGACACGGGTTCAATGACTTGTTTGAGTGGCGGAGCTCCCCCTTGTCCATTTGATCCACTAGCTGGCACCAACTTCCACCCGCATTCCAAAGAACTGACCTGTGTGACTGTGAACTTGTGCCCATTGCTGGTTCTCACCCTGTGCCACCATGGCATCCTTAAAAGGAAAATGGCAGGCTCAGAAAGTGAATGGGTGGGTGTTCACATACGATACTTGGAGTGTTGTTTGAAAGGTACTATAAAGTGATGCGGCGCCAGCACATTAAATAACGCAGCATGGGGTAAGTCACATTTTTGTGTTGCCCCCGTCATGAACATCCTTACTAGGCATGAGTCAATACCCTTAATCCACATACAGTATGTATTGCAATTAACAGAACAGTCGATTCAGAAAGTATTGAGACCCTTTCACTTTAGGGCCATCTTAACGCATGGGCACAGTGGGCAGTTGCCCGGGGGCCTCACGAGCATAGGGGCCCCATGCTAATCTATGTATGTTGTGACTTGCTGAGTGGTTGTGTAGGTAGGGGTCCCAGTGCACTGCTTTGCCCGGGGGGCCTATAATGCTGTTAAGATGGCCCTGATTCCCTTTCAGTGTTCAAAACTAAATCTACAACACAAGAGATTGTGCAGAAAATGAAAGGGTTTGGACAATGTCTGAATCCGCTGTATGTACTGACATTAGGCACGCAGCTATAGAAATCCAAAGGAACGTGTGTCACTTGAGCTTTGCAGCTTGCACTGTTTCTACGATTCTCTTTCAAATGGAGACTTACATGTTGCTGGTGAGAATGAATCAAATACATTAAGTTTTAAACAATATGGCGGTTCCCATGAAAATCAAACCATATAATGGAAACAGCGACACAACCACAGAAAACTAAATGACACCAACACAATGTGAAAGTAATTCAAACATCGACATATTATATTGGTATTGTCCTGAGTTCGTTTTTTCAAGGGTGGACACCATTTTGTGCCAGTCTTTGCATGGCTAAGACCATGCTGTTGATGCCTGTTACTAGTCACATGATGTATTGTGCATTTTTGTTCCACCTGTAACAACCTATAAAATTGTGTGAAGCACCATCTGGCTGGCATCTGTGTATTGCATTCACTTTATTTTGTTCAGATTTTATGGTGGGTATTGTAAATGGCTTTAGGAGTTATCAGGTCAGATATATGGTGGGCAATAGCAAGAGGTCCCAGAGGTAGATTGAAAAAGTAAAAGAGAGAAAGGACAGGATGGTGAAGACAGAGCAGCTGAGTACAGAAAGAGCTAAAAGGAGTTTGGTGATATGAAGGTGCTGGAGAAAGATATGCGCAGTGCAACGTTAAATGAACGAAGGTCAAGATGGAACAAATCATAGTGGAAGTGGCAGCCATTCTGTGAACGTTACTCTCCCTGGAAGACAGAGATTAGTTGTGAAGAACTATGGGAAATTGTAGTCAGCTGACTTACAAAGGGAACACGCCTAAAACTTACACATTATCGTTAGCTTTGAGAGCCAACTTTAGGTCATCACAGATGACATTATTGGAGGAATGGGTTAACTTGAGGAGAATGGGAAATAAAAGAAATGGCCGCAGCCCCTCCTTCTGAGGCCCTCTAATCCGCGGTGACATTGTTTTATGGGCAGGCACAATAGGAGGAGAATAATCAGGGAAGAAGTAGTTAATCTGGTCCTTGAAAGACATTACCAGAAAACTTCTTCACAGAATTACTGTTATTAATAAAGCCATTGCTTTTTAATAATAATAATAATAATAATAATAATAACTTTATTTGCATAGCATCTTATTATACATTTACAAGCAAATCAAGGTGCTTTCCACAGATTAATCAACAAAAACAAAGATATACTACATTTACTTGGATTATTATATTGTAATGTAAATGTAAGTATACTAAATATAAAATCAACCGGGTACTGTTGCAAAACAAACCTCACTCTGATAAAAAAAAAAAAGGTTTTCTAATTAAAATATTTATATATAATTAATATATTGTGATGGACGGCCGGCAGCTCATCCCAGGGTTCCACTGCAGTATCTATACTAATAAAAGGCAAAGCCCTCACTGACTCACTCACTCACTCACTCATCACTCACTGACTCACTCACCACTAATTCTCCAACTTCCCGTGTAGGTAGAAGGCTGAAATTTCGCAGGCTCATTCCTTACAGCTTACTTACAAAAGTTGGGCAGATTTCATTTTGAAATTCTACGCGTAACGGTCATAACTGGAAGCTATTTTTCTCCATACACTGTAATGGAGTTGAGCTCGAAAGCCGTGGGGGGTGAAGTTTCATCATCACGCCTCCCACTTAATCACGTGAACTGACTGTCAACGCAGTACGTAGAAAACCAGGAAGAGCTCCAAAAGCGCTGAAGAAAACATGCATTTTATAATTGAGAAGGCAGCGAAACAATAAGAAGCGAGCGAGTGACATATACTACCATATTCATGAGTGCTGCTACCTCGGAAAGAAAGCAAGGTGTAAACCTAAACTTTAAATTAAGTTCATAGACAGGCTGCAGCTGGTGTTTCTCATGCTCACGGGTAATGTGGGATACAAGTTTAATGAGAGGACGCAGGATATAAACGAGAGTTTTGATCACTTTGTAACTAAGTTAAAATTGCAGGTGAAAGGGTGTGCTTATGCAAATTCCGATAGACTGTGTTTGTGGGGGATTGACAGTTAAGGCGGGTGGGGGAGTCACGTCTTCATCTCCCCTCCCATTCACCTCATTTCGCTCTGAGCTGAGCTCCGCGGCTAACACACGCAGTGTTACGGAAGCGACTTTGTGACGCTGCCACCAAATACTCACAGAAAAATTCACAAGTTAATACACACGCTGTCTCTAGAGTTTCTCCACACTGAATCCTCCAGGCACTACTTACAAAAGGTTACATTGACAATCGTGTTACGTTATTTTTAAAATGTTTCCTTTTCTTAGCACAAGCACAGTTGAGAAGCTTCGATGCATGTGCTACATAACGCGTTAAAAATCACGCATTTAATCACACTTTGCATTACAAGCAAAGGGGAACTTCTGTCAATGCATGATTTCCTGGTACACCGATTACATTGATCAACGCTTCCCAATTTATTTTACAATACAATACAATACAATACAGTTTATTTTTGTATAGCCCAAAATCACACAGGAAGTGCCGCAATGGGCTTTAACAGGCCCTGCCTTTTGACAGCCCCCCAGCCTTGACTCTCTGAGAAGACAAGGAAAAACTCCCAATAAAACCTTGTAGGAAAATGGAAGAAACCTCGGAAAGGCAGTTCAAAGAGAGACCCCTTTCCAGGTAGGTTGGGCGTGCAGTGGGTGTCAAAAAGCAGGGGGTCAATACAATACAATATACACAACAGAACAATTCCTTAAGACAGCATAATAATAAAAATTTTAGAATTACGGTTTAACAGTAGATGATATGACATAATTAGGTTTGGATATTTTTAGAGTCCTGGAGACCTCATCCATCTAGCTGCATCTCCATTTGGCCATGCCACGGCTGAAACGTTGCTCCGATGAAAGGACCCCTCTTTCCCATGATTCCTGTGATCCTCCATCAGGGATGACTTTACCATAGGCAGGCAAACAACTTGGCAGGTGGGCCGTGGCACCAATGGCCACATTTGGGTACCGAGAAAAGAAACAGAATAGGTGAGGGTTAGTATTCAAATATAATTATCATGTTACTTATGTTATAGTGCTAATGACTAACAACAGAGATGCAGTATGTACAGTTAATCAGCAGCTCTAGTCAGGATATGCTAAACTGAAGTAGTGAGTCTTCAGCCGGGATTTAAAGGCTGAGACCGAGGGGCATCTCTTATGGAAGCAGGAAGACCATTCCACAGTTTAGGGGCCCTGTAACTAAAAGCTCGACCTCCCACTGTTATTTTATTAATCCTTGGAATCCTAAGCAGACCGGCATCTTGAGATCTTAATGTGCTCAGGTTTGTAAGTCATGATAAGTTCAGACAAGTAAGCGGACCTCGGCCATTTAATGCTTTATATGTTAAAAGGAGGATTTTGAAATCTGCCCTAAACTTAACTGGGAGCCAGTGTAAAGATTTAAGAACTGGGGTTATGTGTTCATATTTTCTTGTTCTTGTAATAATTCTTGCAGCGCATTTTGGATTAACTGGAGGCTGTATAGAGAACAGTTTGAACAGCCAGTGAACACCGCATTGCAGTAGTCAATCCTACTAGAGATAAATGCATGAATTAATTTCTCACAATCCTGTTTATTTAGAAAGCGCCTTAATTTCCTAATATTTTTAAGATGGAAAAACATGTTTTGGACGACTTTGTAATATGCTTTAAATGACATGCTAGAGTCAAAGATAACTCCTAGATTGCGGGCTGATTCAGTAAAATTAATTGGGATTCCAACTGAGTTAAATGACGACAAAATATTGCTGTGATCAGCGTCATTCCCTCCAACAATTAACATCTCTGTTTTATCTGTATTTAAAGACAAGTAGTTCTCATTCATCCATTCCTTTAATTCACTAACACAACTAATTAAAGACAACATCGGAGAAACTTCATTTGATTTAAATGAAAGGTATAACTGGGTGTCATCTGCATACGAGTGAAAATTAACATTATGTTTCCTAATGAGAGATCCCAGTGGAAGCATGTAAAGTGAAAACAGTAAAGGTCCCAGTACTGAGCCCTGCGGACACCATATTGAACTTCTGTGTATAATGATGGAGTACTGTCAGCACATTACTGTACATACTGGAATCGATTTGATAAATAAGAACTGAACCAAGCGAGCACGGGCCTGTAAGCCCAACATCGTTTTCTAGCCTGTGCAGTAAAATAGAATGGTCAATGGTGTCAAATGCTGCACTTAAGTCCAACAACATAATTACAGTGGAATTTCCTTCATCAGAGGATATCAGAATGTCATTTACAACCCGTGTTAGTGCCGTTTCTGTACTATGACCAGTGCGAAAGCCAGACTGGAATTTCTCAAATAAATTGTAATGCGTAAGGTGTGACTGAAGCTGACTGGCGACTACTTTTCTAGTATTTTAGAGAGAAATGGTAAATTTGAAATAGGCCTATAGTTATTTAGTATGTGTGGGTCTAGGTCTGACTTTTTAAGTAAAGGTTTAATGACTGACACTTTTAGTGCATCAGGTACGTGCCATGCAGTAATGAACTATTGATAATGGTTAGAATAGGGCTGCAAGAACATCCATTGCACTTTTACTAGTTTTGTTGGCACTGGATCTAGGGAACAAGTAGTGGGCTTCATTTTAGTAATTAAAGTTAAGACTTCCTGGTGAGTTACAGGATTAAAATTATTAAAGTGCTGAATGCAATGTGCGACAGGGTCTGCTAAGCTAGTATTTGGTTTGTACTGTGATGCTGAGATCTGGGATCTTATATTTTTAATTTTCTCATTGAAGAAGTTCATAAAGTCTGTACTGCTAATATCTGTTGGTATTTTGCACTGTTGATCTGAATTCCCATTTGTTAATTTAGCCACTGCTCTAAAAAGTACCCTAGGATTTTTATTATTGCTATCTATTAATGTAGAATAGTATTCTGAGCGAGCTTTAAAGAGGGCTTTTTATATTTATTACACTCTCTGTCCATGCAATTTGAAAGACATGTAGCTTTGTTGTTCTCCATCTGCGCTCCAGTTTTCGACACTCTAATTTAAGAGCTCGAGTATTTTCATTAAACCAGGGAGAGTTTCTATGTGCTTTGATCACTTTTGTTTTAGGGGAGCCACTGTGTCCAGAGCATCTCTCAAGGTCACATTATAATGTGATGTTAGCTGATCTAAATTGTTTTCCACGTTTACATTTGATGTTAACTGATCTAAATGGTTTTCCACAATTACACTCGACTTACTCAAGGTATCTATAAATTTTGAAGCAGAATTACAATCTAGATGTCGCACTGTCTTTGTTTTAATCTGCGAGTGCGCTGGCATGGGCAGAACTAAATCAAACGTAATTAAGAAGTGATCGGAAATAACTACATTTAATGGAGTAATATTTAAATTTTGAATTTCAACTTTGTAAGTTATAATTAAATCTAATGTATGGTTATGATTATGAGTTGGACCTTTGACAATCTGACAAAATCCTACTGAATTTAACAAATAAGTAAAACATTTGCTAAAAGTGTCAGTTTCCACATCAATGTGTACATTAAAATCCCCCATCAGTACTACGTGATCATAATTTATAGCCAAATCAGACAGAAGGTTGCTAAATTCAGTCATGAACAATGAATATGGCCCTGGTGGTCTGTAGACTAGCACTATAATTGTGTTGAAATCTGTTTTAATATTTAAAATGAATGTCTCAAAGGATGTAAAGTTGCCTAAATTTTTAGGAGTGATTTGCATTTTGTTACAATGAATTTTACCCTCACACACCCTTGGTTTGAGAAGAAGTATGAAAAAATATGAGGTTAACACAGAAAAACAGATCACCAATTGAAGCTTTATGAATAATCGATTCGCCATCAATAATTGTTTTGGTAAAGCCATACTCAGTGTAATCCTCCTTCCATTTTATAATTTTTCCGCCACTAGCCATGATTAAATGAACGGTAAAAAGTAAGAGCGAAGCGAGGGTGACTTAGTCAGGCAGGCAGGCGACAGCTCAATAGCTCGAATTTGGATATAAGTGGGTTCTATTTAGTCGCCAGAAATATCTTCTTTGTTAGGAATGGAAGTTGAATTTAGTCTTTAAATTTCTATGGTAAAGAAAAAGTTATGCAATGATGACTAAATCTAACTATATAAAGTCAAAACTTGTATATATAAAGTCATTCGCGAATATATAAAGTCAAAACTTGATTATATAAAGTCAGCGCTGGAATATATAAAGTTAAAACTTGAATATATAGCCTAAAGTCATTCCCAAATATATAAAGTCAAAACCTGAGTATATAAAGACGGCATTGGAATATTTCAGAATATATAAAGTAAGCGCTGCAATATATAAAGTCAAAACTTCAATATACAAAGTCAGCGCTGGAATATCCATCCATTTCCCAACACGTTGAATCCGACCACAGGGTCACGGGGGTCTGCTGGAGCCAATCCTAGCCAACACTGGGCACAAAGCGGGAACCAATCCTGGGCAGGGATTGGATGCATCATTTTCAAAACATTAAC
This sequence comes from Polypterus senegalus, assembly GCF_016835505.1. Taxonomy (NCBI): domain Eukaryota; kingdom Metazoa; phylum Chordata; class Cladistia; order Polypteriformes; family Polypteridae; genus Polypterus; species Polypterus senegalus. Next base: position 91,887,651 of record NC_053165.1, on the reverse strand, counting down.
CGAACAGTGTTTTTTTAATTTATTTTTCTGAATACGTTTTTGTTCACTTAGTTCAGTTCAGAGTCGTTTCAATCAATAGATTTTGACTTTCACTTTTATATATTCAGGAGTAAAGTTTATATATTCCGATGTTGACTTTATATAATCAGGAATGACTTTATAAATTCCGACGCTGACTTTATATATTCAAGTTTTGACTTTATATATTCAGAAAAAAGTTTTGACTTTATGTATACCAACAGTGACTTTATATATTCAAGTTTTGACTTTATATATTCTGTGCCGACTTTATATATTCACAAAATCAATTTATTTACCTGTTTGGCACCCCATAGTATATGTGTGTGTGTATATATGTACACATGTATGTATATATATATATATATATATATATATATATATATATATATATATACCAGCAACACTCATTTTCTTTTACTTCTCGCTGCCAAGCGGGTATTTTGCTATATATATATATATATATATATATATATATATATATATATATAGATATATAGCTATATAGATATGACAACAACACTCATATCAAAGACAAAACAATTACATTAACAATCATGTTACGTTATTTTTAAAATTTCTCCTTTTCTTTTTCATAACTTCTTTAACACACTACTTCTCCGCTGCGAAGTGCAGGTATTCTACTAGTGTATCTATATAAGACAACCCATTTAGTAGAAACAATTTGATGTTATTAAAGATGATGAAAAGATACAAAAGCAAATAAAACAGTCCATACCGGTTTCAGTTGATTTAGCATCAGTTGAGGATTCTGCTGATTTTTCATAAATTTCTTTATGCTTTTTACAAGTTTTGACAGAGTTCATTATTTATCTATATGCATTGACTTACACTGCAGTGTACTGGTAATAAATGGACCTGCAAGTCAATGTGTTAAAGGACACATGCTGGAAAAGAGCAAATGTCACATTCAGATTCCTTGGGCTATGATCCCCCAAAAGATTCTTTGTCACAAAAAGATCAAGAATTTCTGTAAAAAAGCAAAAGGGAAAATGTATAATTATAACACATTAGGTTTTAAACAATATGACAGTTCCCATGAAAATCAAACTATATAATGAAAACAGTGATACAATCACAATAAACTGAAATGGCAATGCGATGTCACCAAAACACTGTAAAAATAATTCAGATATTAAAATAAAAATAAACAAAAATTATTCATAGAAAATAATTCCAAATGACTAGGGCTGACCCTAAATGATTTTCTGAAACTCCTAAATGTGATTTGAAGAAATCAACGGTAAAGGCTAAGGTTGTAAATGAAATGACGAAGGATAAGGTTAAATAATAAAACATAACCTTTATCTTTATCATTAATAAAAATGTTACAATTTAAAAAATCAATAGTAAAGGTTAAGGGTAAACATGTTCAAGTCAAGGGTAAAGATTAAGGTTAGGTCTAAATAAAAAAAAAAAAAAACACTTCCGTGCTAACGTTCCGTGAGTTTGAATTTAAGGTAATGTTGAGGAGAAGGACAGGGAGAGACCCTCAGAGCCATAGAGTAGATCTATATGAAGAATGAACTGAAAATCCTGTGGATCACAAGATCATACTGCGAATAACTTAACATTACATATCGTATTTTGCTCAAATGTTATGGTTTGTTTTGTAAATGATTATAGGAGGCATCAGATCAAATGTATGGAGAACAACAGCAAGAGGTCCTAGAGGTAGATTGAAAAGTGAAGGGGAGAAAGGACAGTCTGGTAATGTTACAGCAAGTGAATGCAGAAACAGCTAAAAGGAGTATGCTGTAGGAATTTAGTGATATAAAGATGCTGGAGAAAGATATATGCAGTGTAACATTAAATGAACGAAGGTCAAAATGGAGCAAATCATACTGTAAAAGTGAGTCATTCTGAAAATGGAACTCTAAATGGAAGTTATAAATTAGCTGTGATAAATGATGAAACAATGAAGTCAATTGACTTACAAAGGAAACATACTTGATGGGTTAAAATGGAAAGGGCATCAGCCCCACCTTTTGAGCCCCTCTAATCATTAGGGACATACCAACAATGTAACATTATGTACCTTTCTCAGACCAGTTTAATCTGATGCTGGATTGAGGAACTTCTACTACTAATTTTTGTACCATTTATGTATTTGTTTTTTGCACTTCTTGAATTATTATATCACTATTGTCCCGGCTAAATTTTTTGAAAGGTCAGCACAATTTTGTGCCAATCTTTGTAAGGCCATGCTGTTTACAGTTGCCATGCCTGTTGCTAGTCACATGATGCATTGTGTCATTTTGTCCCACCTATAAGATGGTGGGGCACACCTTCTGATCTCTGTGTATTGGATTTATTTTATTTTGTTCAAATTTTGTTGTGAGTTTTGTAAATGGTTACGGGAGCTATCAGATGAGATTTGTGGAGCACAATAGCAACAGGTCCTAGAGGTAGATTAAGAAGTAAAGGGGAGAAAGGACAATCTAGATAATGTCACAGTGATATAAAGATGCTGGAGAAAGTCTTGCATTGTAAAGTTAAATGGACGAAGGTCAAGATGGGACAAATTGTACTGGAAATTGGAGTCATTCCGTGAATGAAGACATAAATTAGCTGTGAAGAATTATGGGAAAATGTAGTCAGTTGACTTACAAAAGGAGCATACCTAAATCTTCACATTAATAGCTGTGAGAGCCAACATTTGGTCATCACAAATGACATTATTGGAGACATGCGTTAGCTTGAAGAGAATAGGATATAAAAGAAAGGACTGTAGCCCCACTTTTTGTGCCCCTCTAAATACCGGTGACATTTCTGTTATTCCTGCCCATAAAGCAGAGGAATAATCAGGAAAGTAGTAGTTAAGCTGGCCCTCAATAGACAAACTGGAAAATGTTGTAGCCTATTGCAAGAGCATTTGGTTGTCTGCACGCTTAAGAGGTTTTATGATCAACAGTCTGATCCACCATGAATTACTGTTGGTACACAACTCTGTATGTGAACAGTTGAAAAATCTCAAAGATATGAGAATTCAGCAAAGCACGGCTTCCTTAGAACATCCTGGGGATTGTCTCCTTCCACACTCTCTGACAGCCCCACTATGTGGATATTATTTCTTCTATTCCTCTCCTTTAAGTCCTTTACTTTTTAAGTTAGCGCAGCAATTTGGATCTTCTGCACTTTTATTGTATTGTCATGTGAATTGAGTGAGGTCTTATCATGCTAGCTTCTTTCATGATTTTCTTCTTCCCCTCCCTGACTCCAGTAATATGGCGATGACTTTCCTTAACGCTCAGCCCCAAGGCTCTCTTTTGGCAGAAAGTTGTTAACATGCATATCTGTTCATGTCCTCATAGAAGACCACCATAGAGCAACTATCGCCAGATGTCGAGTCTTCTTTACTAGGCTGGTCACTTCTTTTTACAAATTATATGTGCGAATTTTTGTCTCTTCTGGGGTATTTACATATAGAGAACCCATTTCTGGTGTTAGTTTCAATGGTAAACCACACTCTAAAAACAGCAGACTATCAAAAACGTCATTGAAATACTCGTGTCACATAATCAACAGATCAGTTTGTTTGCTCATAACGGGCAAAACGTATACATTACAAGAAGCCCCTTCACATGGGATCATGCCTTTTAATTGAAGACAGGACTCTTGACCAATAAATGCAGAGGAGAGGCGGGTCTTCACAAGTGCTGTTCGTGGACTACTTTCATTTCCCGGAGGTATTTATTTATTTAGTTATATTTTACTAAAAATGATCTTTATATTGCACATTGTGAGCATATGACCAGATGAGTTAACACGTGGGTTATGCGACACAAGTAACGTGAGATATTTTTTCATAGACACTTTTGATTGGGCATAGAATTATCATATTCTTCAGGAATCTGCAATCTGTACTAATGTCCAATATTCTCTGTTGTTTTCTCCGGTTCTTCTATGGTGGCGATCTGTGCCACCACCACCTGATCTAGACACCATGCAGCCCCCTGAGATGAAGTTCAGTGTCTCAGCTGTCCACGAGACCAACTCCATCAAATCCCATCATGTGAATCATTAAATCTACGAGGTCTGATTTAGGAATAATGGCCTTGGAACCCCTGCAGATTTTATTTTTTCTCCAGCCTAAATTGAGTTTTATTTTTTGGTTGTTTTTGTTTTTTCTGTCCTCCCGGCTGCTATCTGACCTTACCTTGTTCTATACCGTTTAATATTATTGCTTATTTTTATTTGTTTTCACTGCTTGTAACTTTCTCTTTATCATCTTATAAAACACTTTGAGCTACATTGCTCTATGAAAATGTGCTATTGAAATAAACGTTGTTGTTGATTGTGTTTGCATTTGTCCAGCACTGGTCACTTTTGGGTCCCATTCTATCAGAAACTTTGTTAGGTTCCCTTCTAGAAAAAAACATGAAACAAAAGGTTCTTCTGGGCCGTCACTACAAACTACAATATTAAAGTATTGTGAGACCCATTAATACCCCCTTGTGCCGAAACGTGGGTGAAGTGTCCTTTGAGGGTTGTTTATCTGACAGGGGACAACGATAGGTTCGCAGCGTCACTGAGACAACTACGATTCCGCAGCCCTGATGCACAATGCATCTGTTGGCCAAGGGTTGATACGGGGAGTACTTTGATATAGTCACTGACCTTTTTCTTTTTTTCTCTCCCCACCACCTACACAGGACAGCCCAATCCCAGCCACTGATCCACGGCTACGGGACCGACCTGACAAGAAGGACCATCTGTTCCTGAACTGAAGAAGGGAGCCAAGGCAGGACAACTGATAACGTCACTGCTTATTTGCTGTGTCTGTGTGCAGTGAAGTGGTAGCTCCCATTTCAATAAATATGCTTGCTGTTCCTGTTTTGTTTTGACATAAGCTGGTTTTTCTGAAGCCTGTCGACTCGGTTTTCTGGTGTAAGAAACCACTATACCACCACTATAATTAAAAAAAATCATTTTGGCGATAAGAATTCCTTTAACTTTTTCATTTTCTTTATTTACACAGTGCTATTTTAAACTTCTTATGACCTTGATTGCCGTGCTGATGACATAGCGAAAGTTTCACTAAACATTTTGTGGTGATTACACAATGTGCAATTCCATGGTGGATGTAAAAAACTCGTAATCTTTGTTGTGGTAGCTAGCATTTTATGAATTTGGCTTTTGATTTTGTTTTGCCTGTTGAATCCTGACCACTCATTCTCATTTGGTTCCCTCGATATTTTGACCGTCAGTTGTTTCCTGAGCACAGGTCCTCATTTCTTAATCATTTTCTAGTTATTTAGTGCTCATAAATAGTGCCTTGGGCACTTAGCGTGTCCACAACAGTACTTTACTCATCAAGGATGACAACACCAACCAGTAAATAGTCAAAAGTAAATTTCGCTAGATAATTAGATGAACTGAGAGAGAGAAACTGTAGCAGCAAAAAGCGATTAAAGTGAGCAGAACAAATGTTCTTAACTGCCAGAGGCCACGTGATTCTCATAATTAATCAAACACCATAAAGGATAAACAACAGAAAAATGATCTCTCATCAGGAAGAGCCTAAAGGTATACAGTATTGGGATAGAGACTGAAGGACAGCAAAACTATAACAAATAATCCCATAGAATAGATGAAGACTGACTACTTCAGTTTAGTATACCCTGACTAGAGCTGCTGATTAACTGTGCAGACTACATCTCTGTTGTTAGTCATCAGCACTAAAACATAAGTAATAATGATAGGTATAATTTGTTAGTAAACCTGACCTATTCTGTTTCTCTTCTTGTACTCAAATGTGGCACTTGGTGCCACTGCCCTACTGCCAAGTTGTTAGCCTGCTAAGGAAAAGTCAATTCTGATGGAGGAGCACTGGAATCGATGTGTAGAAGGGTCCTATCATCAGATTGGCTGGCCCACCACTGACTCAGCTATGGAATGGCCAGTATGGGGAGGCAGCTTGATGGCCGAGGTCTCCTGGACTCTGAATAAAACAGAATCCTACTATGTGACATCATCCACTGTTGAATTTTGCTCTGTACTTGTAATATTACTATTCTATTATATCGAGGATTACTTGTGTTCTGTTCTATGTATTCTATTGTATCTACTCCCCTTTTTTGACACCCACTGCATGCCCAGCCTACTTGGGAAGGGGTCTCTTACTGAATTGCCTTTCCCAAGGTTTTTTTTTTCCTTTTTTTTTTTTTCTTCAAAGGTTTTTTTTGGGAATTTTTCCTTGTCTTCTTAGAAAGTCAAGGCTTTGGGACTGTCAACAAGAAGGCCCTATTAAAGCCCATTGCGACACCCCTTGTGTGATTTTGGTCTACACACAAATAAATTGTATTGTACTGTATTGTATTCAAAGTTTACTCATCAGGATAAGATCCCAAATGCTAATCCAAGATATTTTAGAGAAGGTTAAAATCTTCTCTGTCAGGTTAATTTACGTTCAGTATCAGTTAGGGAAGGAGTTGACTTTGTTCACAGGTTCATTAGCATTCTCGTAGGAGCTGCCCATTTTCAGAATGATGCAAATGAATCCCACCAGCACTACCTCCGCTTGGTGCAGAGAAATGGCGTTTCGATTGACATGGATGAAGCTGCTATTATTATAAGGGAGTTATTTTCCCACTTACTTGGCTGAAGGGCACAGCCATTGACCATTGCTGTAGGGGGACATGTTGACGGGAGAAGATATAGAAGTCAGCAAGTTTTGAATTACTGAGGCTAAACTGATCAAAGGTGACCCTCCATCTTGAACCGTTAAAAATTCTGATTAGTCTGTCTAGTCATCCTCTTTGGTATTCTGTTGTTTTCCTCCCCATGTTTTTTATTTGTGTTTGTTTTTAATTGGAAATAATTGAAATTGGGAAATGGCCTTGTAGTTCTTACCCCTAATTTGTCTTACACAAATTCTATTGATGAAGGCAGTCGATTAATTAAGTAACTGACCACTTAGCCGGGTTCAAACCCAGAAGGCATAAGACAAGGAGACCTCCAGTCAATAAATCACTGACAGTCAGAGCACTGGGCCTTCAACTGTTCACCATGTTCACTTATTAAGGTGATGTTTTATGTAAAGCAACTTACAAACTCAACATTATATTTTCATTTATGTGATGGAGATAAGGATAAGGCACTTGCTCAGTTTTGTACAATAATGGTGTGGTAAGGATTTGTTAGGATTTATTTTACAAGGCTTTAGCCTTTGTGAGGGATTGACGGCCGTGTATCCCGTTCAACATTCCCAAACCGCCAGATGGAGCCATCCCTGCAACATGGAAGGGCCCCAAATTCCAGCAGGGCATCATGGAACTTAGAGTCTTTCATCACAACCCTGCTGGATACCACGGGGGCTGCCAGGAGTTGCTGCAGGGAGGCCCAGGGATTTATATTTTCCGTATATCCCAGAAGTATTTCCAAGTCACGGAAACGGAAGAAATGATATACTTCCAGGCTGAATAAAAAGAGAAGTTTTTACCTGACCCGGAAGTGCTGGATAATCACATGGACTGACGGGTCAGAAGCACTTCTGGGTTGAGGACTATAAAGGACTGTGGGAGATCCCAGACAGATGAGCTGAGTTGGGAGGCAGGGTGGCTAAGCATCTGGGAGTGGAGGATTGTGATTGGATTAGAGAGAATTGTATTGTTTATTGAGTATTGGGGAGTGGAGGATTGATTATTGTAATAAATAATTATTGGATTTTTATCTGGTGTCTGACGTGGTGTCTGAGGGTTCAAGGAAGCGAGAGAGCCCTTAACCTGTCACACCTTTTAAGTGAGTGTATTGTATATAGCGCCTTCCTAGAGCAAACATAGAAGGTTGTTTGAAACTACAGGGTGAGCCTGTGGGCACATCCTAACAGATATTGTGCAACATAAGTGATAAGCTTCTCTAAATAATTTAACTTATTATTAAAACATTCATTACAACCCTCACTTATGTCCTTTTATGCAGTTTTTTAGATTTTCTGTCATTTCTTCAGTGTAATTACTTATCTAGAATAATCTGACTTCTTATAAAATGTAAAATTGTCTTTGTGCCTGGGGCAGGCAGCCTGTTTCTGGCTGAATGGCTGACCAATTGACCTTGCAGTGTTCATTTTTTTCTGCTTCCAACACGTCAAATTCAAGAACTGACTGTTCACGTGCGGCGTAATATATCCCACCCCTCGACAGGTGCCATTGTAACCAGATCATCAATGTTATAAATTGTGTCGCTGGGATTGGCTCCAGCAGACCCCGTGACCCTGTAGTTAGGATATAGCGGGTTGGATAATGGATGGATGGATATATAAAATTAAAATCTCTATAAAATATATACATAGAGAGAGAAATGTACAGATAGGTGTGTGTACATACTCTTTGTATTATTTGGCCTGTAATATAGAACATGGTTATGATCTGCTCCCTGCAACTGAGAGGACGCAGCGAATGTCTGCTGGCTGGTCGACCAATCACATGTGTTACCTGCTTGGTAACCACCCAAATATCAGATTTTATTTATATGCCCCCTGCTCGCTTCGCTCGCCCAACCCTCTCTATCCCTTACCCCAGGGCACGCTACGTGCCAGCCACTTCACGTCTCTGCCACTTGCATTGTGAAGGTGGGCTGAATGCATGATAAGGAGATGCAGATGGATGCATGGATGCATGCTGTGTGTTCTGCTTGTCGTCCTGTGCATCGATCATTTAAAAGCCTGTACAGCAGCTGTCCTTTTGTCTCACCACGAGACAAGGCACGGAGAGATGATCATGTTTCATGTGACATCTAAGTGTTTCTCTGAGATGATCACGTCTCTTATATATATATATATATATATATATATATATATATATATATATATATATATATATATATATATATAATCACAGGTGTGAGCAGAATCTGTCTCTTATAGGTCCAATGTACTTAGGACACAGTAGGAGGAGATGAGAATGCAGCCTAGAGTACAATGCTGCCTGTTTTCCACTCCCACCCTCAGCCAGGTAGAACCTAAAACACTTGTGATGTCACAGAAGCCACACCTCTTTTCTCAACTCTTCCAGTCCATCCACTATTTAAATGGAGCCTATTGATGGAGTCTCCATCATTTGAAAAGCAGCACAGCAGCAAGGCACCTTGCTGTTGATCTGGCTAGTGCTAAATCACCACACAAGAAAACCTTTAAGCGGAGTACTCTATACTTCCCCAATCCTTGTTCTCATTTTCCTTGTCTTCCTTTACAGTTTCCTATAAACAGCTGGTCTGGAGTGAGGCTATTATAGACAGGCCAGTGGAGACACTGATTTGAAGACTTGATGTCTGCTGCTGTAACACATGACACACTATTGTATTACTGGATATCAACTGGAATCGCAGTGTGCATCACACTCCACTCAAAGTGGGTTTTGTTCTCATTCCAGTGGGGCTCTTTCTTTCTTTCTTTCTTTCTTTCTTTCTTTCTTTCTTTCTTTCTTTGTGACAGTTTCTGAAACCATGCAAAACTGTTTAAAAAGATGACCATAATAATGCTTCAGCTGCATCAAGGTTATTTAGGTTATTTCCAAGACTGGTTATTTACTGATAAGTGTGCACCCACATAAAGATGATTCACTCCTACCACGTCAGATCCATTCACGGTCCAATACGGATTCTCAATTCTTAAACATTCAAGAATGCGCCATCCTGTAGGAAAGGTCAAAATGAATGCCACTGTGCTTTAATGCAGAAACCACTTCTTGCAATTTTCTTGGTTCTGTGCAAATCAATATCTTTCCATGGGGAACTGAATGAAATGGCTTTAGCTATAAATAACTATGAATAATTATCCGTAGCCTGTTACGCTGTCGTTAGTGGATGCTGAGTTCATGCAGGTCTAGTGATTTTCTTCTGATCGACAGTGGAAAATTAACAGTAACCTGTGCAGCTGCTTCCGTCATATGTACCTTGTGCCTCTCCGCAGGAAGTTAACCGGCATCGTGGGGTGCTGTGGCTTTGTCTGATGTCTTGCCTGATTAATGTGGCTTTCTCTCAATTGGCAGGGATGATTGGGCTAAAGGCAGCCTGAAGGACTCTGCTTCTGTGCCTTCCCAAGGGGAAAAAAGGGGCTTGGAAATTTTGTTTACATTAAGAAAGTATAGAATGAGGCCGTGGATTATAATTGAGCGTAAATTTCAGAAAAATTATTTTCTGAACCTGTGATTTCCATTACTGCTCTGTTTCTTTCCGTCTTCAATTCAAGAGCTGCAAAATGAGATCAAGTGTTATGCAAGTGTGGTAGAATGTGATTGGAGGACACAGGGGGAGGGTCCAATGAAATCGGGAGTGTCACTGATTCCAAACCACTTCTGCATTACCTGTTTTACATGAGGTTCAGAATACAAGATGAAAAGTAAAAATGGTTTCACATTTTGGTCACATATAAAGAACATAATTCACTTGCCAAATCTAAACCTGGAAGGAGAAGAACCTAAGCAGTCAAATTTATAAAATGGAACACATTAGGACAAACAAACCAAAGGGAAAATGACAGAAGTCAACACAGTAATGGCAATATAAAGGCCGCTGATGGACAGTTGTCAACTGAGATTCATTTTCAAAGCAAGTCAAAGCAAACTTTATTGTCATCTCAACCATATACAAGCATACAGATAGACGAAATTGTGAAGCTCAGGGTCCACAGTGTAACAACATGAAGTGCAAATAAAAAATTAAAATTAAATTAAAAATAGAGTTAAAATTTAAAATGAAAACACAAACAAGACAAGACATTGTGCAAAGACAAGATTGATGCAATGTATGGTATTTTCCATCTAGATACATAAATATAGTCAATAAATATGTAATATAATAAATAAAAAATAGATAATACAGAAATTATCAATGTATGATAGTAGTTGTTTAAGACGTGTTAACAATGACAGGTCAGAATGTTTCACAGCAAAAGACTATCAAAGAATGCCAAAGTGCAGTGTGCAGTATAAGATTTTCAGTTCTTTTCTACCTGCACACTCGTCTTTACAGGAAAGTGGCTTGCATGTATACAAGTTCTGTTTTTAGAGGCCATGTGGAAGATCCCAAGGGGCAGCATAGTGTTAAGGAGTCTGACAGCTTGGGGGTAAAAACTATTCTGCAGCCTGGCAGATCTGGCTCTGATGCTGCAGTATCTTCTCTTAGATGGCAGAAGTGTGAAAAGTCCATGTGAGGGGTGTAAAGGGTCCTGCACAATGCTGCAGGCCTTGTGGACACTGCGTTTGTAAAATATGTCCTGTAGTGAAGGGAGAGGCACCCTAATAATGTTCTCTGCTGTCTTCACTAGCCTTTGCAGGTGCTTGCAGTCGGATATGTTGCAGTTGCCATACCAGACAGTGATGCAGCTGGTCAGGACACTCTCAATGGTGCCTCTGTAGAACATGGTGAGGATGGAAGGGGGAAGACGTGTTCGCTTCAGCCGCCTCAGGAAGTGTAGTCTCTGCTGGACATTATTGATTAGTAATGAGGTGTTAGGTAGATAGATGGATAGATAGATAGATACTTTATTAATCCCAAAGGGAAACTCACATACTCCAGCAGCAGCATACTGATAAAAAACAATAAATTAAAGAGTGATAAAAATGTAAGTATAACAGACAATAACTTTGTATAATGTTAACGTTTACCCCCATGGGTGGAACTGAAGAGTCGCATCCACGCAAGTTCCTCAGTTATGTGCACACCGAAGAACTTGGTACTCCTAACAGTCTTTTTTAATTTCAAATTTCTTCTAGAAAAATAAATAAAAATGGATCAATCGGCACTTTGATGATTCATTTGGGAAGCGATTTTCAAAAGAATAAAATTACGAATGGAACACATTAAAAAATATTTCAAACGAGCCTCAGTTGATGACAGAAGGCTCGCTTACCATAGAAAAAACAAATAGGCCCACGGTACTCGACTCTCTTGAAGTCAAAAAAGCTGGTGTTAGGGTTTTGGGTTTATCTTTTTCCGCTCTTTTTAGGGATTTCTGAGGCTGTTGAATATGTAGTTGATGTTTATTTCTGGAAATTTCCATCATTTAAAGAGTGATAGAATTTCTTGGACCGTTTTATTGCTATTTTGTATTTTTCATGATGGCTGCCGGGTTTGGTCCCCATCGTAGGACCACATCATGAAAAGCTAGCGACCTGTCCTCGCAGGTCATCCAGGAATTTACTTCCTTCTCCACAGATTTAAAACTCTTTTCCAAATCACTCATTCTGAAACATTTCCTGCTTTTGTCTTTTGACCATGATTTGTTTTATCTCTGGTTTTGACACTTGTGTTTTTGATCTCCCAGTTTCGACCCTTTTCACTCGTCTGTCTCCTGGTTCACTCTCAAATTCTTTCTATAGCCCTGTCGCCCTTGGCTCACGCTGCCATGATGTCTTGATTCTCACGTTTTTGATCATGTTGATTTCATTTTTCATTTTATTTTTATGCAGTTCTTTTGTACTTTTGTATTTAAGAAATAAATTATAACAGAAAAACAAATGAACATAGTATAGCAAGTACAACTATATGTTATGTAGACACCCAGCATTCAAATCACAGCCATCAAAGCGAGCTGCTTTTCAAACATGAGACTTGTCTGAGGAATCTTGTGAGAATGAAAACCAAACCGGAAGATGGTTACAAACATAGAGAGTCAAAGTCAAGAGAACAAAAACTAGAAACAGAAACCAAGTGACAAGACAAGTGTTGTGACACCGATAGGCTGTTACAGAATTAGACAGAAAGGACCAAGAAATGAGAGACAGAGGTCACACATGAAATAGGAGGCCTGAAAACAAAACAAAACGATAAGCAGCTAAGCAAACAAATGATAAGCAATAATCGTAGTCGAGAAAACAAGTTTCCATGTCTTGGTCGAGATTGAAAGAAAACTTGAAATAACACGCAAGAAAAGTCTTTTAGAAATCCAGAAAATTGAAAAGGCCAGATCACCATAATGACAACTATTTATATGACCACATCAATGGTGAGGTAGTCAAAATTGAGAATTTGGTTTGGGGATGTTATGTGAGATCTTGTTCTAGTCTTGTTTTAACCTCTGATAAGACTTCATAGCTTTTACTTATTATCTTACTAGCGCTGTTATCCAAGGTGACGTACAACAGTTCAGATATGATCTGTTATATTTCTTTTGTTTTTCCAAATGAAGTACAGGCAGGTGAAGTGACTTTCTTGTGGCCACATGGTGTCAGTAGTGGGATTTGAACGCACGGCCTCAGGGTTTGAAGTCCAAAGTCTTAACCACTATGCAGATCAAGATATTAAGGAGCGACACGGTGGCACAGTGGTAGCGCTGCTGCCTCGCAGTTAAGAAGACCCGGGTCCTCCCTGTGTGGAGTTTTCATCTTCTCCCCATGTCTGCATGGGTTTCCTCCGGATGCTCTGGTTTCCTCCCACAGTCCAAAGACATGCAGGTTAGATGCATTGGCGATCCTAAATTGTCCTTGGTGTTTGCTGAGTGTGTGTGTGTGTGTGTGTGTGCCCTGCAGTGGGCTTTTGCCCTGCCTTGGTTTATTTCCTGCCTTGCGCCCTGTGTTGGCTGGGACTGGCTCTAGCAGACCCCCATGACCTTGTGTTAGGATATAGCGGGTTGGACAATGACTGACCGACTGAGATATTATGGAGATCCTACGGGCAGCCTTTAAACGTAACTTTTAACATGTTAGGGTGCTAAGAAATCCACTGGTGAATCATGGTGGCAGTGATGAAACACCTTGTATCTTGTATGTTGTGTGCTTTCAAGCAACATAATAAATATATTTGTCTAATTCCGAACAGAGAAGATAGAGTCGGTGGTAGCTTAAATTGAGGAGTCGGAGATGAAGGGTTTGTGTACCAGTTCCACAGCCCTGGATGTGAAATATTCAAATCATTGCTTTCTTGCAAAGCTGCCTCTTCCCTGTAGGCAAAAAAGTAATGTTACCACCATTTCTATTTCAGTTGATATTACATGGCTCTCTGTGTAGAATACAAGATCTGTTACGAATATTGTTCCATGGCTGTCAGATTAATTTCTTTTTATGGGGTTGTTGTTGTCCAGCATTTCCAAAACATTTAACCTGTCCTGGATTTGTGTGTATCAGTCTGTGCCTGAATGTTATCTTCTGGTAGTATTCCTGGTGAAGTTGGGAGTGGATTCCTAAATATGGAAAATTGATGAAATTCTTTTACTCCTATTCCTAAATTTCAGACTAAATGTGTGTCACTCTGAGGTTTTTGAGCCAGTTAGGACCGTTCTACTACTCTCTGACACTTGATAAATATGGGCTAGGGTGTCATAAGAGCACAAGAACATTCAGTCCATCAAACCTGTTTGTTTAGATAATAGCTAGGCTGTCTCAATTTCTCATCCAGATTTTTGTTAAAGGTTGTCAGGTTTCTGCTTCAACTCCATGTCTCGGTAGTTCAGGAGACCCACAACTCTTTGCTTAAAGAAGTACTTCCTGGTTTCAGTTTTAAATGCCCTTCCTTTTAATTTCCACTGATGTCCTCGAATACGCGATTCACCTTTAAACTAAAAGAATTTTGCTGGGTCTACTTTATCGTTGCCTTTGAGGATTTTAAATACCTGGCTTAGGTCTCCTCTGCTCGAGACTAAACAGGTTTAATTCTCTGAGTCTGTCACATTACGACATCTCCTGGGATGCACTTGGTTGCTCTCGTCTTTCTTGTACCGTGGTGACCAGAACTACAGACATTATTCGAGATGTGGTCTTACTTGTACTTTATATAGTTTGAGCATAACGTCCCTTGACTTAAATTCAACAGTTTTAGTGATATTACCTAACATTTTATTTGCCTTTCACATTGTTTCTATGCATTGTTTCTAAATTCTTTTGAGAGTTTCCTTCCTGTATGACAGTGTCTCCCAACTTGTGTTTCTAACTGTTGTTCCATTCGCCAATCTGTAGCACTTTGCACTTTTCTACATTAAACTGCGTTTTCCAGGTGTTCGCACAATTCCGGAGAGTGTCTTTTATCTGACTGGGGGCTACGCCGCCTGCTCGCTTCGCTCGCCCACCCTTGTGTTTGATTTACCAGATATACAATTTAAAGAGATTGGTATTTTCATGGGAATTGTTACATATGCATTATTTTCACTTTTACTTTAAAAACTTTTGTAAAAACAATACTTGTCCTTTATTTCCGGCCCGTGTATTGTTACATCTCTTTCTCACAGGACGTATAACGCTGCTCACATTGTGAAGGGTGGGGGGCAACTGAACGCATGCTAAGGAGATGCCGTCAGATCATCTGCTGTCTTTCTGCTGCTGGCGAGCTGCGTGTTTTGCTTGTTGCATGTCGTTGTTTTAAGAGCTGTGAGCACATGAATTGTGTCTGTCAAAAGCAATCCAACAACTGCTAGGCTAGATGTCCGTGGACTTGTTTAAAATGATGGCTCACTGCCTTGTCTCACGTGACGTTGTAAAAACAATACTTGTCCTTTATTTCCGGCCCTGTGCGTTGTTACATCTCTTTCTCGCAGGACGTATAACGCTGCTCACATTGTGAAGGGGGGCAACTGAACGCATGCAAGGAGATGCCGTCAGATCATCTGCTGTCTTTCTGCTGCTGGCGAACTGCGTGTTTTGCTTTTTGCATGTCGTTGTTTTAAGAGCTGTGAGCACATGAATCGTGTCTGTCAAAAGCAATCCAACAACTGCTAGGTTAGATGTCCGTGGACTTGTTTAAAATGATGGCTCACTGCCTTGTCTTACGTGACGTTGTAAAAACAATACTTGTCCTTTATTTCCAGCCCCGAGTGTGGTTACATCTCTTTCTCGCAGGACGTATAACGCTGCTCGCGTTGTGAAGGAGAGGCAGCTGGACGCACGCTAATGCCGTCAGATCATCTGCTGTCTTTCTGTTGCTGCTGCTGCTGTTGCGCTGCCCGTCGATCATTTTAAAGCCTATACAGCCGTTGTCCTTTTTGCCACTTCGTGTCTCTGCTGCTTGGCATTGTGAAGAGGGGGGTTAGGGTGGCTGAACGCATGCAAGGAGAAGTGGTCGGATCATCTGCTGGCTTTCTACTGCTGGCAAGCTGCATGTATTGCTTGTCGCTTGTCATTGTTTTAAGAGCTGGGAGAGAGTTAAAGTGTCTCTCACGGGACTTCAAATTGTCTTCCGAGAAGATCACGTCTCATCACCCTAGTCTGCCTCCCCAAGATTTTTTTTTTATAATAGAGAGATTATAAAATTTTGGTTGAAGACCTGAAAGGTTTTTAGTGTCAAAAAACGTGTAATAACGAAGGAAGTCTGGAAGGGGGTAGATACTTTTTCACAACACGGTAGAACCATAAGCACATTTACCTATATCTATAAATGTAATCCTGAGAGGCCTAAAAGCTGGAAAACTAGCACATGTTTAGCCTAAATATTCAAATCACCAATTTCCTGGTTCACAGTTTCGCACAGCATGATTCATGGCGACGATGGATAAAGAAGGATTGAGGAGATTTTCCACACGACAAGCAAACACTGCTCTTTCGACCCTTGGGAAAGACAGATTTAACAGGCAAAGATTTTTGTTCTGACGCGTCAAATATTTATGAGAAAGGAGAATCAGCTCCTCAAATGGAGCACCGCAAAGTGCAAGACGTCAACTTTGTTGCCTCTGGATTTTTAATTAAATGTAGTCTTGCTCCATCTTTTATTGAATACCCCACAGGAATAGGATTAAAGACTTATTTTATGTTTTATGCTTGCAAAGCCTGCGGGGGTGGGAAAGCTATCGGCTATAAAATAAATGAACTGCTAATTTTGTATATGGCGAAACAGAAGGGGGAAAACACACTTGACTGCCTTCCGCATGGAAGCAAACTGGGCAAGAGAGAGCCGTGGATCGGGGGGATCCTTGGAGTCATCCGTAAAGGAGGAGGCTCGCACAACACACTGGTATGTTTTTGTAGTACATCATGCAAAGCAGCAAGCCAGCACACCTAAATGAGTTTTACTCTATAAATAAATGCGATTCTCCAGTGGCAGATTCATTTTGGAGGAAGCAAAATCATGGTTGTTAATCTTAGGAAGGGTTGTCTGCACGCGAATAAAGACAGAAGCAAGATGAAGGAATCTAACATTTACATTCAGTTCTGTGGATTTTCTTCACTGAATGGAGGTAAAATACAACTGCAGTCTTTACAAAGCAAATAATTATGTAATGAATGTGTATGGTTAAAACATACAGTAAAATGCAACAGTTTCAAATTGATGATTACATACCACCATTCACACAAAACATCTTCAAAACATGTAACAAGTATACAATTCAAGATAAAGAAGTGGTCAAGGGTGCAACTGTTGAGCCTCCTGCACAGGGAATGTTTCCTGGAGAACATTTAATTGAACTCAATTTAGGGTATTTTTGTAATGTAGTAGTCACAGAGTGCAGGCATACAGTTGTTTTAACTAACATGAAACAAAATGCGTTTAAACTGATTAACATAAATGGAGCCAGGCGATATCTGCCCATCAGCATTATTGGTGAACTGTGGCCAGTATACAATGGCAGGGAGGAAAACAAAAAACTCCACTCAGAAGGAGAACAGAAGCATCTGGGGAGGTCCACAGTCAGTTAAAACAGACAAAGCTGGACACCAGTAGTACTGCCAATACTGATGCTCTGTGTAAGAGCCGACTATACTTCCTTACAAGGCTGGCGTCTTTCAACATCTGTAATAAGATGCTGCAGATGTTCTATTAGATGGCTTTGGCGAGCGGCCTCTTCTATGCGGTGGTGTGCTGGGGAGGCAGCATAAAGAAGAGGGACGCCTCACGCCTGGACAAACTGGTTAGGAAGGCAGGCTCTATTGTAGGCACGGAGCTGGACAGTTTGACATCTGTGGCAGAGCGACGGGCGCTGAGCAGACTCCTGTCAATCATGGAGAATCCACTGCATCCACTGAACAGGATCATCTCCAGACAGAGGAGCAGCTTCAGAGACAGACTGCTGTCATCGTCCTGCTCCACTGACAGACTGAGGAGACCCCACACTATGCGACTCTTCAATTCCACCCGGGGGGGTAAACGTTAACATTATACAAAGTTATTGTCTGTCTGTTATACTGGCATTGTTATCACTCTTTAATTTAATATTGTTTCTTTGTATCAGTATACTGCTGCTGGATTATGTGAATTTCCCCTTGGGATTAATAAAGTATCTATCTATCTATCTATCTATCGATCTATCGATCTATCTATCTATCTATCTATCTACCTCAGCCGCCTGGCCTCCCACCCACTTCAGGCCACTCTACAATAAAGTCTGGCTGTCGTGGTCTAATCTGAAGGTAGAATCATACTGTCTGTTGATTCCAGGTGACTTTCCATGGGCAGAAACAGCCTGGCAGTAGAGCAGAGGCACCAAGAGTCACAGCAGTACAAAGAGAAGATAAACAGTAACTGTGTATGATTATTTATTATGTACAGTGGTGCCTCAGTTTGCGAGCATAATTCATTCCGGAAATGTGCTTGTAATCCAAAGCACTCGTATATCAAAGCAAATTTCCCCATAAGAAATAATGGAAACTCAGGTGATTCATTCTACAACCCAAAACTATTCATATAAAAATCATTAATACAAAATCTAAAGTAAAAATACGTAAAACAAATTAACCTGCACTTTACATTTGAACCTTTGCTATATGGTTGCGAGACAGGGATGCTATCCAGTGACCTGAGACGAAGACTGGACTCCTTTGGTACTGTGTCTCTCCGGAAAATCCTTGGATACCACTGGTTTGACTTTGTGTTGATCATGGAGTCCCGAATGAGGCACATGACCTGTATTGTGAGGGAGCGTCAGTTACGGCACTATGGCCATGTGGCGCGTTTTTCCGAGGAGATCCTCATTGTCGGGGACCCGAGTGGCTGGACACCTGGCTGCATCAGATAGAGGGTCATTTCTGGAGGGTGGGACTGGACCCCGTGTCTGCCTGGGAGGTTGCCAACCGGGATCCCGAGTTGTTTCGTCGTGTAGTGGGTTGCAGCAACGTACTGTACCAGTGCATACTCCCCAACTTGACTTGACTTACCTTTGAAAAGAATCGTGGCTGGTGTGAGGGAGACGACAGAGAGGAGAGGAGGAGGAGGAGGAGGGATATTGTGTAGGACGACTTTCACTCTAACTAACGGAATCCCTGCTATCTGTTGGCTCACTGGAATCTTTATCTTTTTTTGTGACTTTAACAAGGACTCCTATCCAATGACAGTTGCTTCCGCCTGAAGAGTCACTACACTTGGATACAAAATAAAAAAAAAATGCTTTACGCTCTGTAAGGTTTCTAAACTCTTTTAGGACTCCAAAACAGGATAACACGCGGAAGAGCGTCCCGAAGCAACTGCAGGCTCCCATCGCTGTAGCAGTTCGGAGTAAAAGCAAACCAGAAAAGATTGCGGTCGTGCTTTAAACTCCTGCCGTCGATGGGTGATGCAAGGAACATTATAAATGCAAGGGCACAGTATTACTTAGCGACTAACCTGGTCACGACCCAGCCTGATTGCTGTTTCTGTGTATACGAGAGTGGCAGATCCCGCTACAATAAATGACCGCGCTGCTCCTGTTTCACGCCAAATAAAGCTGGTGTTGCAAAAGTACTGAGGCTCAGCCTCATGTTTTGGGGTACATGACAGGGACTCGCACGCTACAACACACACATGTGGTCACCATGCTATAGTAAACAGTATACGCTCGTACGGATGTTGACTATATGAGTGAGGCACGCAGACTGAGATCGAGCATGGGAGACGTTTACCCACAATCCCACAGTGAGATCATGTTGTGATCACGTGATGCTCGGCAGACAAAGCATATACGTACTACTTGTATTGTAAGACCTCGCTCGTTAATCAAGTTAAAATTTATTGAAAATTTTAGCTTGTCTTGCAAAACACTTACAGATCAAGTTACTTGCAATCCAAGGTTTTACTGTATATTTTTGTATAAGTAACTAGGCAGATATACCATATCCTCTTGTGTGATTTTGGGCTAGACAAAAATAAATTGTATTGTAAGTGGAGAGAAAAAGAAGAATGCTTCCCCACTTACAAGTCACAGGTTGTTCTGCTCAGGTTTTATAACACACTGGTGAGGCCTCATCTGGAGTCCTGTGTGCAGTTTTGGTCTCCAGGCTACAAAAAGGACATAACAGCACAAGAGAAAGTCCTGAGAAGAGCGACTAGGCTGAGTCCAGGGCTACAGGGGATGAGTTTTGAGGAAAGATTAAAGGAGCTGAACTTGTCTAATGTCAGTAAATGTGAAGTATTACATGTAGGAAGTAAAAATGTGAGGTTTGAATACTCAATGGGAGGTCTGGAAATCAAAGGATTTAGGAGTCGTAGTGGAATTCATCAGCCAGGCAGTGTTCAGAAGCCATTAAGAATGTCAGGCTATATAGTGGCTTGATCTGTGGAGTACAAGACCAAGGAGGTTCTGCTCAAGCTTTATAACGCACTGGTGAGGCCTCATCTGGAGTACTGTGTGTAGTTTTGATCTCCAGGACACAAAAAGGACATAGCAGCACTAGAGAAGGTCCAGAGAAGAGCGACTAGGCTGATTCCAGGCCTACAGGGGTTGAATTATGAGGAAAGATTAAAAGAGCTGAGCCTTTACAGTTTAAGCAAAAGAAGATTAAGAGGTGATATGACTGAAGTGTTTAAAATTATGAAGGGAATCAGTCCAGTGGATCGAGACTTGTATTTTAAAATGAGTTCATCAAGAACACGGGGACACATTTGGAAACTTGTTAAGGGTAAATTTTGCACAAACATTAGAAAGTTTTTCTTTACACAAAGAACGATAGACACTTGGAATGAGAGACCAAGTAGTGTGGTAGACAGTAAGACTTTAGGGACTTTCAAAACTCCACTTGATGTTTTTATGGAAGAAATAAGAGGATAGGACTGGCGAGCTTTGTTGGGCTGAATGGCCTGTTCTTGTCTAGAGTGTTCTAAAATGCCATGCAATCTCAATTTCTAATCGAGGTATGATAGACTTAAGACTTTTTGGTGAATTCAGTTTGTTTTGTGGCTTCTGGATTTTGTCTTGACGTTTCACTCTAGATTTCGACTATTCTTTGGATTTTCCATTTGGTTGTATTGTATTGTCTTCTGGTTTGGAACAAATTCTATTGCCTTTGTGATCCACCGAGCGTCATTGGTTTTGAAGAATATCTCATGTGAAGAATAAATGTTTTTGTTTTGTTAAGATTCTGGAAGCCCTTTCAAGCACTCCTTTCGGGGACCACCTCCTCCAGGTACCCCTAACTCTGAGTCACTAAGACTTAAATTTCCATCAGTTTAAGACCTATCCCATCTTTGCACCAGAACAGAAACAAGATGGCTGTAGAGCTCACTGCCCACCCCAAGGGTGCAGTAAAGGGACAATGGTGGAGCTCCCTGCAACCATTGCTTACTGCACAAATGAGTCCAACTGCTGCTCTTCAGTCTTACAGAGCTCTTTCAGAGCTATAACATGGAATATTTTTGGTTAACCATTGAGGCAAATCATGAAGTCTGGATGTTTCTGTGTTTTTTTTTTTCTCCTTGAGGTATCTTTCACCACAAACGACTTCTAGAAAATGGAGAGCATCTCATCTGTGAGGCAGAGAATATGTGTGCATATTTACACAAAAATTGGAAATGTAGCAAATAACTGAGTCATCTTTAGAAGGTCACACTTCAAACGGAGAAGCTGGTTTATGAGATTTGGTCGGTGAGCTCTCGCGCCACGAGGAAGACACAAACTAATTAGCCTGGCTTTTTTGCTTAGCGTGTAACAGGAATGTAGGCCGCAGACAGCGAATAAAATAAATAAATAAAGAAATATGCAAGCTGTCACTTTCCGACGACTTCATGAAAAACCAACATTTGCATTTTTCAAAAATGGATCGTGCTAATTATTTTTACACTGTGCTGAGCTTCTGAACAGATTGGAAGACGAATCAAATACCGCTGTCTTCAGCATTTCTGCACTAGCGCAAAAACAAACAAACAAGTTAGTCAGTCCAAATTAGAGTCGATGGACTTCCAGACGTCTGTTTGCACAGCCTGGTGTCCGTCCAGGTCAAAGCTCAGATGAGAACGAAATGAGATGGAGAGGAACATGAAAACGTGACAAGACGTTCTCAGACCTGCTTGATCTGGGTCGGCCTCAAAGAAAACTGGAAACAACCCCGGATGGGACGTCTGTCCATCGCAGAACATATCCACACTGGATCAGTTTAGAATTTCTGATCAATCTAATATGCTAGCATCTTTGAAATGTGAAAGAAAACCCAGCTGGGTGTGTGTATTACCTTTTAAGGTCCTATGGTGACCCTGTTTCCCACCCTTTTATACTCTTTATTGCATAGACCTTAATAAAATGTCTTAAATCCCACACACTTCTCACTCTGTGGTCAAATACTTCCTGCCCACTTCCCTTCTACATCTGTAACCTCAGACAATTAGACTGGAAACCCGGCAGGAGTTAAGTTGCACATTTCATTTTTTTTATCTATATAGCTATATAAACTCCAATGTCTGTCTGTAAACTTTTCACAAGAGAGCTATTTAACGGATTTAGAGCGGGTTATTTTCTATAATTTGCTTGAACATTCCGGTTGATTTTGTGACTTTTATCATCGCTCTAAGTATCGTAGTTCACTTGCAGTACCGATTTATTTGCGCGAATCCGAGAGAGACACAGTGGGCCGAGGGGAGTTGGCCGGAGCCCTCCTCACTCACACTCTAGCCTTGGGGCGTACTTTACATTCGCTTTGCTCGTGAACGAGAGAACTGCTTAATGGATTTAGATTTTCTTTTTTCTATAATTTGCTTGAACATTCTGGTTGATTTTGTGACTTCTTTTATCATTCTAAGTATCATAGTTCGGTTGCGGTACCAATTTATTTGCGCGAATCCGAGAGAGAGCCAACGGGCCAAGGGGAGTTGGGCAGAGCCCTCCTCACTCACACTCCAGCCACGGGACGTACCTTACATTCGCTTTGCTAGGAAATGAGAGAACTACTTAACGGATTTAGATCTTCTTTTTTCTATAATTTGCTTGAACATTTCGGTTGATTTTGTGACTTCTATCATCGCTCTAAGTATCGTAGTTCGGTTGCGGTATCGATTTATTTGCATGAATCCGAGAGAGACACAGTGGGCCGAGGGGAGTTGGACAGAGCCCTCCTCACTCACACTCCAGCCTCGGGGCGTACCTTACATTCGCTTTGCTAGCGAACGAGAGAACTACTTAACGGATTTAGAGCGGGTTATTTTCTATAATTTGCTTGAACATTCCGGTTGATTTTGTGACTTTTATTATCGCTCTAAGTATCGTAGTTCGGTTGCGGTATCGATTTATTTGCGCGAATCCGAGAGAGACACAGTGGGCCGAGGGGAGTTGGCCGGAGCCCTCCTCACTCACACTCCAGCCTTGGGTCGTACTTTACATTCGCTTTGCTCGTGAACGAGAGAACTGCTTAATGGATTTAGATTTTCTTTTTTCTATAATTTGCTTGAACATTCTGGTTGATTTTGTGACTTCTATCATCATTCTCAGTATCATAGTTCGGTTGCGGTACCAATTTATTTGTGCGAATCCGAGAGAGAGCCAACGAGCCAAGGGGAGTTCGCCGGAGCCCTCCTCACTCACACTCCAGCCTTGGGGCGTACTGTACATTCACTTTGCTAGCGAACGAGAGAACTGCTTAATGGATTTAGATCTTCTTTTTTCTATAATTTGCTTGAATATTTCGTTTGATTTTGTCACTTCTATCATCGCTCTAAGTATCGTAGTTCGCTTGCGGTAACGATTCATTTGTGTGAATCTGAGAGAGACACAGCGGGTCGAGGGGAGTGGGTCGAGGCCCTTCTCACTCACTCACTCACGCGCCAGTCCTCGTTCGAGTCGCTCTACCTCTCACCACATGTTGCTTGCCATCTACAGATTGTTAAGGAGTAATGTTTGACATTTTGGAGAAAGAGATCAGAGCTCTGTGTGTTTTAGAGGGTAGCTGCTGATTAGCAGAGATATCACGGCCACGCCGGGGATGCTGTCCCATCAGAGCATAAATTGAATAAGGAGAAAAATGATGGACGGAGGTTAAAAAGAGTATGACAAACAGTCTCGGGAGGACAATCTGGCCACCTAGGGAGGAAGGCAGCATGAATATTGGATATTCAAATGAGAGTAGGTTGTGGCAGTCTGGGGGCTGAACAATGGTGGATGGTCAGCCAAGATGGTGGATCGGGGGATGAAGTTCGTGGCTGCTGAGTTGCCACCGGGTGCATGAGTGATGGGTGCGCCAGGGAGACAAAGAAAAAGGTGGGCTGGGATCTGAAGGATAATGGAATAATGGATTTATTTATTGTATTTTTTGTGGAGGACTGCCGGCTTCCCATGTCGGTCCTCACCCCCAGGCCGCCAGGAGGAGCCCTTCCGATAGCAGGATAGTGCCCCGAGGTCCAGCAGGGCCTCATGGACTTTGTAGTATTTATACACAGCCCTGCTGGATACCTTGGGGGCCACCAGGAGTCGCTGTGGGGGGGCTTATGGGCTCTTTTGTGCCTTATGACCCGGGGGTACGTCACGGTCATGTGACGGGAAGGAACGACGTGCTCCCGGGTTGAAGTAAAAGACTGATTGCCCTGACCCGGAAGGAATAAGGAACTGTGGACTGTTGGGACAGAAACACCTCCGAGTCAGGGGCTATAAAAGGGCGGTGCCTCGCTCCAGACAATGAGCTGAGCTGGGTGGTAGGAGGGCAACGCGTCTGGGAGTGGAGGATTGTGATTTATTGGTTTATTGTATTGTTTATGAATATAGTGGAGTGGAGGGTGCTTGGTGCACATTATTGTTATAATAAATATCACTATTGGACTTTTACCTGGTGTCTGACGTGGTGTCTGAGGGTGCAAGGGTGCGAGCAAGCACTTAGTCTGTCACATTTTCTTCTCCACTATCCGTTTGTTTTTATGGATTATTTATTTATGGACGTTTTTGAAGCATTGCACTGTGGACACTCTTTTAGGATTTTTATTTTGATTCTTTTTAATAAAAGCACAGAACACTTTTTACACCATTCCCCTTGCTCCTTGTGTGTGATTTGTCTCCATCAGCTAGCTCATTCGGTCATAACTATCAATGGTGTTGAATTTCGAGAGGCTCCCTAATGTGAAGATGGAGCATGGAGCCAGGACCTTCATCCGTTGCACAAAAGAGTGATGAGAATGGAAGTACAGGGGAAGAGAAAGCGTAAGAAGATCTGAAATTAAAGGGCATGACTGGAGAGGAGGTGCAGGACCAAGCAGTATGGAGAAGGTTGATCAAGCACATCGACCCCACATAGAAGTGGGAAAAGACGAAGAGGAAGAAGAAGTCCTAAGGTGAGGGTCATCATTGGACCCTTCCACAATGAACCACTTGGCTCTGTCTGATGACTACTGGTGGTCCTCTTCAAGGCAGCCACCCACACTGAGCACCTTCAGAATCCCCAGCACTTTTTG
Source organism: Polypterus senegalus (assembly GCF_016835505.1). Classification (NCBI taxonomy): domain Eukaryota; kingdom Metazoa; phylum Chordata; class Cladistia; order Polypteriformes; family Polypteridae; genus Polypterus; species Polypterus senegalus. Next base: position 91,862,142 of record NC_053165.1, on the reverse strand, counting down.
CGACGCAATGGCCAGGGGACTCTCTTAGAAACCAATAAAGTTCGCCTGTGTGTGTCTTTGAATGCAGCCCCCCTCCTTTCTGCTGGTCACACACACTCACACACTCACAATCCCCAAGTGATGCCGTTTTATTACTACCCTCAAGTGCTGTTCCTCGCCAGACCTTTAATGTTGTTTTATGAAAGCTGTTTTTCTGTCAAATGGCGATGGAAATTTGCATAAAAGCTTTGAAGATTAAGTTTATATTGGTTTTGCATATCCTTGGATTGCAGTGCCACGCTTTCAATTAAAAGGTAAGACGTTAAATCAATGCCTGGTGATTCCTAAGGAATTGCAAGCGAGTGTCACCCGGAATTACCTGAGAGAGCTGGCGTCGGCTGCTTAATTCACTCTTATGAATTTGTTCGCATTTCATCGGTATTGCCACTCAGAGTAATATAGTTTGTTTATAGAGAAAAAGTAAATAATAACCTGGAGACATTAAATTAAATTTTAGGGAGACAAATTAAAGGTCTGACTGTACACGAAGAAAAGGGCAGAGTCGAATCTAAGCTGAGCTGTTGTGAGCGGAGCTCCATAAAAAAATAATAATAACCTGAACAGATCTGAGGTAATAGGAAAGGTGTGCTTAGAATAAAGTAGGCATTGCACATTTTTGGACAGGCTGTCCAGGGTGAGGTTTTCTGCTAGAACAACAGACTTGAGAAGAATACAAATACAAGGCCTGCTGCATTTCCGAGTGGGACAACAAGCCTGAAAATGACTGGAATTGCAGAGTTACACTGTTGTCTGCCCAGCAGTCTGTTCCAATTAAACCATAAGAACTTAAGAAACTTAACGAAAGTAGAGGAGACCATTCAGTCCATCAAGCCTGGTCATTAAGCTAATAGCTAAGCTGTCCCAGAAGGCAGCGTCCTTTTGGTGTACCCTCATAATGGACTCCCGACCAAGAAAAGTACACACGCAGACACGGGAAGAACATACAAACTCCACGCAAGGAGGACCCAGGAAGCGAACCCAGGTCTCCTTACTGCGAGGCAACAGCGCTACCCACTATGCCACCGTACCGCCCGCTGGAAACTCAGGACTTAAATAATAATAATGCATTTTACATATAAATTGCCTTTCTGCTGTGTGACAGATAGGGAGGCACTATTGCTGCCTTGAACCCTTGTCCACGACTTGACTTTATTTTTATGCCACAATGCACAAAGCACCCTCTATACTCATAAACAAACAAATAATTAATCACAAGTACAATCCTTTTATTTTCCCTGACCCGGAAGTGTTCCAATCCCCAGCCCATGTGATCCTTTATCACTCCCGGGTCAAATAAAAAGTCCTTTTCTTCACCCTGGAAGCACGTCATTCCCCTTGTCCATGTGACTCGGATGTACTTCCGGGGCGTAGGGTAAATAATCGTTGTTCCTCCCTGCAGTGTCACCTAGTGGCCCCCATGGCATCCAGCAATGTCCATGATGCCCTGCTGGTCTTCGGGGAACCTCCATACTGCAGGGAGGGCTCCACCTGGCAGCTTGGGGGTATTGGCCTGGATAAACGATCGGCCATACACCACACCTGCTAAAGGTGTTTCATATAAAACCATGAAGACGATTTTACGCACGCATCCGAGGACGGCTGATACAGCGGAAGTGAGGGCTGACTTGGCCTCAGCAGTATAAGCCCCTGTGTGTTTTGTTTCTTGTGCGTATTTAGCGGGTAGCACTGCATTTGTCGTTCATTTTCAAGAATATTCTGGCTTTTTTTTTTTAATAATTTTGAACCATGGTAGGTCAGAACCATGGATGTCAAACCTGCAAAAAAAGTAGACTGGCTGTATTTTGAATAAATCGTGAATAAAGAAGCAAATACAATTAAAGAAGTATGACATATGTAGTGTTAAATGTACAGTGTCGACACACACAAAAAGGTCTGGGGCAGCCACCCATATATTGTCCCTGGCAGTAATGAGGGTTTTGAAAGAGCACTCGTGTACATGGATTTGAGTCCTGAACTGAACTGATGAGGTTAAGAAAATATGGTGGCTTTATAAGCCGAATTGCGGAAGTGATGTCATTTGGCCCGAACTGAAAGTGATGTCAGTCTAGGCGCCGGAACAGGAAGTGATGTTGAGTCCAACAGGTTTTCCCGTATGCCACCACCTCCACTTGGTCCACTCAGCTCCCACCTAGTGTGTGACAATAGAAACTCCACCCTAAACCCTGACGGCGATAATATAGATACAAAAGTAACACTAGGAAACACTAAGCACCATACAATAAACATTCACAAAACAGTCCAGATGACGCGGTACACAAACTGATATCCTAAGTGAACAGCCCCCTGACTGTTCGGAGAGGTTTTGTCCTACCATGATCCAGTTGTTATGTGAAGATTTGCGGCTGAGAGAGAGTGCTCCCTGAATGAAGGTGTTTTCCAGCCATGAAGAAACCACATGAACAATGAGGCACAGGACAAGACTATAAATGCAGAGAAAACTATAATTCTGATGGGTGTAACTGTCACCCAAAAGTGAAATGAAGTACAGAAGCAAAAAGACATCAGACGATTACCATGTCTTCTTATGGCTTCCTTTTTGAAAGCTGCACCTCAGCTTGTTTTCACTCCAGCAGCCCTTGTAGCAACAATCAAAAGCTGCCCAATGGTGTAGTACTCCTGGGGCTGCTGGGATTTGCAGTCCATTTAAGTAGCGCAGCTCCACCAAGGTCAAAAGCTCGCCCAGCCCTCAGTGGCCACAAGAACTGTACATTCATTAAAAAAATAATAATTACAATCAAGAAGATTCTCAAAAGAACAAAAAAGGAGCTTCCAAAAAGGCAATCCTAAAATGAACAAATCCAGTACTCTAAACCAGAACTCAAAATAATTAAAAAGAAAATCGGCAAAACTAAAGAGAAGGCAATAGTCACAAAGAATGTCAGATAAACTTCAATGAAAAGCTGCACGAGCTTCTTCTGAGGCAGAATATATAATGAGGGGCGGATCTCAGCGGCAGTGATGTCGGGGTGGCCCCGCCTCCTGAAGCACCACCTCCAAAAAACGTAAAAGTGTCAAGACCTTTAAAGTGACGCCACAGAAATGTTAAATCATAAGCATAGCATAACAGAGATGACAAAAATACTGAAAAGTAGTAATTAAAAAATACACAAAGCAACGTTTTCAATTAGATTAGATTAGATAAACTTTATTAATCCCAAGGGGAAATTCAATTGCATACAACAGCAGAAACTTAAAAAAAACAGACTCACAAGACAGATAATACATCCAATCAATGGACCACTTGATTGATTAATTGATTAATTAATGTAACAAGTACATTGGGTGGATCCATTGACTTGCGTGATAGCAGTGAGCAGAAATGAGTGTGCTTCTTTGCACACGCTGGTGGAATAAATCTGTGGCTCCAAGAGAGCACCTCCTGGTGGAGATGGCATCCAATTTTGCCACCATCCTCTTTTCCACAAAAGCTTCCAGTGGGTTCAGAACTGGCCCTGTGATGGCGCAGGCTTTAATGAGATGTTTCTTCAGGCATCTTTTGAGCTCAGGTTGCTTCCAAACGTGAACACCACACTGGTTACTATGGACCGATAGAACATTTCTTCGCTGCACACATCAAATGCCTGAGTCTCCTTAGTAAGTCCAGTCAGCTCGGACCCATCTTTTACAGCGCCACTGTGTTGTCAGGCCAGTCCAGTTTGTTGTTTATGGGAACCCCCAGATAACTGTAATAAAGACAACAGTATAAAATCAATCAAATTATTGTTACTTGGCTGACACTTTTTAGTGTCTGAGATTTAGTTAGTTAGGTGGGTTTTGTTTTTCCAGTAGGAGCTCAGGCAGGTGAAGTGACTTGCTCAGGGTCACACCATGCCAGTAGTGGCAAACCTCACCTCAGGGTTTGAAGTCCCAAACCTTAACCACTATGCCACACAAATCCAAGGAGATGAGCTCTAGTTCTGCCACTATACTGAAAGACTGAGGAGATCGTTCCTCCCCCACACTATGCGACTCTTCAATTCCACCCGGGGGAGTAAATGCTAACATTCATTTTATATTAATTTTTTTCATTTTTATTACTATTTAATTTAATATTGTTTCTTTGTATCAGTATACTGCTGCTGGATTATGTGAATTTCCCCTTGGGATTAATAAAGTATCTATCTATCTATCTATCTATCTATCTATCTATCTATCTATCTATCTATCTATCTATCTATCTATCTATCTATCTATCTATCTATCTATCTATACTTTGACTTAAGTCCAGTTCAGGTTCTAACATGCCACCAGTTAACGTCCCATTTAATTTGTGTGAAATGCTTCATGCCTGTGTTTTCCTGCTGTCTCTGACTTAATTTATTCTGCGGGCTAAGTCCACTATAATCCATGACTAAGCTCAGTCTGCTGTAGGCTTTGACTACTTAAACTGGGCACAGCAGGGCAGATGAAGTGTGTGCCACTGACTCGTGTAACCACCCCAATGCTTGGCATTAATAAGGCATCCTTAGCATGCCCATGGAACTGCTGTTTAATATGTGTGCCATGGGGCCCGCCACAGCAGCTGGAGAGCGTGGGAGGCATAGCCATCACAAACAGTTACCTTCGTCATCGTAAGACAAATCTCCAAGAGCTACATTCTCTCAAGGCCCCGCACTAAATTTCAAATCAAGGCTCCTGTTGTAAAATGAAGCTGGCGACATGTGAGGGGCATGAACGTGATAACAGTTGCTGATTAAAGACTCTTTATTTAAGACGCGACACTTAAAGCTCATGCAGCCTTTAGATAGATAGAGAGAGAGAGCAGGTGAGGGTCCCCAGATACCCGCCCATATAGCGCCTTTCACAGTCAGCTGCTCCCTGCTCATTTCTTTATATAGAAAGAGACAAATAATCAGTGCAGTGTGTGGACGGCCTTAATTGGCACATTGGCCCTTTTGACTTTTGATCTGTGAGCGCTGGGGGAATTCCTTGACATGGTGACATGACCTTTGACCCGTGGTGGTCACATATTAGCAGAGAAGCCTGGAAGGACTGCAAGTGAGCTCAGTGACAGGAGCCATTAGGTCATCCTCAGGTGGCCTATACACACTCTTGAAAATAATAATTCTGTAACGGCACTTTACTGGGTTCTGTGGTTCTTCATTGAACAAATGCTTAACAAAGCACCCTTTCATGCTGGGAAGAGGTCCTTTCATATGGAATTGGCTCTTTGGGCTTTGTAAAGGTTCCTAAAATGCTGACAGAATGGAAATCTTTAATGTATAATGTAAGTTGCCTAGCAGGATGTGGACAGTTCAAGAAAACCTGATTATAGAAGAGTGTGTGTTGTTATGCATCAAAAGTGCTTTAAAACCTAGGCATCCTCAAATCGGGCATCATCTATTCAATGCCAACTTGTTATTTATTTAAACTATAGTTTCAGAAATTATGGGTCACCCTCTTTTGGGTCACATAGAGTCGTGACTCACCTTTGAAGAGACGCGTATGGTTATCAAATAGTCGCACGGTGGGCAGTTTAAGCAATCGACGTGGCTCCACTATAACTGTCGGTGGCAAATCTCCCAGGGGTTAGGGATGAGTGTCTGCAGTAATTCAGATTCTCAAAGACACTTAGAGGGGTTGCGAGAAAAAAAGAAAAGTTTACGAAACACCGATCTAGATAAATCAGGTTCTTTTGGGAACCAAAAATTTCCAAAATGAGCTTCTCCGATAAGCAGGCTCCTCTGAATTTCTCTGTCTTCTGCATGCTTTACAGTGGACTGGCAGCCCATACTGATTGAATGTTCTTGGAGATGCTTGGAGATCTTCTGGGGGGCTTTCAAAGTAAACCGAGTACAACCTCCGCCAGGGCAGAATGGGGGCACTGCCACTAACAGTGACTGTGGTACAACGTGGCGCCGTTGCCTAGAGACGATATCTAGCCACATCACCGGGAGACACGTGTGCTGCCCCCCGCCACCCCCCTTGAGCAGGTCGGTATAAGTGGGGTACACAGAACGGGAGGTCATCTTTAGACCCACTCAAGGCACGCAGATCACGACTGCCAGTGGTGCAGTAACAGAAAAGTGTGAGGGGCACAAGTTACTTTTGTTATTTTTTTGTGACCCAGGGGACATTATGTTATTTTGAAGTCTTGTTCTTAAATGGGAGGTGGCTAGGGTGGCACCCCGATGATTACAACGCCTTTACTGTTCTTCGCTATGTAGCAGGGCTATATAATAATAAGTATTTGTTTTATCTGTGCTGAATGAATCTAGTTTTCATCATCCCCTTTGCTATGCTATATGTGTGTATATGGAAATGTTGTCCCTGTAAGATGAAAGGGGAAGGATGATAAAGGGAGGCCGCAATTGCCTGTTGTTTTCCACCAATTACATCTGGACTTTCATTATTTCAACTAGAGGACAGTGACGAAAAGGAAAGTGAGGGGAGAGAAAGAGAACGGAGATCGTGAAAATGAAGGAGCCATCATTTACAGTCATTTCCACCCATCATCCCATTTATTGTGCCAATCCATTACTTGCTTTTTTCAATATCCGGATCAACATTTACGGCAACCTGCGCAGAGAAACCCCAGGGTTTGAATTCACACCAACCATTGCTGAGGACACATACGGTGAGGTTGTGTTTGTATTGTCGGGAGGAAGTAAGGTATCACATCAGCCAGTCGTCAATATCCGTCGGACTTTTACAGCTTTGGGACTCACTTACGTATCTTATACACTTCATCAGCTGTTTATTATCAATCTGTGTTCGTGTTTATGTGCTGTGATAATTTATTATTTAGGAGCAAGGGAGGGTTTTGTAAATAGTATTATTGTTGAATATCTGTGAGCTCGTGTATATATATATATATTGTGGACTTGAACCCTGACACAGACAGGCAGACATCTTACTTTCACCCAACACACGTTTATTTATATATATATATATATACAATATATATACAATATATACAGTTAGTCACGTGCACCACAAACCCCAGTGCCTCTTGCACCGATTCCCCAAAGTCCAGGCCTCACAGTTCCAATGCCTTTCTCCTGGCCGCCTCCAGTTCTCTCTCCAGCTCTGTCCACTTCCACCTGACATCCACCAATGACTGGAGGGAGGCGGCCCCTTAAATAGGAACCCGGATGGGCTCCAACTGCTTCCCGGCACTCCTCTGAAGACACGCCCCAGTGTGGTGGAAATGCCGGCTGCGCACCCGGAAGCCCTCCGGGTGTCCCCTGTCTTCTTCCCCCCAGCACTTCCTGGTATGGCGGAAGTGCTGGGCTCCAGACTTCTACAGGCACCGGGGCGCCGCCTGGTGGTGGCCACGGGTCCCTACAGGGCTGGGCTTCCAAGCTTTTTATCCGAGGCCCCCAACATAACCAGGGCAGACGCCCCAGCCGGATGCCACCATATACACACACACACACACACATATATGTATATATATATATATATCTGCGGGGGGTTGGCACCCAGCCCAGGATTGGTTCCTGCCTTGTGCCCTTTGTTGGCTGGGATTGGCTCCAGCAGACCCCTGTGACCCTGTGTTCGGATTCAGCGGGTTGGAGAATGGATGGATGGATGGATATATATATATATATAAATATTCATGGGTGTCGTTGGGACAGTGGTGGTTTGTGTGCTCTTACATATTATTGAATATTCATCTGTCCTCGTGTGTATATATATTTATCACTTATAATATATCTGTATTAGGGTGGCACTGCTGCCTCACAGTAAGGAGTCATGGGTTCGTATCCCGGGTACTCCCTGTGTGGAGTATGTTCTCCCTGTGTCTGCGTGGGTTTCCTCCCACAGTCCAAAGACATGAAGGTTAGGTGCATTGGCGATCCTAAATTGTCACTAGTGTGTGCTTAGTGTGTGTGTGTGTGTGTGTGTTCCCTGCCCGGGATTTGTTCCTGCCTTGTGCCCTGTGTTGGCTGGGATTGGCTCCAGCAGACCCCCCATGACCCTGTGTTAGGATATAGCGGGTTGGATAATAAATGGATGGATATATCTATATTTGATTTAACATTTCTGTCTACTATTGTTATTTTTATTTCGTCGTGTCTGGGAGCAAAGGAAAAGAATAATGTAAGGAATATGGCTTGTTATCATCTTGAGAGTCTTCATGCTAGCCAAAGGAAAAGTCTTGGTAGTGTAGTGGCCGGGCTGGGAAAAGGGGTTGGTCGTTACAGCTTCGCAGTCTGTGATGTCCTGACATTATATAATGGAAAATGCAGATTCAAAATATGGATAAATTGATGTTTTCAAATTTGCATACATTGATTGGTTTTTTTTTGTATTGTCACAAACATGTGCTTTGGTTAGTCTCATTTGATCCGGGCTCATCTAACGGTAATTCCACCCTGTGTCAAGGTTTGGCGCTGTTGCCTACTGCCTCTCCTCTCCTTTTTCCTGCAGATTTTTGCAATGGGGAGATGGGTGACATCACTTCCGGGTTCCAGTACCCCTTTGAGCCCGCCTCCTAACCAAGCTCCACCCCCATTTAGCCTTCAGTGCCTTCTGTCTAGTAATAGATTTGCATCTATCAAGACATTTTCCGGAACACAGATTACATTGTGTTTATTATTTTGCTTTGCAATTATACAGGATTTGCCTAAGAGTGCCCTGAACTTTTATCATTGTTCTGTCTTCAAAAAAAAAATGTAAATTATAATATCAAATAAACTGAAATGACTTATAGCGGTTTGTGCCTCCAGATCTGTCCCTTGATGGGTAACTGTTGTGATGGATGGCTGCGGCCCTTTCCCTGATTGGACGTCTCCATAATGGAAGAACATGGGGGTGAATGCATAGGGCACTACCTACACTGGAGCGCTAGATGGTAAGCCCCCCTTTTGTTGCAGCAGTGCCTCTGGGCTACATGGGAGTTGGAGTTCAGCACAGCCCTGTGGGTTTCCATCCATGGGAGCCGCCAGGGGTTGCTGCAGGAGCGACGGAGCCCTGCTACATCGAGCTTCCACCACACCTGGGAGTACTTCTGGATCATGCTGATGGGCCACCTGAAGTGCTCCCAGGTGCAGCATAAAAGGGACCACCTCACTTCATTAACTCTTTCAGGGCTGAGGTCGACTTTTGTCAAAATTCATTGGTAGAGGACAATAATCAGCTGTAAACTGTGACCAAATTCACCCTTACATTTTAGTTTGACACTCTTTGCTAGAAGGACAGTTCCATAGCTTTGTTGGTTTGACTCTGATTCCCTGCGCTTCAGTGAAGAGCAAACAACCTCTAAAATGGCATCAACATCTGGCCAAAGCGAACGTACAAAAACAAAATACTCAATGGACGTTTCACATAATTTTGTTGAATAGGACTCTGACTTGTCAGACTCCGAGTTTGATGCAAGTGATCTGGAGCTGGATATTGAAAATGAAAGTGAGGTACCAACATCGTCTGGTCTGTCCCCAGCTGATCGCGGTGCTGAACACTTTCGTGTAGCGTCCGCCTGGGAGAACCGCCACTTATAACGTCAAGAGGTACAAACCAGATTGCGTCACACTGCCACCGCCACCACCACCCCCCACCTGCTGTTACGAAGACAGCCAGGCAGCCAGCCCACCGTGCGTTCCTGCTGATCATTGAGGCGCCACTGCTGCCAGAGATGCCAAACATGCGCCAACAGCAGACACAGCACATAGCAACAGATGTTTTATGTTGGTTTATGTGTGACATGAATGTTTGGTGTGCTTTTCAAACAACTGAGTGTTTTGGAAAAAATATTCAGCCCTCAAAGAGTTAAGGGAGCCAGAGTCGGGAGGGAAAGGAAAACGCATGCTGGGAGGAGTGGATGTGGAAGACAGAGAGACTGAGAGGAAAGAACAATAAAGAAAACTGGCGTATTGTTCTATTGTGCTTGCTGTACTGTGCTGGCAAATGGGAAACTTGGGAAACGTTTCCCACAGCAGAAAAAAAACTTGGTGGCTGGTAGTGTCGGGTTTGGGGAGCTGGAGTGCCCGTCTTCAGGCCACACTGTTTTATGGCTTTATTGTCAAACTAATCACTAGTCTTTCTTTCTTTCTTTTAAAGTTTTGACATTCCCCTTTCCATTGATTTATTTTTTTTTTATTTTGCCATTTTTTTTTTTAATTCCATCCCATTTCTTGTTGTACAAGTGACCTTGTCCTCGGTGTTCAGTTCGTGAAGTGAACTGTGTAACTCTTTATAATTGATTCATAACTCCTTATACATTATATATCGCTCCCTGCAACGGGAACAAAAAAGCCAACGTGAATCTCACAATGATGTTCAAATCCGCTTAGGCTTGTACGTTTCAGGTCAATTGTCCTTGAAGAGAGTGGAGGCGTGCGTCCCCAGAGAGTCACCTACCTGCCTGCGGTCGTGCTGTGAGCCTGCTTGTGGCAGCGGTGCGGACGAGAGGTGGGCCATGGTGCATCTTACACCACGTGCCACGGGCAGGTCTGCCCTGCTACTGGGCAACAGAGCATCTGTCCCGAGTGAGTATGGAGGACCGAGCAGCTTCAGGGTTGAGCTTTAGAAGCTGCATTGGGTGTCAAGGAAGTCTAAAATGGGGAGCGATACAAAAATGCATCATTTGCTCATTAATTATTGTGTAGCAAGACCTTAACAAACACTTCTTTGGGTCTTCTTAACACATCCAAAGCATCAGCAAAGTGTATGCTCATCTCAACAATGTGACCTACCAACAAAACGTCGCTTTGGAGTGGTCTAAGGAGGATTAACTGAGACTCGTTTCTCTTGATATTCCATATCTATATACGTATATGTTGTAAGTCGCTAGGGGTCGCTGTTTCCCCTTCAAACCCAGCAAACAGATACACTGGGCACAGGTTCAGATCACCAAGAAGATATTTTAATCTTTTTCTTCTTGTTAGTAGTGCCTAGAAGCACCTCCGCCACAATAAACAGGCAATACAAGTATATTAGTCACAATTTTAAACACTGTTCTCTCCTCCACACCTCCCAGCATGCTCTGTCCTACTACCTCCCAACTCCGGCTCGCTTGCTGGGTCTCCAGCAGTCCTTTATATAGAAGTGCTTCTGTCCTTCTGTCCTTCTGACCATGTGACATGTTAGCATTTCCGGGTCCAGTGAAGAATTGCCTTTTTTTTTCAGCCTGGCAGTACATCAGGACTTTTGTCCTTGTGACTTGGGAGTACTTCCGGGCTGTGGATGAGGCATGGCTCCTCCGGTCCTCTCACAGCTCCTCCTGGCAGCACCCACGGTACCCAACAGGGCTGAGAAACTGGACTCTAAGTTCCAGGATGCCCTGCACAGTCCAGGGGAGCTGCCATCTAGCATTTGAGGGTGGCACTGTTCAGAAGTAGCTGCCTCCCCCATCCTCAGGGCATCCCAGTAGGGTTGAGCTGATGAGCTGACGGCTATCTTTCACAGTATATATATAAAAAAAGAAACGTCCTCTGACTTTCAACTGTTTTTACTTTCAGTAAACTTAATGTGTAAATATTTGTATGAACATTAAAAGAGTCAACACCATAAGACATCAACTAAAAATGTTTCACAATGTGTCCCTGAATGAAGGGAGGCTCAAAATCAAAAGTACCAGTCAGTATCTGGTGTGGCCACCAGCTGCTTGAAGTACTGCAGTGCATCTCCTCCTCATGGACTGGACCAGATTTGTCAGTTCTTGCTGTGAGATGTTACCCCACTCTTCCACCAAGGCACCTGCAAGTTCCTGGACATTTCTGGGGGGAATGGCCCTAGCCATCGATCCAAATCGATCCCGCTCCAGGGTACAGGCCTCGGTGTAACGCTCATTCCTTCGACGATAAACACGAATCCGTCCATCACCCCTGGTGAGACAAAACCGTGACTCATCAGTGAAGAGCACTTTTTGCCACTCCTGTCTGGTCCAGCGAAGGTGGGTTTGTGCCCATAGGCGGCGTTGTTGCTGGTGATGTCTGGTAAGGACCTGCCTTACAACAGGCCTACAAGCACTCAGTCCAGCCTCTCTCAGCCTATTGCGGACAGTCTGAGCACTGATGGAGGGATTGTGTGTTCCTGGTGTGACTCGGGCAGTTGTTGTGGCCATCCTGTACCTGTCACGCAGGTGTGATATTCAGATGTACCGATCCTGTGCAGGTGTTGTTACACGTGGTCTTCCACTGCGAGGATGATCAGCTGTCCTTCCTGTCTCCCTGTAGCGCTGTCTTAGGCGTCTCACAGTGCAGACATGGCAATTTACTGCCCTAGCCACATCAGCAGTCCTCATGCCTCCCTGCAGCATGCCTAATGCACGTTCACGCAGATGAGCAGGGACCCTGGGCATCTTTCACAGTCGGTAGACAAGTCTCTTTAGTGTCCTGCGTTTTTAGAACTGTGACCTTAAATGCCTACTTTGGTCTTAACGACCATTCCACAGGTGCATGTTAATTAATTGATTATGGTTAATTGAACATGCATGGAAAACATTGTTTAAACCCTTGACAATGAAGATCCGTAAAGTTATTTGGATTTGTAAAACATTATTGTTGAAATACTTGTCGTAGGCATGACAAACGCCAGCAGCAGCCTGTCTATGAACTTAATTTAAACTTTAGGTTTACACTGTGCTTTGTTTCAGCAGTAGCTGCACTTATGAATATGCTTGTATGCGTCACTCGCTTCATATTCTTTTGCTGCCCTCTCAATTGTGTAATGTGTTTTTTCCTCAGAACTCTATGGAGCTCTTGCTTGTTGTCTGCATACTGCGTTCACAGTCAGTTCATGTGTCTCGCTCGGAGTACATGCATCGAAGGCTCTCAGCTGTGCTTGTGCTCTCTCGTGCAATCTTGCCATGTCCACGGCTTTATTTAATGTTAGCTTAGACCCGGCATTTAAAAGTTTCTCTCGCACTTTCACTGAGTTTGTGCCAAACACTAGTCTATCCCTGACCGTCTCATCTTCAGCACAGTCCTTCACCCGCGAATATTTAGCGGCAGCGTCTCTATTGGATTGCTGCCAACGGACGGCCTTATATGGGCAGTCACTCAATTACGTGGGAGGCGTGAAGATGGGGGAGGCAACTCTGCCTCTCACGGCGAGCGAGCTGCAGGCTGTGGTCATATATATGTACATGCAGTAAGTAGGTTCCAGTTATAACCGTTACGTGTAGAATTTTGAAATGAAACCTGCTTAACTTTTGTAAGTAAGCTGTAAGGAATAAGCCTGCCAAATTTCAGCCTTCTACCTACACGGGAAGTTGGAGAATTAGTGATGAGTGAGTGAGTCAGTCAGTCAGTCAGTCAGTCAGTGAGGGCTTTGCCTTTTATTAGTATATATATATATATATATATATATATATAAAGTCATGCACGAGTGCACAGGGAGCGGCTTAAGGGCCCGATGAGCGCCGCAACAAGCCGTGCCGGGGGACAATGGCTGGGGACTAACCTCTCTTTTCTTGTTCTCTTAGAAAGACCAAAGCGCCGCCGCCATAAACAAACCCGGAAGTCTTCTGCTACCACCCACTTCCGGGGTCCTTTCTAACCTCGGGTCCCCCAAAGATGACATCACTGTCCCATCAACCATCACGACTTTCCCCATCATTTCATAACTTCCTGTTGCACCGTTATAAATTGTCCAATCTCCTTTGTTTTGATGCCTGTTGTACTTTGGATAGAAAACACTGACGCTATTTTGTTTTGCTTTACAGTATATGGGGCCTAAACACCCCCAAACCTTTATACTTGTCTGTGCTTTTTATTACAATATATATATAAAATCCAACATCTGTCTATCTGTCCGCTTTTCACGAGAGAACAACTTAACAGATTTAGATCATTTTTCCCCTATAATTTGCTTGAACATTGGATTTTGCGACTTCTCTCGTCACGCTAAGCATCACAGTTCGGTTGCAGCACCGATTAATTTGCGTGAATCCGAGAGCGCCAAGGGGAGGGGGAGGTGGGACTTCAGGAGTAGAGAGCCAGGTAGTGCCCTCCTCACTCATACGCCAGCCTCCCTTCGAGACGCTCTACCTGTCGCCACGTGATGGAGTACACCTTGTCTCTGCTTAGCTAACAATACCTGTTTGTTCAGCAGACATTATCATCTAGAGATTGTTAAGGAGTAATGTTTGACGTTTTTGAGAGAGAGATCAGAGCTACGTGTGTTTTAGAGGGTAGATGCTCATTGGCAGAGATATCACAGCCACATGCTTTTCTCCCTACTAGGAGGACGCTCTCCTGCCAGAGCTGAACACGATCAGATATACAGTGCCAGCGTTTGATGTTGGAACGTACCTGCCTTCCGCTTGGCCAGAATTACATTTGTTTTAAATTGTTTAATTGATTTTTAAAGTTTGTCCTGCTTCACTACTACGTGGGTTGAGTCTCAGAGGACAGATAGTTTAGTATAAGACTTGTGAATCCTTCATTTTAACAAGTCACTTTACCAGCATGTTCACTACTGAGGTTTTATAAGTGTTATGAAGACCCAACAAAGCCTTTGTTAGCATCTTGTCTTTTAGTGCAGTACCTAAACTAGAGCGTTACTCTAAAATGATTAGGAAAATGTTCAGTTTTGGACTTATCTGTCCTGAAAACGGACTTCCAAAACTTGTCAGTCGGTCTCTGGCAAACCTGCCGCATCCATCTTCTTCCTGGCAGGATTTCCCATCATGGTCTCAGCGTACTTTTTTTCTTTGGTCTACAAATGACTACTCCAGATGTAGTGTGGGAGGCTTGTAGATCTCATGATGTTACTTCATAATCACCTTTTTAAGGATTGGCAAACTTTGCTGGGCTGAATGGCATCTTCTTGTTCACAAGGTCTCTAACGTTCTTACCATTGTTTAAAATCATCTCCACTCATAGAATATTTTACTGAAGGAGGATTTTCTGAGTGGCTTTATAGCTTGAGCATTCACTACTTTTTCACCTGTTCTGCTGATGTCTCCTTCCATTGAGACGAGATGCTGGCTCAGGACTCCCAGCCCTGCTTTTTCACAGTTCTTTATGTTTGATCTTCTCTGACCTATCATTTCAAATCTTCAGTTTCCTCAATTCGCTCATTTAATTGGCTCACATTCTGTCGCTGACCCTCCTAGACCTGCTTTACCTTGATGTAACTCATACAGCTAGGGATTCACGTATGCGGCTTTATTTGTATTCTGGCTGTACTATTTTGATAAGTTGGCATATTCTTTTAATTTGATGAAAAATTAATTTTATTTTAATTAGAAAGAGACAAATACTTATGCATACTTTTTATGATTAAAAAATATATAAGATTACGGGTTCTTAGACATTTGAGCATCACTCTGTAATGCTGCACTGGTAAATTCAACAAAGCCATTGCTTTCAATACAGAGTACTACATTCAGCATGTGCCAGCAGCAAGGACCAAGTCTAGAATGGATGGCAGTCCAATACAGGGCACACTTGAACACACAGCCAACATGTGAATTTCCAACCATCAATAATCTTAAGGCATTTACTTCAGTGTAGGGTTACAGGGAGCTGTGCCCATTGTCACACAGGGCAGCTGAAGGCCTCTAGTGATTGTAATTCTACCACCGCTCCAGGGGTTGGCACTGTGTCTTGTGGAAAAGAACAGTTATCTTAAATGTATATATCTATGAACAATCAACCCGAAGTACCAGGCAGGAGGAAGCTTGCCCATTGCATCTTTTATTTCTCATCATGAAGAAGGATACACTTCATCACAGTGGCCTGTGATTGAATGGTCATTTCACTATATTCTTGGTCCTTACAATACTTTCCAATATCTCTTGAGTTTCTGTGTGCGTGATGTCTGTCAAGTCTTACTGGGTATATGATAGTCAGCCAACTTCTTGAGCCATCACCCAGGATCTTCTTGTTCTTTATTGTTTACTTGATGTTTATCTGGTTTCCAGATACACCTGAGCAAGTTTCTTACATTTATTAAACCTTTTATACTACTTATAAATATGTTAATAGAGTAAGCATATCAAAACACATTATGTGCAATTACCATATTATATACTAGGGGCCTCCGCCCCCTGCATGCTTCACTCGCCCGCTCTTGTGTTTGGTTTACCGGATTAACAATTTGAAGAGATTGTTATTTTAATTGGAATTGTTACATATGCATTATTTTCACTTTCTCTTTAAAAACTTTTGTAAAAACAATACTTGTCCTTTATTTCCGGCCCAGTATTACGCTGCTCACGTTGTGAATGGTGGCGGTTGCCTGAACGCACGCTAAGGAGATGCCTTCGGATCATCTGCTGTCTTTCTGCTCCTGCTTGTCGCTTGCCGTTGTTTTAAGAGCTGGGAGCACATGACACGTGTCTGCAAAAAGAAATCCAGCAACTTCTAGGTTAGATGTCCGCGGACTTGTTTTAAAGGATAGCTCACTGCCTTGTCTCGCCTGACGTTGTAAAAACAATACTTGGCCTTTATTTCCGGCCCCAGGCGTGGTTGCATCTCTTTCTCGCAGGACGTACAACACTGCTCGTGTTGTGAAGGGGGGAGGCAGCTGAGGTCACGCTGCCTGTCGATCATTTTAAAGCCTGCACAGCTGCTGTCCTTTTCGCCACTTCGTGTCTCTGCTGCTCGCGTTGAGAAGAGGTGGGGTTAGGGTGGCTGAACGCACGCAAGGAGAAGTGGTCAGATCATCTGCTGCGAGCTGCGAGCTGTGTGTTTTTCTTGTCGCTTGTCATTGTTTTAAGAGCTCGGAGCAAGTTAAGGTGTCTCTCGCGGGACTTCAAATTGTCTTCTGAGAAGATCACGTCTCCTCTCCCTAGTCTGCTTCCCCAAGATTTATTTTTATAATAGAGAGATATATATTGTGGATGTCTGAGAAGGAGAACAGGTATCCCGGGTGGAAGGTGAATAGTTTCTTACCCAGATGGGAGGCAAGAGTGCAAGGACTGAGGGGTTGGTCAGCTGAACAAAGAAACAAATTTATGCCCAGCTGGAATAATATGATGGCTGGACCAGAAGAAGCTGGAAATCGGAATCAGATCCATTTCCCATATGGCAGAAAGCAGAAGAACTCTTGTGACAACCCAGCTGGGACACCCGCAGGGGTGCTTGGGAGTTGGAGTCCGAAAAGTCAACCCTGTCAGAGTCCCTGGGTGCCAGTAGAGGGCATTGTTGGAGAAGGACCATCCAGCTTTCTATATGACCTGGAAGTGCTTCCATGAACACATGTTATGCCACTGGAAGCATTCCCAGTCCCTCATGAAAAGTAGCCTGCCACCTCACATCCGGGAGACAGAGTTGGAGTAAGCGGGCAACACTCAATTGGAGTACAGAAGGAGGAAGAATTGGTTTTGTTTTGTGGTTTGTTCGTTACTCTTTGCATGGGTGATTGTTTAAAGGTGGCTTGGGTGAATGAATATCTTTTATTTTATCCCAGTATCATTTTAGGCATTATTGTGTCTGAGGTTTGTGGCTCAGTGATGCCCCCCTATCTATCTATCTATCTATCTATCTATCTATCTATCTATCTATCTATCTATCTATCTATCTATCTATCTATCTATCTATCTATCTATCTATCTATCTATCTATCTATCTATCTATCTATCTATCTATCTTATCCTGCCTACTACACTAAAAATATATATCTATAAAATATGTATGAATTATTTGATTATATATTTGTGATGTGTCAGTGGGGACCCCTCCCACCCGGACTTCCCATATACACCTGACTCTATATGAAGTAACAGAATCGAATCAGTAATGTGAATCAAGATGCCCATCACTATTTGTCATCCAAACAGACTGAACATCATAAACATTTATACTCATAAAATGTATTACTAAAAATGTTTGTGTAGCGCCATCTGTTGGAGAGACAAATGCTGTCCGCTTTGGCTGTAGGTTTATGCTTTAACCAAATTTGTAATTGTAATCCATTTTTTTACTACTAAAGCAACATGCTTCATAGTTTAGCTAACTCATTTATTGCAATTCATTACACCTAATTGTCTATTTTAGTTTTAAACTGCTACATTAAGGCTTTAGCGCAGGGGTGTCCAACTCCGTCCTGGTGGGCCGCAGTGGCTGCAGGTTTCCATTCTAACCGTCTTCTTAATTAGTGAGCCGTGTTTGCTGCTGATTAACTTGTTTTGTCTTAGTTTTAATTGACGTGACTCAGAACCCTTAGTTGGTTTTTTTTACTTAATGAGACCCAAATCATGCCACCGCATGACCAGCTAACCTGAAAATAAAGAATGGTGAAGGTCTCCATCACGTTGGACCACCAAAACATCTTGATGGTGGTCTTAGCAAAAAACAGAAAATGAACAGTCTTCTGTGGCAGAATGAGAGCAGCAGTAAATCCTTATATTCAGTAATGGCTTTAATTAACAGCAAGAACTGGCTTGTCGTTAAGAAACTGGTTGGAGTGAAACTGGCTGGAGTTTGATGTTCCAGTTTAGTTGGTCATCCGTTGGCTCGTTTCACATCTCATTTGTGTTTGGCTGCCATTTAATGAATACACAAATCAATTCGGAGGACTGAATCCTTAAAAATAAAAATAGGGCCATTAAAATGAAGGGAAAAGGAATTAATTAGCAGTGAAAATTACTCGCTGATTAGGAAAAGAATTACAATGAAAGCCTGCAGCACTGCGGCCCACCAGGACCAGAGTTGGATACCCCTGCTTTAGTGGTTGCCTGTTTTCTTAACCAGCCATCAGCTAATAATGAGGTATGAATGACAAAGGGACCATCAGACCTCCGGCTAATGCGTTTGCATTTAAACCTGTTATACATGCACCATGAAGCATCTGTGTTAATACGACGCTTTGAAATAAATGAGAGAGAAGGGAAAAATCAAGATTTACAAATCTGTTGTGGACCACAAAACATATAGATGATGGAAATGAAAAATCTACAATGTGATAAAGATTTGTCTTGGAAGAATGAAAGCACTAACAAGCCATAAAATTAAATAGCAAGTTTCATGATCTGCTAGGCCTGACTTCTAATTACAAAACTGGTTAGAATTAAATCTGCACCCACTGCAGACATCCAGGGCCCTTGACATGTAAAGTATTGTTTATTGATTTGGCAAAATGATCGGTTAGAACTTGATAACGAATTTGTCTTCATTTTTTAACATGCCTGCTCTTCAGGTTCCTCTACAACAGCAACAACGCCAATTTACTTCTTGGATAGCCCAAAATCGCACAACGAGGGTCGCAATGGGCTTTAACAGGCCCTGTTTTTTTGACAGCCTCCCCAGCCTTGACTCCCTAAGATGACAAAAAAAAACCCTCCCAAAAATACCCTTGTAGGGAAAAAAAACATGGAAGACAGAGAAAGCGATGCCCCCTTCCATGTAGGTCATGCAAGCAATGGGTGTCAAAAATGGACTAAATACAACAGAAACACCGAACACAAGTAATCCTCTTCACAGAGCTTGATGGCCAGTCTATCATGGCTACCTCAGAAATGTAACACAAGTGTACAAACTACAAGGGAAAATGCAAGAATAGATTATACCACTCACTAAATACAGAACTATGACACGTAAGGATACATATTTGATAAAATACATCAAAAAAAAGTAGATACTAATTAGCATAAATGAATCACAAAAACGTTTGTCCATCAGCCAATTGTAGATCCACAGCCAAAATGTGGAAAAGGAGTCTGAGACAATCCAGACAGTCAGAGCCCTGGAGACCTCGGCCAATAAGCCGCCTCCCCTTACTGCCCATTTCACAGCTGAGTCATTGCTGAGCCAGCCAATCAGATGACAGGAACATTCAACATGATGACTCCAGTGCTCATTTATCTGAGGTGGCTTTTCTATAGGTAGGCAAATAACTTGGCAGTAGAGCAGTGGCACCAAGTGCCAGATGAGGATACCGCAACGAGAAGCAGACTAGGGGAGCATTATTAACAGATTATAAATCTCATATTACTTATATTTTAGCACTAATGACCTACAATAGAGATGCGGTTTGCACAGCTAATCAGCAGCTCTAGTCAGGGTATGCTGAGCTGAAGTCGTGAGTCTTCAGCCTGAGATTGAAGCAGTACTCAAACCATTCCACAGCTTTGGGGTCCTGTAACTAAAAGCTCAACCTCCATCTGGCATTTTATTAATCCTTGGAATCATAAGCAGACAGGAATCTTGAAAGCTTATTATCATTTGTTCAGTTTTATTAGTATTAATTTCGAGACTGACATAATTGGCTACGCAACACATTTTCTCTCGCTGTTGCTGTGATCTCTCTAGAGGTTCTACATCATCTGTATAATCTAAGTCGTTGACACGTTGCTAAGATTTTTACGAGCTTTGTCTAGGGCGTGTAAATAGGCCAAATTGTTCTTCCGAGTTACGCATTACATAATCAATAAAAACGGTGCCAATGCGTCTCCTTGGAAGACTCTCGTTCTAGTACTAAACTCACTTGATAAAAACCCATCATTTAAAACCTTACTTTTCGAGTCTCCTTAGAGCGCTTTTATTGCTTGGATTAGTTTTTACGGAATTCCATAGTGGAGTAAATGGCAAACATGACATTGAACTTTGTGAAGTCTATAAAAGTAACATAACATGATAACATTCTCGTTATATCATTCCCTCAAATTGTAGACGCAAAAAAGTCACATAAAGTGATACGTTTCTCCTCATCGCTCCCTCAAACGAAACGGTCAACGCAAGATGTGGATTTGCCGGACACAACTGGACCCAATTCACTAACGCATCTAACTATGGACAAAATCGGAGAAACGTTGTTTGGTTTAAAAGAGAGGTATAACTGGGAGGTCACCTGCCTACGAGCGAAAATGTACCTTATGTTTTCTACTGATAGATCCCAGTGGAAGCATGTAAAGTGAAAACAGTTTACCTTCCAACATTCACAAACGATTATGGGTATTCTCATCTTATCGCCGTGTCATTCTACGTAAAGAAACACCGACACATGCATGCACACTCACAATCTGATTAGTCCACAAGAACAAAAAAAATTGAAGACATACACATCTCTATTCAAAATGTTCACTTTATTTATGTAAGAATTTTGCTGTCATCCCTCTTTTGAAAAATGATCAGTGCCGACTGCACAATAATGCTTCTCAGGTAACAGTTCTGTTTGTTGTCAGTGTTTTTAGGTTTTATTTTTTTTTTCGGTTTCTTTTTTCGAGTACAAGATGGCACTTATGGTAAGATAAAATGTCCAAAGACGTTCATGAACAGGTGTACTTTGACCAGCTGATGATCTAAGTCTTTTCAGTCCCTGGGATCCTCGTCTTTCTCGGAGGTTCGGCGTAGAATTTACCACCAGAAAAATCGAAAATCCCTCCCAATTCCAAGTCGTACTCTTTTACAGTACCAAAAGTAGTAAGTTAGCTTGTCAAAGATAGATGTTTATTTTTCTCGTCACACTTAAACCATGCGTACGCACCACAGAGAAAAGAGAGAGAAAGAGTGAAAGAAAAGGAGAGAACAGAGAGAGAGAAAGAGAGATAAAACAGCATTTTTTGTTATTTGTTTCATTTAATTATTTTCCATCGTTCGTTTCTGTTTTTTCATCTTATATAAATAAGAGTAATGCCGAAACGTAAAAAAAAGAGATATAGTCGTTGGTTTGTGAGTCCATCGGTCTGCCCAGCATTTACAGTTCTCCCGAAGTCTTTATCACGTGAAACAGTGTGACGTTGTAGAGAACTTGATGCCCGTTGTTCCAAGTGTACAGGACCCTCTCCCGAGGGTTGTAGTCCAGCATTGATATATGCGAGTACTGGTTGTGAAAAGGAATGTCTGTGTACTCGTAGCTCGAGGAATTTGTGTAATAGGCAAAGTAGATTTTGGCCCCAGCTAGATGAGAATTAGTCACATAGAGGGTGCCACAAATCATGAAGGATTCTCCAGCGCTGCGTTTCGGGTACCCCGTGTCCCAGGTCTGGAGGATCTCCAACGTCTGGGGTTCCAGGCGACTGATGACAATGTTGCCTGCGTTCTGGTTGGTGGTGTAGACGGCCCATAAGCCGTTCTCATCTGTCATCAGGTCGATGTCTGAAAATCCCCCCCACGAGTATGGGAAGGTGTTGTTGTAGCCGGCACTGTTTAGGTTACGCTGGACCAGCACACTCCGTGAGCGGAAGTGGTACTTGACAATGATGTTGCTCTGATACTTGTTGTAGTAAAGGGAGCCGTTGTAGACCACATGGCCCGTGCCAGCCCATGCGTGAGGGAGGAGGTGCTGTACAAAATTCTGACCCTTCATGAAGTCGTTGACGGAGCGGTACTCAAGAACTCGTCGGCCTCTATAGTAGCCATCCATGAACCAGACCTGGAAAGGGAAGAGAAAAAGGACAGGTAAGTATGGAGAGGTAGAGGGAGAGTACAGAGTTCATCAGTCTACCTATCTACTCATTTTACAACCCCATGTATCAAGGGCAGGGTCCCGGGGAATCTGGAGACAATCACAGCAAGTATCGGGGGCAAGGCAAGAACCATCTCTGGATAGGGTGCTACGACATTGAAAGGCGAGCACACACCAAGTCACACAAGTCAATTCAGCATCGCCATTTCACCTAATCTGAAAGTCTTTGGACTGTGTGATGTAACTGGAGTGCCCGGTGGAATCCTGTGCGGATACGGAGAGAACGTTCAAACTCCACACAGGAAACACCTCAGAAGATACCTCTCTGTACCGTAAAAGAGCAGCAACACTACCAGTCCGAGGGCAGTGCTGCAACCCAAGGGGGGCTGCCA
Source organism: Polypterus senegalus (assembly GCF_016835505.1). Taxonomy (NCBI): domain Eukaryota; kingdom Metazoa; phylum Chordata; class Cladistia; order Polypteriformes; family Polypteridae; genus Polypterus; species Polypterus senegalus. The sequence goes on along the minus strand of NC_053165.1, from coordinate 91,839,448 downwards.
TCTACAGTTCCGGGGGAGGTAATGCACTGGATACACTCCCTCCTCCAGTCCTTCCAGCATGGAGGCGTCCGTCACAAAGCTTCAGATGCGACCCCTCCTGGTCACCGGAAAGTCCGATTGTTTTTCCCTCTTCGCTTTACCCATGGAGTAGCTATCATGGACATTTCTTGTCCCCCTGGAGTTAAGTCATCCAAATGAATGGTCGCCAGAAAGGACAGATTCTAAATGACACCATTTGAAAAGGAGCCAGGACCACAAGTGAGGGACGGTGCCGGACAGCTGCTGACTGATAGCCTGGCTTGAATACACAGGAGATCATCTCTGTCATCCTGCTTCAGCTTGTCTATTTCTTATTTCACAGCAGTCTCCGGTAATTTCCCATTCATGTGAGCCATAGGGAGCCATTAACACTTTGTAAATGGTGTGCTGGGGTGGGCCAGTGGGAAGAGTAAATTGCAACTCCTCGTATTTAACGAAAAAAAAATCTCCCTGTCAGAAATGATAATGAGCCTCGGCAGCCCCGAGGTCTCACTCTGACGATTCAGACCATTACTGCTGTTGGAGAGAAGGCAGACATATTCTAGAAATAAAATGAAAACCGAAGGCTGCTACTGTTCTGAAAGGATGAAAGCCATCCTGGGTTCACCTTGATTTCCACTGAAACAGCCATTGGACTTCTAATTAGATGATGGAATCACACCAGTGATGTACAGCAAGATTGACACATGCCATGGGGGTTGGGTCTGAAGCAGCATTCTCCTTGTCTTTGTGAAAGGGAGCCATCTTTTAACAGGGGAGGATGAGACCGTCTAGTTTTTAGGAGAATTTGCCTATATTATTATCTACTGCGATGGCCACTTATGTCTGTATGCAAGGTTCATAAGAACCATAAAAAATTAGACAAATGAGGTTAGTCCATTCAGTCCATCGAGTCTGTTTGTTTAGCTAATAGCCAAGCTGTCTCGATATCTCATTCAGGTTCTTCTTAAAGGTTGTCCGAGTTTCTGCTTCAACTCCATGACTTGATCATTTGTTTCAGAAAGTGATCCATGCATTTATATCTTCCCGTTTAGATTATTATAGGTGGGTATCAGTCAGTCTTCCTTGATATGCCTGTAATTGGTACAGAATACTACAGCGAGATTACTGAGTATCACTAACAACATGAGAAATGTGACAAACGAGAGGAGACCATTCAGTCCATCAAGCCCATTTGTTTAGCTAATAGCTCAGATGTCCTGATATCTCATCCAGATTCTTCATAAAGGTTGTCAAGGTTTCTTCTTTAACTCCATGACTCGGTCATTTGTTCCAGAAAGTGATCTATGCATTTAGCTCTTCCCATTTAGATTATTGTAGGTGGGGATCAGTCAGTCTTCTTTGATATGCCTGTAATTGGTACAGAATGCTACAGCGAGATTACCAACTATCACTAACAACATAAGGAATGTGACAAACGAGAAGGAGACCATTCACTCCATCATGCCCATTTGTTTAGCTAATACCTTAGATGTCCCAATATCTCATCCAGATTTTTCATAAAGACTGTCAAGGTTTTTGTTTCAACTCCATGTTTCAGAAACCATCAGTCCATCAGGCCCATTTGTTCTGCTACTAGCTAAACTGTCCCAATATCTCATCCAGACACTTCTCTAAGGTTGTCTGAGTTTCTTCTTCAACTCCATGATTCGGTCATTTGTTCCAGAAAGTGATCCATGCATTTAGATCTTCTGTTTAGATTATTGTAGGTGGGGATCAGTCAGTCTTCTTTGATATGCCTGTAATTGGTACAGAATGCTACAGCGAGATTACCAACTATCACTAACAACATGAGAAATGTGACAAACGAGAGGAGACCATTCAGTCCATCAAGCCTGTTTGTTTAGCTAATAGCTCAGATGTCCTGATATCTCATCCAGATTCTTCATAAAGATTGTCAAGGTTTCTTCTTTAACTCCATGACTCGGTCATTTGTTCCAGAAAGTGATCTATGCATTTAGCTCTTCCCATTTAGATTATTGTAGGTGGGGATCAGTCAGTCTTCTTTGATATGCCTGTAATTTTTACAGAATGCTACAGTGAGATTACCAACTATCACTAACAACATAAGAAATCTGACAAACGAGAGGAGACCATTCAGTCCATCAAGCCTGTTTGTTTAGCTAATAGCTAAACTGTTCCGATACCTAATTAAGATTCTTCTTAAAGGTTGTCAAGGTTTCTTCTTCAATTCCATGATTTGGTCGTTTGTTCCCAAAAGTGATCCATGCATTTAGATCTTCTGTTTAGATTATTGTAGGTGGGTATCAGCCAGTCTTTTTTGCTATTCCTGTAATTGGTCCAGAACGCTACAGCGAGATTACCAAGTATGACTAAGAACATAAGGAATGTGACAAACGAGAAGAGACCATTCACTCCATCAAGCCCATTTGTTAAGCTAATAGCTCAAATGTCCCGATATTTCATCCAGATTCTTCATAAAGGTTGTCCGAGTTTCTGCTTCAACTCCATGATTTGGTCGTTTGTTCCCAAAAGTGATCCATGCATTTAGATCTTCTGTTTAGATTACTGTAGGTGGGTATCAGTCAGTCGTCTTTGCTATTCCTGTAATTGGTGCAGAACGCTACAGCGAGAATACCAACTATCACGAAGAACCTAAGGAATCTGACAAACAAGAGGAGACCATTCAGTCCATCAAGCCTGTTTGTTTAACTAAAACAGGGGTCCCCATCTCTGGTCCTGGAGGGCCGCAGTGGCTGCAGGTTTTCATTCTAACGCTTTTCTTAATGAGTGACCTGTTTTTGCTGCTAATTAACTCCTTTTGAATTCATTTTATTTGATTTGCTCTTGAAGACTCAGACCCCTTCGTTGCTTCTTTTTCCTTAATCAGCAGCCAAACAATAATGAGATAAAAAATGAGCCAAAATAACTGGTGTCCATCATACAATATCTGAAAATAAAGAAAGATGAAGGTTTCAGGAATGTTGATCTGCTAAGGTCCACAAGTCATTTTAACAAATCTTAGAAAAGAGAAGGCGGCACGGTGGCACAGTGTTAGTGCTGCTGCCTCGCAGTTAGGAGACCCAGGTCCTCCCTGCGTGGAGTTTCCATGTTCTCCCCGTGTCTGCGTGGGTTTCCTCCCACAGTCCAAAACCATGCAGGTTAGGTGCATTGGCGATCCTAAATTGTCCCTAGTGTGTGCTTGGTGTGTGTGTGTGTGTGTGTGTGTGCTAGCACCCTGCCCGGGGCTTCTTTCCTGCCTTGCGCCCAGTGTTGGCTGAGATTGGCTCCAGTGGACCAGTGACCCTGTAGTTAGGATATAGCAGGTTGGATAATGGATGGATGGATGGATGGATAGAAAAGAGAGCTTGAGGCCCTCACTTAGTTGATCTTCTGTTGGCTCACTCACTTCACATTTCATTTCTGTTTGGGTGCCATTTAAGGACAGAAATGAAGCAATTCAGAGGAACAAATCTTAAAATAACAATTCAATTAAAATGAAAGGTAAAAGGAGTTAATTAGGAACAAAAACAGGTCACTACTTAAGTAAAGGGTTAGAATGAAAACCAGCAGCCACTGGGGTCCTCCAGGACTGCAATTAAGGACCCCTGAGCTAAAAGCTCAGCTGTCCCGATATCTCATCCAGATATGAGGGACATTCAAAAAGTTTCCACAGTTTTGTATTTTCGTTGGAAATGGTGAAGACGGGAGGAGTAGTAATTGGACATTAAAAAGTTGGTACGACGCTAGGAAAATTGCATCGCAAATGAAGGTGACAATGCGGAAAAGTGATGTCATTTGTTTTTGGAATTCTTAATAGACAGAGTTTTAAAAAAGTGCATGAACCTTCTGAATGTCCCTCAAACCTCTTAAAGGTTGTCAAGGTTTCTGTTTGAACTCCATATCTCGGAAGTTTGTTCCAGAGTCCCACAACTCGGCTCCCTGGGACTGATTTTGTAGAAACTTGGCACTCTTCTTCTTTAACGAAATTTATTGAGATATCTTGAATACGACTGCGGTGGGCCTGCGTGGAGTTTGCATGTTCTCCCCGTGTCTGCGTGGGTTTCCTCCCACAGTCCAAAGACATGCAGGTTAGGTGCATTGGCGATCCTAAATTGTCCCTAGTGTGTGCTGTGGGTGTGGGTGTGTGTGTGTGTGTGTGCGCTGTGCCCGGGGTTTGTTTCCTGCCTTGAGCCCTGTGTTGGCTGGGATTGGCTCCAGCAAACCCCCATGACCCTGTACTTAGGATATAGCGGATTGGATGATGGATGGACGGATATTCCTTTAACTAAAGTCTGATGTTACTGTACATGGAATTCTCTTACTAATTCTTCAAGTGCATTTTGTTCATATCAAACATTTCCTCACTAAGCGCTTGGAGAGTTTTTTTTAGTTCTTCCACTGGAATCTCTTAAAAGCTAACATGTGGCATTTTCTCCATACTCGTACGCCATTCTACATTAATAAAATACTGCAGAAAGATGAGAAGATAGTCACCTGTTCACCAATCCCCAGTACCACGACAGTGCGGGCAATTAAAGCGATCATTGGCAGAGACAGACAGCAAAAACAAGCCATTAATTCTGCAGGCCAGAAGCTGGGCCATTAATCAGCTCACCAGCACTGACAGGTTCTGGAGCACTTTAATGAGACAATAGGACAACTATTTGAGGAAGCGACTGTCACATTGAGGGGCTCGATGCATTATGAATGGCCAGTGTATGAGTGGCTTTAGACCTGAGCTCCCAAAAGCTCGACCTTTGATCGACTGGGTGGCATAAACAGAGCAGTAGCTTTCACTCTCTAAGGCTTGACACATTCCCATTGCAATTGAAAGGAGCTTCGCCAGGGACAAGGACTCAGTCTACTGCAGTATGACACTACCAAGGGCAAAGACAATCTGGGCAGAGGAATTCTGACAAATTAATATTTTCAAAAACATCATGATTAAGGATAAGTTCAGCTTTTCTAGTAGTAAAATGCATTACTACAAATGTTTCTGGTGCACCATATGTTGAAATGACAAATGCAATGCATTTAATTACAATATACTGGAATGGATGGCATACAGAAACTGGCATCCTGACCGGAACTGAACAAGGACCCTTACCTGGATGGGAGGAGGGTGCAGTGAAAGATAGATGGGTACTTATAATGTCTAGAGCACACACCCCTCAGCTTTAATAAATGGTGCCCCTCATTTCACAAATTGATTGGCTCTGGGTGTGACACCATGAGATACCACACTCGGTGACACTAGCCCTAATGACGCCATTGACTGCACTGTCACAGGGTGGCACAGTGGCGCAGTGGGTAGTGCTGCTGCCTCACAGTAAGAAGACCTGGGTTTGCTTCCCAGGTCCTCCCTGTGTGGAGTTTGCATGTTCTCCCCGTGTCTGCGTGGGTTTCCTCCCACAGTCCAAAGACATGCAGGTTAGGTGCATTGGTGATCCTAAATTGTCCCAAGTGTGTGCTTGGTGTGTGAGTGTGTGTGTGTGCGCCCTGCAGTGGGATTGACTCCAGCAGACCCCTGTGACCCTGTGTTCAGATGTAGCAGTTGGATAATGGATGGATGGATGAATGTATTAGAAAATATATTTCAATAGATTGTGTGCTGAAAACATTAATACTGAGCAAAGTCAACAGTAATATAACTGAGACATAGAGACAAATATTAAGAATGGTCAATTGTCATTGGCAGTGTACCTGCCACCTGGGCATCTTATGGCCAGATTCGTGTCCTGCATGATTGCAATTCGGGCCCTGGAACTTATGTAGTGACACCTCCATATGTTTATTCTGAATTGGTCCATTGTGAATCTGAACTCTGGAATATCTTTTATATGCTATTTGATAAGAGATAGGTAATATCATTGTCAATATTTGTGATGCACCACCTGTTGGAATGACAAATGCAATGCATTTTATTACTACGAATGTTTGTGATGCACCATCTGTTGGGATGACAGCAACCAGACAGACACAAAGATACACAGACCCTTATCCTTTTATTAAAGTGGATAAGATGTACCACCACACATGTTGCTCGTGAGCATGTCAGAGACCCTAATAAGGAAGGAAAGGCAGACATCAAAACAGAAATTTAGTGACTAAGCCACCAAGTGAAAAAGCTTTGACTCTGTTGTTGAGATTTGTTTGTCTAAAATCTTTAAGCATGTTGTGTGCCACCTGAAGGGGACTAAATAAGGGTAAGGAGACGGGGCTTTGTTGACCACAAAGTAACATGTCTTACCCTGCTGTCAGAACTTGGGGTCATGGTGTCCGTCATCCACGAGCCGAATCTTGAGCCGGATGCTCGGATTGTGATGGGGTTACTCACGCCAGTCAATTTGCCACAGCCTAAATAAAAAACAAAAAAAGAAAACACAACCGACATAAAAAAAAATGAAAAATAATAATCTTGTGGTCCCAGTTGCTGTTCTCAAATACGAGATGTTTTACATTTACATTCATTTAAGTAGAAAACACAGCAGTGAACTGCTTTAGGACAAACTCCTCTTGAAGGGTTAGCATGAATGACATCCACATCAACAAGACATGCATTACATAAAGGCAGGATCTCTGTGGTCGTTTTGTAGCATTTATCTTAACAAAATGCAAAATATAAAATACACACTGCTTCATAAAGAGGGAAGGCCTCACCACTCCAGATTCCTAAGGTCAAATTCTGTGCCCAGTTTGCAGGTTCTCTCTGTTTCTGTGTTTCCTTCTCCACTTCCAGGGTAGTATTTTTCAATCAGTGTGCCACGGTGGTGCACTGTGAGAGGTACCCAGATGTGCCATTGAAATGATAGTGTAGTGCACTTGGGTTTGAACCTGAGAGGGACAAGCTCTTCAGGTAGTCGAGATCTATCTGAGGAGAGCAGGACTACCTGGAGAAGCTGCGTAAAAGCAGCTTCGTGATCGCTATGTTGAAAACCAAGCACTTTGAGCACTTAGGACGCATCTCCTGGCTGCTAGAGTCCTGCCCTGGGTGTGAGTTCACCAGCGAGCCTCAAAGCACTGGTGGTCAGCGGGCATACGAGTTGCCTCTGAGGCAAAGAGGGGTGGGTAAAGGGACGAAGTAGCTGGAAGGTGTCAGCAAAATCTGTCTGTGAATGGTGATCTCAGAGCTGCTTTTTGTACCGGCTCCTCTGGTAGTCCCACCACTTTGGACAGTTGAGCAAGTTTTGATGATGTTTGTGGTCTGTAAAATAGCGCTGTGTCTTGGGATGATTTTGGTTATCATAGGAGAAATGTTGGCAGACACGTCTGTAAAGGATGAATAAGAGTAAGCGTACCCCTTCCTGTCCCCATTCAGGCTCCTTTGGAGTACTATCGTGCACCCCACCACTAACGACAGACTCTGTGGCAAAATGAAGATGACCTCTGACGTCCATCTCCCCCTTTTCATTTGCCCTCAGTATCCCTTGCACCAATCCTGATGGACTCCTCACCCATAACCCCCTCCCTCCAGTTACCAAGTGGGCCTTACACAGTCTGCTCTACATAACCCAAGAGGAAGCCTACAAATCTACAACAAACAGACACTCCAACTCCGATTACCTTCTGGCCAGGTATCACTTTTTCTTATCTCTCTCTCTCTTTCGGGCTCTTTAACGAACTTCAAAATGGTCTCACTACTTTTCAACTCCTTATCTCACAGCTTGGTACCTCATGACTGCATGCAGCTGCTTCGCTCTTTCTCACTTCTGGTGCTCTCTTGTGGCACCGCCTCATAAACAGTCACTCGCACTTTGCACACACATGGTAACCATCATCACCATATTCACTTACTACAATTCCACATGTTCATAAGGTGGAGCACCACCGTGTCCACCGTCTCCACTCTGACGTCACAGAAGAGTTGCCTTCATCATTATTTGATTCCCTCTCAACATACGTAGTTTCAAATTACCTATTGTGCCGCAAAAGTATTGTGAGGTCAACTCGGTTATGTTTCAGTCCGGGCTTATGCCTTCGCTTACTTTGTGTTTTTAGGCCTGGGTAGGCCAAAGCTTGCAGGTTCTGTTAGGTTTTATCCTAGGTATATTCTTTGTCTTATTTTATGCTTTTGGGCCTGGGTAGGCGAAATCCTGCAGGTATTATTATGTATCATCCTGGGTATATTTTTGTCTCATTGTGTGTTTTTGGGCCTCGGTAGGCCAAAGCCTGCAGGTACTGTTATGTCTCAGCCTGAATTTATTCCCTGAATTATTTATGTTTTTGGGACTGGGTAGGCCAAAGCCTGCAGGTACAATTATGTTTCAGCCTGGGTTAATTTCCTGGCTTATTTTATGTTTTTGGTTTCTGGGTGAGCAAAAGACTGCTGGTACTGTTATGTTGTAGCCCAGATTTATTCCCTGGCTTATTCATGTTTTTGGGCCTGGGTAGGCCAAATCACGAAAGTACTGTTATGTTTCATTCTGGGTTTATTCCTTGTCTTAATTTGTGTGTTTGGGTAGGCCAAAGCCTGTGAGTACTGTTATGTTACAGCCCGGGTATATTCCCCTTCTTATTCTGTGTGTTTTTTGGGTTCTGGGTAGGCCAAAGCCTGCAGGTACTGTTATGTTTCAACCTGGATTTTTTTCCCTGGTTTATTGTATGCTTTTGGGCCTGGGTAAGCGAAATCCTGCAGGTAATATTATGTATCATGCTGGGTATATTCTTTGTCTTATTTTGTGTTTTTGGGCCTGAGTAGGCCAAAGCCTGCAGGTAGTGTTATGTCTCAGCCCGGGATTATTCCCTTGCTTATTCATGTTTTTGGGCCTGGGTAGGCCAAATCATGAAGGCAGTGTTATGTTTCAGCCCAGATATGTTCCCTTTCTTATTTATATTTTTGGGCCTGGGTAGGCTAAAGCCTGCAGGCACTGTTATGTTTCAGCCTGTATTTATTTCCTGGCTTATTTTATGCCTTTGGACCTGAGTAGGCGAAATCCTGAAAGTAGTAGTTGGGGACTGGCTGCCTAGAGTAAGGCTATTTCTGGGCATGTCTATGAAGCTCCTGGCCTACTTGTGGAGATTTTTGGAGGCCTCACACTGCTTTGGTCATGTTCATTTCCCCTATACACAACACACACATTTTGTCAGCCAGTCAGTGTGAAGTATCCTTTTTATTTCTTTCTTCACTCTGACATGTTAAATGGACACTTGTGCTGACTCCAAATCTCTGTTTCAGTGGTCCACATTACCCTTTTTCCTTTTTTTGTTTTTTTTTTGCTCAAATCTGCTTGTGGCCGTGGTATGCTTTGAACTTCTGGGAGAGCCCTCGTTGAGCCCTTTTGCACACACAAGAGCCCACCTCTACGACTTGAGTTTAACTTTGTCATGACTTGAAACAGATCAATATGACTGTCATGGAGGATATCACACTACGTGACTGATGGTCACAGGCGTACGCCTCAGCTATCTATGAACAGCTCTATATAAACTTGCTGAAAACATTGTGTAGTTTGAAGGAGTGGTAAGAATCCCGGCTGACCTTTATGAAAGGTGCTATATAGAATGAAGAATGTTTATGAGGCATTTCTAAGAAAAGCAAAAGTGAAAATCCAAGCTTGTCTTTAAGCTCTTGCCGTGTTCTTCTGTGACATTGCTGTGTACAGTATGCTGGACCGTCAACTGCACCGTACTGACACCACCATCACCCATGTGCTGGTCCGAGCATCCGCCTTCTATGGGCGTCTCATCACCTCTCTGGGGTCTTCCCTAACATTTCAATTAAGTTCAGACACCCGTAAAGATCAGTGACACATGGCTTCTTCTTCTTCTGCTCTACTGTCACCTTGTATTACTGCCTCAATACGTCTGCTGAGTGAGTTTTTGTCTTTACGTATTCTATAAAGTTCCAGTGTGAATTATTGTGTTATTTCACAACCACGCTTCTGCAGGTCCCCATAAAAAGTGGTTTATTAAATCAAGACAGATGATTCCGCTGCCAGGTGTCATGTAGACATAGTGATTGTTTGTGCGGCCTCTCGAGTTCGAGCGTTAAACGTGACACTGAAACAGACCAGGGTCACCTCCATCGGTCTGCTTCGGTCATAAAGCTGCTGTGAAGGGCGTACCGTGCTGGATAGAAGACCAACTTAAGCCTTCCGCCATCTTTACACTGTTCTGTAATGTACTTCACCCATGACGCCTTACAGGACCCCCACTGACAAGAGTAAAAAGCCCATCAGAAGAGAAAATCATTTTATCAGAATTTATCAGTGGGTTATTCACCCCAAATCCTATTCACTAGCAATACAACGCAGTGGCATGCATCTGTAATGAAGAGTCAAAGCGCATTAGAATCTCAAGTCAGTGTTATTATTTATAGTGCCTTTCATGCACTCATATAGTTCATGTAGTGCCCACCTCCACAAAGCATATTATCTTGCATTACAAGTCATAGAGCTGAATGAGAAACCACCATAAAGATAAGCCAAATCACATTATAACTTCTCAGTCAGTTGTCATAATTTATAGTGCCTTTCATAGTACCCAACGCCCCAAATCCTATTCACCTGCATTACAACTCAGCGACCTGCGCCATTAATAATCATGAGGAAAAAGTCAAATCACATTATAACCCTTTATTGCTTATACTGCCAGTCTTGGCACCCACCAGCTCAAATTGTATTACCTTGCATTACAATGCAGTGACACACATTATTAAGCATTGCTACAGAATAGCACAATGACATTATAATTCCATCTATCCATCCATCCATCCATTATCCAACCCTCTATATCCTAACCACAGGGTCACGGGGGTCTGCCGGAGCCAATCCCAGCCAACACAGGGCGCGAGGCCGGAAACAAACTCTGGGCAGAGCGCCAGCCCACCGCAGGACACACACACACACACACCAAGCACACACTAGGGACAATTTAGAATCGCCAATGCACCTAACCTGCACGTCTTTGGACCGGAGAATAATTTCAATTAAATTTTATTATTTCTAGTGCTTTTCATAGTACCCACCACCCCAAATCCTATTCCCCTGCAACTCAGCGACCTGCATCATTAATAATCATAAGGAGAAAGTCAAATCACATTATAACCTGCAACCACCCTTTATTATTTATAGTGCCAGTCTTGCAACCCACCAACTCAAATTGGATTACCTTGCAGTGATATGCATAATTAAGCATTGTGCAGAATAGCACAATGACATTATTAAAGTCAAACCATATCGTCAGCCACAATCAGACTATTCTTTATAGCGCCTTTCATATTGCCCACCATCCTAAATCTTGCAAAGGGATAGTCAAATCCTATTATAGGATTTATAAGATTATGAGATTTATAGGATTATTATAAATCCAAATCCTATTCTAATCTGCAATCAGAGTTCATTATGTCATTATGTCATGGTGCCCACCGTGTTACAAAGCAACAACAGGTGTGACTTAGCCTCAGTGTAGAATAGTCAAATCCCATTATAATCCTCAATCACACTTTATTGTTTATAGTGTCATTCATGGCACCTACTACTCCAAATACGATCAGCTTGCATTAAAATGCAGACCATCCATAACTAATTATAACTGCAGAATGATCAAATCACATAATTCTCCATTCAGGATTATTAATTACTAGCTATGTAAGTCAGTGATGTAAAAAGCTTGGGGTCCCAGAAACTATTGAACTTGTCAGAAACAAAACTGAAATGCAGGGATGTCAGGTAATTGAAAGGAACTACTCTGGGCATCTCTCTCCTAGGAGGATTCGATTTGCCAACCTGCTTGCCTCGCTTGTGCATTGGCAGCAGGAGGAAAAGTAAAGGGGATACCATTCTGCCAATGTGCTCGCCTCGCTTGTGTATTAGCAGCTAAGCAACTTTGTCTTTCTTCGGAGGTTTCGTTTTGCTGACATGCTGGCCCCGCTTGTGTATTTGCGGCAGGAGGAAAAGTAAAAGGCATAATGCTTTTCCGATGTGCTCGCCTCACTTCTGTATTAGCGGCTAAGCGAGTACCTCTTTATTTAGAGGTTTTGTGTTGCCGACATGCTGGCCTCGCTCGCATATCCTCGGAGGTGAAGCCCTAACCCCGACTCCACCTCTCACTTTCAGGCTGGACAGACAGACACATAAACTTCCACGCATAGACGTTTATATATGAGATAGTGCCTTTCAAAGTACCCACCAACCAAATCCTATTGCCTTGTATTATGAATCGGAGACATGTATGAGTAATTACACCTGAAGAATTGTCAAATCATGTCATAATCTTACAATCAGGGTTATTATTTATAGCGCCTTTAATTGTATCCAACACCCCAAATCGTATTACCTTGCATTACAACTCAGTGACATGCATGAGTATATATTGCTGGTGAATAGTCAAATGACACTGCAGTCAGACTTTATTATTTATAGTGCCCTTCATAGTATCCTCTACTCCAAATACTATAGGCCATGCATAACTAACATAATCAAATCACATAATTCACCATTTAGGATTATTATTTATAGTGCCTTTCAATTGGACATGTGCAGAGGACAGATGCTGGGTATAATGGGAAAAGGGCGCTAAGGATAGAGCTGCCAGGCAAGAGGAGAAGAAGATTCACACTGAGAGAGTCGCCTTCAAAGACAAAGTGTAAAACCGGACAGCAGGCGAGGAAGGTGCATCGAAAATAATGAGAGAGTCTGAGAAACGGGCTTTACGGGAATGCACTTGTCAAAAGATTCAAATACATCTGCGCTGAAATTACATGTAGGGCAAGACGTGGCCAATATTTTTAAATATCTGTATTACCTGTCTTAGACAGATATTGTGGCTAGCTGCATAAAATTCTTAATCACTATTATTTTTTTATAATGCCTTTCACAATACCTGCCAATCAAATCATATCGTCTTGCATTACAGTGCAACAACATATTTATACAGTGGTTCTCAACCTGTGGGGCGGGCCCCCCTAGGGGTGCGCAAAGTAACAAAAAGGGGCGTGAAGATGTGAAAAAAAGAAAACAAGAATCGAAAATATGAAAAAAACATCTGTTGAAACCAAAACAAATGAACTTAAACTACATTCTGATACTTGAACAATAAATATAGAGTTAGATAAATGTCGATAAAAGTTAAGTAGGCATAATAAAATATGCATCTACATTTCAAAAAAATGTTAGGGGGGGCGAGATTAAAAATCTGTTATGAAAACTCAGGTCACAAATACTTAAAGGTTGAGAAACGCTGTATTTATGTATTTAGCCCTGCAGAATGGTCAAACCACATCATAACCCTTCAATCAAATTAACTATTTATAGTACCTTGAGCATGGGAAAGGTGCTATATAAATAAAATGTATTATTATTATTATTAATAATAATAATAATAATAATAATAATAAATAATATAGTGCATTTCATTGTACACAAATAAATTGTACCACCTTGCATTACAGCCAGGGGACATGTTTGAGTTACCAATCCTATAAAATTCTCAATCACTGTTATTATTTATAGCACCTTTGATATATTATATTATATTATATTATATTATATTATATTATATTATATTATATTATATTATATTATATTATATTATATTATATTATATTATATTATATTAAATTATATTGCAGCGACATGTATGAGGTGCCACCCCTATGTAATGTTCAAACCACACTGTAATCCTCAGCCAGGCTTTGTTATTTTATAGTGCCCTTCATGGTTGGCTCCACACAAGATTATATTAGATGACTCTTGAAGTACAAGTCCATGGCTTCCTCAATTAGTCAAGCATGGTTTATTTTTTATGTTTTTGCCCTTCATGTGGCGCATCACCTCAAAGCATATTATATTACACTAAAGATACAATGCTGAGATATGCAGAAGTAAACATCACCGAAAATCATTAAATTTAACTGCTGTCATATCACGGGTAGCATGGTGGTGCAGTGGTTAGTGCTGCTGCCTTCTATTTGTAGAGTCTTGTATTTAAACCCTAATCCCAGACACTGACTGTGTGATGTTTGAACATTCCTAAGTGGATTTTCCTTCCATATCCAAAAAAAATCATGCCTTTATTTCAGTTTCAGTTTGTGCCAGAGTGTGCTACGCCAAAGGACATTCCATGACCCTTAAGATACCCTGCAGTGACAAGCTATGTATTTGTAAACATCACTATGCCATCATCAAATGTCATTATCATCTTCAGTCAATCGATGTTGCTTTATTCACCACTGGGCCCTTCAAGGGCACACCATCCCACAGCACAGTCCCCTGCTATGCAGGCAATTTGATTTGGTGGTTATGGCTTTAAACTACTTACCCTCAGAATGTGGGATCAAATCCCACTGCTGACGCTCATATTCAAACCACTTAACCCAATTCTGAATCATCGGGGGCCAGAGTCCATCCTAAAAGCATTCAGTGCAAGGCAGGAAACAGCATTGTGCTGTCTATACCAGTCTGGCCATTTGCAGTGTGGCTGGTACTACTGACCATGCACCTTCCACATCTGGATTACAAAGGCCATCACAAACTCCATTTTTAATACCATGAACAACGGGAGAACCCTTACACTCTTGCAAATAGGGACGGCCTCTAAACACTGCGAGTGAAATTTCCTGGTCAGGTCAGCTGAGTGCTCTTTCACTTCTTTTTTTCAACAGTACCGACAGGCCACAACAATCCAAATGCCCATAGTGCAAATCCTAACAACTACGTTAAGTGTTTTGTTGTGACACACTGCAATCCATCCCAGTCTGTGGTAACGGTCAATCGCCAGCCACAAACCTGTGGCCTCTCCTTTTTCTTTGCACCACCAACAGGCCACAAGATTCTAATCATTAACAGTTCAGATCCTGCCGACTACGCCAAATGTTTTATCATGGAGCGGGCCACTGACACTTTAATCCATCCCAGTGTGGATATTTGCACTCTGGTTACTGCCGGTGGCCAGCTGAGAACTGACAACATCTGCATTACAAAGACCTTTAGATCCAGCTTTTTTAACAGCATGAACTGCTATGTTCCTGAGGGCAGGGAAAGCCTCAAAATAGCAGAATTCTCCAGTGTTGTCAGCTGAGCTCTCCTTTACTCAACAACCACCTTTGTTTTTGTGTGGAGCACCAAATGGCCACTACACCCACTTGTAGTCAAGAGTTACAAATATACTTCACTGTTCAAAGAATTACAGTACATCCATTACAGTTGTTGCAGAAAATCTACAAAGGATCTTTGACCCTACATACTGTATTGGGCCCACCATAACAACAAGAGAGGGAATTACTGTATATGTGAATGCTATTTATAGGCTATGGTTCAACATCTAACATAATAAACCCTTCTAAGTTCATCTCCAACCTCAGGGACCTGCATCTGAACACTTCACAATGCAACTGGGTTTTTAACTTCTCGACAGACAGACCCCCGGTGGTTTGAGTGAGTGACCAACAACAACATTTATTTATATAGCACATTTTCATACAAAATGTAGCTCAAAGTGCTTTACATAATGAAGAATAGAAAAATAAAATAAGTCAACGATAATTAACATAGAATAAGAGTAAGGTCCGATGAACAGAAAAAACAACAACAAAAAAAAAAAAAACTCCAAACAAATAAAAAAAAATAAAATCTGTAGGGATTCCAGACCATTAGACTGCCCAGTCCCCTCTGGGCATTCTACCTCACATAAATGAAACAGTCCTCTTTGGATTTAGGGTTCTCATGGAAGGGCTTGATGATGATGGTCACGTAGACTTCTGGCTTTTAATCCACCCATCATTGTTGGAGCATCATGATGCTTTGAGTAGGTGGTGGTGGCGCAGAAATGAGAGTAGGGGTCAGCACGGATTTTAGAGCCACCATGAATAGCTATTATGACCACACTTCATCATCCCTCACTCTCAACACAGAGTCTCCACAGGGCCATGTTCTGAGTCCTCTGCTCTTACAACTGAATGGCTGCACATGAATCTAACATCATTGTCAAGTTGGCTAGTGACACATCTGTGGTGGGCCTGATCTCTAGAAACAATGAGCAGACGTACATAGACAAAACGGAGAATCTGTAACACTGGTGCCCGTACAACAGCCTACTCCTGAATGTCAGCAAGACAAAGGAGCTGATTGTGGACTTGTGAACCACCAACCCCTCAGTTTCACATAACACTCAGGTGTGAGTGGGTGAACAGTTTTAGATACCTTAGCGTCCACATCACAGAGGGCCTGACCTGGTCCAAGCACATTGGCACCTCGGTGAAGGAGACTCAACAATATCTTTACCACCTCAGACGCCTCAGGGATTTCAGACTGCCCTACTCCTAAATATTAAAGAACTTCTACATATCCACCACCAAAGCATCCTGATAAGATGTAATGTCATCTGGTTGGCAGAACGTGGCGGGGTCACATCTGGGGCATCTACACCAAGTGATGACGGACCAGGGCAAAGAAAATGATGAGAGATGCCAACCATTCCAACTACCGACTTGTCTTTGTGCTGTGGTCATGGAAACACTATGGCTGCCTGAAGACCAGTTCAGGGAGACTGAGGAGGAGCCATAAACATCTGGAATGAGGACAGAGCCTAGAGCTCCATGATGCCCTATTGTCTCTTATGTCAAGTTATTTATTATTTACTTATTTATTAGTTGGTCAGTCTGTCATTTTCAAACCCACTTATTCCTGTACAGGATCGTGTGGCCTCTGCTAATGTAGGGTGCAAGACAGGGACAAACCCTGGACAGGGTGCCAGTCTATCACAGGGTGAGCACACACACACACCCACACACACAAACACACACACAGCGGGGCCAATTTAAGATCGGCAATCCACCTAACCTGCATGCCAGAGGAAAGCCACCTGGACACAAGGAGAACATGCAAACTCCATACGTAGATATAGTATATACAATTTATTTTTGTATAGCCCAAAATCACACAAGAAGTGCCGCAATGGGCTTTAACAGGCCCTGCCTTTTGACTGACCCCCCAGCCTTGACTCAGAAGACAAGAAAAAACTCCCCAAAAAAAAACAGGAAAATAACCTTGGGAAAGGTAGTTCAAAGAGAGACCCCTATTCAGGTGTGCAGTGGGCGTCAAAAAGAAGGAAGTCAAGACAATACAACACAGAACAAAACACAAGTAATCCTCAATACAGCATAATAGTAAAATAAATATACTACAAGTACAGACTACATCAACAGTAGATGATATCACATAATATGATTTGGATTTGTTTAGAGTCCTGGAGACCTCAGGCATCAAGCGGCCTCCCCCTATTGGCCATTCCACTGGGCACTGGGCTAGTCAATCTGATGAAAGGACCCCTCTACCCGATGATTCCTGGGACTCTCCATCAGAGATGACTTTACCTTAGGCAGGCAGAACAACTTGGCAGGTGGGCAGTGGCACCAAGTGCCACATTTGAGTACCAAGAAGAGAATCAGAATAGGTGAGGAGGGTGAGTATCCAATTATAACGATCATGTTACTTATGTTTTAGTGCTAATGACTAACAACAGAGATGCTGTCTGAACAGTTAATCAGCAGCTCTAGTCAGGGTGTGCTAAACTGAAGTAGTGAGTCTTCAGCCAGAGACCAAAGGGGCATCTCTTATAGTAGCAGGCAGACCACTCCACAGTTTAGGGGCCCTGTAACTAAAAGCTCGACCTCCCACTGTTATTTTATTAATTCTTGGAATCATAAGCAGGCCAGCATCTTGAGAACTTAATGTGCGCTTTTAGGAGCTGAATTTGAGCCCTGGTCCAATGTGCACCTGGCATGTGTCTGAGTCTCCTATCCTTGTGAGCTTATGCTTAAAAGCTGATGCTGTTATTTTATTATTCACTATGATAAAATGTAGTTTTTGTTATTTTATATAATACCTTAAGAGAGGTACTTTCTATTTATGGCATAACCATTCTTCTATAGTACTACTGTACATTTCCTGTTTTTGTACCCAGCTGGATCATAATACAGTATATATATATATATATATATATTGTGGACTGTGCCCGGCCAAGTCCCCCAAGCCGCCAGATGGAGCCCTCCCTGCAGTATGGAGGTGCCCTAAGACCAGCAGGAGTCATGGACTATGTTGTTTTTATCCTCAGCCCTGCTGGATACCACAGGGGCCGCAAGAGGGAGCTGCAGGGAGGACCAAAGACTTATTTGTGCACTATGACCCGGAAGTTCGTCATAGGAAGAGCGACGGACTTCCGGGATGAAGAAAAGTACTTTTACCCGACCCGGAAGTGATACAAGATCACATGGACTGGGGATTGGGAACACTTCCGGGTCAGGGAATATAAAAGGACTGAGGGAGCTCCCAGACGGTGAGCTGAGCTGGGTGGTAGGAGGGCAACGCGTCTGGGAGTGGAGGATTGTGATTATTATTGATTTATTATTGTAATTGTGATTTATGAATATAGTGGAGTGGAGGGTGCTTGGTGCACATTATTATAATAAATATAATCATTGTGGCAATTTTACCAGGTGTTTGGCATGGTACCTGAGGGTTCAAGGGAGCACTACTGCGACAATATATATATATATATATATATATATATATATATATATAGGCCCTTGTTATTTTCTTTTATACCATGAGAAACAAGGTGTATGTGGAGAAACTCACACCTCTCCTAAAATAAGAATAAAAATAATACATTTAAAATGTTGCGTATATCCTAAGCAAACAGGACTACCAATCAAATTGTGGTCATTTAAGGTATCAACATCTGCCATGTCCCGCTAGCAACTGGGTGTAACCAATCATGTTAAAAGTTTTCTGATTATGTAATGAATTTCTTTCATTTGAGTAGTGACCTAATCAATGGATTGTATAAATATTGCGCAGAGGACACTTTTTTCTTTGTAGCGTTTTGGCTAACATGTCATGCTCTTGTTACCTCTTCGGAGATTTAGATAAAGAATAACGACTGATGCTTTCTCCTGCCTGTATTTTATTGCTTAAATCAGGGCATTCCAGTGAGGGGGTGTCTGTATTCATAATTTTCTTCCACACATTCACACACAGGTTCAGACAAATAAGCCGGACCTTGGCCATTTAAGGCTTTATATGTTAAAAGGTGGATTTTGAAATCTGCTCTAAACTTTACAGTGAGTGGCCAGCGTAAGGATTTAAGAACTGGAGTTACGTGTCCGTATTTTCTTGATCTTCTAATATCTGAGAGATGAACCCTGGTCTTCTTACTGCAAGGCACCACCATGCCACCCTACATATTTTTATTCTTTTAATGTAATTCATACTATTGCTGTCATTAAACATAGTTATTTTAATTGACAGACTATGTTTAAAGTTGTGTATTGTTGTTTATTGTCATTTTATAGTCTACTTAATGCACAACTTACCAACTAAGCATTTCACCACACATTGTATTGCGTGTGTAACTTAAATGTCAGTCAGTCAGTCATTGTCCAACCCGCTATATCCTAACTACAGGGTGTGACGATGTGGGTTCTGGCTCCACACTCCCTTTGATGTTTGGGAACCCTTGAACCCAACACCGTCGATAATGAAACCGAGTGAGCTAGTCAATGGAGGCAAATAAACAATTGAGCAAGGGGTGGTGCAAAAAGTGCAATAGTGCTTTTATTTAAAACTGTCCATCAAAACAAAAACAGTGTTCCAATAAATAGTGCAGTTTCAAAGTTCTTCATTAAATAATCCATAAAAAGAACATGGAGGTTAAAACAACAATAAGAAAAAACAATCCTTTAAAACCAGAGGTTAAAATCTTCTCTAGGAAGCAGTCTTAAAAACAACAACAAATCCGGTGCATCGTTTATTAGCGTGTCACCTGCTTATCCCGTTTGGGCCAAGCAGCAGGCAAGCCGCTCACTGCAGCTGCCATCCTCTTACACTTTCGCGAGACTGGAGACCTCCCGATCCCTGGCTCCGGTATGGCACTCATCCCAGTCCCCGAGACTTGATGTCCACCAATGACCATTGGGGACTCCACCACCAAGCCTCCCGACTTCCGCTGCCTTTCCACGGCCTTCTGCGGCTCGTCGCTTTCCTCTAGGCACTCCCGCTACCTGGTCACTCAGCGGGAGCAACATCAACTCAAACGTCTGGGTGTTGGCCTAACACCCAGCTTCCTTACAGCTGCCCTCGATCGCGCGCTCAACACACGCACGCACTGGCTGCTTCCTCGCTCCCTGTAACCTCCGTCCTCTTTTCCTTTCTTTCCTTTTTCTTTTTTTTCTCCGATCAATTCCCCCTTCAACCGACTTGCGCTTTTTTTATAACGTGAGGGGCCATCACAGCTGTAGCATTAGCCACGGGAGCAATCACGAATGTGGGCAGTTCCTCACCTGTGCACACGGTGAGAAACGCCCACATCGACGACTGCCCCGCGGCTCCCTACAACATCGCCCCCCCTCACGAAGCCGCCTCGGGTGCGGTGATTATCTAAAAATGGCCTTCGCTCAATGAGCTGTGGACCCGCTATACCACACAGGGTCACGGGGGGTCTGCTGGAGCCAATCCCAGCCCGCACAGGGCGCAAGGCAGGAACAAACCCCGGGCAGGGTGCCAGCCCACCTGCAGATAATTTAAATGTGACAAATAAAAATGTGATTTGGTTTGACATGTAAACTCCACAAAAACAAAGACCTGCTTTGAACCCTGGAGAGTTGATCTGCAGTGCAGCACCAGCACTAACCGCCAGGCCACCAGAGACCAATCTATCATCTTCAAAAATGAACATTCACAGCCCGTTACCAGCCTTACCACCAACAACCTGTCTGCCCAAATGGCTGAATAAACTAACAAACAAAATGACGTTATTGTGTTCTTTTATAAAACCATTTTGTTTATGCAGGGTCTGCTTTTCCAAAATTTGTTTAATTTATTTTTTTCTGAACAGAACACATGTTTTTGTTTCTTTTCTAATCTTGTAACAGACTGTAGTGACAGATGTATCAGTCTTCTGCCTCTTCAGTGCTTTCTACAGTTTGCCCTAATATTTAATAATTCAGCATCAAGAAGCCTGAATGGTGAAAACTGCAGAACTACAAAATAAATTTCAAACACAGATGGAGAATATGATAGTGGGGGGGTCTTAAGTTTCAGTGTGTCATGAATTGCTTTTTAGAGGGTAATGCACCCAGTGAAGGCAATACAATCCAGCTTCAGTATTCTCTAAACTGGATTGAGAAAGTATCCGAGCCCTCCATTTTCTGCACTCTTTACATTTTAAATGGATACATTTGCCCATCAATCTACAATCAATAACCCATAATCCATCCATCCATTATCCAACCCGCTATATCCTATCTATAGGGTCACAGGGGTCTGATGGAGCCAATCCTAGCCAACACTGGGTGCAAGGCAGTAAACAAACCCTGGACAGGTTGCCAGCCCACTGCAGGGCACACCCACACACCAAGCACAATTTAGAATCGCCAGTGCACCTAACCTGCATGTCTTTGGACTGTGGGAGGAAACAGGAGCGCCCAAAGGAAACCCACGCAGACACGGGGAGAACATGCAAACTCCACGCAGGGAAGACCCGGGAAGCGAACCCAGGTCTTCTAACTGCGAGGAAGCAGTGCTACCCACTGCGCCACTTTGCCGCCATAACCCATAATGACAAAGTGAAAACAGGTTTGCAAATTTATTAAAACTCAAAAACCGAAATCTCTGCTTCATATAAGTATTCAGACCCTTAATTCAGTACTTTGGAGAAGCCCCTTGGGCAGCAATTCCAGCTTAGATTCTTCTTGGCCAAGTCTCTTGAAGCTTTACACACCAGGATTTGGGCAGTTCTTCCTGGCAGATCCTCTCAAACACCATCTGATTGGAAAGTTAGGGTCTGTAAACTGCCAATCATCAGGGCTCTCTCTCCACAGATGTTCTGCAAGGTTTAAATCTGGGTTTTGGCTGGGCCACTCCAAAGACTTGTTCTGAAGCCCCTCCGGCGTTGTCTTGTGCCGAGAAGAGAACCGTTGCCCCAGCCTGAGGTCATGTGCGCTCCGGAGCAGGTTTTCTTCAGGGACCTCTCTGTATTTGGCCTCCATTTGACCAGTCTCCCTGTTCTCCGTAGCATGGCACTGCCACCGCCATGTAGGCCTGTGCGATATATCGAGTGGCACGATATGAACAATATTTTTTAATGCATCGTTTGAAAACAAACCTATCGCGATATATTATGTGATATATTTTATTAAACACTACAAGTGTGTAGTGCCTTATTTCTGCTAATTGGAGCACATCCTAAATGCAGTCATCCGCCTCCTGCTTATCTTAAACAGTAACAACAATGGCTGAAACGAGTTCGGCTATCAGCGATGATTTACTGCCAAAAAAAGGTACAAATGTGACCTCCGTTGTTTGGAAATGGTTTGGCTTTAGACAAAATAATACAGAACAAAAGACTGTTATATGTAAACTTTGTAGGAAAGAAGTAGGAACGAAGAGCGACAACATCTCGAACCTCTTCAATCATTTGAAAACAAAACACGTAACAAAGTACGAAGAATGTATTAAACTTCGTGAGAACTCTGCTCAAAATGCAACGAAACACATCCCTGCCACAATTGCATTAATGAGTATATTTTAGTTTATGTCTATGATGTAAAGTTGTGGGCAGCGCGGTGGCGCAGTGGTAGCGCTGCTGCCTCGCAGTTAGGAGATCCGGTGCGCTTCCCGAGTCCTCCCTGCGTGGGGTTTGCATGTTCTCCCCGTGTCTAAGTGGGTTTCCTCCCAAAGTCCAAAGACATGCAGGTTAGGTGCATTGGTGATCCTAAATTGTCCCTAGTGCAGGGGTCCTCAATCACGGTCCTGGAGAGCCGCAGTGGCTGCAGGTTTTTGCTCCAACCCAGTTGCTTAATAAAAAGCACTTATTGCTAAAGTAACACTTCTGCTTCACTTTAGTGATTTTGAGCCCTTATTTTATTAATTTTGTCTTAAACAGCTATTTGAATTGCTCCTTATTATCAATAACATGCAAATGACAAGAGAGAGCAGCATTTCTCCATTTAGCTTACTTACATTTACACCTGTGTGTATTTATCTGCACTATTGGGTTTAATTAAATACTTGGAAGAAAAATGAAGAGAAAAAAGTGAAGGACTGAGAATTACTCGTCCATTTTAGCCTTCAAATCATTTGCATGATAGAAAGGGAAAGAAAATCTAGGATATGAGAATGACCTGACATAGCAGAGTTAATTTAATTTCATAGCTTGTTAGTGCTTTATTGACAAGAATTGCGTTCTTTTCTCAAATTTCATCTCTACTTATTTTTTGTCATTTCTAATATCCACAGAAAATTTGCATCATCTATCTTTATTTATAGCCATAGTTTACTTCAAAAAATCAGAAACGTGTTCAGGTAACGTACCACTTCCGGTTGCCAGAAGAGCCCCAAAAGTTGATAGAATTCCTCATTTTTGATATAAAGCAGGTGTACAGAACCTCAATGACCAAGTGGGCAAAGCGTTTTCGAGTTCAGACATCATTTTTAAAATGGTATTTTCCGACTCGGGAAGATCTAAAACGTCGAGATTCATCAAAATCTCAAGGTCAGATTTTTTCACGATTCCCATACTTTCTCTATACTATGTATACAAGAAAGTAAAAAAGCTCAGTCGCTGGTGCATCCTTTCTAA
Organism: Polypterus senegalus; assembly: GCF_016835505.1. Taxonomy (NCBI): domain Eukaryota; kingdom Metazoa; phylum Chordata; class Cladistia; order Polypteriformes; family Polypteridae; genus Polypterus; species Polypterus senegalus. The sequence continues at coordinate 91,815,868 of NC_053165.1, read as the reverse complement.
AACTCTCTGCTACAAGACCCTGCCAATGCAGTTTTCTGTAAAAAAAAGAGAGATGTGACCCCCCACCCCACCCAATACCATCATGGAGGGTGCCGTCAGCCAAATGTTGTGCTACACCAGCATGGATCCCATTATAGCCTTTGGATTATGACCAAGATCAAGGCTGTAACCCTAGTGGTTTGCAAGTAATCACGTGACAGACAGACACAACCCTTAGGGTTTTATACACATAGATATAAATTAAGAAAAAATAAGAATTGTGTCACTAAAGTCAATAACCAATCCTGCATTAGCTTCACTATATTCGAGAACCGAGACCACTCGTCCCATGCACTGCGGGTGTAAAGTGAAGACATGCAAGGCCTCAAGATCCGGGAAAAGTGAGCTGTGAAAATCGAGAGAGATGGATGATCCCAGCGACTAACAGAAACTGTTTTTTAAAAATACTCATGATTGAGCAACAAGTTATTATCCTTTTCAGAATGTTAATTAATGTTCCAATTAATTATTATTTAATAATAATTATTAAATAATTATGATTATGAACTTGCACTTGAATAAGTCAGGATGAACGTCCTAAGAGTTAAATTATCCGGCAAATGAGCCCTTTTCCACATTCTCCACTCTGCATGCTGCAATGCTTTCACTTCTTTGTTTTCAGTCGGGCATTCACGGTAAGATGCCAACGGAAATCACAAAATCAGCTCAAGTGGAATTCTTTGCACGCCCCGGCATTTTGCCTGCTGCTGCTGCTGCTGCTGTGGTGCTTCGGACCCCATGGCCATTTCCTCATTGTGTCTGAAGTTAAAAGGCCCCCTCAGAAGCAAGAAGAGCGAGTGTTGCTGCTCCTCTCCGCCAGATGGTCAGAAGGCAAGAAGTTTGCTCAAAGCCATTAGCCTCATTTCATTTCGAGGATGACGGGTTTGATCTGATTATTGTTAGTGCACTTCCAATACAAGGAAATTGCTGCATGCTGCGGTATGTACGACGCTCACTGTGTTTGTCTGAAATGTCTGCTGTTTAGTTTGCTTGAGTGTGCAAAGGGCGTCCTTTCAACTTTCATTCTCTCTCTTTAATGTTTAAAATACCAGAAACTATAAATAATATTAAAATCTGATTAAGCATAGAACTCTGGGCCCAATGCATACGCAGTCTCTGTGGACCCCTTCCTCTCAATCCATGTCTGCCACACGCCTTTCATTCCAGACCCATCCAGTGAGCTCTGGGAAATCATTATTCCCCCCAACTACAACACCCAAGGAATGAGCCAATGAGCAGTTTGCACTTTCCTGACATGGATTTAATTTATACTACTTATCAGTCTAAAACGGACAACTGCCTACAGTAATATTCACCCTCCAACCCTTGAAATTTTCACATTTTCTTGTTATATGACATTGAATCCTAGTCGATTTAACTGGGCTTTCTTGAAAATGATCGACAGAAAAGACTCTTTAATGTTAAAATGAAAACCGATCTCTACAAAGTGGGTTAATTTAATCTATATAACAAAAGCACAAATGTCTGTGTGTTTGTTTGGCTGCTACAGTGTGTCTCCATCATTCCAGCAGATCACCTTTATAGTAATGCATTCTGTTATTGCAAACATTTGTGATGGCTCCATCTGTTGGAATGAGTGCAGCCGTGCAATGGGTGACACCTCAGCACCACCCCGGGACTGTGTGAAGTTTTTTTTTTTAAAGTGGCTGGAGTGCCAGTCCTGCCACCAGTCCCCTTGTTTGCCCTGCAAGTTGGAGGACCTGCTCACAGTGCTAGATGCAGATTAACGACATACCCAGGATAAGTATTACTTATTATGTATTACTATTAATGGTATTATTACGAATATTATTAATTACTATGTGCATTACAAAATACTTTCTAATGGACACATTAATGCTGAGGTCCACATTGATTACTTAGATACCAACCCATCTTAGATTGGTAGCACAGCTCACTTCTAATATTATTGCTACAAATGTTTGTGGTATGCCATCTGTTGGAATGGCAAATGCAAGGTACAAGCATTACAAAATAATTTCCAAAGCATGGTGCCCTGCAAACATTAATGGTGAGGTCTATGTTGATCTCTTAGATTTGACAAGTAGCACAGCTAACTTCTAATATTATTGCTACAAATGTTTGTGGTATGCCATCTGTTGGAATGGCAAAATGTAATGCATTTCATTACTACATGCCTTCCAAAATACTTTCTAATGGATGGTGCCCTACAAACATTAATGCAAAGGTCCACATAAATTATTTACATTTCAACTCATCGTAGACAGCTAGCACAGCTCATTTCTAATATTATTGCTAAAAATGTTTATGATGTGCCACCTGTTGGAATGACAACATGCATTGCATTTTATTACTACAAGTATTACAAAATACTTTCAATAAATGGTGCCCTACAAACATTAATGCTGAGGCCTACATTGATTTCCTAAATTAGAACCTATCTTAGATGGGTAGCACTGCTAGCTTCTAATATTATTGCTGTAAATATTTGTGATGTCCCATCTGTTGGAATGACAAATGTAATGCATTTTACTACTACATCCATCCATTATCTAACCCGCTATATCCTAACTACAGGGTCACGGGGGTCTGCTGGAGCCAATCTCAGCCAACACACGACACAAGGCAGGAAACAAACCCTGGGCAGGGCGCCAGTCCTCCACAGGGCACACACACACACACACACCAAGCACACACTAGGGACAATTTAGAATCGCCAATGCACCTAACCTGCATGTCTTTGGACTGTTGCAGGAAACCGGAGTACCTGGAGTAAACCCACGCAGACATGGGGAGAACATGCAAACTCCACGCAGGGAGGACCCGGGAAGTGAATTTGGGTCTCCTTACTACGAGGCAGCAGCGCTACCCACCGCACCACCCTTAATGTTTAGGGGTCTCCTAACTGCGAGGCAGCAGTGCTTCCTTTTTACTATTACATACATTACAAAATACTTTCCAAAGGATGGTGGCCTACAAATATTAATGCTGAGGTCTACATTGATTTCCTAAATTAGAACCTATCTTAGAGGGGTAACACTGCTAGCTTCTAATATTATTGCTGTAAATGTTTGTGATGTCCCATCTGTTGGAATGACAAATGTAATGCATTTTACTACTACATCCATCCATTATCCAACCCGCTATATCCTAACTACAGGGTCACGGGGGTCTGCTGGAGCCAATTCCAGCCAACACATGGCACAAGGCAGGAAACACTGCTAGCTTCTAATATTATTGCTGTAAATGTTTGTGATGCCCCACCTGTTGGAATGACAAAATGCAATGCATTTTATTACTACAAGTATTACAAAATACGTTCCAAAGGACGGTGCCCTGAAAACATTAATGCTGAGGTCTACATTGATTTCCTAAATTAGAACCTATCTTAGATGGGTAGCACAGCTTGTTTCTAATATTATTACAACAAATGTTTGCGATGTGCCACCTGTTGGAATGACAAATGCAAAGTATTTTATTAATACATACATTTCAAGATCCTTTCCAATGGATGGTGCCCTACAAATATTAATGCTGAGGTCTACATTGATTTCTTTGATTAAAACATTCCAATAGATGATACACTGCAAACATTATAATGCTGAAGTCTACGTTGATTATTTCGATTTCAACGTGTCTTAGCTGGGTAGCTCAGCTAGTTTAATATATAAATTAGAATGTCTGTCTGTCTGTCTGTCTGTCTGCCTGTCTGTCTGTTTGTTTCCTGTACAATTCTACCCCCTTTGACTGATGTTAACCAAATTTTGTGTAGCTGCTCTCTTGGACCATACGGGAAAAACAGACTACTTTGAAACTGAAAGTTTTGACCCTAGGGGTCCCAGTGTTTTTCTTTTTTTGTTTCCATGTGTTGTACAGTTCACACGCCAGTGCCACCTGCTGGTTCAAAGCAAGTGCAACACCTGAACAGACTGAAGCCAAACTAACAGACCAAACGACAGGAGTTTAACATAACTTACCTGGGTAACACAGCGTGCCACTTCTATCTAACATAATAGAAGAAGGAGTATCGTGTGCTAACGCAGGGGGTGCTGGGTAAGGCCTGAATGTGAGTGGAAGTGCAGTGCAACACAAAGGAGAATCAAAGAGCTGCTGCTTTGTTGGCTCTTCTTCATAATTTAAGGACCACACGCTGTCCACCTTGAACCAAGAGGACAACTCAGACATAATAAAGTTCAGAATCTCAACCCAACAAGGAGTTATGCAATTCGGACTCAAAAAGAAACAAATTCTCGATTCATGAGAGCAGACGTTGATAGAAGGGCAGTGCGGATGACGGATCAGACAGCTAGCAATAACAGTGGGGTCACCATTTAAAATAACACGTTAATCTTTGTTTTTATTCCTTAATCCGTTCTACAAATCTGCAACACCAGGTATTTCAGCTGGATACAAATATAAAACATACAATAGTTGATCATAGAAGTATTCACCGCCGTCGAGTCACTATCTAGTAGAGGACCCTGTGGCGGCCATGACACCCTGGAGTCTGTGTGGGCTCAGGTCTCTTCAGCTTTGCACATCTCCACAACTTTCTCCACATTCTCCTTTGCAAAACTGCTCCTGCTCTGTCCTGCGTTGTGGTGATCGTTACTGAGCCTTTGTGATGTCTGGAGATGAGATCTGGACTCTGTCTCGGCCAATCCGGCACTTTAACATTGCTGCTTTGAAGCCATTGTTCAGTAGCTTTCCCTTTATAATTGAAGTCATCGTATTCCTGGAAAAGAAGACTTCTCCCAAAGTTCAGCTTTCTTCCAGATTCCATCAGGTTTTATTTATTTTTTGCTGCATTCGTTTCTCCATCAGAAGCCTTCTTTCCGGGTCCTGCTGCAGAGAAGAATCTCCACAGCCTGAGGCTGCCACCACCAAACTACACTGTGGTGTAAAGGCCCACTAAAGGCCTAGGGGTATACAAACGAAAGCAAGAGACGCTCAAAACTAAACCATCTAAAACATAAACAGGCTTGATTTATTTTTAAAAGAACTCACAAGAAAATGGAGACAGCTACTCACAAAAAATAAAAGCAAGGCAGGAAGACAACACTAACTCGGCCATCTAGCTAAACAGAATTTACACAGTTGGCCACACACTCCACTATTCAAAGACCTCTCACCACCAGTATGGGAACAACCAAACACAAAAAACAAACCTGGACGATCCAACGCAAATCTCTACCCCAGACCCAGTGTTGAGTGGCTGTTGATCATCGGTAGTCCTTCACATCGTTGACAAAGAGGTACTTGGTGCAAAACATTGTGAATTTCCCCTTGGGATTAATAAAGTATCTATCTATCTATCTATCTATCTATCTATCTATCTATCTATCTATCTATCTATCTATCTATCTATCTATCTATCTATCTATCTATCTAATCCTGCCTACTATACTAAAATTTCTATCTATCTATCTATCTATCTATCTATCTATCTATCTATCTATCTATCTAATACTTTGGGAACCACTGTACTAAGGAACTTTGTGACAATAAGAACTATATATATATAAAAAAATGAGGTAGATAGCAAAAGGCACTATAAAGCAGAAAGATGTTTGTGGTCATCTCAAGGCTAAGATGGCTTTCTGTGACTGTAACATTTATTCACTCATTAGAGTTCTCTCTGCGGCTGTCACTAACAACTGGGCCTTCACTGCTGGCTGATTTGCGAAAAAGAAGTCCTTGTCACTTACCCAGTTTCTGCATACAGGCATGAAGCCTCTCTTCAAGGATCAGGACACGTTGTTGTAGCTCTTCATAATCATAGGCGCCCATTTCCTCCTGGATGGCCAGTAACAGGAGAGAAAGATTCCGAACCTCATCCTTCAGCTGGACGATCATTCGGGCATCAGACTTATACTGATCCAACACTGGCAGCAGGGGCAGGAGTTCGTCCATTTTAACTTTGAGCTCCTGTAAAGAGAAGAAACAACTTGTAAGGAAATGAAGACATAGACAGTATGGAGAATACCTTAGCCTGCCTACTATACTAAAATTATATATCTATTGAGGAAGAGAAAACATTATTATTTAACTCACAGATATCAAGGACTATGTTTTGAGTTGATCATGCTGCAGAGAGCTATATGATTTGTTCCTCATTTATGCAGAAAAGGAGTTGGGCTGTGTGCACAGCATTAAGGGACTAACTTTTATCATTCATGAGGAAAAGCTGACCTCTGATACTATCAGAAGACCCTGTGAAGAATGTAAGATCTTTATGGACTATAAGAATATTTAAATTGATTCTAAGTGTGTATAATTAGAAGGGTGTATTCCTTAGGAATGCAAAAGGCTGTTTGTTTCATGTTTTAGGACATCCCAGTATGTCATAAATTAAAATTTAACCTTAAGCTATGTATAACCTCAGAATGAACTGCTAGGGTTTTTTTTCCTTTTCTAGGATATAAAAGAGAGAACAGGTTTACTTTAGATATTCTGCCAAAATCCAAATCAGTTGACTGAGTTGGGAAGAGGCAGTCTCACATTCTCTCTACTCACCAAGAATTAAGAATAAAGAAATTATTTTTACTTTAATTGGGTTTAAGTTTTTCCGTTGTTTTTGACTTCAGCGCTCACACTATCTATTGTGGTATATGGCCGGCTTGTCATCCTAGCCAATAGCCCCAGGCCGCCAGATGGAGCCCTCCCTGCAGTATGGAGGTGCCCCGAAGACCAGCAGAGAATCATGGACTATGTAGTTTTTATACACGACCCTGCTGGATACCATAGGGGCCGCAAGAGGGAGCAGCAGGGAGGACCGAAGAATCATTTGTGCCCTATGACCCGGAAGTGCGTCATAGGAAGAGCGACAACAGAAGTGACGTGCTTCGGGGGTGAAGAAAAGGACTTGTACCTGACCCGGAAGTGATAAAGAATCACATGGACTGGGGATTGGGAACACTTCTGGGTCAGGGTGTATAAAAGGACTGTGGGAGCTCCCAGACGGCGAGCTGAGCTGGGTGGAAAGGTGGCAACGTGTCTGGGAGTTGGAGGATTGTTTATTATTGTGATTGTGTATTTAATGGGTATAGTGGAGGAGAGGGTGCTTTGTGCACTGTGGCATATAAATAAAGTCAACTATTGGACGTTTATCTGGTGTCTGGAGTCTTGGACAGGGGTTCAAGGGAGCGATAGCGCCCCCTATCTATCTATCTATCTATCTATCTATCTATCTATCTATCTATCTATCTATCTATCTATCTATCTATCTATCTATCTATCTCACATACTGCCAGTCTTATTAATCTTTTATGGTAGACTGCCGGGGCCCTTACTCTCTCCCCCGGTCTTTTCATAATCAGGGCATCCCAGCTGGGTATTTCCAGGACAGTTTCTCCCCCAGACCGACAGAGGGCAGCACCAGGGGGTGCATGGACATATTGCAGGGCCCTATTTGGCAGCACCTCTGCACTTTCAAAGTATTGCTGGAATAAGCTTGTTGGGCACCTGGAGTCCTTCCATGTGCCCTATTTAAAAATTCCAGTCACCAGGAGTCAGCAGCCAAAATCGGGAGGAAGAGGACAAAGTCTGTGTGGAGGACTGGAGGCAGAAGGACTGTGCCTTGTGTTCTGTGCTTTATGTACTGTACTGTGCTGTGGGGAGCAGGCTAAAGTGCTCCCGAATTGTAAATAAAGTGTGTGTTGTGTGCTGAACCTGTGTCCTGCCTGCCTGCCTATGTTGGGGTTAGGGCGGCTGTACATGCCATGGGCTTCACACTATCTAAATTTTTAATCTTGCCTACTATACTATCTATCTATCCGATTATGAGTTTCTTGTTAATCTACAGTATGTAAATGTTTTATCTATCTTATTGTCACACACGTGCGCATGGGAGGCAGCTAAAGGGCTTGAGTAAGGGCAGTTCCGAATCAGAACAGGATGTGGCAGAGTGCACTGACTCTTTTTCTCCCTTGCCTGCAGACCATTCACGGGAAGTTCCACCTGGTCCTCTTGACGTCACTTCTGGGAGAAGGAGATCTTGCTGGCTCCAGCCCCTGTGATGTCACGTCCGGGCTCGCACCAATGGCAGAAGACCTTCATGAGCCCAACCCCTTTGACTTCACTTCCTGTCTTCCCCTTTAAAAGCCTCCACCTTTTCCCTATTTCCTCAGTTCTGCTTTGGACTCAGTTTTGTGCACATCAGTGCGGTATTCATTTGATCGACTTTGCAGCCAGGAAATCAATTATACGGGTGGTGGCTCTTATGTTTGTTTTTTTCGACACTATCTATCTATCTATCTATCTATCTATCTATCTATCTATCTATCTATCTATACATCTATCTATCTATACATCTATCTATCCTATACAATGCCTGTCTTATTAATCTATCTAAATTTTTAATCTTGCCTACTATCTATCTATCATGCCTTTCATATCTATCTTATCCTGCCTGCTATACTATGTCAATCATGAAGAATCCACTGCATCCACTGAACAGTGTCATCTCCAGACAGAGGAGCAGCTTCAGTGACAGATTTTTGTCACCGTCCTGCTCCACTGACAGACTGAGGAGATCGTTCCTCCCCGACACTATGCGACTCTTCAATTCCACCTGGGAGAGTAAATGCTAACATTACTCAAAGTTATTGTCTGCTTTTACATGCTTTTTTATTACTATTTAATTTAATATTGTTTTTTGTATCAGTATACTGCTGCTGGATTATGTGAATTTCCCCTTGGGATTAATAAAGTATCTATCTATCTATCTATCTATCTATCTATCTATCTATCTATCTATCTATCTATCTATCTATCTATCTATCTATCTATCTATCTTATACAATGCCTGTCTTATTAATCTATCTATTTTTTTAATCTTGCCTACTTTCTATCTATCTATCTATCAGTCAATCTGTCAGTCTTTCAGTGCTTTAGCAACTGGGCTTAACATGCGGGTTTTTCACCAAGCTCAGGAATGACTTCAAATGCCCCATTGACATATGCATTGATTGTACAGTGATCGCACGACATTCTGTAGCTCTTTTTAAATCGTGTCTGACTCTATTTTCCTGCGGTGTGGAGCAACAGATGTCCGGTCAGCACCACAGTGGCTGCATGCCAACTGAATGCCTTGTTGCAGGAAAGCCCGGCTGATTTGTGCTGCGCAAAGCCTGAGTGAAGGAATTCTCAGTATGCTTCAGGTCTTCCCTGATGGTGCAGCACAAAGACGATTCTTGATGAAATCCCACTTGAACTTGTTTTCACAAAGAAACATTCTTATTTTTCAAAGCTGCTTCTAAGCCCCGAGGAAACAGCACTGGATATACTTGAAGTGGTGACCAGATTATAAATTGTAACAACAAGATAATCAGTGAGCTGACTGAAGAGAATCAGATTCACCCAAATTGTCTGAGAGCTTTGAACTTGTTGAGATGTCATAAATGATGCAAAAAATGACTAATGAAATTAGGCAGTTGTACATTTTGTTATGTGGTTGAGATAAAAGCATTTGCTAAATAAAGCTAATTAATAGTAATAATATTGAAAAAAAGGGCATCAGACTGGTTGGTAAAATATGGTCAATATGGGAAGCCATGCGATTCCTACTGGAATTCTTTGAAAGTTTAAAGTCCAATTAAATAGAAAGTAAAAGATTAGAGTCTGAACTCATGAGCCGATGAGTCTGCCAGATTAATCTTGAAGGGACAGCAAGAGAAGGCTCTACATGTTTGCTTCTACAGTGTATCTGCGGTGAAGAATCTTTACCAGTCACTGTGAAGTGGCTCGTTCTCTTATTTGTCTATATTAGTCTAAGCACCTCCCAGAAACGTGCAGGCCAATCAGATTGGGGCCGTGCGGTGTGCATCCAATGAGGTATAAGTTTGTGGAGGATGAGTAAAGACATTGAAGCTGTTGGGTTCCTTTCCTTTTCTTGTGTACCGAGCGTCCAACACGCTTGTTTCTGCCCTCTTCTTCTTTCCCCTCCATCTTCAGACCCAACTAATACATTCACCTTGTCCAAGGAAAAAGCAATCAATTTAAGAGATCAGAAGCAAGTGAACCGAATTATGTATGATAACAAAATGCTTTAAACGTATTAAACTATTATCGAAAATATATCTCTTATACATTACCTCCCTATTATAAAAATGAGACCTCCTCGTTTCAGACATATTTAGAACATTTAACGTTACTCTAGGGACAAACATTTCTTTCTTTCTTTCTTTCTTTCTTTTTACTACAACAAATATGCATTTTTTTGTCGATACGGAATCTAATCCCTAAGATAAACAGGTGGGCACACAAGTCTTACAGACCTTGTAGTAGGTACCTCTGTGGCTTTCCCTGGTGAAGCTGGTAAATTGTTATTTTCTGCTGGCAGTGACAGAGCGGGTGGTGAAGGAGCCATGTATGGCTCTGTAGATGAAGACAATAAGGCCTTGAAGCAGAGAGAGCAGTGAGCTGTGGAGGGTCTGATTTAGTCCCAAGTAAAAAAGGGTGGGTGTGGGGGCGGGGGGGGTCTCGTCTGGTGTTGATATGGGAGTAGCTGTTCATGCTGAAATATGTGGCTTTAGTCAATTGTAGTGAATAATTGGGCACCTTGCCCGGCAATCTGTCTGATTTTGATTCCGTGTTGTCACACATGTGCGAATAGGAGGACATTGTATGGACCAAGTGAAGGTAATTCCACACCAGGCCAGGGGGTGGCGGGGTGCACTAAATCTTCTCCTGTTATCTGAGTCAACCTTGAAGACATCACTTCTGGTTCCGGCGCCTAGTATGATGTCACTTCTGGTCCCGGTGCCTTGACCGACATCACTTCCGGTTTCTGACGCCTAAAATGACATAACTTCCGGTTCTGACGCCTAGACTGACATCACTTCCGAGTCTGGTGCCTAGTATGACATCACTTCTGGTTCAGGGCCCTCGACTGACGTCAGAAGATGGTCACTTCCGGCCCCCCATGTCACTTCCGGTCTGACTATTTAAAGCCGCCATCTTTGCAACTCAACTTGTGAACATCTCTGTTTCTTTCAAAGCCAGGGATATTCTACGAGTGGCTGCCCCAAACCTTTTTAAGTGTGTGTCGAGTCTGATCATTTTATAGTGTCCACCATTTTCCCGCAGCGTCAGGCCCATTGGCTGCCCCCTTATTCGTGTGAGTGTGACATTGTTCAAGTTTAATTGATGCACAGACTCCAGCCCTCCTTGTCCCTGAGATGTTTTATGTGGTTTGAGAATGCACTGTTATACTCTTCTTTGGGTGAAGTGGATGTACAGATGAAAGGACATGTGGTTGGTTGGACAGACTCAAATGTCAGAAAAGCCGTAACTCCACTGTCGCTCAATGTTGTATAACAATAAAATGTGAAATCCTCCATGTTGGGGGGTCCTACAGGTACGAGTAAGTGCAGTGTGATAAAAAGTTAGGCAGCAGATAGAAAATGGTTTGTGGATGGCTACCCCACATACTAAAAAATCAGCAAACAAACAGAAACACGTCTTTACAGGAGCGGAGTTCACAACCGAACTGACTAATAGTTTGAATCTGCTCTATAAATACGGTGGGTAGGAGGAAGAGGTGGAGTCAGAGCGGCCAGAACAGGAACTGATGTGGCAAGAAGGTGGATTTTGGGCACCGGAAATGACATCATCAGGGTTTGCCAGAAAGTGACGTCAACAGTGGGTGGACCGGTGGTGATGTCATTGAGAGGCGGGGCCTTCAGCTGAACTGCAGAGGAACAAGAGGAGAGAGGATCAGGTGGGAGTGCCAACACCCTGGTCAGGCAGACGAATAGCACTACTTGAGCCTGTAAACCGTCCTCCATGCCCACATGTGTGACAACGGTAAGTGTAGCCTGCAGGGGGCGCTCCAGTGGAATCCAACACCCGACACAAGCAGACGGCTCCTTTTATGGCACACCCAACAGCACTTCCGGTGGCCCATTAGAATGTTCTGGATATACTTCTCTGTGGTAGAAGCCCTGCATAATAGGGCTTTGGGACCCCTTGTCAGCACCCATGAAGCCCAACAGGGCTGTGCCAAACCCCAACTCCCTGAGGGGGCTGCCATCTAGCGCTCTGGGGAAGGCAATGCCCTGTGTCTGTTCTCGCCCCTGGTCCTTCCATTAACAATGCGCCCCTGCCGAACACCACATGAGTTTTCTCTCACACCGTCCTGGTGTGCTCACCAGTGCTGATGGAGACGGGCTCTATGACAGAGCACTAGAAGGACGGGCACCTCCCCTAAAAACAAACTCCTTTCCAGTTTCCGTGCTCAGTTAACGCTACTCTTGAGTGGGAAGAATGAACTGGTAAATCACCACCTAAACGTAACTGGGCCCGCCAGTGTTGCCAGGGACTCATATGGCGCTGACAGTGAAAGATAATGGCCCACCTGCTTTTGTTTTTGTTTTATTTGTTTCTCGGCTAATATAACTCATCCCAAGGGGGACGACAGCGCTCCCTAATTAACTGATTGTACGGTTGAGCACAAGTTTCTATTTGCGAGCCTGTAATTCGACTGCACTTCATGCCAACAGCTAATGCACACGTGTATGAAATTAAAAAGGAGAGCATTGAGAAAGATATGGCGCTGAAACAGGAAATAAAGTCGCTGCGTGAGTGAGACCCCTCGCCGGTAGCAGCGGTGGTGTGTGATTCAGTTTGTTGTCACCATATTTATATTAGAACCCCAATGATTAAATTTAACAATAGCCTTCTCAGATCTGCAGGGTCACGGGTGGCCGGAGCCCATCTTGACGGCACCTCAGCTTGGTGAGTCATGCATATGACACTGTGATGGAGTTCATGTCATATTTTTGGTAACTCTAAAAATCTGAAGCTTTTCCATTCATTCACCCTTTTGTATTTTCTATCCATCCACCCTTCTATTTTTTTAATCTTTAACCATCCAAGCACCCACTTGCTTATTTTTTCTATCCATTTACATGTAGCAGCGCTACAGATTATTGAACTCCATTTCCCAGCTGCCCCCCCTGGGTACTGGATGTCTGCAATGGGCGCAGGGGCAGCTGGAGACAAGAAAGGCCGGCGGGAAGTTTAAAAGGGGAGCTGGCTAAGCGGCAAGGGATTCCCTCGTTGTTTTGTGTTTCTATCCACTCATCTGTCTCGTCTGCCATGCCACCTGTGGAATATCTTTTATATCCGCGATCACCAGACCTGTAAAGATGTCTGGACTGTCTTCTACCTACCTGTCTGTCATGTGAGTGCTGTTGGATTGGTCATTGGAGGGCGCGCTTCCCCAAATCTCATCATCCCTCACCGCTCTACCGGTAGGACTGTTTATCACATGCTCCCGGGATCGTCTTCTTTTCCTCCCTTCCGCTTCATTCGTTACCGCTGCATTGGGACCGTGTTAAGGAAATGGCCGTGAGTGTTTGCAGGGCTTAGAGTCCCTAATGTTCAGGGTGGACTGATGTCCTCCACCCAGTAAAACCAGGTTGGTCTCCAGTACTACATGACATTGGGTTAAATTAGATTAAAATACAGATCAATAAACAGACGGGTGGAAAATCTAAGAAAGTAAACGGGTGGCTAGATGTAAACATCTATGAACATTTTATTTGATTTCACTTTGACGTGGATGAGCTGTGCTCTGTTGTTCAGTGATTAGTTGATCGACAAAGCCAAATAAAATCCACTATGGCTCAACATGTCATGATAACACAATGTAAAAACGTACAGGTGCCTGAATGCTTTTTTATAGGCCCGCTAATTAAACTGACAGATTTGTCTTTGGAATTTAGGGAAGAAAATCCATGCAGACATAGCACAGACTTGGCAGCACAAACCACCGCAAAATCACTAAGAGAAATGTGAGCTGAGAGATGACCCCTAAAGGAAGAGCTCACCCCTTGATAAATGACAAGACCCTCAGCTGTGAGTTTATGCAGAAACGGGTTGAAATCCAAACATAGACCGCAGCGTTAACGTTTGCAGTGCACCATCTATTGGAAGGTATTTGCTAATGCGTATAGTAATAAAATGCATTACAATTGTCATTCCAACAGATGGCACATTACTGAAAATATATGTGATGTGCCATCTGTTGGAATGAAAAGTGTAATGCATAAGTCTCTGCTATATGCTACTTCGTATGGGATTCCTAAAAGCAGTGTTAATGTCTTTGATGCATCATCTGTGAGAATGAAACATGCAATGCATAGGTGCCTGTTTTATGCCATTTGATATGTGATTCATAAAAGCGTTTTTAATATTTGTGATGTGCCATCTGTTGGAATGACAAATACAATGCATATGTCTCTGTTATATGCCATTTGGTATGGTATTCCCGAAAGCATTGTTAATGCCTGTAACGCATCATCTGTTAGAATGAAAACTGCAAAGCATATGTGTCTTGTTTTAATATGGGATTCGTAAAAGCGTTTTTAATGTTTGTGATGTGCCATCTGTTGGAATGACAAATGCACTGCATTGTATTACTAAAAATGTTTGTGATATGCCATCTGTTGAAATGAAAAATACAATGCATATATATGTCTCTGTTATATGCCATTTGGTATGGGATTCTAGAAAGCAGTGGTAATGCCTGTGATTCATCATCTGTTAGAATGAAAAATGCAATGCATATGTGTCTTGTTTTAATATGGGATTTGTAAATGCGGTTTTAATGTTTGTGATGCGCCATCTGTTGGAATGACAAATGCACTGCATGTGGATAGCGCTTTAAGTACTGAGAAAAGCGCTATATAAATGTAATGAATTATTATTATTATTGTATTACTAACAATGTTTGTGATATGCCATCTGTTGAAATGAAAAATACAATGCATATGTCTCTGTTATATGCCATTTGGTATGGGATTCTAGAAAGCAGTGGTAATGTATGTGATACATCATTTGTTAGAATGAAAAATGCAATGCATACGTGTCTTGTTTTAATATGGGATTTGTAAATGCGGTTTTAATGTTTGTGATGCGCCATCTGTTGGAATGACAAATGCACTGCGTGTGGATAGCGCTTTAAGTACTGAGAAAAGCACTATATAAATGTAATGAATTATTATTATTATTATTATTACTAACAATGTTTGTGATATGCCATCTGTTGAAATGAAAAATACAATGCATATGTCTCTGTTATATGCCATTTGGTATGGGATTCTAGAAAGCAGTGGTAATGCCTGTGATACATCATTTAATATGGGATTTGTAAATGCGGTTTTAATGTTTGTGATGCGCCATCTGTTGGAATGACAAATGAACTGCATTTTATGGCTAAAACTGTGTGTGATTTGCCATCTTTTGGAAGGATAGAGGTATAGCAATGGCACGGACACACACACACACACACATATCTTTTTAATACAGTGGATGTGCTAATCTTGTTACCATAGAACTCGGCAGTTCCAAGTCAAGCAAACCTGCAGACTGAAAGCTCCTCACTGCGTCTTCAAGCCCACTTCATCAGGACATTTCATGTGAAGTTGTGTGTGCTAATCCTGCAAATGTCCTGCAAGTGGTGGTATGTGGCATTAATTTGACCGTAAGCTTTAAAAGAGCAATAAGGAAGGTGGGAGAAAATATGTTGGGTGACGTCACCTCCTATTAGGGCTTTTTAAAAGCAGGCCGATGACACATCGCATTGAATCAAGCAATGCAGCCCCCTTCATGACGATGGAGCTGGATTTATAAACCTCAAGGTTAGTGGATCAATTCACTCCTCTGACTCACTCTTGACCCTGAGTGAGTCACTTCACCTGCTACAACTAACTTTTAGAAATGTAAAAACAAATGTACAGGGTAAATGCCTTGAAGTGGGTGCAGCCGGCACAGGCGTGGGCTTCCCATGACCTTCTATGGTAATAAATAAATCTCTAAATTGTTCCCTTGGGTGCGTGAGTGTGGTATATGAGGGTCTGGCACCCACATTGGGCCTAATGTTGCCTGGATAGGCTTTGGCCCCTTCTTGCAACCCTGAATACAAAAATAAGTTAGAAATACTGTATGTTAGTGCCTTTTTTTTTTAATTAACTTGCTCAGATTTCCCATGTTTTGTTTGTTTGTACCCTATAAAGGGCGCTACCCAGCCTCCATGTCTCTATGCTATGCATTTCCACAAATATTGTGAATCATCTTAAGAAAGTTGCCAAATTCTTTCATTCTTTCTTTAGTCTTGAAGATAGACCCTAAAGCAGCTTAAGGGCTACAGAAAAAAATATTAATTAACACAGTAACTTACAGTATTTCTCGACCTCAGGTAAGCCTACTCAAGTATATTCACATTGTCTGATCTCTGTTGACCAGGAGATGGCACTGAATGGGCAGACACTTCTTCAACAGTGCTAAAAAGAAAAATGGCTCCTACTTCAGATGTTTTAGCCATACAGTCCACCTTGAACACATCCCCATGACCACACCCCCATTCACATCTAGCAGCAATGCAAGATTGGCTCCACCCACTTCAGTGTGCTCTAAACATTCCTCTTTCCTGGACACACCCACTTTCCAGGATGGCATTACTATCGCTCCTCCCCCATGAATATAGTCAATTGGACTGTCAATATTTACAGTATTAGAATACTGGCTCCGCCTCCGTTGGCCGGCATTGCAGATTTCTCCACTTTTTCCACTACAGCGTTAATGTAACATCACCCCCACACACCCCTACCAGTGGACATTTGTTCAGTCTGGTAAGCGACAGCCAAGATGTTTTGAAAAGGACCAGGAGATGGATAGCACACCCTACTCAGTTCATAAGCCAAAATCAATGTAATTCAATGCCATATAATCAAAACCATAAATCCAGAAACTTGGACAACTGAAGATGTGCGACATTGACCTTGATACCATTGAGCTATTGACACCACGGGCCTTGACATCCTTTGCAAAGGTAACAACATGTGTAGCAACTACAAGCAATGCAATTCAAAATGATGGCACCATTAAGGACAGTAAAAATGTTAATAATAACACCAGTTATTAAAGAATTGGAAATGATCCCAGATAAGAAAAACAATAATTTAAATAAATTAAACATATTCAGAAACCAGTAAAAAGAAACACAAATCATGGAAATATGTTCAATATCGACAGAGATTAATGACAAACTGTTTACATTCATCGCAGTATTAAACATTTCTCCACCCTGGATGTGCCCCTTCCACAATTTAGCTTTACAGTGACCCCACCCAACACACCACCCCTCCTGATGGACTGTCACTGTAAACAGTATAATAATATTGGTGCTGCCCACTTCAGCCTGTGTTGAATATTGATCTACAATGGACACACCCCTTCCTCAATCTAGTCTGACAGTGACCCCACCAACCATACACCTCTACTGATGAACGCTCTTTCACTACAGTATTATAATGTTGGTGCTGCCCACTTCAACTTGTTTTGAATATTTCTCTACCCAGGACACATCCCTTCCTCAAACTAGCTTTGCAGTAACTCCACTCACCATACAACCCCTACTGATGGACAGTCACTATTTACAGTATAGTAATATTAGAGTCGCCTACTTCAGCCTGTGTTAAATATCTGTCTACCCTGGACATGCCCCTTCCTTAGTCTAGTCTGACTTTGACCTCACCCAACACACAACCCCTGTGGATGGACAGTCTTTGTATACAGTGCTTTAATATTGGTGCCGCCCACTTCAACCTGTTTTGAATATTTCTCTACCCTGGACCCGCCCATTCCTCAATCTAGTCTGACAGTGACCTCAACAAACCCCACAAACCCTAGTGATAGACAGTCACTGTACACAGTATAATACTATTGGTGTGGCCCATTTCAGCCTGTGTGGAATATTGGTCTAGCCTGGACCCACCCCTTCCTCAATCAAGTCTGACAGTGACCCCACCAACCACCAAACCTCTAGTGATGAACATTCTTTCACTCCAATATTATAACGTTGGTGCTGCCCACTTTAGCCTGCATGAAAAACATTTCTCCACCCTGGACACGCCCAGATTTTGCACTATAATGTTACAATGACTCCGCCCCTTGCACACTTTCTAATAGACAGTCATTGCCAGAAAACAATTCATTGGATAATCGCACACAAATGTTTACTAATAACAGGCAGGTGGAAGATGCATTGGACAGCCAGTTTCCTCCATATGATCCTTCACCTGCCAATGCTTCAGGTTATAGAGCAAAAGACTATCCTCATCTTGTAAATTACCTTGGGTGTTAACGTCTGATAAAATTTTATAAATACCAAAAAACTAAAAAAAACTGTACTGTTGTGTTGTAAAAATGTCCATTACTTGAATTCATTCCCTTGTTTTTGAACCTCCTTATTGGTATTTTCGGCAATTCTTTCATCAACACTGGGCCAATCAGGGTCCCAGCTTAGAGCTGCCCATCCACCTAACCTGCACATCTAAAGGATGTGGGAGAATATCAGAGTACCCTTCTTCTTCTTCTTCTTTCTGCTACTCCTGTCATGGGTTGCCACAGCAGATCATCTTCTTCCATATCTTCCTGTCTTCCTCATCTTGTTCTGTCACACCCATCACCTGCATGTCCTCTCACCACATCCATAAACCTTCTCTTAGGCCTACCTCATTTTCCCTGGCAGCTCTATCCTTAGCACCCTTCTCCCAATATACCCCTCATCTCTCCTCTGCACATGTCCAGACCAACGCAGTCTCTCCTCTCTGACTTTGTCTCCCAACTGTCCAACCTGAGCTGACCCTCTTATGTCCTCATTTCTAATCCTGTTTATCCTCGTCAGACCCAATGCAAATCTTAGCATCTTTAGCTCTGCCACCTCCAGCTCTGTCTCCTGCTTTCTGGTCAGTGCCACCATCTGCAGCCCATATAACATAGCTGGTCTCACTACCGTCCTGTAGACCTTCCCTTTCACTCTTGCTGAGTGAATAATCGTATAATCTAATCTAATCTAATCTAATCTAATATAATATAATATAATATAATATAATATAATATAATATCTTCTTCTTCGGCTGCTCCTGATAGGGGTCGCCACAGCAGATCATCTGGTTCCATATTTTTCTGTCCTCATCATCTTGTTTTGTCACACCCAGCACTTGCATGTCCTCCCTCACCACATCCATAAACCTTCTCTTAGGCCTTCCTCTGTTACTCTTGCCTGACAGCTCTATCCTTAGCGTCCTTCTCCCAATATACCCACCATCTCTTCTCTGCACATGTCCAAACCAATGTAATCTTGCCTCTCTGACTCGTCCAACTTGAGCTGACCCTCTAATGTCTTCGTTCCTAATCCTATCCATCCTCGTCACACCCAATGCAAATCTTAGTATCTTTATCTCTGCCACCTCCAGCTATGTCTCCTGCTTTCTGGTCAGTGCCACCATCTCCAGCCCATATAACATAGCTGGTCTCACTACCGTCCTGTAGACCGTCCATTTCGCTTTTGCTGATACACGTATAATCTAATCTAATCTAATCTAATCTAATCTAATATAATATAATATAATATTATTTCTTCTTTCGGCTGCTCCCGTTAGGGGTCACCACAGCGGATCATCTTGTTCCATATCTTCCTGTCTTTATTATCTTGTTCTGTCACCCCCATCACCTGCATGTCCTGTCTCACCACATCCATAAACCTTCTCTCAGGCCTTCCTCTTCTACTCTTACAAGACAGCTCTATCCTTACAACCTTCTCCCAATATACCCCTCATCTCTCCTCTGCACATGTCCAGACCAACACAATCTTGCCTCTCTGACTTTGTCTCCAAACTGTCCAACTTGAGCTGACCCTCTAATGTCCTCGTTCCTAATCCTATCCATCCTCGTCACACCCAATGCAAATCTTAGTATCTTTATCTCTGCCACCTCCAGCTATGTCTCCTGCTTTCTGGTCAGTGCCACCATCTCCAGCCCATATAACATATCTGGTCTCACTATCATCCTGTAGACCGTCCATTTCGCTCTTGCTGATACACATCTAATCTAATCTAATCTAATCTAATCTAATCTAATCTAATATAATATAATATAATATAATATTATTTCTTCTTTCGGCTGCTCCCGTTAGGGGTCACCACAGCGGATCATCTTGTTCCATATCTTCCTGTCTTCATCATCTTGTTCTGTCACCCCCATCACCTGCATGTCCTCTCTCACCACATCCATAAACCTTCTCTTAGGCCTTCCTCTTCTCCTCTTACCAGACAGCTCTATCCTTAGCACCCTTCTCCCAATATACCCCTCATCTCTCCTCTGCACATGTCCAGACCAACACAATCTCGCCTCTCTGACTTTGTCTCCCAACCCTCCAACTTGAGCTGACCCTCTAATGTCATCTTTTCTAATCCTGTCCATCCTCGTCCCACCCAATGAAAATCTTATCTGAAGGGGAAACATACAGACAAAGGTTGCACATGCGAACGCCACAAAAACATTTGAATACTGTAGCTGTGTGGCCACTGCCGGGCTTTTGGCACAGCTTAGCACCTGCCAGCCTGATGTGGCACTCATTACTTTCTACATCCGCTGCTCAGATTAAACAACATGCAAGTACTGAAAAAAGGCAAAGAGGAAAAAAAATATGACAGGAAATTATACAGTGTGTGCTAAAGGAGAGGAGAGTATGAGATAAAGAGTCAGCTGCTATTTAAAACACTCCTTTTATTTTGTGGGCTCATTTGCCGACACTTGGATTTAATTTTGTTTTCACGTTTCGAGTCTTAGCAGGACACGGTGTTGAAGCCTAACAGGAAGAGCGGAGGGAATTTGAATTTAGATTAGGCTTTCAAATAAGCCCCTTAAGCCGATATTAAATTGTACGCCTCTTTTTCTGTGATGGGATCAGGCTGAAGTGTTCTGTGTCTGACACAAACCAGCAGAGATATCTGAGAATAGGATTGGGAGTTTTACACTCGTGTAAGAGCTTATTAGTTTCTTTGTTGTGAAGACAAACACAGTGAAACAATACGAGATGGACGTGAAGGGGATTGAGGCAGACTTACGCAGGTGGGCCGATGGTCAAGCTCCAGGGGATACTCTATGGAGGATGAAATCGGCTCACTCTTTTCACTTCTAATTTTATTCCGATTGCAGGACTACAACGGGGAGGACCCAAAAATTCCCCAAAATTGTTACAAAACAAAGTTTGTTATAAAAAATTTACAGCAATTCCCTTTCGGGCCCCTTCCAAATCTTCTCCTTGCCATGCAATCCACTTGTCCCATCACTTCTCCCATTCCTGTACTGTCTAGAGCCTCCTGCATTTTTTTCCTGGAATTCTTCTACAGTAGCAGATCTTCTTCCCCAATTTTAATTCCAGGAACAAAAAGAAGTCATGTTGGAGTGAGATCTGGTGATTACGGGGTGGCGTGAAGCAACGATCACGTTGTTTCTGGTCTAACGCATGGTGTATGTAGATTTGCCGTCATAGTGCACCACTTCTACCAATTCTTTTTTTATTTCCTGATTCTTTCCCATAGACTCCTCAGAAGTTCAATGTAATGGCATGGGGAACAAACTCTTTATGATCAAGTCCATCAATGTCAAAAAAATGAGATCATCCTTGTCTCTGATATTGTGACTGGGAGGAAAAAAAACCCCAAAAAATTGGGGCAAAGTCACCTGCAAATTTCTAGAATAACGTTACAAATATGCCCTAAATGTACAACGCGGTCTGATTAACGAGACTGTACACATACGATATGTAGCAGCTGCAATTATCTGCCATCCCAGCCAGGATGAGTAAGGGACACTCATCCACACAGGAGGACAAGATAAGGGAGCAGTGGAGGAAACCTACTAATCTTAAATATTTTTTCTCCTTAATACACTAAATGCATCCTAGGGCCACAGAAAGCATGTGGAATCCTGTGAGGCATGATGGGAGTTGTAGTTCTGGGAGTCAGACCTGCTGGGTCCGTTGGTGCCACCAGGCAGTGCTGCAGGAATTCACGGTCCCTACTTTTTGGGACTTCCACCTGACCTGGAATTGTTTCCTTTGTGCTGTGCCCTGGCACCAGAAGTGCTCCCTGGTCCAACATGAAAGGAAGCCATCCGGACGAAGCAGCTAAAGAGCTGAGAAGACTGATTGAAACACACGATCAGGAGTCATACCGTGTTCTGGCGAGCCAAAGAAGATTCTTCTTGAAGCTTGCAACCTGTACCGTTTGCAATGAGACATTTGCCATAGCTGTATATTATATTTTATTTCTTTTTTGGCCATCCCTTTCCTTTTCTATTTTTTTAAGCCTTAATCACTATATTGATATCCATCCATCCATCCATTACCCAACCCGCTTTATCCTAACTACAGGGTCATGGGCGTCTGCTGGAGCCAATCCCAGCCAACACAGGGCACAAGGCAGGAAACAAACCCTGGGTAGGGTGCCAGCCTACCACAGGGCACACACACCAAGCACAACAAGCACAAACTAGGGGCAATTTAGGATCACCAATGCACCTAATCAGCATGTCTTTGGACTGTGGGAGGAAACCCACGCAGACACAGGGAGAACATGCAAACTCCACGCAGGGAGGACCCAGGAAAGAAAATATTGATATCTCTTTCATTAATTATATGTACGCATTGGCTACATTTTGGCTAACAGGTTACCACAAAGTAATCAGCTATTGACAGTTGTTTTTCTTTTGTGTACACTTCAGTTATTATATTGAAGTTTCTTCCATAGATTATATGTACACTTTAGCTACGACAAAGTAACCAGCTATTTGTAGGTTTATTTTTTTTCATCATACCCTTGGTTTATTATATTGGGACTGTTTAAGATCTTTTCCATAGTTTATTGTAGTTGGGCTATACCTTACAATACAATACAATACAGTTATATCCCAAAATCACACAAGGAGTGCCGCAATGGGCTTTAACAGGCCCTGCCTTTTCATAGACCCCTGGCCTTGACTCTCTAAGAAGACAAGGAAAAACTCCCAAAAAAACCCTTGAAGGGGAAAAAAGTTGGAAGAGAGACCCCTTTCCAGGTAGGCTGGGCGTGCAGTGGGTGTCAAAAAAAAAAAAGATGTCAATGTAATACAATACATAACACCTTCACAAGTTATCTTAGTTTTAACTTTTTCTACACCACTGCTGGGGGGTTTGTTTCATTGTTTCATTGTAGACGTGCACTGACTCTTGGCATGTCAGAGGACTGGGAATTCGGGAAGTGTGGTTTGCTTCACTAGCTGAGACAAAATGAAGGTGGAGCGGGTGGGAGAGAAAGAGAACAATGCAATTTCTTTGTTATCCCTTCTACACCAATAATCGTAAGTGCCAACATAACAACAGGCTCCATAACACCTGGCAAATAATATGAAATCCATGTCAAATCTGTCATACGTAACAATGTACATACAACCTTAACTTAACACTATAAAATGTCAGCAAACGTTTAGAAGTCTCTATGACCAAATAGTGAACTTTGTGAGCTGGAATGTCAACGGTCTCAATCATGAATTAAAGAGAAAAAACAAAAAGGAAGCCGTCCAGAGTTTCAGCAGGAAGAAAGGCAACACTGACTGAGATGAGGTGGATGGAAAGGGAAGTGATGGGAGTAGGAAAGAAGGGTATTGCCCAGTGGGGGCTGGGTGGTCTCGTGGGCTTGGAACCCCTGCAGATTTTGTTTTTTCCTCCAGCCCTCTGGACTTTTTTTTTTTGTTTGTTTTTTTCTATCTTCCCTGGCCATCGGACCTTACTTTATTCTTTGTTACTTAGTATTGCTTAATCTTATTTTTATATTTTGTCTTTTTTCTCTTTCTTCATCTTGTCAAGCACTTTGAGCTACATCATTTGTATGAAAATGTGCAATAAAAATAAATGTTGTTGTGAATTGTTTCTGTTTATGTTTGGGTAATCCTGTAGAAAACAAGGTGAATTATTTTTTTTTATAATAAAAGCCTCTATTTTGAACCCATGATTGCCTGTGTGTCAGTTTTATCAAGAGTTTGGGGCTCAGTGGCACCCCCTATCTGTCACATGGCATATTCGAGAACTACACCCTACCCCAATGCTATTGAATGATTCTGGGAAATTTTCAGGTCCCCCACCTTTCATATCGATTCAGGAGACCATAATGTATTCAGTGTAGAGAACTGAGAGGTACATGTACTCCAAAGGACAGCCGAAAGTCAATCCTATGTAACAAACAAACCAGAAACATAATTCAGAGATCGAAAAAATCGGGCAGTCAGACTGAACAAAAGGCTTTGAAAAACTTGAGTGCAAAGGCTATCTGTAAAGCTTGGAAGCATTGGAGATGTTTGGAGAGACGTTAAGCTGTCACTCCGATGACTCAGAATGCACTGCATGGTTTGTGTGTGCCATCTGTTGGAGCGACAAATATGTGGCAACTTGATTCACACACACTCGCATACTTATCCTTTTATTAAGGTGTATACCCGGGCAAGGCTGGGTATAATTGAATGATTGAAAAGAAAATTGCTCAGACGTCATCTTAGATGCCAGTTTTTAACTGAACTGGGAATAAGATGGCTGATTAACCCTTAAACCGCCTCAACCATCTATAGTTGGTTCCCAATGTAATTTGCAAGAACACCGGAGCCGAGGATATTTGGCGACATACATTTGTTGAACACCGCACCTGGCTATAGTCGGTTACCAGTGCAATTTGCCAGAACACTGGAGCCGAATATATTCGGCGACATACATTTGTTGAACACCGCACCCGGCTATAGTCGGTTCCTAGTGCAATTTGCCAGCACGCCAGAGCTGATCAGTAAATGCCGTACATTCGTTGAGCAGCCAGCTCATGACCACTGGCGCCCCGTAGCGAATCAGCATCACTGTACCTGGGATTGAGCCGCTGCACTAGACTAGCCGGCCAGCATCAGTGTTGGCCTCTGTGTGCTTGCGTGCAGCCAGTTCAATCACAGTTGGCTTGGTGTTTAACTGAATTTCACCAATGGCGTCAGTTGCACCTTGTACATATAATAATAGATTGTTGCAGTAGTTTTTACAGTTCATTGGCAGCGTGTAAAATGATCAGTGTTGCAGTAATTGTAATGCCCTTTGCACGAAGAAAAATATGTGCTCCATTAAAATTTCACTGTCTCTTGGTGAATTGTGACATTTCCTTAAAAAGTGCAGCAAAAAAGGATTTGGTGTCTGGGGGTGCATTAGTGGGCGGCACGGTGGCGCAGTGGTAGCGCTGCTGCCTCGCAGTTAGGAGACCCAGGTTCGCTTCCCGGGTCCTCCCTGCGTGGAGTTTGCATGTTCTCCCCGTGTCTGCGTGGGTTTCCTCCAGGCGCTCCGGTTTCCACCCACAATCCAGAGACATGCAGGTTAGGTGGATTGGCGATTCTAAATTGGCCCTAGTGTGTGCTTGGTGTGTGGGTGTGTTTGTGTGTGTCCTGTGGTGGGTTGGCACCCTGCCCAGGATTGGTTCCTGCCTTGTGCCCTGTGTTGGCTGGGATTGGCTCCAGCAGACCCCCGTGACCCTGTATTCGGATTCAGCGGGTTAGAAAATGGATGGATGGATGGATGGTGCATTAGCCCCCCAAGTATGTGGCAGTTTAAGGGTTAAGTGGTCATGTGGTAGGAAGGGGCAGGTCCAGGTGGATGAACAATGGAAGAGAAGTCAGTGTCAGAGTGACCGTCAATCTTCAATCTGTAACGGACAGAAGCCGCTAAGATTCACACCGTCGTGCGTGACGGTGATTTATTTATTTTACTGGAGGATTACCAGGGACAACCCCAGCCTTGGCACGACACACACACACACTACAGAGACAAAGAAGAAAACACGCTGGGAACTTAAACGAAAAAAAAGTATAATGAAAATTAAATTAACTAATTGAAACAATAATACCACCCCGATCCCTTCGGCGATATTACATTTAACAAGTAAACACGACAAACACGCAGTAAAGTCCATGTATGAAATAATCAGCAGTGAAGTTATGTCCAGTGGTTTGAATGAAGCGAGGGAAATGGAAAAACACAGTCCTACTGGTAGTTGCTGAAGTAGGTTGACAGATGAATGGTTCAGGAGTGCTCCTTCTTCCGTGAAAGCCAATAAATCCAGACAACGTCCTCAGTAACAGTACACAGGTAGACAAATGATATCCAGACCCCAACAAACAATACAATCCAGGACACGATGATATATGGCAGACAACGACAGGCAGTTCAACAGTTAAATACCAGCACAAAACGACCAAAACAAACTTTTTCTCCTCTTTGACCCCTGCCCTCCTTTTAAACCCCTCTGGCCACCTTTGACCCCAACACCCCCTGCAAGGACTGCTGGGAGATGCAGTTCTAACTAATGGTAGCACTGCTACACATTCATAGGAGGCATTAGAACATATTACCAGCCTCTGGTCCGGCGGGTAACTACCATCTCCGAAACCCTTAAGCTATCGCCCGTGCACACACGTGTGACAAGACCCATTTGGGGGTTTCGAACTTTGTAGATGAAGTATTCTGCATTTGTTTTTCATTTTCAGCTTAGAACAAAATGAACCTAAAGAGGCATCTTGGAGACATAGGAGGAGTAGCGGGGTAACCTGGAGAAGAAAGCGCGTTGACTTCACTTATCCGAGTTTACGGATAGCGAAAATCTTCTCAAAACTCTTTCTCTTTCTTTTTTAACTTCTGGCCCTGTCCTTTTTGTGACTGTTGCTTTCAAATTCCTAATCACTCTTTTGCCCCAGGTCTCGGCCACATCTCTTCTCTCTGATCCCTTCACGTCTTGTTGTTAGTTTGGTGGTACCAGAAAAGGCTCCGATCCCCCATGATAGTACCCAGTAGGTGGGTTTGAGAAGATTATGTCATGTGTGGACCACCATAAAGCACCGCACACAGCAAGGAGGAAAAAATTGAACTAAAGTTCTCAGCTTGTGTGTGACTCAAGTCAGGAAACATGAGAGATGAATAAAATTAAAGCACATCTTAAGAGGGAACAAATGAAAGGAGTGCAAATGGTTAACATATTAAATTAAAAGGAAAAAGATTCAATAATTTCTGGCCTGTTTTGCTTTATGAATATTAGAATTCAACAGTCAAAATAGTAATTGGAATTAATAAAAGGAAAAAAAAAAGAGAGAGAAGCCGGGGCCACAAGAGTGTGACAGGTGAACTTTTATCGAGGCTTATTTTAATTTCCATTCCCAGGCCCACCAAACACTCCATCTTTCGGCTTCTGTTTTATTTATGCTCTCAGGGGTTGATTGATGGCTCCTTTTTAATTATCCGCCACAATGCAATTATAGGGAGGTCTTAAAGGAAGACAAGGGGTCTAACTTCCCATGACGCACTCGGCCCGTTTCATTATCCTCGAAAAGTTCCCCTGCTTGCCATTTCTCCCATCATAAGTCAAATCAACGAGACGCACCGCGCAGCAGTGATAGATAGTTGGGCCCCGAGAAGAGGAAATTACTTTTTGGTAAAACCTCATTCAGGTTCACTTAAAGAGCAAGATGGACGGATTGAAATATTACCAGTAGCCTCATTCCCTGAATTTTTTTTCTTTTTCTTCTTCTTCCTCTAATAAAACGTAAATTCCAGACATTGGAAATGAATCTGTATTGTGACAGCTGGCCCGGCTGGTGAAGGGGTGCCACATTAGGGACAATAGACTTGGGGGCTCCTCCAGGGCACACCAGAAGCATTATAAAGTTATATAGCGCCTTGTGCTTGCCAGTGACATTCTGATTTGCACATCCAACTAACTCGGCAAAGAGTTCAGTCCTATGATGGCACCAGAGGGAGAGAGGTGAGACGCCACGGAAAGACTCACTGTGGGAGGGCGGCAGGGGATGTGTTCAGAGGGACGTTGAGTCTGGTGGGCATGGATGGAGAGCAGCTCCTGAATCAGTCAGTCACCAGTCAGTCAGTCATTGTCCAACCCGCTATATCCTAACATAGGTTCACGGGGGTCTGCTGGAGCCAATCCCAGCCAGCACAAGGAGGCAAGGCAGGAACAAACCCCGGACAGGGCGCCAGCCCACCGCAGGGCACACACACACACCCACTCACCAAGCACACACTAGGATTGCCAATGCACCTAACCTGCATGTCTTTGGACTGTGGGAGGAAACTGGAGCACCCAGAGGAAACCCACACAGACACGGGGAGAACATCAAACTCAACGCCGGGAATCGAAGCCAGGTCTCCTTACTGCGAGGCAGCAGTGCTACCACTGTGCCACTGTGCCACCGCTCCTGAATCATCCAATTTAAAGAAAGAAACACTTTTCAAATAGCATACCTTTAAAAACCAGAAGTTGCTGGGAAGCCCGGGGGGCATACATCCACCCTAGACCCCGACACAGATGGGCTGAGACACAAGTTGGCACACAGCAGCCCAGTGTATATCAGCAACACAGTAGCAAAGTACAATCCTGTTTCTTTGCCAGTGCTCCACTCTTTCTCACAAGCTTCATCCTCTTCCTTCCGACTCAGGCCATTGAGTGGTGGCGACTGGCTCTTTTTATCCAATAAACTTCTTCTCAAGACTTATAGGTGGCAGACCGGAAGAGGTGCAGTCAGGTGCCCTCACTTTGAGGGGAACAGAAAAGGAATTTATTAATGGCAGTTGTATTACATAAAACTAGATGAGCCTGGAGAGTAACATGTATGTGTGACATACTGAGACTGAGGGAGGAATGGAGGTGGAAGAAAGAGAGAGAGAGAAGGAAAACAGAAGAAAGGACTATGTGCTGTTTGGTGCTTATTGTACTGTGCGGCATAGGTGGGCAAATGAAAGAAAAGCGTTTCCCAGTCTGAATGAAGCTTGTTTTGTGCTGGCACTTGTGCCTCTGTCTGTTATGTCGGGTGTTTGGGGAGCTGTGTGCCCCCTGGTGGTCACACATGTATTTAAAAAGCGATGATTTAGTGTCTTAACAAATGATACAGAGTGGGGAACCCCTGGCCCCTGTGACTTTATAGCGCCTTAAGTAGTGAACATCATTCCATGACACGTTGTGATGAATTCTTAATGCCATATATTTAAAATATGATCACAAGAAAATTTTGCAGCTTATTCAGTTACTAACTACTGACTGAATCTGGCCCTGTGATTTTGTATAGCGCCTTACATCATTTCAAGACACTTTGTAGATGCAGTGACATTAATGCCATACAGTTGGGCGTTACTCAGGGATACGCAGTGAGTTGGTAACTGCATAAGGCCCCTGTGACATTATATAGTGCCTTACATAGTGAAAATTGTTCCAAGACACATTGTTTGTGATAAAATATTAATGCCATATGTTTAAAAAGTGATCACAAGAAGATTTTCTGGCATACTCGGGGATTCACAGTGAGATAGTGCCTAACATCTGGCTTCTGTGACTTTATATAGCACCTTACATAGTGAACATCATTCCAAGACACTTTGTGATGGAACATCAATGCCATGTATTTAAAAGGTGATCACAAGAGAAATGAAAAGCTTACTCAGGGAGACAAAGCGAGCTATTTTCAAAATTGTCCCTAGTGTGTGTGTGTGTGTGCCCTGTGGTGGGCTGGCGCCCTGCCCGGGGTTTGCTTCCTGCCTTGCGCCCTATGTTGGCTGGGATTGGCTCCAGCAGACCCCCGTGACCCTGTAGTTAGGATATAGCGGGTTGGATTATGGATGGATATTTTAGAATGGAGCATACTGGAAGATTAATTAGAGTGCAGATTGAGTTAGTGATTGAGATTTCCAATTGCAATTTAATATAGTGCCTGGCATATTACATACTCCATATCGAGGTGCATGCACCGCACACTCATTCCAATATTTCTATTACATTTCCATTGTAGTTGTAAATAATGCTATCATATAGCGCCTTTCACAGTGAACACCATATGACAGCATTTTATAATTAAAGTATTTCTACACTACGACGTCTAGCTGGTGAAGCCACTCACTCCCAATTCCTTTATTTTCAATTCCAAAGTCTTCACCTTTGGCGACTTGGCCACCCGGCCTGCTCTTTTAAAGCAGACACGTCCGGCAGATTAATTTCTAAACCGAGGCAGTGTAGCCCGAGGTGCGTTTTCACCCCACAAATAACGGCTCATTACAATTTCGCCTCCTCCCACCAAGGCTTAGAAGCCAGACAGCCGACAGAAAGCACATGTCCACATTTTAACAATTTAATCCTTTTGTGCCCAATGGCGCTAGGCTCTCTCGGATGCCAAATGGATGCCAGCTATTGTAACTTTGACAACCTGGGTTTTCTGTTATTGCTAGATTATTTACCCCACCGGCTTTCCAAGATTAATAATTATTTGGTATTGTGATTAGTTGTTGACAGCCGCAGGCAGAATGTTAAACTAAAGCAGGTGACAATGCCACCCGCTAGAGTCACATCGCCAGCTCTGGGGTTGTTATATTCAGAGGATGGCATAAGAAAAGCAGCTTGCTGAGCAAAGACATGCTGACAAAAAGCTTTCCATTGTAACCAGTAGGGGAACACCCCTGAGCCCCCAAACTTCAGACACAATGTCACCCAACACAACTAAAGGTTCAAATAAAGGATTTTAATTGTCATCCAGATGATTCCACTTGAGTGCCAGCCAAAATTAACACAGGAATGTAAAAACTTTTTTCCTTCCTTCCCACAAGTGAGTGTCGCCCGCTGCCTCCCGACTCTAATTCCCAGAGATGATCATTAAAGATCCCTGGGTGTCCTTTGTAAAGAGTAGGCGGGTATCCCGATGTCCAGACTAAATTGCCCACCACCGCTTAGTCATTCTGGTCCCACTAATCACCCCCTGTCTCTAATTGGCTTTCTCTCTCACCACTTCACCACTGTCACACACGTGTGCATGGGAGGCAGCTGAAGGGCTTAGAAACGACTGATTATACATCTGCCCGGGGGGGGCGGGGTACGCTAACGCTCTTTCTGAGTTCTCTACAGGTCTTTCCCGAGAAATCCCACCAGGAGCCGCCACCTCGAAGCGGGACACATCACTTCCGGTCCCGGGCCCGAGGACGACATCACTTCCGGTTGCGGCACAGAGGACGACATCACTTCCGGTTCACTTCCGCCCTCCGTCCTATTAAGCCTCCTGCCTTTGCTCTGGGAGGCAGTTCTGTCTTGGACTCTGTTGTGTAAACTTGACTCGGATGAATCAATTGCTTTTGCAGCCAGGAAACCGATTTAAACGGGTGGCTGCCCCAGACCTTGCCATGCCTCAAGTCTCTTCTTATTACACCACCTAATAGCTAATGTGTGGTGAGTGAACTGGCATAAAATGGCTGTCGTTGCAGTATACAGGTGGGAGCAACACGTTGGTGGTAGCTGAAGTGGCTCCCCTCAATCCAAGCGTTTAGAGTAGCAAGAAAGGCACTATATAAGTGACATTAATTATTATTATTACATTATTATTTTGAAAGTCAAGATAAATTATATCAAAATTTGGTCCCATAGCTCTCCTAATCCTGCTGTAATGTCCATGAACCAAAAGCCGATAAAAGATGAAAGATGCCTCAAGAGATGCAGAATATACTATTGCGATGAGCTGAGCGGTCCCCAAGGGTCTCGTTTGTAAAGGAAATATGGCAGGAGTATTTTGTCGGTATATATTGACTCGAGGTGGGTATACAAAGTGTTATTATAAGCCCCCAAATAAACTGACTTGCCTACAGACCCTGGTGAAATAATTAATGTGTCTGTCACCCAACCCCAACCCCACTGCTAAAATGGACAGCACATAACTTTTTCTTCTTTCAGCTGCTCTCATTAGGGGCTGCCACTGCAGATCATCTTGTTCCATACAGTATCTTCCTGTCCTCATCATCTTGTTTTGTTAAACCCGTCACCTGCATGTCCTCTCTTACCATCCATAAACCTTCTCTGAGGCTTTCCTCTTGTCTGTCAGCTCTATCCTTAACATCCATCTCCCAATATACTCAGCATCTCCTCTGCACATGTCCAAACCAACACAATCTCGCCTCTCTGACTTTGTCTCCGTCCAACCTGAGCTGACCCTCTAATGTCCTCATTCCTAATCCTATCCATCCTCGTCACACCCAATGCAAATCTTAGCATCTTTAACTCTGCCACCTCCAGCTCTGTCTCCTGCTTTCTGGTAAATGCCACCGTCTCCAGCCCATATAACATAGCTGGTCCCACCACCGTCCTGTAGACCTTCCCTTTCACTCTTGCTGATACCCGTATAATATAATATAATATAATATAATATAATATAATATAATATAATATAATATCTTCTTTCGGCTGTTCCTGATAGGGGTCGCCACAGCAGATCATCTGGTTCCATATCTTCCTGTCCTCATCGGTTTGCTCTGTCACACCCATCTCCTGAATTTCCTCCCAAACCACATCCATAAACCTTCACTTTGGCCTTCCTCTTCTCCTCTTACCAGACAGCTCTATCCTTAGCATCCTTCTCCCAATATACCCCTCATCTCTCCTCTTCACATGTCCAAACCAGCGCAATCTCGCCTCTCTGACTTTGTCTCCGAACTGTCCAACCTGAGCTGACCCTCTAATGTCCTCATTCCTAATCCTATCTATCCTCGTCACATCCACTGCAAATCTTAGCGTCTTTAACTCTGCCATCTTCAGCTCTGTCTCCTGCTTTCTGGTCAGTGCAATCGTCTCCAGCACATATACCATGCTGGTCTCACTACCATCTTGTAGACCTTACCTTTCACTCTTGCTGATACCCGTATAATATAATATAATATAATATAATATAATATAATATAATATAATATAATATAATATAATATAATATCTTTTTTCGGCTGCTCCTTGTAGGGGTCGCCACAGCAGATCATCTGGTTCCATATCTTCCTGTCCTCATCAGTTTGTTCTGTCACACCCATCACCTGCATGTCCTCCCTCACCACATCCATAAAACTTCTCTTTGGCCTTCCTCTTCTCCTCTTCCCTGGCAGCTCTATCCTTAGCACCCTTCTCCCAATATATCCCTCATCTCTCCTCTGCACATGTCCAAACCACCACAATCTCGCCTCTCTGGCTTTGTCTCCCAAACATCCAACCTGAGCTGACCCTCTAATGTCCACATTTCTAATCCTATCCAGCCTCATCACACCTAATGCAAATCTTAAGATCTTTAACTCTGCCACCTCCACCTCTGTCTCCTGCTTTCTGGTCAGTGCCACCATCTCCAGTCCATATAACATAGCTGGTTTCAGTACCGTCCTGTAGACCTTCCCTTTCACTCTTGCTGAGTGAATAATCGTATAATCTAATCTTTTACTCTTGATGATGCCCGTATAATATAATATAATATAATATAATATAATATAATATAATATAATATAATATAATATAATATAATATAATATAATATAAATCATCTTCTTTCAGTTGCTCCCATTAGGGGTCACCACAGCAGATCATCTTCTTCCATATTTTCCTGTCCTCGTCATCTTGCTCTGTTACCCCCCATCACCTGCATGTCCTCTCTCACCACATCCATGAACCTTCTCTTAGGCCTTCCTCTTTTTCTCTTCCCTGGCAGTTCTATCCTTAGCATCCTTTTCCCAATATACCCAGCATCTCTCCTCTGCACATGTCCAAACCAACGCAATCTCGCCTCTCTGACCTTGTCTCCCAAATGTCCAACCTGAGCTGACCCTCTAATGTCCTCATTTCTAATCCTATCAGGAAGGGCATCCAGTATAAAATTTTGCCAAGTCAATATGCGGACAACAATACAAAATGGACTGCACATATGTGACTCAGATATTAAAAAGCTACACAGTGTTTACTCGATGTTATCTGATGTAAATTCACATTTCACGCTTGCCAAAGTTGGACCATCGGGAGTGCTCGGCCCACTCTTATCGAATTTCAACAATGCTGATGAAAGCCTGTCAATAAATCAGCCCTTAATATTTCTAAAATGAAACAGAAGAGCATGTCGTACATAAACTATGGACCAAATAATTGAAACACAAAGCACATCTAATGGGTTTCAGACTGAATTTGTGTCACACTGCTGCTGACTTACATTTTGATTGCTTTGCTTCACTGTGTATATTTAAAGATGAACACAATCAGAAAGTCTGAAGGGGGATTCAGTGCAAAAATAAACACTGAAGGGGGAACTGGGATAAAGAGTGAACAGGACGGGATAGGTCAGGATGAGGAGTAGGCACTGGTACAGCGTGTTGCGGCACCCACCACATGAAAAAACAGCTTAGGATCCTGGTTGGCAACCCCCTAGGCAACCCCTCTGGAAATGACCCTCTATCTGCCACAGCCAGGCCTGGTCCAGCCACTTGGGTCCTCAACAATGAGAGTCCTGTAAGTTGGATCACCCTCAGGGCAGTAGTGCCATAACTGATGTTCCCTCACAGGTAATGTGATTCATTCAGGACTCCATGAGCAACACAAAGTCAAACCAGAGGTACCCAAAGATTCTCCAAAGAGACACAGTACTGAAGGAGTCCAGTCATCTCAGGTCACTGGATAGCGTCCATGTCTCACAACCATATAGCAAGACAGGAAGCACCAGGACTCTAAAGACTTGGACTTTGCAAAGATATCGGGAGTGAACACAATGCCAAATGAGTATGTAGTGAAAATACAGTGTAGTAGGAAACATGTGGACCACCGGTATTCAAATAAAGGTGGGTCACACAGAAAGAGCAAGGTGAACATTTCCATGTTGGCCACACATTGTTTTTTCTTCAATGTGAAATGGTCCCACCAAACAGAAAGCATACAAACCACCAACTTTTAAACTTAGACAACCAGACAATGATTTAAGACTATAATGGCAATCTTTGAGTATGTGCGGAAGTTGTGAGTATCTGACGATCTCCTCGATTGTCGGCACAGAATTTCTCTGGAGCTGTCATTCTTGCATTATGAGGTATGTCTGCCATGTCGATGAGCCATATTATTAGCCAGCCACTCAATCATCACTGAGGCACCTCCTCTCTTAGCACTGGATAGATAGATAGATAGATAGATAGATAGATAGATAGATAGATAGATAGATAGATAGATAGATAGATAGATAGATAGATAGATAGATAGCAAAACACTATCCAAGATAGTCAGACATACTGCATAGTCAGGCAGATGTTTCTCTACTTTTTTCTCTCTTACACAATTGTCATACCTTGGGGGGTAGAGAGGACACCACTATGGGAGGGTGTGAACTGCAGATGCCTTAGCGACTGCCCTTTTGTTGATACCTGTAGTACACACACCAACACACACCAAACCAACAAAACTGAAAAACCAGAGTCCAGTACAATCCAAGGACACGTTAAGAACTTCTTCTGGCTACACACCCCAGTGGGTGATATAAAAGGACTCAGACCAAGGTGGGCAGAAGTTCACTTGATCTCATCGCCATGACGGGATTTATCTGATTTGAAGAAACCCCCACTTATAAGCTCACTACACCACTGCACCATTACACACAATTACAATTCAATGGGAGCAAAACATCGCATGACATGCAACAAACGCCTTCACTAACTACCAGAGAGCTAAGAAAAGAAGTATCTTTCAATATATACACACCAATTTAAATAGAGAAATAGATCTACAGATTTAAGAAATTTCTAAAATAAGTTATTAAGATTCTTAAAACATCCTAATTTTGAGGAGAAATTAAAAGCTCTTGTGTCAGATTCCAGCTGTTCTAAGATAAGTCAGCTGCTCAGCACCACTTATGGCTATGAATCACCAAGTGGATGAATATCGGTGCCTTATAAATATTATTTTAGGCATGAAAATTAGTATTATAGAGTTAATCACAAAAGAAATAAAGATCTACATTATGTCGATTAAAGTTCATATATTTAATGAGCTTTCAATTGATAGACTTGATGCAAATGTGAGGATCAAGACATCTGTCTTAAGTAGAGAGCTAAAGGAAAAAATTAGATACACTACAACTATAATAACACATTGGACTTACAATAAAATACTCGTGAATATTGGACTACAATTTGAACTTGGAACTCTATCTATCTATCTATCATATAGTGCCTTTCCTATCTATCTATCTATCTATCTATCTATCTATCTATCTATCTATCTATCTATCTATCTATCTATCTATCTATCTATCTATCTATCTATCTATCTTTCATATAGTGCCTTTCCTATCTATCTATCTATCTATCTATCTACAGTTATGGCCAAAATTATCGGCACCCCTGGAATTTTCCCAGAAAATGCACCATTTCTCCCAGATTTGTTGTTGCAATTACAATGTTTTGGTATACACATGTTTATTTCCCAGTCACTCAATTACGTGGGAGGCGTGATGATGCGACACGTAACTCCGCCTCCCACGGTCATCGAGCTAAAGTCTATTACAGTATATGGACGAAAATAGGTTCCAGTTATGACCATTATGCGTAGAATTTTGAAATGAAACCTGCCCAACTTTTATAAGGAAGCTACTGTATAAGGAATGAGCCTGCCAAATTTCAGCCTTCTACCTACAAGGGAAGTTGGAGAATTAGTGAATGAGTGAGTGAGTGAGTGAGTGAGTGAGTGAGTGAGTGAGTGAGTGAGTCAGTCAGTCAGTGAGGGCTTTGCCTTTTATTAGTATAGATCTACATTTCTTCATTCTGTGTCTATTAATGACCAACTCATTCTTTGATATTCCAATTAAGGAACACAGATGTTTCAAAGTAAGGCTGTTCTACTTACTAATCATAGAGTTGCAGACTGATTAGCACATGTAAGTAAGAATTTCAACGGACTCCACACACTTGACAAATGATGGTCTTATAATTCTATTAGGGTGCTAATTAAGAGGGGTTCAAGCTTATGGCTCCTCTACCTCCATCTGGTGGATGCCCAGAGCATTGCTGAGGGAAAATCCATGAATTATTTTAACTTAAGTGTGTTGACTTTTGCCCAGGGCAGGTGTTGTTGCAATGCAAGTCTCCTTAGTTAGGATTGTCCCATAGTTGAATGTTTGGACACACTGACTAATTTTTTGTTTTTCATTTTTTTTAGAAGAAGGCCCAGAAGTCAATCAATTGTATATAATTAAATGTCAAAGTGATAACCTACATGTTCTACAGTAAAACAGGAACTACGGTAAAAGTTAATTAGTACCACAGACGTCTGTACAATAAGCAGGTCACAGGCAAAGTGAACAACACTAAGAGAACAAAGTGAACTTGTGTGCTTCACTTTGACATAAGGAACACTTAAACAAAACTGAACTGCAATCACACTGACCTTCAGAAACTTAACTTCTCTTAAAAAAGAGAATATCAATTCATCATATCTTAGAAAAAAATATATATAATATTCATAATAAGAAAATTTTATAGGAAGCAATGGAGTACCTGGAAGGCCTTGGGGTTGAGGGGTTTCTGGCTTTCTGACACCACTTTGAGTTTGTTGTCCAGAACTTTCATCAAAGATTCTGTGTTTCTGACATACTGGAGGTCTCGGTACGTTCTGAGGTCCAGCACTTCCATGGACTGCGTGATGTTCTGCACCTATGATGGAAAAATAGGAGAACTTTATTGGTTACATCATGTCATTTCTCATTTTAAAACAGATGGAGATGGAAACAGAGTGTTTATTGAAAATAAATGATGTGACCAACTCCATAATGTACAGTACAAGGGAGTCACCAGGAATGAGTTTTAATCTATCTGTTGTTTCTGGCCGATTTATTGCATAGTTCCTTTCATATCTATCTATCTATCTATCTATCTATCTATCTATCTATCTATCTATCTATCTATCTATCTATCTATCTATCTATCTATCTATTGTAAGAACGCTAGGGGTAGCTGTCACCCTGACAAACCCAATAGACAGACATGCAGACACAGGGTAAAATTACCAAGAAGTATTTTAATGCTTCTTATTCTTCCCAAACAGTGCCTCCAAAGCACCACAGCCACAAAAAATCAATAAACACACAATATTCTTCTCCTCCCTGTGGTTTGCTTCCTGCCCTGTGCCCTGTGTTGGCTGGGATTGGCTCCAGCAGGCCCCCGTGACCCTGTAGTTAGGATATAGTGGGTTGGATAATGGATGGATGGATGGATGGATGCATTGTTCTCATACACACCTCCCAGCAAGCTCTGTTCTACTCCTCCCAACTCCGGATCGCTTGCTGGGTTTCCAACCGTCCTTTAAATAGTCTTTGATCCGGACTATTCCGGGGTAGCACTTCTGGGGCAGATGGAGACTTGGCTTTTTCTTCAGCCTGGAAATACTTTGGGGCTCCTGTCCTCATTACTTAGGAGTACTTCCTGGCTATAGATGAGGCATGGCTCCTCCTGGCCTCTCACAGCATCTGCCGGTGGCACCCATGATACCCAACAGGTCTGAGAAACCACACTCCAAGTCCCAAGATCCTGCCTACTATACTAAAATTAATATCTATCTATCTATCTATCTATCTATCTATCTATCTATCTATCTATCTATCTATCTATCTATCTATCTATCTATCTATCCTGCCTACTATACTAAAATTAATATCTATCTATCTATCTATCCTGCCTACTATACTAAAATTAATATCTATCTATCTCCCAGTCCCATCTTTTTGCATAATGCCTTCGCCTCCATACACCCACACAAAATGATATAACAGCAGACGCTAGAACCTGTGAGTTGATGCCCCTTTTTTAAACGGAGCCACACATGTACCAGTCAGTATCCCAGTTCTTTGCGTTTATTTCTTTTGTGATCGATTCTAAAACACTCATTTTCATGTGTAAGTACCAGTAGTCTGAGTTGATTGAGATTGCCATGTAAGATGAACTCACAATAACTTTATTGTCCACCGTTAGCTTTCTGTGTCTGTCAGGCGCACTGCAGCTGTCCATCCATTTCTTAACCTCTTTTATTCCATTACAGTCACGCGTGTATGGCGATGATGCCCACTCACACGCACACAGCACCAGTTTGGAGTGACCTATTCCACTAGCAGCCATGGCTCGCTTTATAAAATCACGAGTGGCCCGACTCCACAAGTACTCGACTGCCAGTGTGAATGCAGGGCAGCGATCGATGAGTGTGAGATCCTGCCGACAACGTGAGACCCTCACTCTAAATACAGCCCATGTCAAAGTGTTTATTTTCAAATTTTCCACAGGGATTAGTGAATTATTAAACATTCAGAAGGATGAGGGACCTTCCAAAAGGACGGCAGTAAAGAATCTGCCCACTCACCCAGACTGGGACTGTCGAGCTGCCCCTTTTCTCTGACTGGTAACCACACTGGGGTCAGATCAGCCAGCTGGCATGTATTTTCAGAGAAGAAAACCAAAGTGACACGCTGCCCTTCTCACTTTCTGCAAACTCCTACAGGGAAATCACAACAGTATTGGTATTCTGTTTTTATTGGCACTTTGCGGCCTTGACGAGATTACAATATTTATTCATTGTGTAAACACAAATTAAATGTCATTTATCAGAGACAAACTTCATTTTGCTGCATTCCCTCGGGTTTTAGTTGTCATAGCAGATGTCCTCTGATCACAAATGAAACAACTCGGTCTGCTCCAGCTGACAGTCCCAATAAAATGTCACTTCTGTCTCGACACAGGAGAGATGAAGATTTAAAGCGAAGGGTCCGGTGAATCTCCCCTCTGCATGATGATCCATAAAGTGCAATCAAAGAATTGCAATTATTACATTTCAGATATTTGGGCACAACGTCTACGCAGTTGCAGCACTATGCGGTGCCATGCTGCTCTCTCTTAACCCAATGGCCGAAAAAGAATGTTATGTTGAAGCTCGGCACATCCTCTGCTTTCTGCTTGTGAAGTCATTCAGGACTGTTATTGGGGTACATGTGTCCTGAAGTGGACTGGCATTTTCTCCAGGGTTGGTACCAGTCAACAAGGAAGGTTCCCAACACCGGCTTATTTTGAGTCACTCGGCACATGGTGGTGCAGTAGGAAGCTCTGCTGCATTTCTAGGGTAGAATCATAGGTGACCCACACTGCAAAATATATACCAGTGCCAGTCAAAGCCCATTTGACACACTAGGTGGGGTGGACGGAAGCCACCCCTTGCTGTCTTTAGCGACTATTCCATATTAATAGACATGGACAGCTGCCCTCTCAGCAGTGCAAATGGAGCCCCTTTGGGGATAGACCACGGACCTTAAGTAGCTCGCACCCCTTAGTGTGTGGATCGTGCGCACTTTTACTTTCATAAATGCCATCCAGTAGGAAACAAGGCCCACCCAGTGGACTGGCACTTACTCCAGGGTCAGTGCCAGCCAACACTGTTGGGTTTTTTCTCTCATGGCACTCCACTTTTCATCCCCTGCATCCCGTATTGCCTGTTTTTTTTTATTTTTTGATCCTCTCAAGGTCTCCCAGTTTTCCAAAATCCCAATAAGGTACAAGTGAAATGTCTAAATCAGACTGTGATGCCCAGGTGCTCGCAGCCTTGGGCACCAGCTGCCAATGGGGTATCTTATAATTCATGACTGACTTGGACCAGACATGAGTTTTTGTGCTGAACAGTTAAGCGTGTTCATTACAAAGAAAGGATTACATTGCCTTGGCAGTGCCTGGCTCTGTGCCTCGAGACACCAAACCGTCCCCTAACATCACAAAATAGTTGAACAGAGAAAGAGAATCCGCAGTCTTGGACAAAGTGTTGTCTCCTACACCAGTCTTTAAATGGCCTTGCCAATGGCGTATCACAAGCAGCTTTTGTGACCACACCCTCGAGTGACAGATCACTACACCAGAGTAACAAAATGACAATACAGAAGAATTCAAAACACAACAGCAAAGAGAATAACAATTATTTTTATACAATGTAATTAATTCTTTCCAAACAAAAATCATTTGGATAAATACAGACATTAACGTATTAAGAAATAAATTAACAAAGATTCACAGATTGTAACTGTAATAAGCATTTAAGTTTAATGTGTCACTGTACTCTGTGCAAATCCATCCATCCATTATCCTACCCACTATATCCTAACTACAGGGTCATGGGGGT
Source organism: Polypterus senegalus (assembly GCF_016835505.1). NCBI lineage: Eukaryota > Metazoa > Chordata > Cladistia > Polypteriformes > Polypteridae > Polypterus > Polypterus senegalus. Next base: position 91,774,988 of record NC_053165.1, on the reverse strand, counting down.
CTGCTGGAGCCAATCCTAGTCAGCACAGGGCACAAGGCAGGAAACAAACCCCAGGCAGGGCGCCATTCCACCGCAGGGCACGCACACACACACACACCAAGCACACACTAGGGACAATTTAGAATTGCCAATGCGTCTAACCTGCATGTCTTTGGACTGTGGGAGGAAACCCACGCAGACACGGGGAGAACATGCAAACTCCACACAGGGAGGACCCAGGAAGCGAACCCGGGTCTCCTTACTGCGAGGCAGCAGCACTACCCACTGCGCCACCGTGCCACCCACTCTGTGCAACTATATCTTATAAATCTGCCTTTTCCTACTCACATGCACAGTTGACACAGAGCCAGATTTAGCACAGGGGTTCACCATATAGAACTGCTAGACAGATAGACACAACTGGGAAACGGGCAGTCAGACTGATGACCATTGTACAGTAATCCCTCCTCGATCGCGGGGGTTGCGTTCCAGACCCCCCCGCGATAGGTGAAAATCCGCGAAGTAGAAACCATATGTTTGTATGGTTATTTTTATATATTTTAAGCCCTTAGAAACTCTCCCACACTCTTATAAACATTTATTACACAGTTATACAGCATAAACCCTTTGCATTCTATCTATCTATCTATCTATCTATCTATCTATCTATCTATCTATCTATCTATCTATCTATCTATCTATTCTCTTAGATATTAGGTAAGATTCATTGTAATTATGTATGTAAACACACTGTTTATATGCAGTAAAACCTAAATATTATTTTAAAGATATCGAGTGTCACCGATATCACATATGTTACAGCCATTACGATAGACAGGCTACAAGCAATAAATACGTACAATGCAAGAAAAATAGTATACAGTAAATGTGTGTACAGTGACACTAAAAGTACGTACATGTACTAAGTACTGTAAGTAGAAAATTAATTATGGTTACTCACCAACAATGACACGATGACTTGTCCAATAACGATGAGTTTAGTTTTACTGCACAACAAAGGAGAGCGTTACAGTTCTTCTAAAGGAGCCACTTCAGGCGATTGTGTAGCACCGCCGTTATTCTTCTTCAATCCAAATCCCTAAAGCAGATTCCATCCAGACTACTGCCTTATTACATCCACTTACAACTCGTTTTGCACCCTGGTTAAAAGGACACTGCGGCTGTACATCTTATATTTTCCTTTCCTACTTTTTAAATAAAAAGAATCGTAGCCTCATTGATGCCGTAATGGCGTCCTACAGAGGTGTAGCTTTTCCCTTCCTTCAACATATTCAAAACGTTTGCCTTTTTGGCAATCATTAACATCTTCCGTTGGCGCTTGGGCACGGCCCCTGAAGCAGTAGCAGGAGCAGATCGTTTTGGAGCCATAATGAAGGGCTTGACTACGCACGAAGATAAACACAAAAGAGTACAAAAGTTAACTCTTTACACAGCGAAACACGTTGATGCTGAACGAGCGAGACGATTCTCGAATTCGGCGCTGCGTTGCTGAGCCATTCAGCTCACAGGAACTTAACTGTGTGCTCTGATTGGTTAGCTTCTCAGCCATCCGCCAATAGCGTCCCTTGTATGAAGTCAACTGGGCAAACCAACTAAGGAAGCATGTACAGGAAGTAAAAAGTCGAAAAATCCGCGTTATATATTTAGTGTCACACACGTGTGCATGGGAAGCAGCTGAAGGGCTTAGAGAGGACTGATTATACATCTGCCCGGGGGGGGCGGGGTACGCTAACGCTCTTTCTGAGTTCTCTACAGGTCTTTCCCGGGAAATCCCACCAGGAGCCGACACCTCGAAGCGGGACACATCAGTTCCGGTCCCCGCCCCGAGGACGACATCACTTCCGGTTCCGGCCAATAAAGCCTCCTGCCTTTGCTCTGGCAGGCAGTTCTGTATTGGACTCTGTTGAGTAAACTTGACTCTGATGAATCAATTGCTTTTGCAGCCAGGAAACCGAATTAAACGGGTGGCTGCCCCAAACCTTGCCATGCCTCATGTCTCTTCTTCTTACATTAGATATGCTTACATATAAAATCTGCGATAGAGTGAAGCACAATATAGCGAGGGAATACTGTATATTATTTTTATCTGTCAAAGTTATCATGAAAATGCATCCTCTTTTTGCCTTGTTTGGAATGGCATGATTCACCTAAGTGAGGGCCTGCACATGAAGAAAGAGTATAAACCCTTGGTACGCGAGATAACGCATCCGATCCGGAAAATCCTTCCAACGCAGCGTCGAAAATGGCAGACTACACATCCGGCCCCCACTCCCGAACTCGGTTCTTGTCATGGCTTACTTTGTCTGTTATGCAGCGTAAGCCATCATTAAGCAAACTGTTATTTCTCCTATGTGCTTTCTTACCACCGTATCATTAAGGGAGGGGTATCGCCTTTTTATATTACAGTGGAACTTCGGTTTGCGGGTATAATTCATTCTGGAAACGTGCTTGTAATCCAAAGCACTCGTATATTAATGTGAATTTCCCCATAAGAAATAATGGAAACTCAGATAATTCGTTTCACAACCCACAAATATTTATATAAAAATAATTAATACAAAATCTTCACTCTAACTAACAGAATCCCTGCTATCTGTTGGCTCACTGGAATCTTTTTCTTTTTCTGCGACTTTAACAAGGACTCCTATCCAATGACAGTTGCTTTTGCCAAAAGAGTCACTACACTTGGAAACAAAATAAAAAATTTTTTTTACCTACTGTAAGGTTTCTAAACTCTTTTGGAATTCCCCCCCAAATGGGACAACACATGGAAGAGCGTCCCGAAGCTAGCAACCGCAGGATCCCAGTGCTGTAGAAATTTGCCGTAAAAGAGAATCAGAAAAGATTGCGGTCGTGCTATAAGCGCCTGACGTCGATGGGTGATGCCGGGAACACTCGCCAATGCACCTAACCTGCATGTCTTTAGACTGTGGGAGGAAACCAGAGTACCCTGAGGAAACCCATGCAGACACGGGGAGAACATGCAAATTCCACACTGGGATGACCCGGGAAGCGAACCAAGGTCTCCTAACTGCAAGGCGGCAGCGCTACCCACTGCACCACCGTTATTATTATTATTATTATCCATCCATTTTCTAACCCGCTGAATCCGACCACAGGGTCACGGGGGTCTGCTGGAGCCAATCCCAGCCAATACAGGGCACAAGGCAGGAACCAATCCTGGGCAGGGTGCCAGCCCACTGCAGGACACACACAAACACACCAAGCACACACTAGGGGCAATTTAGAATCGCCAATCCACCTTACCTGCATGTCTTTGGATTATGGGAGGAAACCAGAGCGCCCGGAGGAAACCCACGCAGACACGGGGAGAACATGCAAACTCCACGCAGGGAGGACCCGGGAAGCGAACCCGGGTCTCCTAACTGCGAGGCAGCAGCGCTACCACTGCGCCACCATGCCGCTATTATTATTATTATTATTATTACACCAGCTGTGTAAGTCCGTGCTGTATAAAGCCCGGGCTCCTAGAAACCTGAAATCGTCAGAAGAAGAATTGAAATGCAGAGTCGGCGGTTTCGTTTTACGGATGTGCCCCGCCCCTTGGCTACCAGCGGCTAAGCGAGTTTCTCTCTCGTTTGTCTTTCCTCGGTGGTTTCACTTTGGCGATGGAGTCGCTTTCTTTCAGCTTCATGCTGTAGCCTCGCACTTCTTTCTTCTTCCGACTTGTTAACTTACCGGCTCTTTGAGCTTCATACTCTAGCCTTGTACTTCTGGCCCGGACAGACAGACACACATACTTCCACACGTACACGTTTATATATAAGATTAATCCCACCATCATTTACTGTCCCACATTTAGCAGAGGTGCTCCCTCTAGTGGCTGTCACATAAAGATCTTAATTCTTTGCCCACCAGTCAACTGACCCCCTGTACGTTTCATTCATCAGCCCTTATCTGACTGCCCCTCACAGGACTGCCATACTAGTCCTCACATGAAGGGCCTTTTACTTTTAACACCCTCCATCTTTCCACTTCTATAGCACCACATGCAATATCTACACTTTTGTGTTGGCACCCAGCCCTTGTGTGCTCCTGCTCCTTGAGGTGAACGCATGCCAGTAGAAGCGGTGAGGGTCAGACTCCTCAGAAGCCCCCATAATAAGCCATTAGAGTGGACAGTTGATCAGTCTACTACAGTATAACCTGTTAAAGGTCTCTCAGAACTGTCCATTTCAATTTGCCTCTTGCTTATAATAAGGTATCGAGTGGAGACTTAAAGGTCCCCCGGGTGCCAGTCTGCACTTTGCTGACAGCCAGCCGGCTCCACTCATTCACAGATCACTTTCACCAGTAGCTCTCATGCCATTTATTTGATTTGGCTGGCACCACTTGATTTAATTATTTCATCATATTTAGCGCTCTCTGTCTGCTCTGCTTATAGCTTCTCTTAGCCAATGCAAGTCCAGGCCCTAAATGACGGCTGCCACGTCCTTCTTGGTACAGGACTGCACACGCTGCAGTATTCAATCTGTAGTGAGGGGGGTGTAGGAGTCTAAACCAAAAGGATGGTCACCAGCACCGGCTAATTTTGAGTCACTGGGCACATGGGTGGGAAGCAGTGGGAAACTCTGCTGCTTCATACATCCAGCGTTTCTAGGGTTGAATCATAGGTGACCCACAATGCAAAATATATTAGGTGTCAATTGAAACCTGTGCCAGTCAAAGCCCATTTGGAGCCCTAAGCGGGGTAGACAATAATAATAATAATAATAATAATGTTTTATTTATGTAGCGCCTTTCATACACTCAAGGACACTTTACAATTCAAGAAACACATTAACAAAACAATAGAAATTACATATAAGAAGATAAATAGTACTCATTGAAGAGATGTGTTTTTAACAGTTTTGAAACGAATAAGAAGGCAGGCTCTATTGTAGGATTTAAGTTGGACAGTTTAACATCTGTGGCAGAGTGACGGGCATTAAGCAAACTCCTGTCAATCATGAAGAATCCACTGCATCCACTGAACAGTGTCATCTCCAGACAGAGGAGCAGCTTCAGTGACAGACTTTTGTCACCGTCCTGCTCCACTGACAGATTGAGGAGACCCCACACTATGCGACTCTTCAATTCCACCCGGGGGAGTAAATGCTAACATTAATTTTATTTCAATTTTTTTCATTATTATTACTATTTAATTTAATATTGTTTCTTTGTATCAGTATACTGCTGCTGAATTATGTGAATTTCCCCTTGGGATTAATAAAGTATCTATCTATCTATCTATCTATCTATCTATCTATCTATCTATCTATCTATCTATCTGTCTGTATCTATCTATCTATCTATCCTGCCTACTATACTAAAATTAATATCTAATAGATTTTTGGCGGCACGGTGCCTTGCAGTTAGGAGACCAGGGTTTGCTTCCTGGGTCCTCCCTGTGTTGACTTTGCATGTTCTCCCCGTGTCTGCGTGGGTTTCCTCCCACAGTCCAAAGACATGCAGGTTAGGTGCACTGCCGATTCTAAATTGTCACTAGTGTGTGTGCACGGCGGTGGGCTGGCGCCCTGCCCAGGGTTTGTTTCCTGCCTTGTGCCCTGTGTTGGCTGGGATTGGCTCCAGCTGACCTCCATGGCCCTGTAGTTAGGATACAGTGGGTTAGATAATGGATGGATAATAAATTTTTCCTCACAAAGGCTGCGAGGAAAAGCATTCCAGATTTTAGGGGTGTCGCAGTAGGGGGCAGTAGTGCTCCCTTGAACCCTCAGGTACCACGCCAAACACCTGGTAAAAGTGCCACAATAATTCTTTTTATTATAATAATTACGTGCACTAAGCACCCTCCACTCCACACTACTCATAAATAACCAATAATACACAATAAACAATCAATAATCCAATCCTCCAGCTCCCAGACTTGTTGCCCTTCTACCACCCAGCTCAGCTCATTCTCTGGGAGTTCCCATGGTCCTTTTATACTCCCTGACCCGAAGGTGTTTCTGCCCAACAGTCCACAAGTCCTTATTCCTTCCAGGTCAGGGTAAATAGTCCTTTTCTTCAACCCGGGAGTACGTCGTTTCTTCCTGTCACGTGACCGTGATGCACTCCGGGTCATAGGGCACATAAGAGCCTACGAGCCCCCTACAGCGATGCCTGGTGGCCCCCAAGGTATCCAGCAGGGCTGTGTACAAACACTACATAGTCCATGATGCCCTGCTGGAACTCGGGGCATGATCATGCTGTCGGGAGAGCTCCTCCTGGCGGCCTGGGGTTGAGGGCCGGAGTAAAATGCCGGCTATCCACCACAGGGGTTATCACACTGAAAGCTCTGCCACCCATAGTTCCTAACCTGTGTTTGGGTACAGTGAGTAAGTTAGCGTCCGATGATCTTAACACACGAGCAGGAGTGTAAGGAAGCAACAGCTCAGACAGATAATGACGCTAAACCATGAAGGTGAGAAGAATAATTTTATATTTGATTCTTGAAAAGACTGGTAACCAATGCAAATCATAAAGGACAGGAGTGATGTGAGCAGATTACTTAGTGTGTGTAAGTAGACAAGCAGCAGATTTCTGAACATATTGTAATCTATTGATACATTTGGTCAGGAGGCCATCAAACAATGCATTGCAATAGTCTAGACGGGTAGTGATGAAAGCGTGAATCGGTGTTTCAGCATCCTGCACACTAAGGAAAGAATGCAGATGAGTAACGTTACGAAGATGATAAAAAGCTGTCTTTACCGTCGAGCTAATGTGTGGTTGAAAAGTAAGGCGCTGATCAAAGATGACAACCAAATTATGGACTGATGCTGAGGGTTCAACCAGGATCACATCAAGTGTAGAGAGGACAGATTTGGTACCAATTAATAAGATTTCTGTTTTATCAGGATTGAGTTGTAAAACATAATCCGTCATCCAATGATTGATTTCCCGAACAACAGGTGAAGATGTTGCAGTTGCATCAACACTTATATAAAGTTGTATGTCATTGGCATAGCAGTGGAAGCTTAGATGATACTGATGAACAATCTCACCTAATGGAAGCATATACACGTTAATGAAAATTGGAACTAGAGCTGACCCTTGAGGGATACTTTATGTGAGTGAAGTAGCGGCAGATCTGTGTTCCCCAATGAAGACATAATACTGGCAATCACTGAGGTATGCTATGAACCAAGAAAGACAGACGTCATCCATCGCTGTCCTTAGCGGGTATTCAGTATTATTAGACTTGGACAGCCACCCTATCAGCATCACAAATGGCGCCCATTTGTGTATTGACCACACACTTTAAAGAGCATGCGCCCTTTAGTGTGAGGAGCTTGCGCGCTTTTACTTTCATAAACAGTGCCCAGCAGGAAACAAGGCCCACCCAGGATCATCATGGGTGTCCCCTTGGTGTCTAAAGCACACACCCCTAAACTTTAGCTGTATATGTGGCCTAATGAATTGACCGGCTCTGATTCCCACTGATTGATTATAGATGGAGTGGCACGGTGGCACAGTGGTACCCTGTAAGGAGACTATGGTTCATGTCTCGGGTCCTCCCAGCATAGAGTTTGCATGTTCCCCCGTGTCTGCCTGGGTTCCTTCTAGTTTCCACCCACATTCCACAGATGTGCAAGTTAGGTGGACTGGCAAAGCTAAACTGACCCTAATGTGTGGGTGTATTGTGTGTGTGTGTGTGTGTTTACCCCGGGATGAACTGGCACCATGCCCAGTAGGGATGGGAATCGAAAATAAGAACCTGTTCCCACTGTTTCAATTCCTTGGAATTGTTTGCCATTTTTGCAAACGATTCCCCTATCGATTCCAGTCTTCCTCGAATGACATCACCACGTTGCGTAGCGTCATTTACCCAGCAGGAAACATGGCGCCTAAGTGGCACAAACGCTCAAAAGTTTGGTTATACTTTACAAGAAAGGATGACAACAGGGCAACTTGCAATACTTGCAAAGTAGATATTTCATCAAAGGGAGGAAACACTACGAATATGCAAAAGCATTTCCTCACAAAACACGCAATAACCTTAAATGAACGTCGTGTTTTAAAAACCGAGTTTTCGGTTACGATGCACGACCACGTGCACCATAGCAAACTGTTTTACTATGTTGGTTCGTTCCGTGCATTGTCATAATGTTGCTTTTCTTGCTGATTTATTACATTACCGATTTTTCACATACTAATTTTCTCCCTGTGCTTAAAAATCATTAAAAAACAGGCCTAATTATGCGGCGTATGGTACGCCGCGGGTTGGCTAGTATGCCATAAAAGAGTTAATTTGTGTTTCATATTCTTATTCAAGACAAATAAGAACAACCTTCCCATTGAAACAAAGTAGATAACGAGAGAGAAGATGTAGTAGTAGTAGTAACGGTAAACGTAATAGTAGTAGATCTGTTTTAATTTGCACAAGAAGATTGTATTTTATAATTATAATGAGTAGCCATTACTTTTGCATAAATTGCATGCAAAGTTGTGTTTATGTGAATATTTCCATAGCTTTCATCCGATTCTTAAAGGGGTTCGTGACTCAAAAAAGTTTAAGAATCACTGCTGTGATCACTAGAGATGTCCACGTTGGGTTAATTGGTGACAGACCCTGTGTGGTTGTGTGCATGAGAGGCCCCACTGTGATGGACTGGTAGTGTCTAGGGTCTGGCTCCTGCCAAGACAGGCTCCATCAGTGCCCTACATCAGGCCTATTTTGAAAGCTGGGGCATTTTTCAATTTTGATCATTTACTTCTTCAAAGAAGCAGATACCGCATTTTTATTTTGGGCTTTGTAACAAATGAATCAAACCCAGAAATGATAATGCCAGCAGCAAGTAATAAGATGCAAATACAAAACCATAATGTTAATACTCCTATACCAGGTCTGACAGTGAGGAATACTGTCTCACTGTTATAATAGAAAAATCTTGGGACGAGACGTGACTTTCTCAGAGACACACTTTCACGTCCCGTGAGATGAGACTTTGTCCCAAGAGATTTAACCACACCCGGGGCTGGAAATAGTAGATGACAAAGTAGAACGTCATAAAGAATTCAAAATCATTGGTGCGATACACATGCAGAGCAGGTTAGAGATAATTCATCCATCCATCCATTATACAACCGGCTATATCCTAACTACAGGGTCACGGGGGTCTGCTGGAGCCAATCCCAGCCAACACAGGGCGTAAGGCAGGAAACAAACAGAGTTAGAGATAATGGAAGTATGAAAATTTGAAAGTCTCAAAAAAATGTTAGTAAAGATCGATTTAGCGCAAACAAACGGAATTTATTACTCAGTGAAATAACGGAACAGCGAAAAGAGATGGAATATATTGTTCGGATTTAAACTGTAAATCGGAGACTTGTAGATCGTCTAATTCGTGTTGCCATCAGGGAAAAGTTGTGTTTCTTCCCAATGAAGAGGCGTATCTGCGAGAATTAAAATATTTGTTGTTTGGTGAAAGTGAACTCACATGAGAGAAAATTTCAAGCCCTGTGAGACAAGATCTTTTACAAAGAGATTTGGAAAAGTTCCACCCAAATCTAAAACATTTACAACCATGGACACGGTTAAGTTATTTCTCATTTGTGTGAATGCTATTGTCAGACACAGTTCATGTAGAGAGAAAGAAATGATATTCAATCACGGGCAGTTATACATTGCGTTGTCACGATGTAATTCCAAACACGGAATCAAAATTCAATGCAATATTGATGAAAAGGTAGAAGAGAAAAGAGATTGAATATATGGACATGGGTGATATGACAGAAGTATGTAGTTATTGTTTGGCTTTAAACTTGAAGTAGGAGACTTGTAGATTGTTTAATTCGTGTTGCCATCAGGGAAAAGTAGTGTTTCTTTCCAACGAGAATTAAAAGTTTTGTTGTTTGGTGAAAGTGAAATCCACATATGCGAGCGACAGAGACGTGAAGTGGCTGGTGTGTAACGCAAGCCAGGGGGAGTTGGCAAGCGAAGCGAGTAGTGGGCAAAGCCCCCTTGTAATAATAAAGATTAAAACCCAGAAATTTACGGTGGTGCTTGAAAGTTTGTGAACCCTTCAGAATTTTCTATATTTCTTCATAAATATGACCTAAAACATCATCAGATTTTCACTCAAGTCCTAAAAGTAGATGAAGAGAAACCAGTTAAACAAATGAGACAAAAATATTATACTTGGTCATTTATTAATTGAGGAAAATGATTGAATATTACATATTTGTGAGTGGCAAAAGTATGTGAACCTCTAGGATTAGAAGTTGGTGAAATTCGAGTCCGGTGTTTTCAATCAATGGGATGCCAGTCAGGTGTGAGTGGGCACCCTGTGTTATTTAAAGAACAGGATCTATCAAAGTCTGCTCTTCACAACACATATTTGTGGAAGTGTATCATGGCACGAACAAAGGAGATTTCTGAGGACCTCACAAAAAGAGTTATTGATGCTCATCAGGCTGGAAAAGGTTACCAAACCATCTCTAAAGAGTTTGGACTCCACCAATCCACAGTCAGACAGATTGTCTACAAATGGAGGAAATTCAAGACCATTGTTACCCTCCCCAGGAGTGGTCGACCAACAAAGATCACTCCAAGAGCAAGGCGTGTAATAGTCACAAAGGACCCCAGGGTAACTTCTAAGCAACTGAAGGCCTCTCTCATGTTGGCTAATGTTCATGTTCATGAGTCCACCATCAGGAGAACACCGAACAACAATGGTGTGCATGGCAGGGTTGCAAGGAGAAAGCCACTGCTCTCCATAAAAAACATTGCTGCTCATCTGCAGTCTGCTAAAGATCAGGAGGACAAACCAGAAGACTATTGGAAGAATGTTTTGTGGACAGATGAGACCAAAATAGAACTTTTTGGTTTAAATGAAAAGTGTTATGCTTGGAGAAAGGAAAACACTGCATTCCAGCATAAGAACCTCATCCCATCTGTGAATCATGGTGGTGGTAGTATCATGGTTTGGGCCTGTTTTGCTGCATCTGGGCCAGGACGGCTTGCCTTCATTGATGGAACAATGAATTCTGAATGATATCAGAGAATTCTGAAGGAAAATGTCAGGACATCTGTCCATGAACTGAATCTCAAGAGAAGGTGGGTCATGCAGCAAGACAGCAACCCTAAGCACACAAGTCGTTCTACCAAAGAATGGTTAATGAAGAATAAAGTGAATGTTTTGGAATGGCCAAGTCAAAGTCCTGACCTTAATCCAATCGAAATGTTGTGGAAGGACCTGAAGCGAGCAGTTCATGTGAGGAAACCCACCAACATCCCAGAGTTGAAGCTGTTCTGTACGGAGGAATGGGCTCAAATTCCTCCAAGCCGGTGTGCAGGAATGATCAGAAGTTACCGGAAGCGTTTAGTTGCAGTTATTGCTGCAAAGGGGGGTTACACCAGATACTGAAGCAAACGTTGACATACTTGTATCACTCACAAATATGTAATATTCGATCATTTTGCTTAATAAATAAATGGCCAAGTATAATATTTTTGTCTCATTTGTTTAACTGGTTTCTCTTTATCTACTTTTACGACTTGAGTGAAAATCTAATGATGTTTTAGGTCATATTTATGTAGAAATATAGAAAATTCTAAAGGGTTCACAAACTTTCAAGCACCACTGTAAAAGACAGCCCAGGTCCCACTTGTTAAAATGGAATATAAAGACTCCTTCTGACTGCCACTTTATTCCAGGCAAGTCCATTTGCATGGCAATTCAAGCATCAATAAGGTGCCAGCAGATTTTAGAAGATTAAAAATGGAAATATCCCTACAGGAAAATAATTAGAAAAAAGGAAGAGCTGGTGCTCAGAGTTAATTTCACAGCAGCCCACTCATTTGATTTAAGTGCTGCTTAATCAGAGGACTTTGCCGGCACCGCCAATTAATGAGCGTGACCTCCTAACCTGTCAGCTCCTAGGATGCACTGAGCCCACCAATTAATGAGGCCCTAAAGACCAATGAGAACGCTCGGTGTAGCCTCGCTACTTTTTATGGGCTTCTACTTCATTGCCAATAGGTGGACGGCACGACTGGACTCCTCGTGCTAATCAAGATGTGACTATTGATCCATCCGGGCCCGACTCCCCCCTGCAGTAAGATGTTTGGTTTTAAAGACAGCATAAAAGACCAACTTAAATATCTGTTCACCTGCCTTCTAGTCCTGTTTGTGGTTTTTAAAACCAAAATAAAATATAGAAAAAAGATTTTTTTATATATAACGATTTTATTTACTTTAGTTATACATGCACTAAAAGGCAAAAAAGATTTTTTCTTTAACCACAATTTTTGTGGCTATATGTGACTAAATAAAATCGTGGGGCGCACATAAATTAATGGATTCAAACGATTTTTGAAACTTGTTTAACATGGTGGAGAATTACAATATTGTTTTTTTTATATGAGTAGCTCTTCTATTAATTGATTGAATGAATTAATTTAAGTGCAACCATCTGAATGGAGGTTTCTTTGACCAAGGAGACAATCTGCAGAGAGAACCTCCTTACAGAAACGTGCGTCAACATCAGAAGCCAGACAATTGAGGCTACTTTGCTACATGGCCGCTGCTGTGCTTTTATTTTTCACACCATCATTCGTTATTCTTGTTTGAAAGAAAAGTTACTAAATGGGGAGAGACGTGTTGACAGCCCACACTGTGTTTTGTTTGTTGACTCTTCTTTCCTCGACTACCAAAAGGTATTTATAATTTTATTTCTTTTTGCATTAAGACTCCATGTTAACTCTTGACTCATTATGCTGTGCATGAGATTCCCTAATTACTGACAACAGATGGTTAAGGTTGACTTGTACTTTTGTGTTGAGCTTACGCCGTATCTATGCTGTAACCCACTTAAACTATGATTTTAGCCTGAAAAATGTAACTACTTGTCACGTCTACGACTCTCATTGGCCAGTTTAATAACTATGCTTTTCTTGAAATGCATTTCTGTTTGCCTTCTGCCATTCTGAAGTAAATGTGGAGTAAGATTGAGGAAAGACTTGTCAAAGAAATTAGGAAATATACACTATGGACAAGTGAGGAATTGCAAGTCCAAAGCCAAAGAATGATGGGGCACCAGATCGGTAATCGCCATTTACTTCTTCAAATGATAACAAAAATGTAGGCACTCCCATACGCAAAGGCAACAAAATAACAAGAAACTCAAGGGAATGCTGCCATGCTCTGCTCGCAGCGCGCTGTCTCCTTCTGCCAACTCACAATTTATCACAGAAAAACAGAAGGGGTAGAGTCAGATGCTTTCTGAGGGTGTTTTCTCAGTGTTGCTAGAGGAAAGGACAGGACATGGTTAGTGACAGCGCCCCCTCTCAACCCAAGATGGTACTACATTCAATACCTTAGAGTAGCCCTGAGGATGATCCACAGTCTCATATGCGTGACGACACAATTATATACCTCCTCACAACACCAACCTCAAAAGACAATCAGATGGAGGCCAATTTATGGCGTGAAATGTCAGCTAACATCAGTTTTGCATCAGATCCGCACAGAAAACTTCCTGTGCTTCATTATGTTCACCTGTCTAACATACCATTGTCTCCGGTGACACAATCTTTTATATCTTTGTAGTTCATGACAGATCATTTGCTGTTTGGAATTTGTTAACTGACGCTCTACTGAAGATTTGGTTACCCATAGAATGTAAACAGTAAGCATTCGCTATTCTTGCATGGTACAAACACCGCCAACTTGCGTCCTGGCATGCGCTTGCAGCGAGGCATGATGCAGAAGTATAAACTGCCTTAGAGTTGGTGCACGTAACTATCACAGCAGCCCATAATACACAGTATTTTCTGTAGTTAGAGCAGTTACGTGTCAGGTCACAGTCATACTTCATGCAAGCTGCTCCAGAGGTTTCATCAAGATCATACTTTCCAGAGGGTCTCGATTCAGTTGTTCTTAGTTTGCACCTGAGTGTGATCGCTCTGTTTAATTCTACCTAAATGATTCAGATGTTTGGGGAATCACACCACTGTTCGAAAAAAATAATGCACCAAAGAATCTATAGTAGGTGTAATAAATGCCTATAGCTGTACTGTCTGAATGAGACAGAAAGAGTTTTGAAAAGTGAAAATGTGGTCAGAGATTTGCAAAGTTTGTTAATCTATCTAACGTCAAAACAAAAAGCACAAAACTGAAAATGTTGTCAAAAGGCAGAAATTCAGAAAATTCAAAAGAACAATCGCCAAAGACTTACACAGGTTTCTTTGATATATAAGAAGTTCAAAAACAGTTGATGACGTGATTATTACGCCATCCTGGTGAATTGTGGGAAACATGGCCTGGGTGGTGAATGACTTCATATCCACAAAATACTGGTGCCTGTTGTTCATACACAATGGCATTTAAACAATGAAATAAAAAGCGTTATTAACTTGGAAATTGATCTCTTGGATCTGAAGACCCCTAAATAGAAACCTAGAAGAGCACACACAAAAAAAAAAAAAAGATGAATCCAACCATAATGCTAGATAGTTGTCTGAAGATGGCTGCTGAGATAGAGTTGGTCTTGTCAGGATGGAAAATGGCAGCCTCAGAGAGACAAAAAGACCTGACTTAAGCCAATCCTTTCGTTACCTGTCACATGTTATGGAACAACGGGGGTTTGTGATGGTAGGTAGCCCACCATACATTAAAGATTTCAATTTTTTGTACACATTAGGAAGTTTTTCAAAGCACAAAGAACCAACTGTATCATCAAAGAACCCCTCCCATAATGAAAAGGTGCTTTGTAAAACCAAGTTTCTACCAGGAAATACACATTTCAATAAAGAACCATAAAATACCAATGAAGAATCAGAATTTTTAAGAGTGCAGAGGTCTGTGGAGGTCTTAATTTGGGTTTGATCTGTGCCCAACTCACCCTTAAAAGCACCCTTGTTAAACAGGTTAGCAGTAGATTGATGAATACCTCCAACCCCCCTATCACAAATTACATTCCCCAAAGCAGCACTTCGCATGAAGTTCTTATCTGTGATAATAATCCTAAAACTTTTGGGGGGTGTACAATGACTAGTTTAACACTTTAAACGTGAGGTATGAGTTAACTCGTAACTAACTCAGTCTGTCAAAATGCGACATATGAGAGAACTTGTACCTCAGTATACCGCCATTATAAACACAGACAGCTTGCTGGTGAGTCTCAGTTATTATCTATAGTGCTGCCCTCTTGTGGATAGCCATAGAATTGTATTTATTTATTTTTTGGTGGCAACCGCTTGCACTAAATAGTGTGATAGATAGAGGCGTCATTGAGCTCCAAACTCCAAACAACTGACAGTTACATTGGATTCAAAAGAGAGTCTTTTAGTACAAAAATACTTCATAAAAGGTTTGTCCCAGGTCACACAAGTGGAAACAATATTCCTCTTTCTCTTCTCCTTCCACTTTGCTGAAGTCAGTGTTGCATTCCATCCTGCCGACACTAACTCTACGGAGAAGGCTAGATGGCTTCCTTTTATGTTAGTTTTGGGAGTACTTCCTGTACCAGGGCCCAGCCCACAGGGAGCACTTCCGGGTCAGGCAGAAGTCCTGAAAAGTGGGGATTGTGAATCCCTGTAGTAACTCCCTGGTGGCTCAAAAGGGCTGACTTTCAGTACTACAACTCCCATCAGGCCCTGCAGGGTTCCACATGGTTACTATAGTCCTGGGATGCTGCCATCTAGTGGATGGGGGATAAAATTAATAAAATTAGGGGTTTTCCTCTGCTGCTCCCTTATCTTGTCCTCCCATCCAGGTAAGGGTCCCAAACTCATAATCCTGCTTGGCACTTACAGTACAGGCAGTCTGTAGTTAAGTCATGGCAAACACAGCACAAAACTGCTGGTGTTTTTGAAACAGCTAGATTTTCTCCAAGATGAATATTCTGATAATGACCGTGATCGAGATGAGGAATCTGTAGGCTTCTACTACTGAAAATCATTTCTTCATCACAAGACCCCCGAATTATTCTGAGGACATTCTGCCACCTAACTGTCACCAACTACCAAAATGTGTTGTGTTCATAAGCATAGACAGAAACGTTTCATATTTTGCGGAACATGGCCTGCACTCTGCAAGGGGCCACACTCCAAGGACCCTTATATTCATGTCACTGGTGCAAATAAAGTCATTAACAGTTTCTTTACATTTTTAATAGAGTTAATGATGATAATAACTTTCTTACATTTTTTATGAGTTCTCTATGTATCATACATGCATAAACCGATACTGTAGTGTCTGGTGGTCAATGGGTTAAAGAAAGTGTGTTAAAGAAATCCATTCTTAAATTAAAAATTTCAAACAATTATCAACACATTAAACATTTTTCAATGTTCAATTTTCATTACACAGAGCCACCATGCCACCCTTGAGTCTTCATATCAGTTATTATGGGTAAATCTCTGCTTATCGGCTAATGGAATCTAAGAGCTGTCCAGTCGGCCATTGATTTTCTAACCCACTTATCTGGTTCAATGTAGTGGCCAGTAAATCCCTAGCATCCTGACAGAGTGGAACATGTGGTGTGAACTAATCCTGGACTCGGTGCCAGTCTGTTCACCAAAGTAATTATTAGAACTGATTAACAATACGCTTACAGGTAGTTCAGCTTAGTGATTTCATTAATGATATTCCTTCAAGTTTTAAAAAGACAAACGGCATTTGAAAAGCGGGAGGAGGAAAAAGATCATAAATGCCACTGATGGAGAGATGAGGGCGTCTATTAGGGTGCCCTCCTGGTTCAGGTTTACCCACACTTTTGTGCATCACCACAGAGCTCTAGTCAAGATGGACATGACACGGCTAGCTAGGTAATCCCACAGGACTAAGGCTCTGGTGGGCATCTGACAGCAGATCCCTGATGGTTTGTCTGCAGCAGGAAGTCTTTGCACCCTCATTCTCCCCCCACTTTACAAGTAATGATGCATCATGTCTCTGTTTAAATTCTGGCTGGGTACCCTCCTACTAAAGCGACCGTGTGATGGATCTGTCATGGAGTACCCCTCACTCCCCCCATCTCCACAGTGTGGGCTGACCCTAATCACTCATACAAATTGACTGGTTAATTAAATGTCAGCCCCTTGCCTAATGCAAACCCATGAGTGGCAAATGTAACCTTTAGCAGGCTCAACCCTGCGAGAATCGGATAAATCTTTTCTCCATTAGAGCTGAACCCACTTAGTATCTGATCTGAGGAAGATCAGATTGAATTTAGCTGCTGGTTGGGTCAGAGTGAGATGATTCCAGAGGTCTGACGACCACTGCTGATTAGCACTGCGGAGAAAAGGGATGAAGACGCTGTTTAGAAATACGTTTTTATTACTTCCCCTTATTGATCAGTTTATCTTTAGGCCTCCATTATACAGAGAGGTGCAGTCACATGAAGTGCAGAGGCACTCAGGCGGCCAGTCAGTCAGTCAGTCTCAAACCTGCTTAATCTAAATGTGCTTATTCTGGAAACACTAAGCACACAACAGGAAAATGTCCATCTGGGACTGACCTGAGCTTCTCTTTGTAAGTAGGTGGATGGATGACATGGCACTGTGGGCACTCTGTCTGAAAACTGAACCTGCCTTGTGCCCAAAGCTAGCTGGGATAGGCTCCACCTTCTCTGTGTAACTGAGTGAATGGATGACGTGGCACTGTGGGCACACAATCTAAAAACTGTGCCTGCCTTGTGCCCAAAGCTAGCTGGGATAGGCTCCAGCTTCTCTGTGTAACTGAGTGAATGGATGACGTGGCACTGTGGGCATCCTGTCTGAAAACTGTGCCTGCCTTGTGCCCAAAGCTTGCTGGGATAGGCTCCAGCTTCTCTGTGTAACTGAGTGAACGGATGACGTGGCACTGCAAGCTCCCTGTCTGGGGACTGTGCCTGCCTTGTGCCCAAAGCTAGCCAGGATTGGCTCAAGCTTCCCTAAAACTCCAAGCTGCATAAGCAGGTGTGGAAAATCGATAGATGGCTAAACATAAATATGCACATTACACTGCAGTAGTGAAAAAGAATCAATCAATCGATCACTGTGGTGTCTTTCATAGTAAGCTCTATGGTAGGGCACAATCAAAACTAGAAACCTAATAAGATGCAATCATTCATCAATCTTCAAAGAATGTGGTGGCTTTCATAGAGTACACAATTGCAAGGCACTTCACACAGCAACGAACAACATGAAATTCCAAAATGAATACGCAAATCAGTCCTTTAATAGTGCGACATTATATACCTGGTATGTTAACATTGTTCATAACTGTTGTGGCAGACGGCCGGGAGTTGTGCCCGGCCAGGACGCCTGAAAGGACCAGGAGAGGGACTACACCTCCCCTGGACCAAAAGAGGGCAGCCGTCCTGGTCTGTATGGGGTCCACAGGAACCGAGCATGGAAGCTCAACCCTATTGGGGCCCATGGCCATCACAAGGGGGCGCCCGAAGGATTGAGGAGCCCTGGATGTCAGCACTTCCACCATACCCAGAAGTGCTGCCGGCAGGAATACCAGGGACACCCAGAGAGCTTCCGGGTGCTCATGCGGCACTTCCGCCACACCAATTGCTGGACGGTGACAATTAAACTTGTGTGTTTTAGAACATTCAGTGTCTGCCTGTCTGTGGCCGGGCCTGGTTTACCACACAGTTTAAAGTCCTTTGCAGTAGTGTGCGATTTTGTATTGTGGAAAGATTAATTTATGTATTTATTTTAGTAACCAAAATGAATAAATGAATCAATCTGTATACCATATAGCATTATTCTTAGTGCACACAAGTACAAAACAATTGTACACGGTAATGAATAGCATTAAGTTCCAAAATGAATAAATGAATCAATCTTGATACAATATAGCGCCTTTCATGGTGTCCACTATTACACAGCACTTTTACGTGGTAATGAAGAATATTATTTTCAAGAATAGAGTACCGAGCCTCTCGTAGTGTGCAACATCGCAAAGCATTTAACAACATGAAGTTCCAAAGTGAATCACTATATCAGTTTTCTTTGCATCTTTTATTGTGAATGTTATGGCAAAACATTTTAGCAAGATATAAATAATTGGACGTTTCAGCAGGAATCGTTACGTTCATTGTGCTACTGATATATTAGCATGTGAGATGTCTCATTCCATCAGTGGTTTTAGTGTAGAGTGCCTCCCCAAGTACGCACTACTGCTACACGTTTTACAAAAACAATTAACAAGATTACATTCCAAGAAGAATCAATAAATTTAATCTTTACAGGAATAAGTGCCTTTCTTTGTGAGCAGGCGTCCAACGCAGCCTACTAGGATAACCAACAAAATTACATTTCAGAAGCAACGACTCCATTTGTCTTTGTAGAATACGACGCCTCTGATAACACACAGCATTCTTACGTTTCCAAGCGGCATCGGTCTTGACAGGGCAGAGCTCAGTTGAAATTACGGGCTATCCATTTCGAATGTGAAGAAGAAAAGATTATTTTTGATGGACGTCAGTCTGTCACTCTTCACAGGATATAGTGCCTTTCATAATGCCAACAGACACAAAGCAATTTAAAAGGTCCACCCATCCATTTTCAAAGCCAAGCTGGCTGTGCTGCCCACCTAAGACGGGTTGAAATCTAAATCATCAACGTGAACCTCATATTTTGATTTGACCTATGGGTGGGTGGTTTGTTTGGTCTGGTATAACAGGATGCACTCGATTCCATTCCCTTGGCCTTTTCCTTTTTGAACATAGCCGCCTGTTTTTGTTGCTTCCTCACGGTGTCACTCAGTGAACTGACCGCTCAAAGAGTCGAAGCTGCGGTGGTCACCACCACAGTTGCCTCGTTTAGTGACTCCAGCCAAGTCATTTCAGGGCTTGATGGTCACCTTCTCGTTATTTTCACTCATCCATTACCCAGCATGCAAAGTTATCAGTCATTAGCATACAAACTTCAAGATTAGCAGTATGGTTTCATGCCAGGTAAGAGCACCGCAGATGCGATGTTTGCTCTGAGGGTGTTGATGGAGAAGTTTAGAGAAGGCCAGAAGGAGTTGCATTGCGTCTTTGAGGACCTGGAGAAAGCATATGACAGGGTGACTCGAGAGGAGGTATGGTATTGCATGAGGAAGTCGGGAGTGGCAGAGAAGTACATACAGTAAGAGTTGTACAGGATATGTACGAGGGAAGTGTGACTGTGGTGAGGTCTGCGGTAGGAGTGACGGATGCATTCAAGGTGGAGATGGGATTACATCAGGGATCGGCTCTGAGCCCTTTCTTATTTGCAATGGTGATGGACAGGTTGACAGATGAGATTAGACAGGAGTTCCTGTGGACTATGATGTTTGCTGATGAGATTGTGATCAGTAACGAGAGTAGGGAGCAGGTTGAGGAGACCCTGGAGAGGTGGAGATATGAGGAGGAGAGGAGAGGAATGAAGGTCAGTAGGACCACCACGACAGAATACATGTGTGTGAATGAGAGGGAGGTCAGTGGAATGGCAAGGATGCAGGGAGTAGAGTTGACGAAGGTGGATGAGTTTAAATACTTTGGATCAACAGTACAGAGTAATGGGGATTGTGGAAGAGAAGTGAAGAAGAGAGTGCAGGCAGAGTGGAATGAGTGAAGAAGAGTGTCAGGAGTGATTTGTGACAGACGGGTATCAGCAAGAGAGAAATGTAAGGTCTACAAGACGATAGTGAGACCAGCTATGTTATATAGGTTGGAGACGATGGCACTGACCAGAAAGCAGGAGACAGAGCTGGACGTGGCAGAGTTAAAGATGCTAAGATTTGCATTGAGGATGGACAGGATTAGAAATGAGGACATTAGAGGGTCAGCTCAAGTTGGACGTTTGGGAGACAAAGTCAGAGAGGCGAGATTGCGTTGGTTTGGACATGTGAAGAGGAGAGATGAGGGGTATATTGGGAGAAGGATGTTAAGGATAGAGCTGTCAGGAAAGAGGAAGGCCTAAGTGAAGGTTTATGGATGTGGTGAGAAAGGACATGCAGGTGGGTTGTGTAACAAAACAAAAGGCAGAGGACAGAAAGATATGGAAGAAGATGATCCGCTGTGGCAACCCCTAACGGGAGCAGCCAAAAGAAGATTTTTATTAGCATTTTTTAATTATTTTCACCCTTCGTCTACACATTTTCCCTATTTTCAGACTTCTCTTCCTAACGGTAGCAGCCTGACAGACGCACAGACACACAGACATGTTTCCTTTTATTAAGACAGGCAATCTGATTTGCTTTGCCGTTGTACGTATTCAGCGTTAACGTTTGCAGTGCAAACATGTTTTGTAATGAATGAAGTAATAAGCTGCGTTGCATTTTTCATTTCCAACACAGACAAAGTAGTTTTGAGGATTTTATGTTATCTTTAGACAGCGACAGAGAATGCAATAAATTAAAGTCCCTCGTCTCATCTCAACCTAACTGAGGCACTTGGCTCCATGGCTTGATGCCTTGTGAGGATAAATATCACACAGCATCCTTTAAATGCATTTGTCTCTGCTGTCATTGAAGACAAACTGAGACCCCCCCACCAGGTTGGCACATGGATGCGGTGGCATGTGATTAAATGTCCTTTATTAAAAAATATCCTTACATAAGGGAGTCTTGACACGGACCATGGGAATATTACAGATAACCTAGGCACTGGGGAGCCCTGACATCCAAATTTAATATACCAGAAGAGGGTTTTAATAAAAATAAAAATTGAAGATAGTGACCCAGAGGATATCACACCTGAGCTGTCACTCACCCTCTCTATAAAGAAAACCTAACATTCGAAAGGTTGCAGATGGCATTCATGATTTGGGCACAGTCCTTTTTATTTTTTTTTAGAGATCGTGGAAATGGTGTGGCGGTCCAGCATCTTGATCAGTGCTGCCTCACCCATCCCTCCTGTTTCCTCAGATACCACAGGTCAAGGTGGGGGCTCCTAGCATTGTAAGCTGCCTGCTGAGCCCAATGAGATTTTTGCCAAAGGATCTACATGGCTTACCTTCTTACATTCACCTCTTCCATTAATCACGCTAAGCTTGTTATAACCATCAGAATCAGTCAATCCTACACGGGCCTAAACCAGGATTCTGTTTGCAGAGACGTGAAGGGTCCACCCTGTGATGGGGGATGTCAGCATCCAGATGTGCAAAGCTGATAGAGAGAGACATGTGCACACAGACTCAAGGCTGTCATGGCTGTGTACTAAATCGGAGGGTCTCGGGTTCACTTCTGGGGTACAACAGTAGGAGCAGATTTTTAGAAATCAATTGGTTACTCTCCCTCTAATTGATCTGAGTATTTAAACCTCTTTTGAATATAAACTGCTCAAAAAATTCAAGGAAAACCTTGAAAACACATCAGATCTCAATGGGAAAAAATCCTGCTGGATATCTACACTGATATAGACTGGGTAATGTGTTAGGAACGAAAGGATGCCACATCGTTTGATGGAAATGAAAATGATCAACCTACAGAGGGCTGAATTCAAAGACACCCCGAAAATCAAAGTCAAAAAATGATGCGGCAGGCAGGCGAGTCCATTCTGCCAAATTTTCATTGCAGCAACTCCAAATGGTACCCAGTGGTTTATATGCCCCCCCATCACGTGCTTGTGTACATGCCCGACAATGTCCTAATGAGATGACGAATGGTTTCCTGGGGATCTCTTCCCAGATCTGGACCCGGGCATCACTGAGCTCCTGGACAGTCTGAGGTTTAACCTGGTGGCGTCGGATGGATCGAAACATAATGTCCCAGAGGTGTTCTATTGGATTGAGGTCAGGTGAGTGAGCGTTGGGGGCCAGTCAATGGTATCAATTCTTTCACCCTCCAGGAACTGCCTGCTTAATCTTGCTACAGGAGGAACCCAAGGAGCCACTACACCAGCATAGGGTCTGACAATGGGTCCAAAGATTTCATCCCAATAACTAATGGCAGTCAAGGTGCCGTTGTCTACCCTGTAGAGGTCTGTGCTTCCCTCCATGGATATGCCTCCCCAGATATACCATCACTGACCCACCACCAAACCGATTATGCTGAACAATGTTACAGGCAACATAACGTTCTCCACGGCTTCTCCAGACCCTTTCACGTCTGTCACATGTGCTCAGGGTGAATCTGCTCTCATCTGTGAAAAGCACAGGGTGCCAGTTGTGGACCTGCCAATTCTGTTATTCTATAGCAAATGCCAATCAAGCTCCACGGTGCCAGGCAGGCAGTGAGCACAGGGCCCACTAGAGGACATCAGGCCCTCAGGCCACCCTGAGTCCTGAGCTGTAAGCGTTCTCTCTTGTTCTTCATAGGAGTCGATGTAAGCTTGAAAGGACTGGCAACTATATTCATGAAAATCTGATCTGCACAACTGGCGTTTGAAGTAAATGTTGTGTCCCACTCCATTAACAGGACTGCCGTTAAGAGAACTGGTAATGAAGAGCAACAGGAGATGAGGATTTCAGGGCTCAAAACACCTGAATGAACAAATCTTCTTAACAACGCCAGTGAAGCACAGATGAGGCTGCGCAAAATCCACCTTCTCACTACACATCTAAATGAACAACTATAGAAAATGAAATGAGAGGAAACCACACGCCAGCAAGGGTGAAAGGAGAAACAATCGGTGAGATGATGTGCGGAAACTCATCGCTTGTTTACTGTTTCATTCTTTTCTAACAACATGAATATATTGTTTTACAATATTTGTACAATACCAAGACGTGGATTAATATCCAATAACATTCTTGCTTTAAAAAATGAATTTAATTTGTAAGTTTAATTCTTTTTATCACATGTTTGGACCCGTGTACCCATGAGCCCTTTCGTAAGCTGCAAGAACAGAGAAGGAATTGTTAAAAAACGTTTCACTTTAGAATGTGGCAAAATAACTCATACCACGACTGTCAAGAAATCACCAAACTTGTCCTTTAAGGATGTTCATAGTGTGGTAAGCGGCCCGGACACAGACAGGCAGACATCGTTATAATCACCCAACACACGCTTTATTTACAAATACTCTATTTAGTTGCACCCAACCCCAAAGTCCAGGCCTTTCCAAATGCCTTCTTCACCACCTCCATTCCTCTCCACCAAGCTCTGTCCTTCTCCTCTCCCGATTCCAACAAACGAATGGAGGGAGGCGGCCCCTTTTATCCCTACCCGACATGCTCCAGGCGCCTCCCAATTAGCTTCTGCCGGCACTCCCCAGTGTGGTGGAAGTACTGGCTGCGCACCCGGAAGCACTTCGGGTGTCCCTGGTCTTCTTCCCCCCAGCACTTCCGCCACACCTGGGGCTCCTTAATCCTCCGTGCGCCCCCATGTGATGGCCATGCTCGGTTCCCGTGGACCCCATACAGACCAGGGCAGCTGCCCTCTCGTGGTCCAGGGGAGGGGAGGTCCTTCCAGGCATCCTGGCCGGGCACAACGGCTGGCTGTCCGCCACAACAGTAATGAACAATGTTAACATACCAGGTATATAATATTATTTGCAGTTGTGTGCACTATTAAAGGAGTGATTTGTGTATTCCGGGGCTCCTCAGGCATTGGGGTGCCCACGGGCCCCTATAGGGTTGAGCTACCAAGCTCCGTTGCTGTGGTCCCCAAAGCCCCCAGGGCAGTCACTCCCTCGTGGTCTGGAGGAGGCGCAAGCCGTCCTCCGGTCCTCCTGGGCATCCCGGCTGGGTACCACCCCCAGCCACCATCCTCAATAGAAAAGAGAAGAAGTAATAAGTTCTCTCCATTTTTAGAGATAACACATTATATAATATCTGACGGTTACTGGGAAGTTATACAAGCACATGTTATTTTTTTATTTAAAATCTTTCAAAATTGGAGCGTCTAGAAATGCAGTTGACTTTTATTAATTAGCCACAACCTTCTGTGATTCTGTCATGGCTGACTAAGAATTGCCTTTCTCTGCTGAAGCTGTTATATTGACTAACTGCAAATCGGTTTCAATTCTTTAAGAAGATTGTTTTGCCTCCAGAGCACCACTTTGAAATTTCAATGCCATGACTAATGCCCCTATACATCCCCTTAGGCAAACTAAGGTTACTTTTTAAATTTAATATCTTATTGAAATGCTTGCAAATTGCTTTGACAGAAAGCACACTATGAAAAGTGCTATATAACATAAAAACAGACAAATGCACAACAGAAAAATGTCCACTAATGCTAAGCAGGAAGATGCTTTGCTTTTCTTCATTTTGAAGCTCAGGATCACATGCCATCTTGAGTCACTGAGTGGCCAGTAATTTTCTCCCAGAACAAACATTGCACACTGCATACAGTCTCGATGAAGCCACACATATAATATAAATACGTCTGGGGACAACCAGGAGAGAATTGAGCTTAAAAATGGGTGGGAACAAGCAGATGACTCACTGAGTGTCACATTTCTAAACCAATCAAATGTCCCGTGAAGGTCTCTTCAAAACCGGTCCCATCCACACATAGCCGACACGGCATTTCTCGATTCCTGTTCGTCCTTTTCCAAACCCTTCCCCATGCAGCGCTGCTGCCTCGCAGTTAGGAGACCCGGGTTCACTTCCCGGGTCCTCCTGGCGTGGAGTTTGCATGTTTTCCCCATGTCTGCATGGGTTTTCTCCCACAGCTCAAAAGACATGCAGGTTAGGTGCATTGGCGATTCTAAATTGTGCTTTGTGTGTGTGTGTGCGTGTATGAGAATTGTTACATATGCATAATAGAACTAACTATTTTACATTACAGTGAGTAATTAACCATATTAAAAAATAGGAAAATGTAATAATTTGAAAGTAAATTATGTCTCATGTTGCATTAGAGGTATCTGTTGCGTAATGTGATTTTGTTCTGTTTGGCCTTAAAATGAACACGTAAATACGTTCTAAACGTACACTTTGATTGTAAAAACTTCAGTAAAAACAATTTTTTGAATAAAATTTTCGTCAATATAGCACTGAATTTTGATTCTGTGTTTGGACTTACATTGTGACAACGTAACGTATAACTGCCCGTGAGTGAGTGAGTTTCTTTCTCTTTAATAAATAAAACGACTTTTTCGAATGTTTGTCTCTGAGGTTTGGTAAGTGTCTTTGCAAAAGCTATTCTCACGGGAAACGGTTAACGTTTTAATATGAATGGCATATCGAGATCTCCTTTGGTGTCTGACGTTATCCCCTGAAGATGTACTACATTACCTTTCTTGTCGACTGTTAAAATTTTACATGTCAGAATTGTTTGACCAATTTTGAATACAACTAATCTCGTCCTATTGCATAGGCCATCACTCAGACATAAATTACTCAATTACATTACGATACATCTTTCTTTCAACAATAGTTCGGCTGGTGGAAGACCCAATAGTGTTAACGGTTGTAGGTATTCTTCGTGATATTGCAAGTTGATTTTTCATCTTCCGCACCATCACCACCAACTGTTTCAGCAGAGTCTATTGATACGCATTTAACCAAACTGCTGTGGAACTGAACGACAATTTTTGCGTTAATTCGTTTGACTTCATCATTTCTCTTTGTTAGGATTGCCAGTGTACTCATTTCTTCTGTTGATAACCCTTCGGGATGAAATTTTGAAATAAGATTTGGACATAGTAAGTTTTCTTTTATTGGGAACTTAAAGTGAGGAAAACGTTAAAATTCATAAGAGCTGAGAGTGCAGGAACTGTGTCTGACAAAAGCATTTACACGAATGAGAGGTGAGAGAGGACAGGTGGGCTGTTAACCAGAAATAGTTGAGGAGGGTGGGAGTTGAAAAAATCTCATGGCCAAAGTCTCATCTCGCGGGACTTGAAAAAATCTCTTGGAAATAGTCTTGTCTCTTCTCGTCTCAGGATTGTCTTGTTTAATAGAGAGATTATTATTATTATTTTTGCTTTGTCCCATCCACCCAATTTTGTAGTCTTTATGTCTATAATGCAGTTTGTCAAATAAAGATGGATGGACTCACTCCTTACAACTTTTTGATCCCTGGAAAGGAGTTACAGCTCAGATGAGCCCCTTTCAATGGGGCCTGCAATGAATGCTGTTATATCTGATGTACACTGCTTAGCCGATTCTTCTTCTTCTGCAGACTGACTGCTTGGCAACACTCTAGACTAATGTCTCCTTAGAAAAGCACTCCATAAAGTAAAGCCTGATTAACTGAATTCTCTTGGAATGAAGTCAGGTTAACTGATTTGTCAAGCTCTTTGTGCCAATGAAAGACACTTCACTAAATAACTCGCTGTGCTACCCATCTAAGACGGGTTAAAATCTAACCATTCAATGTAGACCTCAGAGTTAATGTCTGCAATTGCACCGTCTACTGGAATGTATTTTGTAAGTTGTGCAGTAATAACATGTATTGCATCTGTCATTCCAACAGATGGTGCATCACAAACATTTGTAGTAATAAAATTCAGTCTGGGGCAACATGTTCTCAGGCCAATTCCAACCCGGATTACAAGTGCATGGCGGTGTGCACAGGGAGCGCCTGTACTCGGTTGGCTTGCCTGCCGTCCTGACCTGTGTGGCACATTATGAAGCACAATGTATGGTAATAAAGGCCCCACACAATTGCATAGATGAGGGCCAGCAAAATCAATGAATCGAGGAAAATTATACTTGCTAAACTTAACCAACTTATATCTTCAGTGGCCAAATGCTTAATATGTGTTATGAAAAAAAAACGGTGAAATTACAGAGTAGGCAAACACTCGAATGTCCCAATTTTTCAGGAGCGGGTTGCATTCATCAGATTTGACATGAGTGTACGTTTAAAAAAAATTTAAAGTTTAATTCACAGGGTCAACCATCACATCATGTGTTGGTGTAGAGCGTTCAGGATAATCCAAACTTACAAATCATTCTTTTTTGATTTTTATTTGTATTTTCCATACTGTTCCAACATTTTTGGAATCAGGATTGTGTCTGCCTAAGTGTGCCCACTCAGCGATGGCTCCTGCCTCACAGTTATTGCTGCTGGTACAGGCAGCAGCTACTAAGACTGTGGTCCTGAAAAAGAAACTTACAAAATGGGTGGAACTGAATGCTGTTCATTATTTTGAAAGATGGGATTTGTTAAAGTTTATCATAAAAGATGCTATTACATTGTTCAAATGCTTTGTTAAGCACTTAGCTCCCAGGCTAAGCATGAAGGGCACTTTATCAAATTGTACTTAGTCATAATTTGTCAAGCATTTCTGCCATTCACCTTCATACTGGATGATACATCAAGGAAAGACATGATGGGCCGCGGTCACTCAGAATGCCGTTCATTGTTCCAGGGCCGTTTCTGGGTATAGGCAGCCTAGATGAGCGCCCTCTAGTGGTCAGGGTACATTACTGCAGCTCCATGTTGAGATTCCGATCTTCTGGACCAGGAACACAAAGAAATGTTTATGTCTCGCTTCTCCTGTCTGCACGATGCCCAGAAATGGCCCTGGGCAACATGACATTGTTTTTTAAAAAATATGCAGACCTACGAACATTCTAAGCGAATATCTGAAATACTGTTTATATTATTTTCGCATACTAGCGATGTTTGGTCTTAACGTCTGAAGACTTAACACATTCCAATAATAACACGAACAACAACAACAATGATGAAGATGCCATTAAGAATAATCCTGAAAATGTACATTAGAAGAGCCAGACATGGCAAAATAAAATTAAACGATCAAAACGGCAACAGGAATGGGAATTGCTAAAATATGATTTAACCCAAACTATGATCATCTCCCAAATGGACATTCATTAAAACTTGTGTTAAAACTTAGCCAATATCTTCCTCTGGTCACCACCATGTGTGAGATTCACTCTAAAGCAGTTGTGCCTTTATTGGAGAGGTAGATGCATTATTTGCATATACCAGGATACAGTAAATAGGAATTGTGGGTAAAGAGTCCTATTTAAAGATAATCATTATATTCTCAGTTTCACTTAATGTTGTTATTATGCTAAGTTTTCAATTCATTGTAATTATTTAAACGACATGTAACGACCGGGTTTGAAGAGGAAGCAGGACGAACCAAAAGAGAAATATTTATAAGAGATAATATATAAGAGATGCAAGCTTCCATCTCCAGTGCTCATCAAACTCTAGATATTGTTGGTATTCATTTATTTATCATCTGCAGTGTTAACACATGGTCAAGCATATGTTACTTGGCAAGAGCAACCGCGAGAGAAAAAAGTTAAAGTAAAAAGTTCTTGATACAGAAAACCAAGGAAAATGAATTCCCAGTGGCAGCAGTGTATTTACTCCAAAAAAAAACTGTGTAAAGGAAAGTATTTTCTGCTTAAATATGTTATTAAATTGAATAAGAAGTTATATCAGCAAACAAGTACTTATAGATTGTAATGGACAGCAGGCTTGGGCTGGCATTCTGGCCAGGATGGTTTAAGGTTTCTTAGCTAGTTTAATGGAAGGACGGGGGGAGACCAATCACATGAACTGTTTGCACCAGGGCTGTGGAGTTGGAGTCGGAGAAAATATTGGGTACCTGGAGTCAGCAAAAATGTACCAACTCCAACTCCTAATAAATTTAAATTGTAATGAAAAAAAAATATATAGGAAGTTCAAATGTCCCATTTCACAAACAATAGTCATAATGAAGTACTCCTCTGATGTAAGAATAAAGCCCAGTGCGTAGTTGTGTTACTACTAGTTTGAAGTTCAGCTGAGCTATTATACAACCTGACATTCACATTTTGTAATCTGGATTATAGTACATTACAAAAAGTTTTCACTTTATGTCAGATATAATGTGTTTAACAAGTTCATATGAGTGTAAACAAGTGTAATGATGTAGGTGGAGGTGTGTGCTATGGCCTGATGTGTGTTCAGAGGTTCTTGTCTTTTGTTTAAACTGGCCAGTACGGTTGAGAGTCAGCTTCCTAGCCAGTAATTCAGTGGTTAAATGATGTGGATGTTGCCTTCTTTCAATGAACATGGAAAATACAGTACATTAGCATATTAAATACAAAGGAGTCTGGGAGTCGGAGTCAAAAGTACTGGAAACTAAGGAGTCGGAGTCAAAGGATTTATTTAGCGACTCCACAGCCCTGGTCTGCACCCCCAATACAATAGGTGGCAGTCTTCCTGGGCTATGGTACCTGCATGGATGCTCGCAAGGCAGGCTGGGAATTGCAGTCCCATTGGACCAGCCTGTGGTGTTCCATGGGTGCCACCAGGGGGAGCTGCAGGGTTCAGATCATCCCCACTTTAAGGAACTTCCACCTGACCCCCAAAAGTTCTTCCAACCTGTAGTGCGGTAACAGCAGAAGTACTCCCAGGAAGTCCCCTTGGAACTTGTGATGGCGTGTTGGGAGTCTTTGGGGGCTCAGTGGAGACCCCCTACATATGACAGTATGTATACATAGAAACATGTAGACGTACAAGTTATTTACAGGGGCTTGGAATTGCAGTCCCATTAGAAAATCTGTGATGTTTCATGGGTGCCACCAGGAGGAGGTGAAGGGGCAGATCATCCCCACTTTAAGGAAGTTCCACCGGACCCCCAAAAGTTCTTCCAACCTGTAGTGCGGTAATAGCAGAAGTACTCCCAGGAAGTCCCCTTGGAACTTGTGATGGCGTGTTGGGAGTCTTTGGGGGCTCAGTGGAGACCCCCCTACATATGACAGAATGTATACATAGAAACATGTAAGCGTACAAGTTATTTTGCAGGGGCTTGGAATTGCAGTCCCATTAGAAAATCTGTGATGTTTCATGGGTGCCACCAGGGGGAGCTGCAGGGTTCAGATCATCCCCACTTTAAGGAACTTCCACCTGACCCCCAAAAGTTCTTCCAAGCTGTCGTGCGGTAACAGCAGAAGTACTCCCAGGTCTTGCATAAAGGAAGCCACTGAACCTTATCCAAGCAAGTTGGAGTTAGGAGAGGAGCTGGACAACACCCTCCTGGAGGAGTTAAAGGAGAGGACAAAAGAGAGAAAGGAAGAGAGAATAGAAAGAATTGTACCTGTGCTGTGATTGTACGTTACCTGTGAAGGTATTTGTTAAAATAACTTGGAACTTGTGATGGCGTGTTGGGAGTCTTTGGGGGCTCAGTGGAGACCCCCTACATATGACAGTATGTATACATAGAAACATGTAGACGTACAAGTTATTTACAGGGGCTTGGAATTGCAGTCCCATTAGAAAATCTGTGATGTTTCATGGGTGCCACCAGGAGGAGGTGAAGGGGCAGATCATCCCTACTTTAAGGAACTTCCACCGGACCTCAGTCTCTATGGCAGTAACACCTGAAGTACTCCCAGGTCTGGCATAAAGGAAGCCACTGAACCTCATTCAGGGAAGTTGGCAAGTATTTAGACCCTTCCACTTTCTGCACACTTTATTGTGTGGTAGATTTCATTTTAAATGGACATGTTGGACACTTTGTTCATCATTCTACACTCAATAACCCATAATGACAAACCAAAAATGTGTTCAGAAAGGATTATAAATATATTAAAAATCAAATCTGAAATCTCTGTTGTGGCAATCCAAATTGTGGTCAGTTCCATCATGTTTGCTTCAATTCTCCTTGAGATGTGGAAAACTGAAATGACTGGAAATCATATTGAAAGACACACACCTGTGTTATATAAAAGTCCCACAGTTCACATTGCATGCCAGGATAAAAACCAAGCCATGAAGTCAGAGGAGCTTTCCGGAATCCTAGTGCGATCAAAGCGAGTGACCGCTTAAGCAGGGCCTTTGTCAGGGAGGAGACCAAATACCCAATGGTCACTCTAACAGAGGTTCAAAAGTCCTCAGTTTAGGTGGGAGCACCAGTCAGAAGACTGGCCATCTCAAGTCCAGTGAACTTTCTGTAGACCTCCGCAATCAAACAGTGGTGAGGCATCAATCAGGGCTAAGGGGATAAAACTATTTGTAAAGCTTTGAGTGTTCCCAGGAGCACAGTGGTGTCAATAATTGAAACCCCACGACTCTTCCTAGAGCTGGTCATGCAGCCAAACTGAGCTGTGCTTTGGTAAAGGGGGTGACAAAGAATCCAATGGTCACTCTAGCAGAAGTCCTCTGCTGAGAAAGGAGAATCTGTCAGAAGGAAGACCATCTCAACAGCACTCCATCCATCAGGTGTTGAGTGGCCAGCCCATTTGCAATTTGCCAAATGGTACTAAAAGGACTCTGATAGAATGAGGAAAAAGAACCTCAACAGAAGCTTTTGGACCTCACTACCAGAACCAAAAAATGTTCAGAAGAAACCAAAACCCCTCATCTCACCCCAGCGGTTCCACTGTTTTTGGTCTGCTCCTTTTCCCATAGTTCACCTGTGCTGTGGATTTGTGGGGTGTGATAGTGTCTGAGTCCAGATGAAGTTCTGTAGAGAGGTTGATTTGTTGGAGTCTGGTTGTAACTCCAGTCTACAGTCCAAAGGCGTGCAGGTTAGGGTAATTGGTGATGTTAAATTGGCCCTAGTGGGTGGTGTGCGCATGAGCGTCCTCACCCTCTGATGGACTGATGCCCTGTCCAGGGATTGTTCTCGCCTTGTGTTTTGTGTTTGTTGGGTTGGGATCCAACTCCCCAACAACACTGCAGGCTTCAGAAAATGGTGTGGTAATTGTTTATTTATCTATTAATTGATTGAATTATTTGTTTAGCGAGTCTGTATCTTTGTTTTTTATGTTTCTGCTGCTGAATGCATCTAAATTTCCTCGTGGGACTTACTAAATCGAAACCGAACAGAACCAAACTCAACACAGCTGCACTCTAACGTCTATTTTCTTTTCTCCCCAAACCTAACACTAACTAAACATTCCCTCTTAAAAACCCTAAATGGCTAGCAGAAGACGAAACCTTAAGAAGAAAACACAGCAACGGGACTGCAAAGAAACACAACAAAAGAGCGACTTTTTCACCAAGGGAACAAGGGACTGAAAACTGTGCCATTCCCTTTCTTTCAAGAAACAGAGTAGTGTAGCGGGGCCACACCGGTATTGTTGTTTATTGTGTTTGCACCCAGTAGCGTCTCGTCTCAGCACCCTGTTTAAATGTCGTCCCCGTAATAAGAAACGGGGAAGGGTGTTGCGGGAAGGCAGCCACACCCTGGGCACGTCAGGACCGGGATTTTACCAGTTACATCCGGCTCATCATTATTTAAACCATCAAGAGGGAAAGAAGAGGAGGAAGGAGAAAGATGGAGATTTCATTTACCAACAACCGTTCATCATTTTCTGCCACTATTTACATTGCGCCTTGATCCAGTTTTGCTTCTCATTCCGTCGGAATCACAACAGCACAATCATCGCCACAAACCCCGGGGTTGGACATTACAAACCGCCTTTTGCCAAGGAAGCATGGTGAGGTTGTTCTATTTTTTTCCGGGAGATTCAAACGCATCTACTTTTGATCAGTCATCCGTATTCTGGACAGTAATTTAACAAGGACTCAATTTCACGCCATTCACATTCAGATTATTCAGTTTTATTTGTGTTTTGTGTTTGTTATACATTTGCAGGGGCAAGGGAGGTTTTTTGTTATTATATATGTAGTGTTTTCACTTTGCGGGTTTGGTGGAAGGATATATATATATATACTAGCGACTGGGAGCCCAATCAAATCGGGCTACAAATTCTACGTTTGTGAACTCCATACTTTCTCTGCAAAGAAATACTTGTTTTGTTAAGTCCTTGAAATGATTTTGTTATCGTGGCACTGATTTGTGCTTAAAATAGACCTTTTTGGCCGATGTAATGAAGAGCTGCCTGTTTAAACGGGGCTGCGAGACGTGAACTCAGCTCTTCGGCGCACCTCATTTGATTTTTTCCGGGAAACAAATTTTCAGAACAAACCGTATTTTATGACTCTAATCAAATGTTGCCGTGGTCATTTGAGATCTGAGATCGGCTAAAATTTAAAAAATGACCGTTGTTAATTCCCAGCCGTCATTACTCAGTTTGCCAATAGATGTCAGAAGGACGGACGCCAAAACCAAATGGCCCAAAGATAGATTTCGATGTACAAATGACGATACGTTCTAAATTACTTACGGTTCTGGAGGTGTCGAAGGGTTTATGTCAGTCGATGATGTTAGTCCTGGAAAGTACGCTCCACCAAACCAACGTTCCAAAAACCAACCGAACTTACTGTTATCTGCTTGAACCAACACCGACTTACTATACTCGGCCGTCCAGCGGCATCACTGAAGCATTCGAACATTCTTAGCCAATCATGCAATACTGCGTCCGCGTTTGCCACGTTATGTTCTAACAACAGAGGCAAAGTCCCATTGCATGGTTCTAACTTGTATTGAGTCGAGGTATTGACATGAACACCATACATATGGGGTATTGACGTGATGACCATACATACGGATAGCATCAAATTATACATAAGAATATAGATACATTTTACGTTGGGCATTTGTATTATTGTTTTTGTCAATGTGCTTCATTTAATATATTTCTACACTTTTTTTACATATCTGCCTTTTTTTACTAGTTTACTAGTCTTTAAACCGTCGATTGGGGGAAGAGGGAAAATATTAATTGTCAGAGGTACGGCTTGGTATAGGTAAGTTTCTCAATAATTCATCCAGGCCACAGGTCCTGGTAGTGTGGCTGCTGGCTGGGTAAGGGGTCGGCCGTTACAGTAGAACTCCAAAATCCCCAACCTAATCTAATATTATAATTTGGAGTGTCATGTGCATGTGCTTAGGGGACAAATTAAAGGCTCTAGTGATGGTAATTCCCTGCCGCTCCAGGGGTTGGCGCTGTGTGCTGATGCCTTCTCTCTTCCTCCTCCCTACAGAAAGGAAGATTCTTCGCTATACCACCGTTGGACCCCCAATTGGACCCACATCTTCCTGCTGGAAAGACTTAAAACAGGAAGACTCTATTTATTGCTTTGTTAACAATTATATGGAGTTTGCCGCTTGGTACTTTATGATCTTTATGGTTACAGCATAACAAAGAACCTGAAGTGTAGGGTCAGTGAGGAAAGAAAAGCATTTTCTGTGATCATTGAGAACTTAAGCTCATTCATTTCGAATTCAAAATGGCCATGCATCATAAAGGCGACTCCTCAAAGATCTAAAGCTAACGGCAGTCCGACTTCTAGTAAGTCCTTGTGTAGTACACATACTGCAGTCTTTGCATCTCTCCATATTGTTGCATTAGGTGACAGAGGTAAAGATGTTAAGATTTGCATTGGGTGTGACGAGGATGGACAGGACTAGAAATGAGGACATTAGAGGGTCGGCTCAGGTTGGACGGTTGGGAGATAAAGTCAAAGAGGTGAGATTGCGTTGGTTTGGACATGTGCAGAGGAGAGATGAGGGGTATGTTGGGAGAAGGATGCTAAGTATAGAGCTGCCAGGGACGAGGAAAAGAGGAAGGCCCAAGAGAAGGTTTATGGATGTGGTGAGAGAGGACATGCAGGTGATGGGTGTGACAGAAGAAGAGGCAGAGGACAGAAAGATATGGAAGAAGATGATCCGCTGTGGCAACTCCTAACAGGAGCAGCCAAACAAAGAAGAAGAAGAAGAAGTGTGGCAACCCCTAACGGGAGTAGGAGAAAAAAGATGAAGATGTTCAAAAAAATAATAACCAAATGAAAGAGCGTGTCACGTCAAAACAGAGGTAAAGGTGTTCAAATTTCCCAAAAGCTAGACTGACTGAGATTTTGCTCATCCATAAGCGCAAGCGGGAGCCCTCGTCCTTAGCCACATACTCCGTAAATTTTGTAATTGAGGCTTTATGGCTCAACGCGCAGAGCTGACTCAAGCACCTTGGACATGGAGAAGGTGCTTTATAAATTAAATGTATTATTATTATTGTTATTATTAACAAGTCAACACAATTAGAGTCTTACATTAAACTGAGAGTCGTTCCTTTTCCTTTATTTTATTTTAAAGACCTCTCTGGCCACAATATGAAGCACTTGAGCATGAAAGAAGCTAAAAATAGTCTACGTGATTATTAAGTTTCTCGACAGGAACAGAAAGCCAAATCTACCCGCACACAGCAAAGCGTTTTAGTATCGAGTCTTTGTTAATCCAATGGCTTCTTCGTTCCTTCCACAGGCTGCTGAGTGCTTTTTATTTCCACTCCTGTTTTGCGCTTCCCTCAAACAGGAAAGCCAAAATCCTTTTCCAAACTCAAAACGTCCACCAAAGTAAACTTTAATAGGCTGGGATTCAATTAAACTCAAAATATAAATACACTCGAATTACAATAATTAGATTGTGGGAGCTCTTCTAAGTACATCAAGTAAAAAAAAAAAATTAAGCAACTCAAATGAAGCAAAAGGCCAAAACAGAAAGCTGAACAAAATCCAAACAAAAATAAGTGAGAGCTCAATTAACATTAAGACTGAAATTCTAATCGTTATTCAATTAGTTAGCCATTTTGTGTCTTTTCCTACATGTGTCTGTATTTAAGTGTGCGATTTTGGCAAACTTTTTATGTTACTTTTTTTTTGTTTTGATAGTCACCATTTTATTCTTCTGTTTTGCTGATGACGTTTAGTGCAGTCTTGATGTGGTTCACCGTTGCTATGGCGACTGCAGGTCATGTGATACAACAATGTATTCTTGCAGTGTCAGTGCCTTTTTCCTATTGTGATCAACAGAGGCCACTACAGAGCCCCATAACCCAAGCACAGACAAGTCCCAGGTTCAAAAAAAAGGTTTTTATTTTAATGAAATCACTCCATTCAACAAGGGCAGCACAGTGGCGCAGTGGTAGCACTGCTGCCTCGCAGTTAGGAGACCCGGGTTCTCTTCCTGGGTCCTCCCTGCGTGGAGTTTGCATGTTCTCCCCGTGTCTGCGTGGGTTACCTCCCACCATCCAAAGACATGCAGGTTGGGTGCATTGGCGATCCTAATGTGTGTTTGGTGTGTAGGTTTGCGCCCTGCCCGGGGTTTGTTCCTGCCTTGCACCCTGTGTTGGCTGGGATTGGCTCCAGCAGACCCCTGTGTTAGGATATAGCAAGTAGGATAAAGAATGACTGACTCCATTCAACAATTACAAATAATCTTCTTCTCTCTCCTTTTCTCTGCTACTCTTACCAAATGAGTGTTGCCTGTCTCCTCATCCGGCTCTGACTCCCCTAGACAAGGCAGTCCGGTTCCTTTTACTGAAGATTTAGGAGAACTTTCGGTGCCAGGGTTAGGGCTTCACCTATTGGAAGTATTTCGGAAGTCACAAAAAATTAGGGAGTGTAGCAAGCCCTACAGGGCTATGTTACTGGACTACAACTCCCAGCATTCCAAATGGTTACCGAAGCCCAGGGATCCTGCCATCTAGTGAGTCAGAGGAGCATACAGCCCTGAAGCGGAGCCTCGCTCGATCTCTCCCGGCCAATTAAGGAGCTGGGACCAATTCTGGCAGAGACACCAGCCCATATGTGTTGTCCGTTACGCTACGTATCATGACTGTGTTCAGCTTAGTGTCCGAAAACTCTACAAATGCAAAATCAATTTTCTAGAATGCTTAAGAACACAAAGTGTAAGGTAGTGCTAAACCGGGAATAAACTGCGATTTCTGGAACGGATTTGCAGTCGTCGACTGATTTTCTGAGTTGTCCCGATTTTCAGCTTCGTTGGACTTCCATTTCACGTGTGGCATGAGAGGGGTTTGCGATGCCTGATTGCATCCTGTCTTACTTTTGTCGTGTCAGAAATTTCGATCGGCTGTCTTGTTGTGTGAGCAGTTCTCACGAGTTGATTTTCGACCTCAAATTTCCCTAATTTCTTTACCCACAGTGAGTGTGCATGTGGCAACAGTAATTACAATTAAATAAAAAGCCAAATCTCTTATCGCAAAACGCATACAATTAAACAGCCAATGACAAAAGTATTTTAAGAAATATTTACTGGCAAAACCTGAGAATAAACACACACAACGGTAAATGACATAGATTACATACACCCAATTCTATCTGTAAAATAGACAAACCGTATTGTCCGCACTTTCCTGACCATCCGCATGTTCGCCTTTTTCTTTTCTTTGTACTTTCAGAGTACCGTACAGCAAGAGTAAGCAGTCCAGCTCTTTTTTTTGTTGACGTTTTCAGAGGCCCGGGGCTGTCATTTTTATTTTTTGAATGTGTAAAGCTTTATTGAGAAAATGTCAATGGATAAAACTGTCCATCGGGGCCAAGTATACGGAAGAGTCCAAACATCCACGTTGTGGCATGTCAACTGGACCGTAGAGTTTGAGCGCATGTGCGACTAGTCACTCTGTCGTACTGTATGAGAAGTCACTGGGCCACAATCTCTAAAAATCGCACAGCCGTAGTTTTATGGTACCCTTACGGTTCACGCCTTGGCACAAGTTTACTTCTTCTTTATTTAGAATTGACGTTGTCATTTGAATGTACGTTTTCAGTTCTCTTAATAAATCTGTTTTTATTTTTGTTATGCCTTAGTGTTTATATAATATTAATGTACTATCTCAAAAAGAGATGTGAAAAGATTTTAATTATAGGATCAGGTTACACCGTCTTAATGGCTCCTTCTGTTAGTTCACTTTCTGCTTTTCTTGACTCATTTATTTGAAATGCTGGCTGAGAGGATCCCCTATAGGCAAACTGAAGGTCTAAACCACAAAATACAAATTACAAAAAGACACAACAGCCTAATAAATATTTAACAAAGGAGAGTGACCAAAAGCACAGCAGCTGTAAGCAGACTAATGCCACCGCACTAAAGTGGTGGCGACTGCAGTCATACATACAGAGTCCTCCTCTGGTAACTGGCACACCTGAGGGGACCAATTCATCGCCCGAAATGAAATCAAGACAGCATTATGAATAAAGGATTTGTGGAATAATACAAGGGATATCCAGAAAAAAAGGTTACAACAGCTGTTAAAAATTGAAAAATGAATATATTTCAACCAAATTTACAGGGCATGTTCCAAAATATGTGTTTATTTCTCAACATAATCGCTGTCAACTTCGATGCACTTCTTCAGCCTGGGCACCAGCTTTTTTATACCCTCCACCTCCGAAAGCCACTTTTCCACTTTCTCCTTCAGCTCCTCATCGTTGGAATAACGTTTCCCACCCAAGAATTCTTTCCATAAGTTTCCACAAGCTGACGATGGATCTCGGCCGCGGATTCGTGACGCAAAGTGAGGAACTTGATGACCGAACGAATCTCGCATCGGCGGTATGTGGAGCAAACGGCCTCAGCAGAGGTTGACAAACTCGCTTGCTGTGATGACTTTTCACAACTGACTGACGCGGTCCCGGGCTTATTTTGACCGTTAGGACCCCCCTACACACAGGTATGCCAACCTTCGAAAAAATAAAAATTCCCTGCATCCTCCAGGGCACCTTTTTTTCTGGATATCCCTCGTAAAAGAAACATAAAAAAATACCTAAATAGCGTAAGAGCTGGAGATGAAAATGAAATACAATGCTGCCATCATGAGATTCCCAATAACCAGTAGACCAAATTTTTTAAAGGTTTACCTTCTCCATTAGCTGCCGAAGCTGTCTGCTCCTTGGGTCCCGTGTGCACATGTTCTGGGCTGGGGCCACCACTGTGCAAATGCACTTGCCATCGGGGTCCTGTGCCGAACTGTAAATCTGCCAGCCATCTTCAGGACTGGGGAAGAGAGTCTGTAAAGAAAAAGGTGGGCATTGTGTTAGGAAGGGGAGAAGCTTTTCAAGTTCTTATACTGTACAAGCATTTGTTGGCAAAAAATGATTAAACATACTGCATGTAAGATGCAAATCTACAAATGAAGATACTGCGATACAGCGCATGTCACAAGAGGAAGGCCCAGACAGGACACAGTACAGAAGTCTCCGATGAACACAAGCAGACACTGGGTTTAACCAGCAAGAAAATAAATCTGATAAAGCAGGCTGCTTAGGTCATAAACAGGATACGATTGTGTGAAAATATATATATATATCAGAGTATAACTAGTGCCCACAGGTCAGGTCAGGTTGGGGAGCATGCACTAGTACAGCGCGTTACCACACCCACCACATGACAAAACAGCTCAGGATCACAGAGGGCACAGGCAGTCCAGTCCCACCCTGCAGAAACGACCCTCTATCTGCTGCAGCCAGGTGTTAAGTAGGCAACCCCTTGGCCTGGTCCAGTCATTCAGCTCTTCAACAATGAGTATCCTGTGAGCCGGGTCACCGTCGGGGAATCGCGGCACATGGCAGTAGTGCCGTAACTGACGCTCCCTCACAATGCAGGTAATGGGCCTCATTCAGGACTCCATGAACAACAAAAAGTCAAACCAGTGATACCCAAGGATTCTCCGAAGAGACACACATGAAGGAGTCCAGACTTTGTCTCAGGTCACTAGTGCCCAGCAACTTTTAAAAGCAGACAAGCGACAAACAACCTATCACTGATTTTAACTTTGTTGTTTTTCAGTTAGTGTCCAATATTCTGCATTTATGCTAAAATATTCACTTTTGTTTCTGTGTGTAATAAAACTCTGAATATTTGGATAATTTCTGAATGCTTAACTTTCTTAAAATATATTGCTGTGTTTCACTAATGATTTTTGTGACATTAATGTCCCTTAATAATTTTTGTTGTTACTTTTGTGATATAATTTCAGTTAAATAATTGCTATCACTACTTTGTGATGTCTAATAATATTAAGTGTTTCATGGCATAATAATTTTAATTAGTATTTACATAATGTCAGCAATGTAAATTTTAATCATTAGTCTGAAACATCACCGCACCTCAGTAATTCTTATTGTTATTTCTGTAACATAAATGTCATCATTTTAACATGGCATTGCTTTCTAATACTTTAATTGCTTTTTTGTGATGTCATCACACCTTCATTTTTATAATTATTTTTATGATGTTTTATGAATAATGTTTTATTTATGAATATTCTGAATAATTTTGTATTGTTATTTTTAAGTTATCTCCACACATTAATTGTTTTAATTGTTACTTTTGTGATCACATTGTGACTAATAATTTTTAGCAGTTTTCGTGATGTCATTGCATTTTAACAATTCTAATTATTTTTGTGACATCAACTTGCCATAACAATTTTTATTGTTACTTATAGGATGACATCATACCTTAATAACTGTCATCATTATTGCATTATGTCATTAAATCTTCATAGTTGTATTGTTAATTTTTGCAAATGACACCATACCTTAATATTTGTCATCATTATTTCCATGATGTCATTACATCTGAATAATTTTTATTTTACTTTTAATTTTTTATTGTATTGTTTATTTTTATTTTATTTATTTATGATTTTATTTTATTATTTATTTCCTTTTTATTTTATTATTTGTTTTGACATCATCATGTCCTTGTTAAGTTTTATTGTTGATTTTGTGATGTCATTACATCTGAATAACTTTTGTTATTTTATTTTTTATTTTATTATTTCTTTTTTATTTTATTATTTATTATTTCTTTTTTACTTCATTTTATTATTTATTTTGACATCATCACGTCTTTGGTAAGTTTTATTGTTAAATTTTGTGATGTCATTACACTTAATCATAATAATTATTTTCATGCTGTCATTATGCCGTCATCATTTTCGTGGTTATTATGATATTATTGTACTTGAAAAAATTGTTATTTTTGTGCCAACACTATACCCTAATTATTTTCATCGTCACTTTAGTCATGACATCATACCTTAATAATTGTCATCATTGTTGCATGATGTCATTACACCTTATTCATTTTTATTATTTTAATGACAATTTTATTTTAGTAAGAGCATCACGTCCTTGGCAGATTTTATCACTATTTTTGTGATTGCATTACACTTAATAATTGTAATCATTATTTTCATAATGCCCTAATAATTTTCATGTTAATATTATACCTTCATAATTTGATATTTCTGTGCACCGTAATCATTTTTATTGGCACTTTAATGACAACATCTTAATAGTTGTGTGGTGTTTAACATCATTGTGTCGTCACTATTAAAGATGTGGGCAAAAACGGAAAGGCCTCACGAAACACAGGCACTAAAATGCTCCTAAAACAAACGATCCATTAGGGTTTTGCTTGGTTGTAAGAGGCTTGTGATTTTTCCGCTTTGATTTTTGATTAACATCTCAGTTTCGGTGCGTTGTTTCTCTTGACCTCCGCCTGTTCATTGACTTGTGTGTCTGAGTCTTCCTTGAAAGGCCAAATCAGTTCTCTTGCCACTTACTTCCTCCTCAAGTGTGTTTGGATCTGTGCTGTCTAAAACCCACCTAAAATTGATGGCTCTATAAATGTGTCACAGTGAGAAGGAGTGACAAACACAAAGACAGCCCACCAGTTCATGCTTTTGGCAGGCCATCTCCAGTTCAGGCAATTAAGGTCTGCCAGTTCTGAAACTGTGAATGGAAGGTGCCTGCTTCAACGGTGGTCCAGCAGGACAGAACTGACAGACACAGCAGGACGATGAACGCGATGTGTTGTAGTGGTCGATCTACAGAAATAAACGGTTCACAAGTTTGTGGCTACGTGCGCATTTTTGACTAGAAGGTTTCTACAGAAACTGAGCACTTCTGGTGAACCGGCACATTCAAATCGAAAACCTTGACTCGAATCGCCCATTTCCTCAAAAAAGGCGACCCTCAGTGGTTCAGCTTCAAAATTTTTAAATGATGAAAAAATGTCCTTTATTCAGTTGTGTCATTAAGGAGTTCGAGCAGAGCAAAGGAGGCTCCTTGTAAACACCAATGGAACTGACATGGCTCTAAGCAAGGAGCCTCCTTCAAAGCACTACGGGGGCAAAGGCAAGAAAGAGCAAGAAAACGAGCTGGGCACGGCTTGGGTTAAATCATTGCCAGAGTCTCACTTTGCACTTTCCTGTAATGAATTCCATTCTGCTCTAATTAGAGGTATCACACTGTGCCTCCACACATAACTCAAGCCTGCAGCTTCCTTGTGTACGATCTTTAAATATTTATAGCTTTTATTCAACAGCGGAGACATCCATCTTCTAGCTGCACTCCTAATCTGACTACCTGATTTCTTTCAGCAAGACATTTTGTCAGAAGAAGGAGGTGGGAGGGGGGGGGCTAACCTATATTAACAGGGCTGTGTTCGGAAAAAAAAAAGGAATGATCATGAATACAGGCCATAATATACACATGCTGCTCACGACTGCAAAAGTAAATAATTAATGCTGGCTGAGTGTGATCCCCGATTACTTAAGCCTGTCCAAAAAGGCATAACAAGGTGATATAAAGAAACATTAAGAAGGTCACGTCATCATGTCCCTTAGACGGAGTAAGCGGAATGTGCAGTGAGACGGGCTTTTAAAAAGGATTGGGAAATGTGTCTGGAGTGCAAAACATCACGTTAGGGTACAGTGTCTTGAGCTTATAGAAACGGTTATGGTCTAGGAATGCCTCGGGATCCCACAGTTTAAATTAGCAAGTGTGGCTGGGGAAAAGTATGGATGGGACTCGCTGCTAAGACTGTCGCCCCAGCATCCCGGCTTTGAATAAGCAGTGGAAAATGAAAATAGATGAATATTAATCTATCTGTCAGTCTTACCCTGCCTATTATGCTAAAATGAATATCTATCTATCTATCTATCTATCTATCTATCTATCTATCTATCTATCTATCTATCTATTATATAGTGCCTTTCTATCTATCTATCTATCTATCTATCTATCTATCTATCTATCTATCTATCTATCCATTATATAGTATCTATCTATCTATCTATCTATCTATCTATCTATCTATCTATCTATCTATCTATCTATCTTTATTTTATATTGTACTAGCCATCCTCCGCAGCGCCGCCCGAGTTGCAGTGAAACAGGACAGAGAGGAGGCCCCGCCCAGCTCCTTAGTCCTGATGTCACTCTTCCCCCTCCCCTCGGCCTGCAGCCTCTGTCTCGGATTAGCGCAAATATATTGCTTCCACAAGTGAACTATAATTCTCAGCGCAATGACAGAAGTCGTAAAATCAACCGGAATGTTCAAGCAAATTATAGAAAAAAAAAAGATCTAAATCCATTAAGTAGTTCTCTCGTTAGCTATCTAAGGGAATTTAAGGTTACGCTCCGAGGCAGACGGGTGAGTGAGGAGGGCCCCACAGCCCTCTTGGACTCGTGCTAAAAAATTGGTACCACAAGTGAACTGTGATACTTAGCACAATGTTAGAACTCGCAAAATCAATGGAATGTTCAGGCAAATTATAGAAAAAAACTTGATCTAAATCCGTTAAGTAGTTCTCTTGTGAAAAGCGGACAAACATA
The DNA here is from genome assembly GCF_016835505.1 of Polypterus senegalus. Taxonomy (NCBI): domain Eukaryota; kingdom Metazoa; phylum Chordata; class Cladistia; order Polypteriformes; family Polypteridae; genus Polypterus; species Polypterus senegalus. The sequence goes on along the minus strand of NC_053165.1, from coordinate 91,730,877 downwards.
CAAACGGGTCTAAAACTGCAAATTTTTTTAATCGGTTTCTTAGCGAGCACCTATGGGCCAAGGGTAACCTACATTCCAAATTTCAAGTCCCAAGTCCTCATGGTGATTTCATGATGAGTAAGTGAGTCTGTGGTATTTTGCTTTTATATGTATAGATTTTACACATCTATCTATTGTGCATAGTATTGTTGCTTTCTATTTATCTGATGATTAGTGTTTTTTTCTAACTATTAATGAAATATATTGTGTCTTCATTATTTATCTATCACAATTTTATTTTGAGCCTTTCACACATATCTATCAATCCATCCATCCATTATCCAACCCACTATATCCTAACTACAAGGTCACGGGGGTCTGCTGGAACCAATCACACAGGGCGCAAGGCAGGAAACAAACCCCGGGCAGGGCGCCAGCCCACCGCAGTATCAATCCATCATGTAGCCATTTCTATCTATCTATGTTACATAGTGCCTTCCATATCTATCTATCATTTCTGATGACATCATGACTCCCATATATCACCTCGGGTCCTTCCCAGCATTCCATCTCTTTGTTTCAGGTCCCACTCCATAAATTGTTCCCTTCCATCATTGTTAAATTGTCTGTTGTAACGCTTGGATGCTAACACTGACCTATTACGAACTTCTACAGTATACGGGGCCGGATACCCCAAACCTTTATAATTGTGTTTTGTTTCTTTATTACGCTATCTATCTATCTATCTATCGATCTATCTATCTATCTATCTATCTATCTATCTATCTATCTATTGTCATGCACACTTGCATAGGCAGCCGCGGAAAGACCCAACAAGCCTCGTATCACTTCGGGACAGGGGATCAAGGCGAGGCACTAAACTTTATTTCTTTTGTTCCAGCAGAAAGACAGATACAATGCTGCCATAAAGTCCCGGATGTCTGAAAAACACACGTTGCCATTTCCGCATTCCATCCCTTCCTCTGGTCCCACCGTGATGATGTCATACCTCCCACACAACACTTCGGTTCCCTTCCAGCATTCCATTCAATTTTCGGTCCCTCATTATTTAAGTTCCCCCCTGCAACTGAGACTGTGAGATGTAATGACTGGTTGTCAGAGCATTGAGAGTGACATAAGAGTATTGGATATTTTCTTTTGTTTTGTACAGTATACGGGGCCGGAAACCCCAAACCTTTATCTGTTTCTGTCTCCTTATTACACTATCTATCTATCTATCTATAATAAAAATTAATATCTATCTATCTATCTATCTATCTATCTATCTATCTATATTAAAAATTAATATCTATCTATCTATCTATCTATCTATCTATCTATCTATCTATCTATCTATCTATCTATCGTTCTTGCCTTTACATATCTGTCTATGTGTCTAACACTAAGGAGTTTCAAGGTGCTGTTACTCTGTATCCATCTTTCTCTTATACGGTGTATGTGGTATCCTTCAGTTTTTCTGTCCGTTTCATATTGCCTTTCATATCTGTCTGTCAATTTATGCTATCAATAAGTTGCACCTTTTTCTGTCTGTCTGTCCATCTATGTCTTTCCTCATCACTACATGCAAAAAAGTTTGGACTTTTTTAGAAAGTCTCTCAATACAGTTCATGTTTTTTAATGTCTTTGATTCTCATGCCCAGTTGCTTGTCTGTGTGAAGCTTGCATGTTCTCCGCGTCTGTGTGTGTGTTTTTTATTTTTGTTTTGTTTGTTTCTTGTTCTTCTCCTTCCCACTTCCCAAAGTGATGAGTGTTGGTGACTTTGAATTGGCCCTGTAAGAGTGGGCCCTGTGATGGACTGTAAAGCCTACCTGAGTTGGTTCCTGCCTTGTGCCCAGTTCTGTCAACCCTAACCTCAGTTAGATTGGGGACGGAATGTGGGGGTGACGGTTGAGAATAAGTTACTTTGTGTTATGTTTTATATTATTATTATGATAAAGGTTTGGGTGGATGTCCACCATTTAATAATTTAAATATATATTTTGAGCGAAGAAAGAAAGAAAGATGGCAATCACCCAGAACATCTTTGCATTTCATCATACTGTGTGTTTCTTGTACTGTAGATCCGTTACAAAGAAGGAGAGACAGTCTGACTGCCCAGGTGCTCATCTGTCAGTATCACCCAAAACATGACTGCCCACCTGAGACCCTGAAGCCTTTTAGTCTCACGATTGTATCCTGAGCTTCATCAAACCAGTGATGCTGCCTAATGGGGCCATCACCAAGCAGATGAAGGCCAAACGATTACAATGGAGGGCTACATCTGGCATTTAACAGGCTGTCTTTCATTCAGGTCTTAATGGTTGTTAAACTCAAGGAAAATGAAGAAGCTCTGTCAGGGCAGTAACTTGCAAAGTAAAAAAAATATACAGTATCTAATTAAATTTGGCCTCGGAGCCTACAGAAGAAGACTCTCATGTGAACACAGATGGACTTGCTGGTAGTCCACAGACAGAGGCTTGAGCAATGAGGCCTTTTTTTTGCCTTAGGAGCGCATGGCCCATAAAACTCAGTTTAGTGAAGATTTGAAACATGGGGCCATTGTGCGCTGATAGAGCACCATTACTGAGTCTCATCCGGAGGATCATTACAGCAACAGATGTCGTGTTTGCTTATGCAGAGAAGTGTTTCATTTTTAAAATAAATCTTGTTTTATGCAGAATGCTTTAGGATTTGACCACTGCATAATTCAGCACCTCCATTAGGTGGGAATGACAAAAGTGGATTTGACTGCTTAGATAACATAAGCTGACATTCTCAAAGCCATTTAGCCCGCTGCACAGTTATTGGCAGGGGGGCTTCATCTGATCACTGCACCATCCGGGCATAGACCAGGAACCTACACTGGACAGGGCAACACTCAAGCACACTCCCACACAACATGAACATTTTTTTTTTATTTTAATTGCAATAATCCCATCAACCAACATGATGTCCACTATAGTACATTAACATAAATTGAACTGAGTTAATTGTATGGTGTATACAGGATAGGATAACAGTTAGCGTGCAACAGTCCAGGGCTTCGACTGAGAACTTCACACAGAAAACAACTGGTTCCTAACCGCTGCACCATAAATATTATTATATAATACAATAATTAACAAAGTTATTATTTCTAAGATTATTTATACAGATGGGCATAAACACCACTCCACCACAACATTAAAACCATTGACAGGTGAAGTGAATCACATTGTTGATCTTGTTACAATGGTACCTGAAGTGGGGTGGGATCAAATTGGCCAAAAGTGAACAGACAGCTCTTGAAGGTGATGGGTTGGGAACAGAAAAATTGGGCAAGGGTAAGGGTCTGAGCAACCTTGACAAGGGCCAAACTGTCATGGTGACGTCACAGGCCCAGAGCGCCTCCAAAATGACAGGTCTTGTGTGGATTTTAACATGGCTTTCTCATTGCTTCATTTTAGTATAACCCTGATATTCTGTAAATGTATTTTTTTATCCATACTAACCCTTTCTTTCTCTACGCCACCATCACCTGTTCAGGGCACCGTGTAGTCCCCACACTGATGGATTGAAAGCCAGAGGTCCAAACTCCAAGTCCCAGCATTCCCTGCGGGAATATGTAGTGCTGCAGCAAACCCAGGGGAGTTACCCTCTAGCATCCCAGGAAAGATAATGCCCCAAACGTGCTCTCTCCCTTGGTCCTCCTTCCATCCAGCTGGCATCTCGGCCAAGTAACAGCCCTGACTATCCATCACAGTAGCTATTATTACAACTAGTTTAACTTTTTTTTTAAGTGCTTACTCCGGTTTCCTCCCATAGTCCAAAGACATACAGGTTAGGTGCATTGGCGATCCTAAATTGTCCCTAGTGTCTATCTATCTATCTATCTATCTATCTATCTATCTATCTATCTATCTATCTATCTATCTATCTATCTATCTTATCCTGCCTACTACACTAAATTAATATCTATCTATCTATCTATCTTATCCTGCCTACTACACTAAATTAATATCTATCAATCTATCTATCTATCTATCTATCTATCTATCTATCTATCTATCTATCTATCTATCTTATCCTGCCTACTACATGTAAATTAATGCCTATCTATTTTATCCTGCCTGCTACACGTAAATTAATGTCTATCTATCTATCTTATCCTGCCTACTACACTAAAATTAATATCTATCTATCTATCTATCTATCTATCTATCTATCTATCTATCTATCTATCTATCTATCTATCTATCTATCCTTAACTAATGGCAGATGCATGAGTAAGGAAGGCCCCGCCCCCACCCCACAGTCCGATGTGTCTCAAGCGAACCATGATACTTAGTGCGATGAGAAAGTCGCAATATTAATAGAATGTTCAAAGCAAATAATAGAAATAAACTCCGTTAAGTAGTTCTCTCGTGAAAAGTGGACAGACATACAAACGGGCTAAAAAAATTATAAGAAATTTCGCGTTTGGACCATGAAATTTTTAAAACCGTTTCTTAGTGAGCACCTATGGGCCAAGTGTAACCTGCATGCCAAATTTCAAGTCCTAAGTCCTTGTGGTTTGGGAGATTTCATGATGATTGAGTCAGTGGTGGGCGACACGGTGGCACTGTGCTGCCTCGCAGTTAGGCGTCTTCCATGCGTGGAGTTTGCATGTTCTCCCCGTGTCTGCGTGGGTTTCCTCCGGGTACTCCGGTCCAAAGACATGCAGGTTAGGTGCATTGGCGATCCTAAATTGTTCCTAGTGTGTGCTTGGTGTGTGGGTGTGGGTGTGTGCCTTGTGGTGGGCTGGCGCCCTTGCCGGGATTTGCCTTGTGCCCTGTGCTGGCTAGGTTTTGGCTCCAGCAGACCCCCATGACCCTGTGTTAGGATATAGCGGGTTGAAAAATGACTGACTGACTATGTTATTACAAATGTTATCATTTTTGTTGGTTATTTGATGCTTCTCTTCTGAGGGAATGCTTCACAAAATGAAATTAAAGCAGTTTGATTTAATATTGAAGTGAATATCAAGCAAGTTAAGCATTAAGCAAATGAATGTTGCTGCACACTTCCACTTCTTTCTAAATTACCAGGTGGCTGTTGATAGAAGAAATGTTGTTTTTTTTTTTTTTATATGTGCTCGGACATGAACATTTCAAAGATTGGGAGCCATATGCTTTTAAAGCAAAGTGGGCTCGACGAGACGAGGGTTTGGGAAACGGAGTTTGTTTTCTTTTACCTTCCTGCCTAAATAAATTTGGCAGATTGCAGTCACTGTTTAGGGTCATCAAGTCGACGCAAGGGAAAGTCATGTCCCTTTGTGACACGTGGAGACCCTCTGTGCCCCACAGTAATAAAGCCAATTCCCTATCTAATCCCTGCAACAGATCGACTTGCTGCTCCTTCTCTTGTCCCCCTGCCAAGACAAGATTCATTGTGCAGTGACTTGGATATGTGCTCGGAAAGCCAAGTGAGGCATGCCTGACATTTCTATTGTTGGAGGATTTAAAATCACACTGTTATATTTGCTCAGTGTTTTGGGAGAACAACGATTTTAGATAGAAAGAAAGAAAGAGGTTTTTTGAGTCTTAAATATACCTTTTATTAAACATTCAACAATCAATACAAAAATCAACAAACTATCAAAAAAGAGAACATCCTATGTAACCTTTGAATGAGCAATCTGCTGTAGTTTAATTAGTAATGCATTCACCAAAAGAAAAAATATAATAATTAATTCACAAAACAAAACCACACTCCTCATTAGCCATTTTACAAATAGCATTCATTGCACACCACTGTTCTATAAATGTTTGCAGATTGTGGGTCATCGTGAAATCTAAGAAACTTCTTATGTTTAATTGTGCCTTTAAGAAGCCCACCAAGTCTGCCACTCTTCATTTTTTTTCCTTCCTAGTGATATAAATGGCAAGCTTAGCCTGGCCCAATGAACAAATTTGCTAACCCACTAACATTCTTTTTTTGCTCTCACATTAGCAAAGCCACATATAAAAACCTGATTGTTAAAATAAACACCCAAAACACTAAAAACTCTGCCAAGTACAAATAAAAGAGGTTGAATCCTAAAACAGTAAAGAAAACAGTTGGCAAAAGGGACATAACTCTGCGATGTTGGAGTTACTCTTTCTTCTTTCGGCTGCTCCCATTTTTTCCATATCTTCCTGTCCTTGTTATCTTACTCTTTCACACCCATCACCTGCATGTCCTCTCTAACCACATCCTCTGTTCCTCTTCCCTGGCAGCTCTATCCTTAGCACCCTTCTCTCAGTATACCCCTCATCTCTCCTCTGCACATGTCCAAACCAACGCAATCTCGCCTCTCTGACTTTGTCTGTCACCCGTCCTGCCTGAGCGGACCCTCTGATGTCCTGATTTCTAATCCTATCCATCTTTGTCACATCCAATTCAAATCTTAGCATCTTTAACTCTGCCACCTCCAGCTGTGTCTCCTGCTTTCTGGTCAGTGCCACCGTCTCCAGCCCATTATATAATATCTGGTCTCACTACCGTCCTGTAGACCTTCCCTTTCACTCTTGCTGATACCCGTCTGTCACAAATCACTCCTGACACTCTTCTCCACCCATCCCACCCTGCCTGCACTCTCTTCTTCACTTCTCTTCCACAATCCCCATTACTCTGAACTGTTGATCCCAAGTATTTAATCTCATCCACCTTTGCCAACTCTACTCCTTGCATCCTCACCATTCCACTGACCTCCCTCTCATTTGCACACATTTGTGCTGCCGTGGTGGTCCTACTGATCTTCATTCCTCTCCTCTCTAGAGCAGATCTCCACCTCTCCAAGGTCTCCCCAACCTGCTCCCTACTATCGCAAAAGATCACAAAGTCTTCAGCAAACATCATAGTCCACGGGGACTCCACGAGGAGTTAATTAAAGACAAAAAAGAATTAACTGCCACCATCGCATGGTCAATTCTCCATTGCAGATCGCCAGTTCTCTTATTCAATGACAAATTGACTGTACAGACTGTCCCAAATGGGGCTGACACACTCCACCCCTCCCAGTTTATCCCTCCAGGGCGTATCCGGGTATCTGCATAGTTCGGACTGGTTTTTGAGCTTGGACACACATTTTATATACTGTAGCTCGTTCCCTTCTGCAGAGTCAAAAGGAAGATATTTAGTTTTTCTCAGTAACCTGCCATTTTCCTCCATCATTAATCAACAAATTTGGAAAACCAGACAAAGGCTCTGGGTAATCTGTAGCTTTGAAAATGTCTTGCAATAAATCCTTAGCTGTTGAAGGCATATTCAAAAAAATCTGTCGCAAAAATCTCTCTGCTGTGCCCACAAAGCACAGAAAGAAAGAAAGAAAGAAAGAATAATGGAAGGCAGATGCTGTAGCTAATAAAATAGGCCAGTTAATCCAATTGTAAACATTTTTGCTCATGTATGTTCATAATTGATATGTGACAGTTGATTTTTCCTGATAATTATGATCTCACTATCTGATTATATATTGATTATACTAAAATGACTTCTATCCTTGTTAACTGTTAGCTTTTCCCTTTAGCACTCTTAGAAAGCATTTTAATTAAAGCGCTTCAATCTGTGACCCAGTCCCGCTGCGGCTTCTCTGCAAGGACACGTATAGATAAGAAAACCAGTACAATCCAGCTTAGCAGAATCCTGACTCCAAGGGTCTTGTTAATCAGTAACTAGCAAGGACAGGATGAGATGGGACACTAATCATGTACTTCTGTGACTGACAGGTGTGTTTAAGAAGTGTCACCAGCATCTGTAAGTCAGTCATATCTCTCCATGTGCTGAGTGGCTCCACGTACTTATCTATATATATATAAAAGCCAAATATCACTGACTCATCCATCCATCCATTATCCAACCCGCTATATCCTAACTACAGGGTCACGGGGGTCTGCTGGAGCCAATCAGCCAACACAGGGCACAAGGCAAGAAACAAACCCCGGGCAGGGCGCCAGCCCAACGCATTATATTGTGTTGGATTGTGTTTTATTGTGGTAAGATCCATCCATCTATCCATTACCCAACCCGCTATATCCTAACTACAGGGTCACGGGGGTTCGCTGGAGCCAATCCCAGCCAACACAGGGTGCAAGGCAGGAAACAAATCCTGGGCAGGGCACCAGCTCACCGCAGGGCACACACCCACACACCAAGCTCTCACTAGGGAATATTTCGGATCGCCAATGCACCTAACCTGCATGTCTTTGGACTGTGGGAGGAAACCCATGCAGACTCGGGGAGAACATGCAAACTCCACGCAGGGAGTACCCGGGAAGTGAACCTAACTGCAAGGCAGCAGCGCTACCCACTGTGCCATCCACCACTGACTCATTTATCATGAAATCTCCTGAACCATAAGGATTTAGGACTTGAAATTTGGAATGCAGGTTACCCTTGGCCCATAGGTGCTCGCTAAGAAGTGGTTTTAAAAATTTCGTGGTCCAAACGCAAAATTTCTTATCATTTTTTTAGACCCGTTTGTATGTCTGCCCGCTTTTCACGAGAGAACTACTTAACGGATTTAGATCTAATTTTTTTCTGTAATTTGCTTTGAACAGTCTATTGATATTGCAACTTTCTCATCGCACTAAGTATCATGGTTCTCTTGAGACTCATCGGGCTGTGGGGAGGGGGGGCCTTCCTTACTCATGCATCTGCCTTTAGTTAAGGATAAGATAGAATGATAGATATTAATTTTAGTGTAGTAGGCAGGATAAGATAGATCGATAGATATTAATTTTAGTGTAGTAGGCAGGATAAGATAGATCGATAGATATTAATTTTAGTGTAGTAGGCAGGATAAGATAGATAGATATTAATTTTAGTGTAGTAGGCAGGATTATTTTTCCAGGTAATTTAATTATAATACAAGCTTCAACAAACAAATCAACTTAAATGTCTTTTGTTGAATAAGCTATTGTTCAGTGATTTAGTAAAATGTAAATACTGTAAATGCATTTGACAATGACAGTATGTTTACAATACATTATGTGTAGAGTAAACCTCTGTTAAGTGTCGTACTTGATAATGTAATTTGAAGGCTTAATAATTAAAGATACTATGGTGACCATTTTCAGGCATTAACTATCATAAAATAGAACAGCACACTTGCCCAGGCTAATTAATGGCTGAGGAGGTCCTGAGCTTGTCCTGGCACCCCAGGATGCAAAGCAACAGCCAGCCCCAGACAGAACTGCAGTCCATCACAGACCCTATTTATGCACATTCCCACAGAAGCTCAAATTTGAATCATCAATTAACCAGATTTCACATCTTTTCGAGGTTGTGAAAGGAAATCTAAAGTATTCAGAGGAAAACCAAAAATGGAAACAGAGAGAATAACCAAAATTCATGAGTACAATAACTGGATTTGTGAAACAGCAGTGCTTCAAACTGTGCCACCATACCACCCAGAACTGTCCAAACAGGCTGTGAAAGGGTCAAACAAAGAAGTGTTTGTAAAGTAATAATAAGTTCAGGATGGTGAGGTAAGGAAGAGTGTAAAAGTTATAGTAAAAGACACAAAACGATAAATCTTATGGCCTTCATGGACCTCCAATCCCTTCTCCCCCTCACATGGGCCTCTCCCTACCTATCCAGTGACACCTAATTCATTTATCATCTTGACTGCAAGTTACGAAGCCTGTGCTCAATAACCAATTTTAGTTCTAGTCCTTTGTGGCCCTGGCTAACCATATAAAAACTCCTGGGGTCACCTATCTGAAGCTGCCAAAGTGACCCTTAGTGTCTTTTCTGGCCTCTTGTCCTTTTTTAGGGGTTGCCACACGGATCATCTTTTTCCATATCTTCTTGTCCTCGTCATGTTGTTCTGTTACATCCATCACCTGCATGTCCTCTCTCACCACATCCATAAACCTTCTCTTAGGCCTTCCTCTTCTCTTGCCTGGCAGCTCTATCTTTAGCACCCTTCTCCCAATGTACCCAGCATCTTTCTGGCCTCTTGTCCCTTCTATAATAAAAGAACGAAGTAATCCTACTATAGGCAGTGAGAAATGTGTGGTCTCTTTACCTGTATGTCCCATTATCTTATCATATACCACCTGGAACAGCTCCTCCTAAGACTTTGTCCTCCTTGCCAGGCAAGGTTCACCACTTCCTCCAGTCCTGGATGCCCGTCTACAGTACTTGTTATCTGATCTGGCCCGGACCACCTGACCAGTTAGCACTTTTATGTAAAATAACCCATAAATTACCAGCATAGCACACTGATTTTGATAGTCTGGTAATGTGAATGCCGGCCCCTGAAGTGCCATTTTTCTGGTCCTTTCAGTTTGTCTCTGGTGGGGACTGAATTGAAGACTGTGTGATGTGCAGTCATTAGCTGTTAGGGGGCTCGAGTGCCTGCCACACATATTCAATTGCAAAGCTTGAAAACAATCTGAAACACAATCAAGCCTTCTCATCTGCTCTTTGCTCCATCTGGCTGCACGTTGTGCCTGCCAATGAGTCTTCACTAGAACTCCCTCGCTGGGCTTCCAGGTTAGAGCGTGAATGTACCCACTGGAGAAAGATGTGCCAAGTGTGTGTCTCGGGCAGGGCCTTAATCCAGCCTTTACAGAGTATGAGTCTGCTTCCCAGTGGATTTGGCGGAATCTGAAATTCATTTATTTTATTTTAAAGGACAGATGTTCAAATATAATGACGGCCTGACCCCATATAATCTTGTCTGCCATCTCTGCTTTATCCAGAAAAAAAGAGAAAAAGAAAAAATGAAAGAAGACTCAATCTGTTCCAGGTCCTCATAACGCGTCCCTCCAATGCGACTTAAAGTCCAGCACACAGTGCTGTGCTTTTTAGCGGCTCCAGATGATATTTCTGTATAAATGGCTCTTCTAGGTTTATGCCATCCTGGATTTTAAAGGGTCTGCAAATGTATCTTGATACGCTTCGATGATACATCTGCTATCATTAAAAGGTTCAACAGAGCATGTGTACTCCTGCCTGCCCAAAGGAATCTAAGAAATCTAAAACACTCAGGACAAGAAGTCGCTGATTTTCAAATTGAAGGATGGTACTTTATAATTGGAGGGGTCCATTAACATTTTGAAAAGCAGTATGGACTTTTATTTAAAGTAATGACAATATACCCTCACGGGACAAATTCCTAGGACCACCTTTTGCTCTCACAACAGCTTCAGTTCTTTGTGGTGTGGATGCCACATGCTGTTAGAAGGTTCTGGTCCACGCTGACGTGATTTCATCCTGCAGTCCTGCACATTTAGTTCTAACACATGTGTAATACTGGAGCTGCCCTGTCCCCCCCATTCTGTGTACCCTCTACACATGTTTGTCCCCTTACACTCCAAGTCGTAAGCTCAGATCTTCAAATGGAGGTCTGCTTGTAATTTCGAGAGCCAACCAGAAAAGAAGTGTTGAGGTGGCCTTTTGCTGTTAAGCACCTAAAATTTGGAATACTTTACCAATAGAAATTCACCAGGCTAATACTGTGAAACAATTTATAACACTGGTTAAAACCCATTCTTTTAAAATGTCTTTCTCGTAGCTACATTTTAGTCGTGTCTCTTTTCATACACGTGTGAATGGGAGGCAGCTAAAGGGCACAAAAGAAGGTAATTCCATGCCGGACCAGTGGATGGCAGAGCACACTGATCCTTTCTCATTTTCCTTTGCAGACTGCCTAGGCCCAATGATATTACTTCCAGTTTTCTGTCTTAGTGGTGCCACTTCGGTTCCTGTCCCAATGGCATTACCTCCGGTTCCAGACCCGATGACATCACTTCCGGTTTATGGGCCCTGATTGCATCATTTCCAGTTCCTGTCCCAATGGTATCACTTCCAGTTCCTGCCCCGATGGCATCACTTCCAGTTTCTGGGCCCAACAACATCACTTTCGGTTCCTGTCTCAGTGGCTCCACTTCTGGTTCCTGCCCCGATGGCATCACTTTCCGGTTTCCAGACCTGATGACATCACTTCCGGTTTCTGGGCCCCGATTACATCACTTACGGTTACTGTCTCAGTGGTGCCACTTCTGTTTTCTGGGCCTGACAACATCACTTCTGGTTCCTATCTCGGGGTGCCACTTCCGGTTCCTGTCCCATTGGCATTACCTCTGGTTCCAGACCCAATGACATCACTTCTGGTTTCTGGGGCCTGATTGCATCACTTCCAGTTCCTGTCCCAATGGCATCACTTCCAGTTGTCGGACTCCATGACATCATTTCCGATCCCCGTCCCGAAGGCATGATCTCTGGTTCCATGCCTAATGACATCATTTCCAGTTTCTGGGCCCCGATTACATCCCTTAGAGTTACTGTATCAGTGATGCCACTTCCGTTTTCTGGGCCTGACAACATCACTTCTGATTCCTCCCTCAATGGCATCACTTCCGCTTTCCCGGGCCCAATGACATCACTTCTGGTTCCTGTCTCAGGGGTGCCACTTCCGGTTCCTGCCCCGATGGTATCACTTTCCGGTTTCCAGACCTGATGACATCACTTCCGGTTTCTGGGCCCCGATTACATCACTTACGGTTACTGTCTCAGTGGTGCCACTTCTGTTTTCTGGGCCTGACAACATCACTTCTGGTTCCTATCTCGGGGTGCCACTTCCGGTTCCTGTCCCATTGGCATTACCTCTGGTTCCAGACCCAATGACATCACTTCTGGTTTCTGGGGCCTGATTGCATCACTTCCAGTTCCTGTCCCAATGGCATCACTTCCAGTTGTCGGACTCCATGACATCATTTCCGATCCCCGTCCCGAAGGCATGATCTCTGGTTCCATGCCTAATGACATCATTTCCAGTTTCTGGGCCCCGATTACATCCCTTAGAGTTACTGTATCAGTGATGCCACTTCCGTTTTCTGGGCCTGACAACATCACTTCTGATTCCTCCCTCAATGGCATCACTTCCGCTTTCCCGGGCCCAATGACATCACTTCTGGTTCCTGTCTCAGGGGTGCCACTTCCGGTTCCTGCCCCGATGGTATCACTTCCGGTTTCTGCCCCAATGACATTACTTCCAGTTTCCGGGCCCGACAGCATCACTTTTGGTTCCTGTCTCAGTGGCTCCACTTCTGGTTCCTGCCCCGATGGCATCACTTTCCGGTTTCCAGACCTGATGACATCACTTGTGGTTTCTGGGCCCCAATTACATCACTTATAGTTACTGTCTCAGTGGTGCCACTTCTGTTTTCTGGGCCTGACAACATCACTTTTGGTTCCTGTCTCAGGGGTGCCACTTCCAGTTCCTGCCCCAATGGCATCACTTCTGGTTCCGGGCCCAATGACATCACTTCCCCCTTCTGGCTTTAAAACCGCCATCTTTTGTCTGCTGAGTCAGTTCTGTCTTGAACTAAAATTTGTAAAGACCTTTGTTTTCTATTCTACCTTTTTCAGCCTTTTGTTTTTGTCCCAAACATTTTTGTGGTTTCAATTCGTATCATTTCACAAACCTTTTAGTCTATATAAGCATCGAATGATCATTTTCCTCTGGGTTCCACAATTCCCTATTCATCCCCACTATTCTCTGCTGCCTTTCCCGGTTCTTCTGTGGTGGTGATCTGCACCACCATCACCTAATCAAGGCACCATGCTGCCCCCTGTGTTTATGGATTGAATGGCAGGTGTCCCAGATGTCCACATGACCATCATCATCAAATCCTTTCATGTGTAAACCACGAGGACTGATTTAGAACATCTCTGTTAGGTTGAATGCAGAGCCGTCTTTATCGCATGGGCATGCTGGACAGTTGCCCGGGGGTCCTACGAGCATTGGGTCCCCATGCCAATCTATGTATGTTGTGGCTTGCTGAGTGGTTGTGTAGGTAGGGGCTCCAGTGCACTGCTTTGCCCGGGGGCCTATAATGCTCTTAAGACGGCCCTGGTAGAATGTCCAGTAAGGACCTTGGAACTCCTGCAGATTTTGTTTTTTTTTTCTCAGCCTAACTGGAGTTTCTTTCTGTTTTTTCTTTCCTCCTGGTCATTTAATCTTACCTTTTCTTTGTTATGCACTGTATAATATCATTGCCTATTCTTTTTTGTGTATGTTTTATATTAACTTCTGTTTATTTCATTTTGCAAAGCACTTTGAGCTACATTGTTTGTATGAAAATGTACAATGGAAATAAATGTTGCTGTTGTACAGAAATTTTCAGGTGAATCCTCCACCATAGGCTGTGTTAATAATGGAGATAAATTGGAGTACAGGAAGGTTGTGGAGGACTTCGTTTTGTGGTGCAAGCAGAACCCCCTTCAACTCAACACCAGCAAGTCAAAGAAGCTGGTGGTGGGCTTCTGGCATGCTGAGGTGCATCTGAGACCAGCCACTATTCAGGGAGACAATGTGGAAGTGGTTCAGAGAGGGTTCATATGAAAGGCAAACTAGACTGGTTTGACAACACAGGGGTGCCATACAAAAGGGCCAGAGTAGACTGGACTTGCTAAGGAGGCTCAGGTCTTTTGGTGTGTGCATCTGGAAATGTCCTATGAGTCCACAGTAGCCAGTGTGGTGTTCTGCTCTCCTGGGGAAGCAGCCTGAGCTCAAAAGACACACCGTGCCTATCAGGAAAGCCTGCATCATTACAGGGCCAATCCTGAACAGGCTGGAAGCTGTTGTGGAAAAGAGGATGATAGCAAAATTGACAAATCCCCTCCAGGAGGTGCACTTATGGAGCACTTTCAGCCACAGGTTCATTCCACCACGGCGTGGTAAGAAGCACCTCTAGGGTTCTTTTCTGTCCACTGCTATCAGGCAATTCAATGTTTCCAACCAATGTACTCTTTAAGTTTATTTTTATTTATTCATTTATCAATTGATTGAATGATTGATTGGCTGTATTATCTGTCCAGTGAGTTTGTATCATAGTTTTTATGTTTCTGCTGCTGTATGCATCTGAATTTCCCCTGGGGATTAATTTAATCTAACCTAATCGAATATATCCTAACCCTAATCTTACCCTAGCCCTAATCTAATCTGATCAAGTCTAATTGAATCTACTCTACCCTAAAGTCTAACCCTGATCTAATCTAATCTGATTTGATCTAATCGAATATAAAATAATCTAACCCTAATCTAATCTAACCTAGCCCTACTCTAATCCAATCCAATCTAATATAATCTAACCTAACCCTGAGCTAATCTAATCTAGTCTAACCTATCCCTAATATGATCTAAATCAATCTAATTTAATCTACTCTACTCTAATCTAACCTAACCCTGATCTAATATAATCTGATTTGATCTAATATAATATAATATAATATAATATAATATAATATAATATAATATAATATAATATAATATAGTATAATATAATATAATATACCCCTAATCTAATCTAATCTAACCTAGCCTTAATATAATCCTATCCAATCTAATCTAACCTAACCTTGATTTAATCTAATCTAGCCTAAACCTAATACAATTTAATCATATCTAATCTAACCTAACCTAATCTAATCTAATCTTATTCCAAAGGTTTTCTATAAGACTCAGATCCGGTGACTAGGAAGGCCACTGAAGAATGCTGAACTCATTGTCATGTTCATGAAACCAAATTCAGATGACTTTCACTTTGTGACAATGGTGCATTGTCTTGTTAAATTTTATGTAGAATACTGAGGAGTGACTGGCACTGGATTTTGTCTGGATGGGGTCCTTATGTGTATTGTGTGCGTGTGTGTGTTAATCTTCAAGGGCAACAGTAGATGAGCCCAATACACATTCCTAGTAAATCTCACAAATTTCATGATAATGCAATACTCTTTTCATTACAACAACAACGTTTATTTCTATAGCACATTTTCATACAAATGGTGTAGCTCAAAGTGTTTTACAAGATGAAGGAAGAAAAGTTTATACAAACAAAAATAAGATTAGACAATACTAAGTAACTAAAGTAAAGTCCAATGGCCGGGAAGAAAAAACAAAAAAATAGACAAAAAAAAAAAACTTCGGACTGGAGAAAAAAAAAAATTTGCAGGGGCTCCGAGGCCAAGGACGGCATAACACGAAAGGTAATAAACAAAATATTACGTGTTCTACTCAAAAAGTACCTGACCAAACAAAAGAAGCGTTCATCCCTTTTATGTGATTTTCAGATTTCTAGATCCTTTGCACGCGGGGCTTTATTCTCCATGTCTTCATGATGTTTGAAAGACCACATTTAAAAGGTTCATTTAGCTGAATCTCTTTCTTTTGGTTTAATCCATCAAAGTGACGGATGTGCTTCATGGCACATCTCACATGATCCATTGTCCCCTTGCTTCACATCACAGGCACTGTCTGCTCATAAATTTATTTTGGCGTATTGTTCTGGGATTAAGAGACATGTTCAATAACTAACTCCAGTAAGCCGAGCTCATCAGCACCAGGATTGTGAAAAGCTAAAGAAAGGAATGAACGTGGGCGTCTAAACGTTTACAATATGTAGCTTTTGCCTTGAGACCGCTGATATTACAGCATTCATCCATTTGTATGAGAGAACCATCAGACATCAACCCTGACTAATCACTTCTTCATCACACTAATCACCAATTAATCAGGACTCTTTTGTGTGATCTTATTTTCCCTTTCCAACTCTTCACTAGACTTCAACAGAATGTCCCAAATCCCACCTATAGCCCCTGAACGTTTTCTCTTACCAGTCTGGTCACTGACTGACTTGACTGCTGTTTTAGTTCAATTCTTCCCCATTTCTTTTACATCTGTAACCTCATGCAATTAGACAGAGGATCAGAACAGATAGGACAGAACTTTAAACTTTGTATTCATTCATAGATTAATTTAAGATTTCCAACTGTGTCTAAAATATAAGCAGAGGAAAAATGAGCATTAGCAAAATAATACAACCTGGATAACAATCAGTTCATCTTACATTAAAGCAACTAGGTGGCTCTCTGTCTTAGTATGTTGGTCCAACACGGTCTGGCATGGCAGAAACAGACAGCATGGCAGTCTGCATAGAGCAGCAGAGACAGGAGCAATTTATGTTTTAAACATACATACACACAGGTAAATCATTTATTATTATTAACCCTTAAGACTCCGCAATTGGCAATATTCGGTTCCCAATGCAATTTGCCAGCACGCCGGAGCCGAGTATATTCGGCGATGCACATGTCTTGAACACCGAACCCGGCTATAGTTGGTTCCCAGTGGAATTTGCCAGCATGCCAGAGCTGATCAGTCCATGCCGTACATTCGTTGAGCAGCCAGCTCATGACCACTGCCACCCCTTCAAGCGAATCAGCATCGCTGTCCCTGGGATTGAGCCGCTGCACTAGACTGGCCTGCCTGCATCAGCGTTGGCCTCTGTGTGTTTGTGTTCGCGCAGTTGGCTCGGTGATTTACTGAATCTCAGCAATGGCGTCAGTTGCACCTTGTACATATAATCATAGATTGCTGCAGTAGTTTTTTTTTAAATAGTTTTTACAGTTCATTGGCAGTATGTAAAATGATCCGTGTTGCAGTAATTGTGATGCTCTTTGCATAAAAAACATATGTGCTCCGTTAAAATTTCACTTTTTCTTGGTGAATTGTGATGTTTCCTTACAAAGTGCAGCAAAAAAGTACTTGGTGTCCAGGGTGCATTAACCACCCAAGTATGTGGCAGTTTAAGGGTTCAATTAATTTAGATATGTGAGTTCGGTGGGCTGGCGCCCTGCCTGGGCTTTGTTCCTGCCTTGTGCCCTGTGTTGGTTGGAATTGGCTCCAGCAGACCCCCGTGACCCTCAAGTTAGGATACAACGGGTGTGATAATGGATGGATGGATGGAGTTAGGTGGATTGGTGATACTAAATTGGCCATAGTGTGCGGTTGAGGTGTGTGTTTTCTCCCTGCAATGGACTGGTGCCTTGTTCAGGGTTTGTTCCTACCTTGTGCCTTATGCTGGCTGGGGTGGGCCACAGCACCCCCATGACCCTGTTAATGACTAAACAAGTTAGAAAATGACTGACTGACTGAATCATTAAGGGACAACTTGAGCAACATGTGGCAATGATCTGGATAGGGATATAAACAACAAGCTGGTCAGATTTACAGATGATACCAAGCTAGGTAGCCAGGAAGCACTCCTTTACTCAAAGAGTTGTGGGAATCTAGAACAAACCGCCGAGCCATTGAGTGGAAGCAGAAACCTTGACAACTTTTATGAAGTATCTGGATGAGATGGCTTGGCTACCAGCTAAATAAATAAGCTTAATGGACTGGATGGCCTCCTCTCGCTTGTCAAATCTCTTATGTTCTTATGTATTTCCTCCATTACAACACACCTCCCCAAATGAAATGTATGAAACACCCCGTAGCATTTACTTTAAATTGAATCAACAGCAGCCACCACACAAGATTTTTGTGGAAATCACTTCAGCTGTTTTTTCAGGATTGGCGAACAATCAGACAAAGATGATATTGCTTTTTGAGAGATTTGTAATGTACAAAACAGTTAATAACATCAAAGTCAAACAGAAGGCATTATCATTTTTATTTATAAGAAATTGTCACACACGTGCACATGGGAGACTGGCTCAAACAGCGTCATTTCTCAGCTGGACCAGGCGTCTAATACTCACTCCTTTTGTCCCTTTGCAGACTGAGTGACGACCGTATCTCAAAGTAGCACCACCTCTGATCCACCCACTGATGACATCACTTCCGGCACCCTCTAGTGACGTCCTATCCAGTCCCGAACCCACCTCTACAGACATCACTTCCCTTTCCGGACCCCCAGACTCCACCTCTTCCTGCTTGTGCAATATATAAACTGCAGAACTTCCCTTTTATCCAGTTCCATTTTGAACTCCGTTTGTAAAGATGTGTTTTTTTGTTTTTGCTGCCTCGATTTTTCAGAAGATGGGGTGACCATCCCCAAACCTTTTTTCTGCCTCTGACTATTTTCTCTCACACAATATACAGAGGAGTGGTAGGGAGACATGGTGGTCAGCACTTCTGCATCACAGGCTCAGAATTCTGAGCTGGCATCCCTGTCGGGTGCCCCTGTGTCTGTGTGGGCTTCTTCCTGATGGACCAGCGTGCAGAGCTAATATGCAATTCTAAAATGGCCACGTGGGACCATTGGGGGTAAAGTGTTAAAGTAACCTTTAAAGGGTGTGTAGATGGAAACATTGTGGCTCCTGCTGCCCCGCGACCCCCTTCTGGATAAGCGGGTTAGGAAGATGGATGGATATTTAGATTTGGACACTTTAAGTGTTCATTTAACGCTGTCAACTTTGCTGTGTCTGTGTGTCAGTGGTGTGACCCGGTGGTGGGTCCTACCTTCCACCCACTGTTAACATGTCAGATTCCAGCCATCAGGTACCTCGAATTAGACACAGAAGACAACTGTTTTGCAATATGTACACAGAAACTGGATCAAGTGAGTCGGAGATGGTTACGTTTGCTAATATACATGCATCAAATATATGCAAATGTCTGAGAAGAGCCAATCAGCATCACAACACTCTCAGCAATCTGTGCTCCATCCAGTGGTGGGTCCTGACTTGCACCCACTGTTAACATGTCAGACTCCAGCCATCTGGTACCTCGAATTAGACACAGAAGACAACTGTTATGCAGTATGTACACAGAAACTGGATTAAGCGAGTCGGAGATGGTTACGTATGCAAATATACATGCATCTAATATATGCAAATATCTTAGAAGAGCCAATCATACTGTAATCACATCACTCTCAACTTTCTATGCTCCATCCAGTGGTGGGTCCTACCTTGAAACCACTGTTACCACGTTACACTCCAGCCATCTGGTACCTCGAATTAGACACAGAAGACAACTGTTATGCAATATGTATAGAGAAACTGGATTAAGCGAGTCTGAGATGGTTACATATGCTAATATACATGCATCTAATATATGCAAATGAGGATATATATGAGCATATATGAGCATTGGCTCTGAGAAGAGCCAATCAGAGTCACATCGCTCTCAGCAATCTGTAACCTTAAGCTCGGCAGCGTGTAGCTGTTGGAAGTGTTTGACCTTTTGGCTTCCCATGCAGGTCAATAACCCGTTACTGAAATTAAGTGGAATGAACGTGAGTCACATGGTGAGGAGGCCCGTTCCTTTATAATGGAAATCTCCACGGCTGACATTTACATTCTGCGCTATCATCCATCCGAGTGTCATCAGGGAAAGTCTACTTGCTTCATTTTTTTTAGGAATATTAAGAAGAAAATTTAGGCAGATCTGTAATAATATCTAATGGAACGAATACAATTCAGGCAGGTCAGTAATGATGATAATCTTGGCTTTTTAATGAGTGATTTTTATTGCAATCGGCAGGAATTACTACAATGAATTTCAATGTGGGAGCCTTATACCCTTCTTCATAATTAATATTTTTAGATAAATAAGCATGGTGTGCAGATCTGAAGAAACTTCTTTTTTCTCTTTATTTTTCTCACTTCTATGTGGGGTCTATGTCCTTGGTCAATGTTATCCACACAGCTCGGTCCTGCACATCCTCACCTGACAGACCCTTTTCCTTCAGATCTTCTTACTTTCTCCATCCGCCGCTGCTTTGTCCTCCCTTGCTTTCTCTTCCCCTGGACTTCCATTCCCATCACTCTTTTGCCTACCTATTCTGATTGTCTCTCCTCATCACATGTCCATACCACTTCACCCTACTTTCCTGTCCTTTCTTAGATTTCTCTCTCATTTTGGTTGTACCTCTGATAGTCTCATCTCGTCTTCTGTCCTTTTTTGTAACTCCACACGTCCATCTCAACATTTCTCATTTCTGCCACATCCAAATTCTCCCGCTCTACCTTTACTGCCCATGTCACAGCCCCGTACATCATTGGTGGTCTTACTACTCTTTTAAAACCCTCACCTTTAACCTTCACCATTATTATCTGATCACACAACACTTCTGATTCCTTCTTCCACTTGTTCCAACCACACTGCACTCTATGGGTTATCTCTGCGTCTAAGTTTCTATGTTGGTCTACCACCGATCCTCGATATTTGCAATTATTCACTCTTTTCAGTTGCTCTCCTAACTTCTGAATTCTGATCATCGCTAAACCTCAGGTATTCTGTCTTCTTCCTATTTATTTTCAGTGCTCTATCTCCAAAGCCCGAGCTGAAGAAACACTCACTCATTTTGTGAGTCTGTGGGCTCCAGTCATTGAGGAGGTCGGGGCAGTTTATGACAATAAGGAGTCGACAGGAAGGACCCATGCTTGATTACTTTAGAGTGTCCAAGCAGCTTAATTTAAATGAGAGGAAAGTGGCAGGATAGGCTAACTAGTGACTCTAAGTTTACACTGATGTGGGGATTACATGTAAACTTCATACAGGCTGGGATCTAAACCCGGTCACCATGGGGTGTGGGAGGGCAGTGCTAAACTGAACCAAACGTCACCCATTACTCCATTTTCAGAACCTGTGTTGTCTAATTTAGGACCACTGCCTGACTCAGTAGCAGCAAACACAAGGCAGGAGCTATCCCTGTGTGGGACATAATTACCAAAAATGAGATGTAATAATAGATGTCAGTTAGCCTGACACACACTCATCTTTGAGATGTGAGATCTGATCAGGATACCTGAAGGAGAACCCATTGTGACGGCTAGCCAGGACCATTACCCGGCTGGGTGGAAGGAACGAGACGAGGGACCTCTTTGGGACAGACAGTACAGGGCAACTCCCATGGGTTGCTACTTCACCACGGATTCCCTCAGGCCATGCTGGGAGTTGTAGTTTGAAGCAACCCTGTTGGGCTCCGTGGGTGCCACTAGGGGGTGCAGCAACTACAGCTGAGCGCTTGGGAGGCACAATTTCTGCCACACCCAGAAATCTAGCAGCAAGAAAAGGTGACCTATAAATGGAGCCGCTTCACCATTAGTCAAGTGAGCCAGAGTCGGGAGGTGGAGGTGAAGAACAGAGGGAAAGAATAAAGGACTGTGCTGAGAAGAGGGGGGCAACAAAAACACTTCCCCACTTAACTAAAGGTGTGTTATCGGGAAAGACTTGTGTCTCAGCCTGTCTGTGTCGGGGTTTGGGGAGCGGTACGGCCCCCTGAAGGTCCACACCATAGAGACATGGGGAGAAATTGCAAACTTCACACATGCAGTGACCAGGCTGGGATCTAAATCTGGAGTAGTGATGCCCACTGGAGAGACTTTTTTCATCAAACACAAGGATGCATTAAAGTAACATAGTGAAGGTCTCTAAGAAAGGGTTGGGCATGTCCTTCACACAATTTTTTAATTCACTCCTTCGGTGAAACGATTTGAGTTGCCGGGTGCAGAGGCAGGGAGATCATGAAGTTCTAACAGAAGCGTCTAGACAGGGTGGTCTTAGGGGATGTATGAACCAATAAGAAAAAAGCGGGATGTTATGGAAATCTAAACACAATAGCCTATCAGCGTATTTCGACGTGGTGTCCTGTGATAGCCAATCACAGTTGTCCGCAGTGTAACTGACCAAGACTTGACATGCTAGTAATGGGACGGCAGAAACGGTTAGTAATAAACACACTTCATGACTTTGTAATCAGAGTAAGAGATGCTCGGTAAGTGTGTAGCAGTGCTACCGTGAAGAGAACTTTACTTCCCAGCAGCCCAAGGGGGTTACCCACATAGGATGATGGGAATGTAAGTAGGGGCTGCTGGGGGACGAAAGAGGCCAGCGGGAAAGTTGGAAAGGGAGGCCTGAAGGAGCAACAGGGGATCAGTGTTTTTGTGAATCCTGTCCAACGTGTTGTCTAAAAAGTTAATTGTGCCCTGGATCGTTTCACGTTAGATGAATGGACTGTCTCGTGCCTGCCTGTCGTGTGTATAGTGGTGGATTAATTTTTGGGAGTCTTCAAAAGGAGCACTCCTGGAAATCTCACCCCTCGCCGCTCAGGACTACCGGTAGGACTGTTTCACTCATTTTCTACGGAAGCGGTTCTCTGGATGCTCATCTTCACACCGTACCATCTCCACACACCATTTCACCTGCTTTGGCTGTATTGGACTGTATGAGCACATTGTCGTGAGTGTGGGGTGGGATTATTTAGCATGTAGTTATATTTTAGTTTGTTAGTGTTTAATACATTCTTTAATTGTTTTATCACCTGTACATTTTTGTCTCTGCTTGTGAGAGTGTGCGGGTCGGGCCAAGGCAGGGTGCGACCCTGGAATCTCCAACAAAAAAATAAATAAATCACTGTCACATCGACGGCACAATGTGGCAGAAATAGGATTTGATGCAGGAATCAGGTGGATTCCATCCCACTGCAAACAAGTTAGGAAAAAAAAGAAAAGAAACCACCCGTTTAAAATGAAACTTTACATCAAAAGCTGTGACATGAGCTCAGAAGTTTAATAAACACATGTCATGTTTGATGGAAATTATATGGGGTGTGTATGCAGTTTAATATTCGGGGTAGATTGCTTTCAGTTCCTATCTATTAATGAGTCACAAGCGTAGCTGGAAATCTGCTGCCTTCCGCCTCCATAAAGACATGACAGAGCATCATAACAGCAAAACAGCTCTGTCAATAGCAAAGCATCCTGCTGCCAAGATAAACTGTTTGTCAATTACATGAACGGCAGAAAAGAAAAGAGAAGAAGAAAATTAAAAGCACTTAAAATCAATAGAAGCAAATTCTAGGTGTTTATAGAAACCCGGATTTTACTCTGCTATCAGTGAATTTTGTCAATGGCTGCATGTTAACTGCAGGAGAAGGAGGAGGAGGAGGAGGTGGCATCAGCAGGATTTAGGGATGCAGGACTGAAAAATGATACAAATGTTTAATGACGTCGTGGCGCTTGGCACTGAGGCAAATTTTAATGAGCCAGCCCTGCGTCACCTGCAGGCATCCAGCAGTTATACTCTTGAAAAGTTGTTGTTTCATTTATCAGTCAGCCAAGCAAATCATATCATTGTATATTTGTGGTATTCTTTCTTTTATATATACAGTATATATATATATATATATATATATATATTGTGACAGATAGGGGGCACTATCTCTCCCTTGAATCCCTGTCCAAAACTCCAGACACCAAGTAAAAGTCCAAAAGTTGACTTTATTTTTATAGCATAGTGCACAAAACACCCTCCTCTCCACTATACTCAATAAATCACACCAATACACAATAATAAACAAATCCTCCACTCCCAGACGCGTTGCCACCCTTCCACTCAGCTCAGCTCGCCGTCTGGGAGCTCCCACAATCCTTTTATACACCCTGACCCGGAAGTGTTCCAATCCCCAGTCCATGTGATCTTCTATCACTTCTGGGTCAGATCAAAAGTCCTTTTCTTCACCCCGGAAGTACGTCATTTCTGCCGTCGCTCTGCCTGTGACGCACTTCCGGGTTATAGGGCACATATGACTCTTTGCTCCTCCCTGCAGCTCCCTCTTGCGGCACCTGGGGTATCCAGCAGGGCTGTGGATGAAAACTCCATAATTCCCTGCTGGTCTTTGGGGCACTTCCATACTGCAGGGAGGGCTCCATCTGGCGACCTGGTGGTATTGGCTGGGATGACAAGCCGGCCATAGACCACAATACATATATTTAACTCTTTTAGGGCGGATGTCGACTTTTGTCGACAGGAGGGGTTGAGGGCGAATGTCGACTAAAGTCGACATCCAGGGATAGAGGGCGATAATCAGCTGTTAATGGCGACAAATCTCACTGTCACGTCACAGGCATTCCCTCTGTGCTTGGAATAATGATAGACTCGTTGACTCGGCAACTAATCCTAGCGTGCGTGAGTTGCGAAATGTAAACAATGGCAAGATGGTATCGACATGTGACAATGGAGTGAAGCGAGTGCAGAAAAGAAAACACTCGGCAGACAATGACAATGTTTTGCGCATTATCGCGAGTCGGACTCTGATTTTTCAGAATCGGATTTTATTGACAGTGATCAGGAGATTGAGCAAGAGAGTGAGAAGCCGGAATCAGCTGATCAAACACCAGCCGATGCCGCGCCAGCAGATCTGCTGCCAGCTGAGCGCGCGCAGCCGATGCATCTACAGCAAGGTTCGCGTGGGATAAATACACAGACATTGATCCGTTGAGAGCCGATCTGGCTACCGGACTTCACAAGACGGCATGGCTTGCTGTTGGACACGACAGATCACCAGCTGCTGTACTTCAGGCTGCTCTCTCCTGATGCTGCTTTTCAGCTACCGTCAGACGAGATAAACAGGTAGGCAGAGAAATTTTTCAATCGCGGGCTGCGTTTGCATCGCATTCTCATTTTTCAAAGTGTAAACACACAACAAAAGACGAGATGACACGTGCTGTGATATTACAAATAGAGATGGGACACAACTGGTGATATAACTTCAGGGAGCATTGGTCCAAACGTGCTTTGTCCCCTGGTGGCTTTGGACAGGTTATGTAGCATGGTGATAGGTACGTGCTGCTGCTGCAAAGTTTTATTCACTTCTGTAATAAACAGAAGCAAATCCCATGGGGTGAGCAGGCTATAATGCCATGCATAAAGTTCATAAAGTTTCAGAAGATGAAAAGAGGTGACAATACGGTTTTCATGCGGGCAGAAAACTTGGTGGCAGTGGAATGGCACAATGGCAAAAGGGTGACTTGTCTCTCTACAGTACACACTAACAATATATGTGAGAAAGTGCAGCAACAGACAATTGAAAAGTAGGCACCAAAGCAACTCGTATTGTAAGCAGTGCAATGTGGCAATGACTGAAATTGGCTGCTTGGACCGAGATCAGACTTTGCAGGACTTTGCTGTGTAAAATGTATGTGATATGTATGTGAAATCATAGAGTATGCAGGCTCATACAACATGCAAGACAGTAATATTTGTCAAAAGTAAATATTTTTTGTTGATTTGATATGTTAAACAATTGCTTTGTGTTCTTTTTTAAAAAATGTTAGTTTTTGGAAAAATATTCAGCCCTGGGAGATAAGAAAAAAAAAAAAATTAGCCCTAAAAGAGTTAATATATATATATATATATATACTAGGGGGCTTTGCCCCCTGCTCACTTTGCTCATCAACCCCCCTGTCTCTGCTACATGCCAGGAACTTCGCGTCTCTGCCACTAGCGTATGTGGATTTCATTTTCACCAAACAACAAAATGTTTCATTCTGGCAGATACGCCTCTTTATTGGGATGAAACTCTACTTTTCCCAGATGGCAACATGCGTTAGACGATCTATAAGTCTCCGACTTAAAGTTTAAAGCCGAATATCTACCTACTTCTCTCATATCACCTATGTCCATGTATTCGATCTCTTTTCGCTTTTACCTTTTCGTCAATAACACATTGAATGTTGTTTCTTGTTTGGAATTACATCGTGACAACTGCCCGTGAGTGAATATCGTTTCTTTCTCTCTACATGAACTGTGTCTGACAATAGCATTCACACAAATGAGTAATGATTGAACTGTGTGTGTGGTTGTAAATGTTTTAAATGTGGGCAGGACTTTTCTAAATCTCTTTGCATAAAGTCTTGTCTGACGGGGCTTGAAATATTTCTCTCACGGGATTTCACTTTCACCAAGCAACAACTCATTTAATTTTCTCAGATATGCCTCTTCATTGGGAAAAAAACACTACTTTTCCGTGATGGCAGTATGAATTAAGACGATCTACAAGTCTCCAACTTAAAGTTTAAATTCAAACAATATATTCGATCTCTTTTTGTTGTTCCGTTATTTCGCCGAGTAATAATTTCTGTTTGTTAGCACTAATGCAATCTTTACTATCATTATTTTGAGACTTTCGAATTTTCGTACTTCCATTATCTCTAACCTGCTCTGCATGTGTATCGTGCCAATGTTTTGAATTCTTTACGCCATTCTACTTTGTCATCTACTCCTTGTCTTTTATTTCTGGTCCCGGGTGTAGTTAAATCTCTTGGCACAAAGTCTCATCTTGTGGGACGTGACAGTATCTCTCTGATAAAATCACATCTCGCCCCAAGATTTTTTTTTATTATAATTATTTAAATATATATACAGTGGAACCTCGGTTTGCGAGCATAATTCGTTCCGGAAACGTGCTCGCAATCCAAAGCACTCGTATATCAAAGTAAATTTCCCCATAACAAATAATGGAAACTCAGATGATTCGTTCCACAACCCAAAACTATTCATATAAAAATGATTAATTCAAAATATAAAGTAAAATACATAATACAAATTAACCTGCACTTTACCTTTAAAAAGAATCATGGCTGGTGTGAGTTTCTAAACTCATGTGGGATTCCACCCAATTGGACGACACGTGTAAGAGCGTCCCAAAGCAATCGCAGTCTCCCAGCGCTGTAGCAGTTCACCGTATAAGCGCATCCAAAAAGATCGCAGACATGCTATAAGCGCCTGTCGTCAATGGGTCATACAAGGAACATTATAAAGATCCCGGTACAATAAATAACAGCGCTGTTGCTGTTTCAAGCTGAATAAAGCTGGTGTTAAAGTACTGAGACTCAGCTTTGTGTTTTGGGGAGCAAGATGGGGACTCGCACTTCACAGCGCACACACACACAGTCACAATGCTGTAGTAAACAGATGTTGACTATATGAGTGAGGCAGACAGACTCAGACGGAGAATAGGAGACGATTGCCAGAGAGAGAGGGAGAGACACGCTGGGCGAGCGACCAAGCGAGATAAGGAGAGAGAGAGAGAGACGCGCTGGGCGAGCGAGATAAGAGAGAGAGAGAGAGAGAGAGACGCTGGGCGAGCGAGCGAGATCAGAGAGAGAGACGTGCTGGGTGAGCGAACGAGCGAGATAAGGAGAGAGAGACGGATGCGCTGGGCGAGCGTGTGAGATAAGGAGAGAGAGAGAAGAACCATCAGCTCAGTTGTGATCACATGACGCTCAGCAGACAAAGTGTATCCATACTACTCGTATTGCAAGACATCGCGCTTATCAAGTCAATATTTATTAAAAATTTTTGCTCGTCTTGCAAAACACTTGTAAACCAAGTTACTCGTAAACCGAGGTTCCACTGTAATATATATATAAAGTGGTGTCCCTGCTGGGATGTTTTCTGCTCCCTTACCTGGCCAGGAGGCCATGGGGAATGAAGGACAGCTTGACAGCAGTGATATTCCCCTGCCATTTCAGGACATGGGCAGCAGCAATCACACCAGGGTTGATGTCACAGGAACTTCAGAAATACACACTGATTGGGCTAAGGCACTTGCAATGTCATGTTAGGTGGTGACAGCCTGCTATGGGCAGAATGTTCCGCCATACACTGGGTGGCAGAATCCCTTCTAGCGAGCCCCAGTATGGATGCCTGCAGGGTAGCATGGGAGTTGTGGTCCCAGGGGCCTAGCATGCCAGGTTCTATGAGGGCCACCAGGGGGAGCTGCTGGATACTGACAGCAAAAGAATCGTTTGGGGTCTTGTCTGAACCAAAAGTCCTTTCAGGGGCTAATAGATTATGCAACAGAAGTACTCACAGGTCTGGAGTTTAAAGCGAGTCCTTCAATCTACTCAGGAAGAGTTGGAGTCGGATGTGGAGCTGTAGAAAAGAAAAGAGTTGTGCTGCATTGTTGAGTTGTGTGGAAGGTACTGTTTAAATTAAAAACACATTCATTGAACTTGGACTGTTGTGGTACTATTGCGTCTAGGGGTTTGGGGTGCTGGTCTGACCCCTAGTGACCACTATATGTGTGTGTGTGTGTCTTTCCTTCTTTAATTTCCTGTAAAGCATGTAAACAACCTTACATTATTTTCTTTTTATATTTATATGTTATATTTTTGGTGTTTGTATGTAAACTGTTCTAAAGAAATATGCAATTTCATTGGACTATGCACACATAACAGTAAACTTGACACGTATTTCTTCTCAGAAGATTAAAACAGGCCTATCTTAAAGATTAAACAGGGGAAACGGTCGAGAGCTTCACAGTTCTTCATTTCCATCTGCAGCGGAGACTTCAATCAACTATAAGAGCTTCTTCTTGTTGGCCCAGCAAATCAGTGGCAACTTTACAAGCAAACAGAATCACCTGAAGACCAGTGAAGGAGTGAAACACTGAGCTAAACGTATGCAGAATTACAAACAAATCAAAAACATTAAACAGTG